>NC_141456.1:52442500-53642500 GCF_015680905.1 Coptis chinensis | reverse complement strand
TTAGATGTGAAGTTTCCTAGTTTGTGTAAGGTAACAAAGTCGTGAGAGTAATGGAATTGAATTTAACTACGATGGTGAATTAACTAATCAATATGTAATAACTCAAACGACGACAATTCAATACTAAATTGACAATATGAGAATGAATTAGGGGAATTTGATTCCACCTTGATTCGACTTAATAAACTAGCATAGAATACATTGTAATCCTAATCTTTACGTTTTCACGTAAAGGTTGAGTATTTCTAATTCCTAATTATTCATGGTAATCCCTTCCAACTAATAACTAGCATGTGAAGTAATCAAATCCATTCTCATGGTGAACTAGTTACTTTTTAGAGTAGAATAGAACAGTACAACTATATCCATGCTAATCAAAACTCAAATCATCATTAAGGCTTCATCAAACCCCTCTAATAGAGGTTTTAGCCTTGAGTCATTAAACTATCATTTCTAAAACAAGAACAATAAGAACAAGTCATTATTGAATAAGTAATTAAACTTTATAAATCTAAGAGAACAATAATCTAATGATTCGAAATGAATTAATATTGAATTAAAACTAATTTAGAACTTGAGTTTATGACTAAACTAATTATGAAATTAAGACAAAACTAAAACTAACTAAGTATTGAATTAGAAACTAAAACTTGAAATATAAACTAAGTAATTGATTCTCAAAACTAAATTTACTGTTCTAAAACTAATTTATTGATAATTAACTAGATAAAAACTAAGTTACTTAAGAGCTAAGTCTTAGTCTCTTTATATAGAAGAGGCTAGATCCACAATTTCGTGCATGGGCTTAGGAGCCATGTTTTGGGTTGGAAAATCGAGCCCAAAACCTCATTACATCAGTCTACAAAGAGGTTTTCAGCTGGAAATGACTTCAACAGCCTTTTCGTCCACTTTTGCCCCTCTAATTGGGTCAAGGTTTAAACCATTAGAAATCTCTTCCCGAGCTAGTCATTTTGACATATGGTAGGCCCAATTCCGAGGTCTGAGTCCAAATATACGACTTTCAAAAGTTCTGCTGACTTTTATGTGCTATTTCTTCCCGCGTTGACTTTGACTTTTCTGTTTTGACTGGGCTTTAAAAAGGCTTTTCTCCTTGAATCTTGACCTTTAGTCATAGAACTTCTTAGCAACCAACCTTTGCTCTTTTATCTCGCAAAAGGGAAACCTTTTTTCACATATTCGACTCCAATGCTTGAAATACACAAAAGCATGATAACAGTACTAACTCTTACTTATTAATCACATAATTGGCCTGGAAAAAATATTGTTAAAGGGTTAAAACTACAATTTTTGGCTCTTATCACCAAGCAGCTTTGGCAAATGGGTGGATGTGCCTGCGATCCTAGGGTTGCCAAGTCGGGCTAAGATTGTGGACCGCTTCTAATGGTAGTGGTTCCGTGTGCACTGCAGTAAAACTAGAGGTAAGAGGAGTATGAGGTCAATGTAGGGGCTTAACCTGAGCATACTCGACCTTGATAGTTTTGAAAAGGGATTGAGTCTGGCTGTTGATATGGAAGGTAAAGGGGATGGGAAGGTCGCTGCCATGGAAGTAGGTAAGACGACTTCCCGTAAGGGTGGGGATGACGATCCGATCGAACCTTGTATATGTTAGTTCGAAAACCGAGAAGAAGTACCTGGTGAAGAGGTTAGATTGTAGTTATAAATCTGCGCCTATTGCTGTATGTCTACTAGATGGGGTTGTTTTGGATGGTGACAAGAAAGATCTTGATGCTAAGGAACTAGATGAGAATCTGAGGGTGATGGATCTAGCCCATTGCTTGCACGCCTTTTCTTATAGTTGGCTAGCCATGTAAGTGATTATCAAAAGTTGAAACTCTTTTTTTTTTAGCTTCTAGCCGGTTATCGGTTGAAATAGATGGCTCAAATAAGCGAAGTCCGAAAGGAGAGCTTGAGAATGTGAAAGAGGAATTGGTCAATGTCGCGGATGTTATTCAAAGTGGCGCGAGAAGAAAAGAACCGGAGGAGGTGAAGAAGATGTATAATAGTATCGTCTTCGAGAAATTGGTGATGGGCAACTCTATGGAAGAGCTAAAAGAGAGGTTAGCTACTGTTACAGAGTATGCCAAGATATGCAAAGGGGTTGCTCAGATAGCTTAGCAGGCTTGTGACGCTTTGGGTCAAGATTATGACGAACTGGAGCAGATGTACTTTCAACTGAAAGAAGAGCAAGAAAGTGGGGCTCGAGGTGCAAGTGTGATTAATATACTTGGAGATGCTAGTAATGCTCCGTTCGCCAATGTTGTTGTTCCTGCTGAGCGACCTGAAGAGGTTGCCGATGTCCTAGAGACTCCTGTTGCCGTTCTTCCTACTGATGTTGATACTATTACACCTGACTACTTGGATCCTCTATAGACAAAAACTTTAAACAATGTTGTCTGATTTCTTTTTCTTCTTGAGAGAGTTAGAGGTTTTTCACTGTTTCTCTTGGTAGTTTATGCTTATTCTAGAAAGTGGTTGTGATACAATAGAGCTGGTTTCCTGGGCTTGCCCAAGCAGCTCGCTTTAATATGGTTGTGGCATGGGCCAGATACATTAAAAGCTGGTAACCTAGGGCGACCTGGGCAGTTCGCCATTTTGTGAATTTAGAATTGGTTCCTGAGTTGGTTCAGCGGTTGGGTGATGATACTTGCGAAATTTGTTTCCACATATGTTTGTGGTAGCTCGGTATATTTATGGAACTGGTTCCCTGAGTTAGTTCAGGCGGTTCGGGTTTTCCTTTTTCTAATATACAAATTTACTTTATTGCTTTCCTTTTCTTATGCGTATTGCTTTTGCTTATTGCTTTGATTGATATACAACTTTGCATTGTTCATAGAGATGTATGGCATGACATCCGAGTGGATTGTGGCTCTGGGAGTTACGCAGAGCTATTTGTTTGGGCCAAGTTGGAATCTTAGGTTCTCGACTTGGTGAGGCATTTGTATGCCAAGGTAAGCGTTAATGGGTTTCGAAAGCGCGCTTTGCTCTAGTGAGCTTGGGGATCGAGTGAGTTAGATGTTCTAGTGAGCGTTCTGTACTGAGTTGATCCCAGAATTATAGGTCCTCAACAAGTGAGAAGTGGTGGGCTATGTAGCCTTTATGCTTGAGTAAGCGTTTTGCTCTAGAGAGCGTTATGCACTGAATTGATCCTACAAGTGTTGGTCCTCAATTAGCGAGAAGTGTTTGAGCAATGTAGCCTTTGAGCTAGAGTGAACATTTTGCTTTTGAGAGCATTTGAGCTCAAGTGAGCGTTTTGCTATAGAGAATGTTGTGGCTCTAGGGAGCATTCACTTGTAATTTTTAAGAAACAGCTACGTATATATACAAACAAGGACTGTGTGGATGGAAATAGTGATAAGAGTAAGAACTCAAGTAAATGAAAATCTTTATTGATAAAATTTCTTCAATAAATAAGTATTCCAAGGACGTGGTAATGGTTGATGATCAGCTCCCAAATATGTGTTTTATTACCCTTATATTACTGCATTACAACCCTTCTTACGTTTAATGAAAAGACAACTCATAGCTTTTATTATATTTTTTAGGTTATAGAGAAATTCAGACCATTTATCATAAAAGCTGTAACTTAGCACCAAAAAGAGCCTTAATCACGCTTATTATGAATACCAGAAGCTGCTATGAAAAAGTGCTGAAAAAGCCAAAGTCAAAGGTCAAAGTCAAAGGTCAAAGCCTTCAATTCAGAAGACCAGAGATAGAAGTCCTTATAACTAAATATGGCATTCTCCAAAACCTATCTTGATCTTGAAGAAATCAAAAAACAAAAGCATAAAGTAAAGTGTGAGGTGTCTCAAATGTAATGGAGAAGGGCAAATCAGTAAAAAACATAAAGTAGGGGTATATAAACTAAAAGTTAGGGAGAGAGAATGCACCTAGACTTAATCTAGTGTCATGTAGGATTTATTTTTCTAGTCTTTTTTCTTTCAAGTCATTTTACTTTATTGTTCTTCATTTCAATCTTGTTATTTTGCTTTGTTATTCAATCAATCAATCTTCTTTTGTTGTTCTTTATTTCAATCTTCATTTCAATACTTTCTTTCAATGTTCATGTCATTTAAATCTTCAAAACAACTTAAGTTTTCAATGTTCTTCACAAACTAAAAACTAAACAAGTTCTAAACTAAAAGTTTACCTTCCTTTCTTCAACTCCCAACATTCAAACTCTAAACAAGCTATGGTGAACTACATCAAAATCTTTGAGATACTCGAAACTAGTCTACTTCAGTTGACCGTCCTGAGTTTGGATCCAATACGCTCCATTACCAACGACTCGCTCCACTATGTAAGGGCCTTCCAATGTTGGCGCCAACTTTGATTCATCATTGGTCTTCTTCAAGACTAGGTCACTAGGTTGGAAACATCGAGGATTTACTCATTTGTTGGAGGACTTCCTCAAAGTCTAGTGGTAAGTTGCCACTCGAATAGCGGTGAGGTCACGGCGTTCTTCCGATGGGTTGACTTTGCGAGAGAATGGAGTCGTTCGCGCCGATTCAACGATCTCGATCGAGTCGTTGTAATTGTCACCGAAGGAATGACGGCCTCGTGCGTAGCATAGTGAGAACGGTGACTTGCACCGTACTAGAAGCGAGATGTTATCTTGTATGCCCATAGAATGTTCTCCAAACTGCATTGGCCATTGGCTTTTGTTTCTTTCAATTTTTTCTTTTAAATTCTCCAAATTTGCTTTGTTAGTTGCTTCTACTTGACCGACTTTGCTTTGGGTGTACTTAGGAGTGGAGAACGTGTGCACGATCTTCCATTTTGCCAAGAACTCCTTCATTGTTTTGCCCTTGAACTCCAGAGCCATTGTCCATGACCAAAGATGTGGGCTAGATCGAACCCCGGTGATTATGTTGGTCCGGATGAAATTCCTAATGTTGAACTCTTTGACATGAGCCAATAGGATCGTTTCCATCCATTTGGTGCGATAATCCGTTGCAACTAGTATGAACCAAAAGCCTGTGCTTTTTGTGGGATGAATGGACCCATGATATCCATTCCCCACATATGAAAATGTTGATCAGTTTGCGAGTTGGCTGGATGATGTTGTGGCCAAATGTTTTGCACTTTACTCATTTGAGTACATACTTTTTGGCATCGATCTGCATTATTGGCCAGAAGTATCCTTGGGAGATCGCTTTGTGTGCCAAAGAGCGGCCTCCTGCATGATTCACATTGTCCCTCATGGATCTCTGCAAAAATGATCTGACCTTGTTCTGGGCTTATGCATCTTAGATGGGGTCCTCTAGCAGACTTTCTGAAAAGTTTGTTGTTTACAAGGCAGTAGCGACCTGATTGGTATTGAACCTATCTGGCCTTGATACAATCTGCTGGTGTTTTCCCTAGCTGGATATAATCTATGATAGGTTGCATCCATATTTGACTCATTTGGGTGTCAGAGAGTGGGCATAAGTTACTGATTTCTAGGACGTGCTCAGTTTGATAAGCAGGTCGGTCAATTATTTCGATGAGTAATTGCCTGGGCTCGCAGTTCAGCGTTTGGGGTAGCAAGGTAAGCCAAACTGTCAGCATGGCGATTCTCTTCCTGTAGGAAATGGTGTATGGTGGCTTTCTTAAATGATGGAAGAATTTTATGCACAACTTGAAGGTATTTAGAAAGATTACCTTCATTAGTGGTGTACTCCTTAGTGATCTAGCGAACTACTAGCTGTGAGTATCTAAAGACTGTGATCTCCTGGACATCGAGCTGTAACCCCATTGGATCCCCATGATTAGAGCTTCATACTCAGCCTCATTGTTATAGGTCGCAAAATCTATGCAAACTGACTTCTCAACCATAGTGCCATCTAGTGACACTAGGACTACTCCAATTTCGCTTCCACCTGGATTGTTGGCTCATCCCGCAGCGACCGGACAAAACGCTGTCATGTGGTTTAGTGGATGAGACGTTGATATTTGGTTCCCAGTTCAGTCGTCCAATGGGAAGTCGGCTAGAAATCGGCAACGACCTAGCCTTTCTGAGAAGTTCGCGGGATGAACTCAATGTGATGTTCCCTGAGTTCTTCTGCCCACATTGCCATGCGAGTTGTTTGTTGGCTTTGAGGAGGAGCTTCTTTAGTGGGAGTTCGGTGAGCACCTTGATTGGGTGTACCTGGAAGTAGGGTCTGAACTTTTTTGCTTAGTATAGTAATGCCAGAATGGTTTTTTTGAGGTGAGAATAGTTTTGCTCAGCTGGTAACAGTGTTTTGCTTGTGAAGTAGATTGGCTTTTTTGCACCCTTATCCTCTTTGAAGAGAACCGAACTGATAGCGAAGTCAGATATGGCTAGATATAGCCCTATTATTTCACCATCTCCGCTGGTTTCACCATAACGGACGGTGGTGTTGATGGTAGTCTTTGAGAGTGGAGAACGCTTTGGTGGCATTGCTTTGTTCCATGAGAACTGTTCTCCCTTTCTAAGAATATGTAGGAAAGGTCAGCATTTATCTGAAGCTCTCGATATGAATCGGTTTAGAGCTGCCACCATTCCTGACATTGTATGTATCTATTTCTTTGTCTTTGGGTCAAGCATGTCTAGAAATGCTCGGATCTGGTCCAGATTAGCTTCGATCCCTCTTTGTGAGACCTGATATCCCAAAAATTTCCCAGAGGACGCTCCGAAAAAACATTTCTTGGGGTTTAGTTTCATCTGAGTTCGGCGTAGCATGGAGAATGCCTGCTCAAGGTGATCTAAGTGATTTGCTATTTTCTTGCTTTTGACGACCATGTCGTCTATGTAGACTTCTATGGTGTCGCCTAACATGTCCTGGAACATTTCTGTGACAAGTCGTTGGTAGGTCGCTCCAGCGTTCTTCAGACCGAATGGGAGGACGTTGCAACAATAAAGTCCTTGTACTGTTACAAATGAGGTTTTCTCTTGGTCTTCCTCTGCCAACGAGATTTGGTTGTAGCCGCTGTAGGCGCCAATAAATGACAGAAGCTCGTGGCTATAGGTTTGGTCGACAAGTCAGTCGACTCTTGGTAAGGAGAAACTATCCTTACCGGTGTCTTGATTGATATTGGTGAAGTCAACATAGAGTTGAATAGTGCCATTCTTTTTTGGGACTGTGATAAGAGCCCAAAACTGTAGTTTTAACCCCTTAATAATCATACTTTTAGACCAATTATGTGAGTAATAAATAAGAGTTAACACTGATTACATGTTTTTTTATGTATTTCAGGCAGTAAAGTCAATTATGTGTAGAAATGTGCTACTTTGGCGAGATAAAGGAGCAAGGATTGGTTGCTAAGAAGTTCTGTGATAAAGGCCAAGATTCAAGGAGACAAAGCCTTTCTAAAGCCCGGTAAAAGCTAAGAAGTCAAAGTCAACCTTGAGGCGGTAAAGACACAAAGTCATACCAAGAACTTCCCGAAGGTCGTATCTTTGGACTCGGACCTGAATTGGGTCTACCTTATGTCAAAATGACCGGCTCAGGAAGAGCTTTCTAATTAGGCGGAGTTGTAAAGCAAGACTTTTGACCTACACAAACTCTTTGCAAGATTTGCTTATCATGGACCGTTTCATATTGGCTTTATAATCCCCAGCTAGATCATAAGAATCATTACGGATTTCTTCAAGCTCATTCAATTGCAACTTGTGCTTGACACCCACCTCATCGACATTGAAGTTAAGGCTTTTTATAGCCTACATAGCCACTGATGCTCAATTCAGCAGACAAATGACAAGGTTTCCCAAATACAAGTCTAAAGGAGACATGCCTATAGGAGTTTTTGAAAGATCCTATATGCCCATAAAATCGATAGGCAACTTTGACCGAATCCTTCCTATCAGGACTTCCATGACCGTTTCTAATATCTTTTGATTTCCTATTAGAAACTTTTACTTGTCCGCTAGTTTGTGGATGATACTGAGTTGCTACTTTATGTGTAACTTCATACTTTTCACTAAGAGATACAACAACTCTCTATTGCAAAATGTGTTCCACCATCACTAATGATGGATTTGGGGAATGCCAAACAACCAGAAAATATATTCTTTAACAAAAAACACAACTGTCTTATGGTCATTGCTTTCTGCGCCATGACCTCTATCCATTTAGACCGTGAAGTCCACGCATGACTAGAATATAAATAAAACCGTGGAAACCGGAAAGGGACCCGTGAAATCAATGCCCCATACTCAAAAATTTCTACCATAATATTGGATTCAATGGCATCATATTGCGGCACGTGATTACCTGAGTTGTTGGTAACGAATGCCGCCTTGCATTGCACTTAGACATCTTTAAAGAGAGGTAGGCCAATAAAATCCACATTGAAGAATTTTTTAGCAGCTGTTTCATACCACTAAAATGGCCACCACACACTTTTGTCATGGCAAAAATGAGAGAACCTCATTACATTCCCATTGAGGGAATACAACGACGAAATAATCTGATTAAGCACAATGCTTGAAAAGGTAGGGCTCATCCCAATAGTATATCTTAACTCTGGCCAAAACTTTTACGTTCATTTCTTAACCAATCATAAGGAATAACATCGGATGCTAAATAATTCACAATGTCGGAGATACCATGGTGCAGAAAAATAGCATCTGGATGCTCATCCAGAAAAAGAGTCCCAGGTATGGAGTCGAGAATCACTATCATCGCCGTTTGTAAGTCTAGATAAGTGGTCGGCAAACTACGTTTTCAACCCTCGTTTGTCCTTTATTTCTAATGTGAATTCTTGCGTAAGAAGAATCTATCGGATCAATCTCGCTTAGTATCCTTCTTAGCGAGAAGGTACCTAAAATTTACATGGTCCGTGTAAGCTAGAGTCTTAGAACCAACCAAATAAGGACCGAAATTTATCTAAAAGCATAAACGACAGCTAAGAATTCTTTTTTAGGTAGTTGTATAATTCCTTTGAGCATCGTTTAGAGTTTTACTAGCATAATAAATAACAATGGATTTATTATCTAGTTTCTGTCCCAAGACAGCACCAACTACATAATCACTAGCATCACATATGAGTTCGAAAGGTTTAGACCAATCGGGAGGCTGTATAATGGGTGCAGAAGTTAAGGCGACTTTTAAAGTTTCAAAAGCCTGTTTACAGTTAAAATTAAAATCAAAGATGGCCTCCTTTAAAAGCAGATTAGTTAAAGGTTTAGCTATTTTCGAAAAATCTTTGATAAATAAGCCTATAAAAACCTCGCATGGCCTAGAAAGGCTCTAATATCACCGGACAGTCCATGGTATAGGTAAAGTCGCTATCTTATCTAGTTTGGCCTTATCGACTTCGATGCCATCACTAGATCTGATGTGACCTAGTAATTATGCCTTTTTTCACCATGAAGTGACATTTTTCCCAATTTAAAATGAGACTTTTCTCTTCACATCGTGTTAAAACTTTAGACCCAAAGTTAGACATGCATTCAGTGAAAGAGTCTCCATAGATAGAAAAATCATCCATGAACATTTCCATGAAATGCTCTACCATGTCACTAAATATATGAAGCATACACCGCTAGAAGGTACCAAGAGCATTACAAAGGCCAAAAAGGCATTCGTTTATAGGCATTATGTTCCAAAAGGACATGTGAAGGTAGTCTTTTCTTGGTCATCAATATCAATAATAATTTGGAAATAGCCAGAGTAGCCATCTAAAAACAATAAAAAGCATGACCGACTAGGCGTTCAAGCATCGATCTATAAAGGGTAAAGGAAAATGATCCTTTTCGTGTCATGGCATTTAAATGTCCATAATCAATCTGAGATCCTCCATTTTATAGGGCCATGCGTGGCATTATATTCACCCTTGGCATTACGCACCATGGTAATCCCGATTTCTTTGGAACTACATGAATGGGACTTACCCATTCGGCTATCGAGATTGGGTATAAGATACCCAAGATCGAAAGTAACCATAAGACATCTTCCCTAACCACTTCTTTCATGGCGGGGTTTAAACGGCCACAGGTTCGGGAAGTCTTTATGTTATCCTCTAAATGGATCTGATGAGTGCACACATTAGGGTCAATTCCTTAATGTCGGCTAGGGACCAACCAATCGCTAGAATGATATTCCCTAATCGAGCTAATCAACCGTGTCTCTTCCTCCTTAGATAACAGAGAGAAGATATAATTACGGATGACCGCCATCCGGATCAAGTTGAATATACTTTTAACTTAGGAGGGTCCTCATCTTGAGTAATGAATACTTGCTTAGGTAGCAGGTCTTCAAACTCTGTATATGGAGCAACCCGGCGGTCTACGATTTGTGTAGACTTCGAAAATGGTGTTGACTTCCTCTATGTAGGAGTCATCGACAAAATCTGAACTTCAAAAGAAAGGAATTTATGCATATGGTTTTACGAGCGTGTTATTAAAGTAATCTTGAGCTAAGCTCTTGATCATGCTAACCTCTCCATCTATAGAGGAATTTGGTAATTGTTTTATCATTTTAAAAACATTTACCTTAACCGAAAGATGGCCAAAGACAAGGACATCGACCTATCGCGGCAATTTATAAGCGTTGGCGTCGCTAAGAAGGAACATCTAAAATGATCGAACAGAGTGGTTAGCGACTTCTGTATCGAGGATAACAAAATCAGCGGGATAGTTGAAATCACGGACCTTAACAAGCACATTTTCAACCACACCGCTTGTGGTACTAAATTGATCGATCCGCTAATTGCAACGTCATTTTAGTAGGTTGCATCTCTTGTAGACTTATTTGTTTGTATAGATAATACGGGAGTAAGTTAACACTTCGCCCCCGTGTCTAGTAAAGCGATCGTCATGTGGGAATCTCTAAGGTGTATTATGCAAGGGGGCGACCGGGGTCCTTGTATAACGATTCCATTGTGTTCGTTAAAGTTGGAAATCTGTTCTCGTTAAAAGTCTTTAGGAATATTTGTCTTCGCCTTTTAGTGCACAACTCTTTGAAAAACTTAGCATGGTGAGGTAATTTTTTAATTGCGTCTGAAAAAAAGTAAGTTTATCGTTAAATTTTTAAAAACTTTCCTAATCTCGTTGAAGTTTGTATCCCCTGTTTAACATAGCTAATTTACGGAAAGCGGTGGTTTCTCTCTATATTTAAGCATTATGGATCAACCGGATGTCTAACCTCTGCTTTTGTTTCTTAGGTTGTGGTTTAAGCTGGGTACCTCTACGAGGGGTAGGCTATTTAGTTTCTATTACGGTATCTAGTACAATCTCGGTGTAGGGACAACTGGTGGGGTAACTATAGGCATAGTTACTTTTGTTATCAACCACTCTCCCGAGCGGAGTGGAGATGGCATTTAGCTCACCTATATTTTTATTTCCCATACTAGTATTACCATTTACCTCAAAGGCGTGTTTTGTTGTTTTGGGATTAGCTATAAAGCTTGTCCTAGAAACACACCTTTCGGTTACACTTTCTCTTGAGCTAAGCTAAGGAAAGTTGGATAGCTTGTAAAATCTGTTGTTGAGATTGCATAAATGTATCGAAAGCGATCCGGTTGTGGAAGAGTGTTAGCTATAGATTGTGTGGCGGGAACTATGTCACATTGATTATTAATGGGTGGATTTTGATTGTTATTATTTACGGAATGATGCCTCTATTAGCACTATATTATTATTATTGTTATAATTATTATAATTACCTTGACCTTGTGCTTGACCTTGTCGTGGTTAAACTTGGTTGTTATAATTATTATAATTACCACGACCTTGTCCTTGTCGTGGTGGAGCTTGGTTATAATTGTTTGCTTGCCTAACATTTTGATTATTAAACCACGGAGGTGTTACTTGTTGATTATTTCTCCAACTGAAGTTGGGATCTTTGTCTCAAGGGCGTTAGGAATAGGAAAACTATTAATCGAGCAAACATTATCTTGTTGTGATTGTTGTTGTTCATAGGCGAGAAACAATAGAGTCGGGATGCTCGGACTCAAACAGAAATTACATGGATTGGGTTGACATTCATGACGGGGATCGGCGTTTATTGAGCAGAAATAGCCTCTACCTTTTAGTTAGAGATTGATTAAATTTTTAAGTTCGGATCGAGTTTCATCTCAAACATCTCCGTGGTCTTTCTTGTTGTAGAAGAACTAAGCGTTGCGGGAGATATCGTCACTACCCCCAGTTATTATTATGCTTAGTTTGATCTTCTAAAATTTATAAGCTTCGAGGGCTCCTTTACTTAGGAAACTACCCCATTCATTATGTCAAGAACCTCCTTGTGGTGGTGTAACAGTCCCTTGAAAAAGAAGAACTAAGCGTGTCTTTTAGAGGTTATGGTGTGGACATTCTATAAGTAGATCGGTGAAATGATTTAAAGCCTCACGAAAATGATTCATGAGGATTACGTTGAAAAGAAATGAATCTTGGAAAGCATTTCATCGGTCTTCAACAGTGGGTAAAAATGTTCCATAAATAGTTGAACAAGTTTAGCCCACGAGTCCATATAATTTGGCGCCACAGGGCGGATTAACCAAGGCGCCGCCTTATCGACTAAAGTGAAGGGAAATACCCTCGGTTTAATTTGTTCGGCCTGTGTGGGATGGTGGAATGTAATGGGACTTGGTCAATCCTACGCATGTGCTGATAAGGCTTTTCATGGTCTAACCCATGAAAAATGGGTAACAAATTAAATATATTTGGGGGATTCGGAAATCCCCACTCGGTCTCTGATAGAACGATGCAAGATTTAGGGCTATCGTTCAAGGCTTTGTAAAAGTCAGAGAGAGGAGACTCTCTTTCTTCAGCCATTACTTTAGGTGGTGTGTGTGGTATATTAGTTAGAGGTGTAGTGAGTGGTATACTAGAAAGGCGTGTTTATTGACGTTGCCGGTTGATTACGTTAGGCGTTTTTCTTGACGACCTTAATCTCATGCAAGGCTAAACCAATCTTAACAAACATAACAACACTCCAAACAATCCTGATATGCTAGTATGAACCTCTAACAGGAGATGCGAGGTGTGGAAGAAAAGAGTACCTGAATGCCTCCTTACTTCACTTATAAATAGCATCTTGTTTGCGCATGCTCAGTGTGTATAACAAGTTAAAACACTGAAACTATGAAGAAATGGAAATTTGAAACAAACCTGTGGAAATCGGGCAGTTTCAGCCAGTGGCTTCGCTTCTAATAGGCCTAAGTAGGGCGGGTAGTGCTTTCGTGTTCGAAGCTCGAAGTTCCGTGCTCTTGGGCACGAGTGCTCCAATTTAGCCTTGGTGGGGAGCATGTAACGCTCAGGGAAAACCTCGAGGTCCAGGTGCTTCAGCGTAGGGGGCGCTTGTGTTTTGCCTTGGCAAGGCACGGGTCACGCTTAGCCAAAGAGTGGAGTTCCAGCGGGGCGACCACGGTCGCGACTCAATTATGCCTATCCGTATGCTGGTCGCTCCATATAATTTTTCGAGGAAAATTTTCGATCTTTAAACCCGACAATCTCTTTTTGTGTATGAGATGTGGTATGGGTTATGTAGATAGATGATGGTCGTTGAACAAAATAGAAGCGTATCAAAACCTAATTATCCCTCAATAAGTAAAGGATGAGTAAGGTATCGTTCCACTTTTAAGTGTATGTTTATATGAATGACAGGACTGGAAAGGGGGTTTGAGGGATTAAAAACTATAATTGTAGAGATTTTAGATTCTAATGCTAAACTAAACTAAACTAACTAAACTTATACTAAAGCTAAGAATTGGAAATAGGGAGAGAATATGAGAGAGATAGATTCAAGAGATTCAAATCCACCAATGCTTTTGATTCAATGACTTTTTGCTTCATGTTGTTCTCTAAGTAGACTACAATCGGGCAATCGAGTGAGTGTCGATGCCTTTTTGGGTGAAACATCGTTAAACAATTAACTCTACTTAAGGTTGTTCCTATGTTCATGTTTACTAGTATCTTCTTTCCTTTTATGTGAGCTTGGGCAGCTATTCAATGAATCACCATCTAAGGCAAACACAAGGAATACTTCCCTTACTCTAAAACACTACACAACTAGAAGAAAAGTAGAGAATAATAGTATAATATTCAATTACAATAAATAAAACCCTATTCTAGCATTATATTCAACTGCAATAAATAAAAGCATGTCACTAGCAAATATTCAATTACAATAAATAAAACCCTAAACTAGCGTGATATTCAATTGCAATAAATAAAAACCTTAATCTATACTTCCATCCCCTGGTCCCGGCAGTGGAACTAATAACTAAAAACATAAAGAACTAACCTGATTGAAGAACACCATGAACTAGAAGAATCATTAAACCTTAAGACTGGCTTCATCTCCTCCTTGAAGGAGAAGATTAACCTTCCATATAGAAGGAAGAACACGAAGAAGCGAGAAGAAGAAGAGTTGAAGAACATAAGACTAGAAAGACTAATTTATTAACTCTCCTCCCGGGTTTGGAGACAAGAATATAAGTGAATTGGCCAATTACATGAGGCACTTAGGTCCTCTATTTATAGGGGTTACAATGAGCTCTAGAAGCATTCCAAACCGTCATTTGTTTCCTAATACAAATAGACTTCTTCCAGAGTCCCACTTCGCCTTCAAAACCGGTGAAGGAATTGGCTACAATGTCGATTCATGCGTGCCCGGCGCATTATTCATGCATCCCAGACTTAATCAATGCATCACGGGCGCTGACGATCTATCGTCCCGACACAATCAATGTGTGCGGGCGCCGATACATCGTCCCGCATTATAAGCCGATTTTCTCTCTTCTGCTCTATCCTTCTATCCTCTTTTGCGGGCTTTGGTCCAAGCAACGAATCCTTTGGCCTTGGGCTTCCAAATAGACTTTAAAATAGGTCCAAGTCGCATCTTTAACAGTTCCAATTCCTTGGCCTTCTCCATGATTGTCCACGGGCCTCCCATGTGATCCTTAATGCTCCGAATTGCTTCGTTTTACCCCATTTTCTCTAATATTCTACAAAACTCTCTTTTTCACCTGTAGAATCTTAAAACACAACTTATAAACACTATTAGTCCACTAAGAGGCATAATCGAGGGTTAAATAACACTTTTTGAGCACTTATCAGAAACGAACAACCACAGTGAGAATCAAACAAGGGTGGGTGGGTTATGGGACTTTGGAAAATTAACAATTCTAAAGAAAACAATGCTAAAGGCAACTAAGATGGCAGCGGTGCCATTTGATAATACGTAAAAAGAATAGTTTTACTAATGAATAAAGCGATGAAACTCTAAACGAAAGTAAAACTAAAAACTGTGCTTATACTAGACTTATCAAAAATTTCTACTCTCGATACTATTGAAGTAGAGTTGGAATAGAAGATTCGTTCCACTCCTAGTTCTTTAGCATTCAAGTTTCCTACGACTATCAATCCTACCAAAGTCAATGAGAGAATTACGAATTATACTACGAAATGCTATGGAATACTAAGGTTGAATCTAGAAAAAGAATTAGGGGGGAATTGAATCCACCTTGAATCCAACTTAAGAAACTAGCATAGATTGTTGTAATCCAATTCTTACGTTCTTACAAGAAGAATTGGTCGCTTAATCTCTAATTATACATGGCATCTCTACTAATTCATAACTAGCATATGAGGACGTCCACCCATTCTCATGGCGAATCAATGCCCTTCTAGAGTGGAATAGACTTTTACAACCATTCTAAGCTAACAATATCAAGTTTTCATCAAGGCTTCATCAAACCCCTCTAATGGAGGTTTAGCCTTGATTCATCAAACTATCATTTCCAAATGAAATTGAATAAGACATAACATAAAGATTCTAACTTTATTAATATAAAGATTCTAATCAATAATTCAAAACTAAATTAAACAATTAAGAAATGAATAACAACTAATAACTGAATTTAGATCTAAGTAATTCAATAAGTCAAAACCGAAATTATCAAGACTAACTATTTTATTTAATCCAATGAATAATAACAATCATTCAATAATCTAAATTAAAACAAGGAATAAAAACTAATTAATAAACTAATTAAAGTTCTCAAAACTAGATCTAGAACTAAGGTTTAATGGCTACTCTAATGGCTCCTTCTAACCTAAGCTAATTGATACTTAAGAGCTAAGTCTTGTGTGTAGAAATGGAGGAGACCAGATCCACATTTTCGTGCATGGGCTGAGGGTCCATGTTTTGGGCGGAAAATCTAGCCCAAAGCCCAATTTCTTCATCCTGGGGCTCTTTTTAGCTAGCTACGACTTCCACAGGATTTTTGTCCACTTTTGCTCCTCTGATTGGGTCAAGGTTTGGACCATTGGAAAGCTCTTTCGATTTGGTCGTTTTGACATAAGGTGCCAATTCGAGGCTTGAGTCCAAA
Source organism: Coptis chinensis (assembly GCF_015680905.1). Classification (NCBI taxonomy): domain Eukaryota; kingdom Viridiplantae; phylum Streptophyta; class Magnoliopsida; order Ranunculales; family Ranunculaceae; genus Coptis; species Coptis chinensis. Next base: position 53,626,204 of record NC_141456.1, on the reverse strand, counting down.
GATCACGATCTTTGGAAGTTCTCGCTAACTTTGTATGTTGTTTCTCCCCGTCTTGGCCTTTAATCCTAGAACTTCTTAGCAACCAACCCTTTGCTCCTTTATATCGCCAAAGTGGCATATTTCTGCACATAATTTACTTCAATGCCTGAAATACATAAAAGCACGTAATTATCATTAACTCTTATTTATTACTCGATAATTGGTCTAAAATTATTATTGTTAAAGGGGTTAAAACTACAGTTTTGGGCTCTTATCATGGACCAACTACCTTCCTCATTCCTCCCCAGATTCACCGTGAGTGAGATTTTTGGTAGCACACCACTTAGTGAAGTGATTGCTTACTCTTCTGAGCTGTGTAGTAGATCCATCCTAGTTTCGTGCCCAATTGTTCGTTTGAACAAGGCATAGTAATCTATAGACCAAGCAAACATTTTCAAAAAAAAAAAAAAAGAATTATTGTTGCTTATGCATCATCCTTGTTTGAGCATCCATGTCTTATCAATATGCATCGTAACCGTCATAGAATTACAATGCAAACCCAGAGCCTTGTTCTTTTTGTGGTAGTCTTTATCATTGATTATCTCATTGTCCAACATATACTGAATTCGAGTCTACTACGGGAAATCCTTACGATTACAAACCTTAATTTTTAAACTTCCCAAGTACCCAATACACTCAAGAGGTTTCTAGTCATGCCGACAATTCATGAAATTCCACCACAAATAGTCAACCACCATTCATATCTCCACCTGGTCAGTCAGATTATGGTTTCATTAACGGTCTATCACCATACACATCTCAGCCCATATCAAATTCATATTCCACTCCACCATCTATCACAGACCAAGTCTACCAAATAATGGCCGAATAATCAAAAACAATTTAGGAAATGACACAAATCTTGTGTTTTCTCCAATCCAATTCAAATGATACCTTCTCTGACCCCCGATATTCATGACCAATCAAATCCCCGTCAATCTCCACCTGAATATCATGAGGATTCCAACTATTATGACGATGACTATATGCCTAAAGTCCCAGTTTCTCTCCATGGGCTTAAGGCAAAGATCACCCATAAATGAGAAAACTCCCGCAGAAGAAACTCAAGAACTCGTGTTAGATATTAACTCGACAAACTTGGACAATGACATTGAGAAAATTTATGGAGATATAGGGAATTAGGGATAGAGGAAAAAGAAAATCAAGTGCCCAAAAAAGAGGATATAAAATCTATGGTGGAACGCGAATCTCAATTTATTTTGGTCGTTCAAGACTTAACAATGGAACAGATTTGTGACATCCTTACAATTTCTGAAATGAACCATAATTATGTGGATACACCCAAGCTAGATGAAGAGTCTTCTGAGTTCCTGATAGTATGTGATGAGCCACTGATAAGTACCCAAAAGTGTAGTTTAAACCCACCCCTTAATAGTATTACATTTAGACCAATTATGTTTATAATAAATAATAGTTAGTATTGTTTACGTATTTTTGTGTATTTCAGGTCTTGAAGTTGTTTATTTGCTTAAAGATGCCATTTTGCATGAAAAATGAGTCAGATGATTGATAGAAGAATTCTATGTTTAAAGCCCAAGAATCAAGAAGAAAAAACATTTTCAAGCCCAGTCAAAACTGGGAAGTCAAAAAGCCTTCAGAACTTCAAAATGGCGTATCTTTGGACTCGGATCTTGGAATTGGGCCTACTTTATGTCAAAACGACCGGCTCGGAATAAGCTTTCCAATGGACCCAGTCTTGCCCTAATCAGACCTAGAAAAAGTAGATGGAAAGGGTACTGAAGTAATTTCCAGCAGAATTGGCCCGTTTAGACTTAACCTAATGGACTTTGGGCTCACATTAGAGGCCCAAAGTCTAGCCTCCAGTATACACGAAAATATAATCCTAATCCTTTCCTATATACAGAGGATTAAGGTTAAACCTAACTAGGCTACTCCTCTCATTAGTTTAGTTCTAATTTAGGTTTCTCTCTCTCCCCTTTCTTTAGTTTAGTATAGTTTAGAATTAAGATTTATAATTGTAGCCTCCATAAAAACCATTCAATAAAGCTTAGATATTTTACTTTAATGTCTTCTTCTTATTGTTTTAATATAGAATATCCAATGACTCAAGGCTAAAACCTCCATTATAGGGGGTTTATGAAGCCACGTGAGGATGATTGGTAGTTAATGTAGTAGTCGTTAGTTTAAGTGTTTCAAGTTTTTCGTTGTGAGTTTCTAGAGATAGAACTCATAATGGTGAATTAGAGTTTAGAGCCACCATCAAAGAGATTTGTGGGGGAGTTAAACTCTCATGCTAGTGAAGCCATGATCATAGATGACTTGGTATTCACTAGGGACCAAGAAAAGTGATTCGATGACTAAACTAATAGCCAATCGAATTGCATGGTGGATTACCCCTCTCTATATCTTCCTTCCAATCTTTAAATCTATTATTTTTTTGATCTTATCTACTATTTTCATCTCAAATTACTCTCATAATTAGTTAATAGTATTTTATTCTAGATTCGTTTACAAGTACGTGCAAACAAGAGTGGATCGAAAACGGTTACTCTCCTCTTTATCACATGATATTAAGAGTATAATATATTGATTGATTAGAATGACTTTAGCATGTAGAAACACTATTTTCACATTTAATTTAATTATCTTATCAGACGGCTCCGCTTGCCATCTTCCTTGTTTACGTATTGCGTGTTTAGATTAAAACTACGAAAAACTGTTTTCAATATTCTCTACTATTTTTATTGTTCGTAATTTCTTAAAAATTTCTGTTACTGTCTGAGTGCATACGAGTTGAGAATCCAACTCCTTGTACCCGTGACCTGACCCTAAAAAATTCAACCCCTTCACTATTGATAGGAAATTAGTCAGTCTAAATTAATTAGACTAATCTAACCCTAGTTAAACCGCAAACGCACAGCTATCGTTGAAAATAGTTGCGGCAAACGGGTCGATCCCACAGGGATTGCTACTTCGGACAAACGAGTACTAAAATATTACCTAACCTAATTCGACAATGTTGTTTTATAGAAATTTGGAATTATTATTAACTAAAGCTAATTATTTTAACTCGTTTTTTAAAACTATAAACTAAATAATTGGGTTTTATCAAATAGAGAGAATTCTAGGATTGTTGAATCCACCTTAGACTTCTATTTATATTTCTAGGAGTAATTTTAATATTCCAGATTTAATACGAGTAGCACGAGGGAAAGGTAACCCTTGCTTTCTCGAAGATATGATCGTGACAACTCTTAACTAAACATGTATCTTCTAAAAGTTCAAAGACTAATGATCAAACTCAAAAGATTACTCGTCTTTTACGGCACGAGTAATATCTAAACTTGATACAAACAGTTAAAAGCGGGCTTAATCAATAACGATGAATATCGAACTATATCGCATCGTGACATACTATATGAAAGATAAATTCTTGCTATCAAATTACTTAACTTAAAAGAATATAACGATATTAAACCAACTGGAAATCATCAAAATCAATCCCAATACACAAACAAGAATCTAAAGTTTCATCAAAGTCCTAGACGAGTTTAGTTACACATAACAATATCATCAAGGGAAAAACGAAATTAAAAGAAGAGACAATCATCGCGAAAACCGTAGTAGTCCAAAGATGGTGTTGTCTTCTCCCAATTCGGTTTGCCCAAGCTTCAATTCCACCGGCGCTAACTCGAGTTTCTCCTCCCCCAAGATCTGATTTTCTGGATATTCTGGAGCGCCCCCCTCAACTCTCTTTCTCCACTGTTTATATATAGTCCTCTCCACCGAACTCAGCAGAGTTTTATTGGAATTGTGACTTTTCTCGTGGTTTTCGTATTAGGCTCCGAAACAATCGAATGGTACCATGGTGTATAATAATTCGGTACTATTTAGAATTCTAATTGGAAGGAAATAGAAGTGCATTGGGTTACCGTTTTAGTTGTTATGATTCAATTGTTTCGCTGGAATAAGAGGGGTTTTGGTCTGTTCGCGAATTAGAGGGAGAAGGAACTAAGGGCTTGATTCGGTGGTCCGGATGTATGGTGGGTTATATTGGTGTGGGCTTTTTTTTATTTGGACTTTGGTGTTGATATGTTCGATTTGTATCGCCGGGATTCGAGGAGCTTTTGGTTTCTGTTTCGCGAATTGGAAACTGGAGAAGGAGCTAAGGGCTGTTACGGTACATCAAGCCGGATGGGGAATGGTGTGGCCAGTTAGTGGGTATGGAATTTTGAGTATATGGGCTTTGTTATTTGGTTATGGGCTGGTCTCTTTAGTTGCACATGGTCCGGTCTTCAGCACTTCCTTTAGTCATGTGATTTCAGGCTTTAGATGTCGGCCCATAACCCGCAAGCTTGTACTGTTTACGTGCATCCTTGAGCCAATATATTCAAGGCCTAGTTTTGTTCCTCTATTACTGATCATCATGCGCTGAGGTAGTAAGGTACCAAGTCCAAATTCTCATTAGCAGACAACAACGCCAAATCCAATATCTTGACCAACCTAGGATACCTCCATTGAACTAAATCAACGTACACACTAATATCTTCGAATCTCGACAGTTTCAACACTTTTAATCAAGTTAACTCCGATCCTGCAAAATCACTAAAAACACACTATCTAAATGAAACAAATAAAATAAACGGACTAACTAATATAAAATTGAGCATAAATATATAACATTTATGTGCTTTATCAACTATTTACTTGAGAGTGTGCCCGCGCCCTCATTTTGCCTGTTTACAACGTGCCCCACGCTCCCTCTCCTAGGCGCGACCCGCGCCCAATTTAGCCTATTTTCAAGCAACCTCGTTTGCGTAGAATAAATTAATTGTTTTTACATTAAGTGCAATATTACCTCACGAGTGCAGTACGATACTCGTATGCCCATCCACTATAGTATTTAATAACAAAAAAATTCATACTATACGGTGTCCAGAAAACTTAAAGAATTGGGGTTATCTAATTAAGGAATGTGCACGCATAGACAACCTCCCTCAATTCTTAAGTGGCATGGTCATTGGTTTGATAAAAAAATATTAGTAGTTAAATTAATAAGCCCACCCACTACCAAAGCCCGTTTCACAGGCCTCACATCCAGGCCGAACACGAAGCCCATAGTAATTAGTTTGAACCTTATTCTTAAACTCTAGCACTAATCAGGTTAAACTTTTTACAGGACTTTACAATCCACCTCATGAACCCGGACCAGTACTCGTATAATTGTTCAAGTAACAAATAGACATGCTTCAAGGCTGTTGAAGGCGCTATTTATATGCGTAGCAATGACGCTCCAGGTAACACCTCCTTACATTATCAAAGCTACTGTAAGAGGATTCTATTTCTAGTAATAATCAGGCTATTTTTGCATGCTCATTAGGAATTGCCTATTACACTTAAAACTTGCATGAGATTAAGATATGGTACGCATAAACCTACCATATTAGTTTCTTGTAGACGCAAAAATAATCACCTATCTAAAAATTCACATAACAACACACACACACTACCTACACCCACCAACAACACTACATCTGTAGCAATGAGTGAAGAAATACATTGTCAGCTAGGGATTTTTATTAGGTTTTAAATGATGGACTTGAGTTCTGCATTATTCTTGCAGATACAACGGGAGATTTTAGAATCCCCCCTAATATATTTGATCTGCTACTAGTTTTCCATGGTTTAGACCATGAGTAGCCTTATCAACACTTACATAGGATACAACAAGTTCTTACTTCATCCTAATGTAAGACCCAACAAGTAAAGCTTAGGGTGTTTCCTTTCACCCTAGCTTCAAAAGACTTCTTTCTTGGCTAACAACACAAAAGCCGAACTTTGTCGACACATGGGAAAAACTAGTTGAATTATTTATAGAACAATCCACCACAAAAGACTGATGAAATGCTTCAAAATATTCACTTCTTTTGCCAAAAGCCTCATGAATCTTTTTCTGAGGTTTGGAATCATTTCACTGATATTCTAGTAGAGTGCCCCCATCATAACCTTGGAAATGACACACTAGTTCAAGCCTTTTTCAAAGGCTTATCTCAAGACCATAAGGAGACTTTAGACGTCATGAATGGAGGAAATTTCTTAAGTAAAGGAGCCACAGACGCATATAACTTCTTAGATAATCAATCCAAGAAAAACAACAACTGGGGAGGTAACAATTACTCCTGCTCTTCTTCAACAGTTAAGGCAACCAGTATGTTTGAGGTTAAACCTGGCCATGAGCTTAAAACTCTTATTGAATCCCTCACTAAAAAGGTAGATGCCCTCTCTGTTCATAAACAAGAAGCGATACCTACTCCAGTCGTGAACATCAACTCCCCTCCATGTAATGTCTGTTTTAATCCCAACCATACCAATTCATTTTGTCCTTTACTTTACGGTTCACCGCCACCACAACGAGTAGATAATTACGCTTTCACCAACCCTAACACACAATGGAAGCAGAACACTAATTATAATCAACAACAACAACCTACACCTCCAGGTTTTAATTATCAAAATGATAGTCCCACTACAAACTTCCACCAATGTAACCAACATCTAGGACAAGGAGATTTAGGTGACCAGAACTGAAGTTTAATGCCCATGACCTAGAACTATCAATAACAAGACATGACCATGCAACAAGCCTTAGTTATAGTCACTCCTCCTATAACCACTCCACCAGTTATACCATCTACAGAGGATGTAGTAGTAACTTTGTTGCAACATCAAAATCAAATTATGCAACAAAACTCCAACTTGATGAAAGAACAAAATGAACAAAACTCCAAATTTATGACAGATCAACATGATTAAAACTCTAACATGCTATAACAAATGATGTAGTCTTTGTGCCAAAAGGTTATTGACATGTCTCCTACCCAAAATAATAACCAAAAAGGCATGTTTCCAAGTCAAGCAGTGCCTAATCCTAACTCAACAAACACTGCCTTTGAAGTAAACGGTATTTAGTGTAATGACAATATAAACCAAGGGGACCCACAGGCAGTCACTACCCTTCGTTATGGGAGAGTAGTTGATAACAAAGTAACTATGCCTGAAGATTGCCCACAAACGGAAGCTAAAAATGAAATCATACCTAATACTATCATAGAAACCGAAGACCCTACAATTGTAGAAGTACCAGTTACACCACAACCAAAAGGGAATACACCAAAAGATAAAATAACGGTTCATAAATATGTTCACCCTCATGCTAAAGACAAAGACAAGGTTAATAATATTGATAACCCTTATGCTAAGTATAGAGATAAGCCACCGTTTCCCCAGAGACTAGCCGTGCCTAAAAAAGATGAGACCTTTGATGAGATTAGGGAAATGTTTAAAAATCTGACTATAAACCTACCTTTTCTAGATGTTATCAAAAGTCTACATGGACATGCTAAGTTTCTAAAAGAGTTGTGCACCAATAAGAGGAAAACCAATATACCCCAAGAAGCCTTTTTAATTGACCAATACCCATATTTATTTGAACATAATGGAATTATTAATTACAAGAACCCTGGTCGTCCTACTGTGCAATGCACCTTGGGAGATTACTTTATAACAACTGCACTATTAGACCTGGGGGCAAGTGTTAATTTACTCCCTTTTTATTTATATAAATAGCTAGGTCTCTATGAACTTAAACCAACCAAAATAACTTTGCAGTTAGCCGATCGTTCTATTAAATACCCCAAAGGCGTAGTTGAAAACATTCTCGTTAAAATTTAGGATTTTTACTACCTGGTTGATTTTGTTATTCTTGACATAGAAGTTGCTCATGATTCTATTCCCATCACCTTAGGGCATCCTTTCTTGGCAACCGCAAATGCCCAAATCAATTGCCGGGATGGATCGATGACTATTTCTTTTGGAAATCTTTTTGTGGAGGTTAACATGTTTAGACTCAAGTATGGACAACTAGGTTTGCTTGTAGAAGGAGAAGTGAAATCCATTGAGAGTTTTTTCTCTCACCTTAGTATAGCCGACACTTTCATCCCCACACTAGTAGATACCCCTCTAAGGGAAGAAGACAAAGATCACAATTTCTACTCTTTGAACATAACTGAAATAGAGGAAGAATTTTCCACCCTGCCTTCTGACCCTATGGGAGATATAGTTAATCTTACAATGGAAGAGATAGATGAATTCCTCAAAGATGCAGATGACTACCATAATTATGTGGATGCGAACAACCTAGATGAGGAATTCGATGAGTTTCTAAGAGCCCTCTGTAATGATCCACCCTCTCAAGAACTACCTAGAGCACCACCCGACCATCATCTACCTGAGTTAATCCCTCATAAAATCCAATTATTTACCACCACCTTGATTCCCCGCCCTCCACCTTTTCAAATGAACCCTGAGTTTGCACTTGACCTTCTTGCTTCTCTTGTGCTTCATGATTTTCTAAACTTTCCTGATGCGGAAATAATACCCAAGAACAAGCCACCTGACATCTTCATTTTCAGATATGAGATAGTTCAGACCTACACCATGAATAAGTTTTGTGCTAAATCAAAGTTCTCATTCTTTCTACCCCTTCCTTCTAAAACTTATCCATATCCCCCGTATCTTCCACAACTGATCAGTACGCAAATGTGCATTTTATTACCTTTACAATACTTTAATTATGCCCTTCTTATGCTTAATGAACATACAACTTATAGTTTTTGCTACCGTTTGCAGGATACAAACCATTTAGGACGCATATTCCTAATACGTGCATTTTAGCCTAAAAAGGATGGCTATTTATGCTGCTTGGGAAGATTCCAACTTGGGAGCAAAAGTGTCGGAAAGTCAAAGTCAATTTTCAAAGTCAACTCTCAAAGACTTAAGGACTTAAAGCTGAAAGCTAAAGACTTAGGGACTTAATGCTGAAAGCTAAGGACTTAAGGACTTAAAGCCAAAATCAAGAATTCCATTGTATGGGCTTAGGTCAAAAGCCCACAAGGTTGTTTCTAGAAGGAAGGGCATAGATGTAATTAGTGCCTTATATAAACAAAAGAGATGTAGAAAATTAGTTATCCAATGTTTTAGGGTCCAAACCATTTGGTTTGTTAGGAGTAGAGACCCTAGAGCTAATCTTTGGTCATTAGGAGTAGATTAAATGTTTTAATTTAAATTGTTATTTACTTGTTTTCCATTTTTATGTTCTTTAAGCTTTAGTGTTTTCAATACAAGTTCTTAGTCCTTTCAATACAAGTTTATCATCTTATCTTATATACAAGTTTTCTCTACTTATCTCATATTGCTTTAATCCCACAACACAAGTCATACTGATTTGACAAGTTCAAATGAGTATAACTTTGTGAGTAAGATAATCACCAAAACCAATTTCATTCCATGTTTTAATTCAACAACAAGTTAAAAGCAAGTCTTAATCCCTATACAAATCAACTAAGAGTTTCATATTAAGAAATACTTTCAAATAACCATTAGAGAGTAGGAGAGAAGAGTTACAAGTCTTGTTTTTCCAACCATCAAAACCATCCTCCAAACAAAGAATTTAAGATGAACAACACCCTCAACACCACTACTACCACATACTCTTCAAATGGCGTCGTTGTCATGGATTCAAATGGGAAGAGAAAGATAGAGAAAAATAACACTCATTGAACCCTTCTTCTCAATCTTAATTTCAATTTTTTTTAGTTTTTTTTCTAAATTTTGTTACTAATGTTTCATTTTCGTATGTTTCCAGCACACTTCTGTGCAAACGGAGTCCGAGAATAGCACGAGATGAATCACCAGAACTTGCTGTCGAAAAATGAGTGCAAATGGAGAAAAAGAACTTGCGCCGCACCTGTCACATGCGCACACGCACGAATAATGCGACCGCACATGTCAGACACGTACCCGCGTATGACATGCACCCGTGAGACGTTCACACACGCCCGCAAATGACACGAGTCCGTGCCTCATTGACCTTTGCTGCGACTCTTTTTTCTCAGACGAAGATTCTGTTGGCTCAGAATCTTCGTGTGTAAGTCCACTTTTCCCCATGGTCTTTTTAATTCAACTGTTAGTATATAAAAAGTAGATAGATTTGCAAAGTTTTGAGTCTTCAAAAACCAAAAATTCAATTAAAAAAAATTTAATTAAAAGTTTTTATTAATTAAAATGAATTAGTAATCATCAGCAATGTTAAATATTAAAGTTAGTGTAGTAGCATGTTTAGGTTTTAGTTTTCATTAATTGTTGTTTATGCATTATTAGATTAAGATAATATCATATAGTTAAGTTAAAACACAAAAAATATAATTAGGATAAATACAAAATAGTTTAAGTTTTGGAAGTTTAGTCTTTTGGTTTAAGTTTACTTACCAAGAGTTGGGGATTCAACCAACTTGGACCAGTTGGATGTGCGAGGCACGAAAGAGTAGTACCACGCTCGCACATTACAACCCAACTTGGGGGTTGAAGTTCCAATCTTTGACGAACACTTTCCAAAGTTTTATGTATTTTGTTTAATTAGTGAATACTTTTTTAGCTAAACGTAGTTAAATTTTTGTGTTTACCGCTTTTATAGTTTTAGGCCCACGAAGGCAACCAGTTGTAACTTATTAGCTTTGCCAACATTTCGACCCGACTTGTGGGTCTTAGCTAGATTAAACTTGTAACTGTAAGGAAAAGGTCGAATGGTGGGTTGACATGCAAGACACCAAACACTTCGTCAACCCCACCACGTCGCCTTCACCACAAGGGTCGTGTACGCACACCTTGGCCGGTAATTTCTAAACCTCCTCACTACAAAGTGTAAGAGGATACTTGTGTATTACTAAGCATATTTGGATGATTGTGTGATTTACATTTCAGTCTTGTCTGTACATTAATGTTAAGGCTAAACCCGAGCCCTAAAAGAACAAAAAGTGGGATTAAGCCCCACTTTAGAACGGACGTTGCGTGAAATGTTTGTTACATAGAATTAAACAAAAAGATAAAATCAATCAAGCAGAGCCAGTCTAGTCACATCCATTAGGACAAACATCTAGCACGAACAAAGAGAGTAGTGAACTACCAGATTCCAGTGGACCAACCACCTTCCTCACTCTCCTCCCTCAGAAATACTGTGGGTAAGATTCTTGGTGGTACACCATCTGGTGAAGTAGTGATCTTCTCCCTTGACGCGTGTAGTTCCCAAAACCCAGTTTCACGCCCAATGTTAAATTCAGACAGGGCATAGTTTCTAATCTACAGACATTGCATGCAAATTTTTCAAAAACTTCAAGGTCACAAATGAATTTCTGCAGATTGTGCACCATTCTTGTTTGAGCATACAAGGCTTATCAATATGCATCACAACTGTCATCTTGTTGTGGTAGTCCGTATCATTAGGCATCTCAATGCACATCATATACCGAGTTCGAGCCTCCTATGGAATATTCTTATGATTACGAACCTTAATTTTCAAATTTCCATAGTACCCAATACACTACAGAGTTTTCTAATCATGCAAATAATTCATGGAGTTCTATCACAGATAGTCAACCATCATTCATATATCTACCTGGTCAGTCAGAATATGGGTTCACTAACAATCCATTACCATTTACATCACCATCCATTTCAAATTCAGATTCCACTCCACCATTTATCATATACCAACTTTACCAAGCAATGGCCGAGCAAACAATTCAAATACAACAGATAGTAAAGACCTTCTATTCTCTCCAATCCATTTTAATCGATACCATATCTGAGATTAATATTCTTCCCACCAGTCCAGAACCCAACCAACAAGAGGAACAAAATGTTGTTATAACAAAACCAATTGTTAAAGCCCATCCTAATATTTATGACTAATTAAAACCCCATCACCATCCACTTGACTATCATGTGAATTCCAGATTCTATGATGATGACTATATGCATGAGAACACTCTGACAGAAGAGACTCTAGAACATGTGTTGGAAAGTAACTCGACAAACTTGGACGATAACATTGAGAAAATTTATAAAGTTCTAGATAAAGACGACAAAGAGAATGAAGTTCCTGGAGAAGTGGATATAAATTCTATAGTGGAAAGTAGTGTAGGAACTGTTATGGTTGCAACAAATGATCTACAAACTGCGAAAACCCACGCGCAGCGGAATAAGGGGTTCTCACGGTTTTGGATAGAAATCATACCTTTTAGATCGGCTAAGATAACTCTGAGAATCCAAGATCTATGAATCTGAATTAACCTCTTGATCTTTTGTTGTATTCCTATCAATGGAATGGACGTTGTGTGGGCAACGATCTACCACCCTCTTCTTTCTCTCTTGGCCTCTCTCACTCACAAAATTGGAACCGATTTTAGATCTATTTTTCTTAAGCAAAACCTTGAGAAAAAACGGCCAGAGAAAAAGGTTTCTATTTATAGGCTACAACAGGGACCATGAGGAGAAATTAGGGTTGGGCCTCCTGACGGGCTTGGGCTTCCCATGTTCGCCCAGAACACATGGCCCAAGTCCATCAACAAATGGCTTATTCCACTAAAGGCCATTGTTGCACTACAGCCCTAATCCTAAATTACGTGTTACATTTATGGGCTCCATATTATATGCTTGTTTATCTCCCTGTGTTTAATATATCGAATGCCCATTGATTAAGTCAAGTTACTGACAACTACATTAATTAACTTCTTATGTCCTTGAGTAATACCACTCAACCTTATTGTCATGTCGGATTAAATCCATCTGCAGGGTTTACATGACAATCCTTATAAGCTCCTCAAGGGGACATCATCAACCCGACTTCTTGCGGGTCACGGATTCCTTCTATAATCAACAGCACACCTTACATACAATGTCATTACCCAATCTATCGAGTTTGTTGATTCACAAATGAATCTCACTCATTGATGATTTAAAGCAATGTACAATGCACGTAAGTGCCCGTTATTATATCCGAATTAAGAGGACAAGCATCCATAATAACAGAGGTATTTGTTCTCTTATATAGTCAGTATAAAGAGAAACAACCTCACTTGGTCCTGTTCAATACACACAAAGTGTACTAGTGTAATCCTGTAGTCAAGATAGACTAATACCAGATTATACTACAACCGTACCAATGGTTTGTCCAACTCCATTTAGGTTGTGAACGTTTACTTATACTTTATAAGGTACTGATGATATAATCTTCTGTGTGTCACCACACACCATATCATCTACAACATAAAGTATTAGACACATGCATATAACTAATAACATATATAATATGCTTAACATTTGCCAATATGATTCTCATTCAAAATATAAAGAATTAGAGTTAATACAAAAGTAATGCTTTTAGTATATAACCCTATCAAGTGGATCTAATTTTAGTTTGGCTGTTAAAGACTTATCGATGGAACAAATTTGTGACATCCTTAATATCGCTGATATGAACCACAAATTTGTGGAAAAATGAAGAGTTCCCTGAGTCCTTGAGATCATATGAAGAACCACCACTCGACCATCATTCCCCCCAGTTAATGCCTCTCGAAAGCCAACCTCCATTCATAAAAAATTCACCAAATTCTGAAGACTGTACCACTAAACCATTTCATAGAAACCTCAAGCTCGCACTTAAGCCAATTGCCTTTGAAATCCTTCATAATTTTCTAAACCTTCCCAGTAAAGAGACTTTGCCCAACATACAAACTCCCGAAAAATTCAAAAGCCCACAAGGTTGTTTCTAGAAGGATGGGCATAGATGTAATTGGTGTCCTATATAAACCAAAGAGATGTAGAGAATTAGTTATCCAATGTTTTAAGGTCTAAACCATTTGGTTTGTTAGGAGTAGTGTAACCTAAATTTAAATTTAAGTCATTTCATTAAAAGTCTTTTTATTTTATTTAATTGCTTTATTTCAATTTCCATTGTTGTTCTTCAAGATTATTTAATCCAAGTTTGATTTCAAACTTCTTTATTTCAAAGTTCAATCAAGTTTTCTTTCACTACAAGCATTTCAATCTAAGTCATTATTTGCTTTCTTTACTTCATGTCCTTCATGTTCTTCAAGTTACTTTCTTCATTGTGTTAATCCAATCAACCCAAGCAAGCTATATTCAATCAATGAGTATAACTTGTTCTCTACAAAGTCTCATTAGTTCATTGCCTTTCATTCCATGTTTTAATCCTTGTTTTCATTTTCATGTCTTAACCCCATCCATTCAACTAGTGTTTTCCACCATTAGAAAGAAAGTTTAGAAGAGTTTAGAGAGAGATTTATCCAACCATCAAATCATTCCTCCAAACAAAAAAATCTAAGATGAACAATACAACCCACACCACTATTTCTACTTCAACAACAACCATCCATTTTCTTACGATCATCCACTTGGAAACCCCTTCGTTGGAGGAGGAAGAAGAAGTTGCATGCTCGATTAGGTTCTAGATTCATCAGTATTCACTCTCATTCCACTAAGCCACATCGTAGGAAGTCTTGGTGCTTGATTTTGTTTGGTGGTGCTTTCTGTGATAATTATTTATGGACAGACCTACAACTCTTTAGGTTGTTGATGTATGGTAAACTGCATGTTAATACCTATTTTAGCTAAAGTCTTGAGTATTTGACTATAAAAGACTCATTGTGCTCTATTCCAAATCTTATATTATGGGAGTGCATCATTAAGGTAACCGAACCCTCTTTTTGGATTGAGTGGTTGTAAGTGTCAGATCCTTAGTCCACATTTCATATAGTATCTTGGAATTTTGTCGAGTACCTAAATATCTCAAACCTCTTTTATTACAATGCACCCTATGATTAGGGCCAGTAGGTGAGGTGTTACAGTTTAAGCCAAAGTGGTGACTGGTGAGTGTTTAGCTCCAACTCGGCAAGGTATAAGTGTATCCAGATATTATGTATTGCGCTTTATGCGAGATTTAGTAGAGGATCCTGGTTTACCACTCAAAAAGAAGGTGACTGTAAAGTAGCATTACTTTTCATATAGTCTTAGCTAGCTTATAAATTGGTGTATGTGTAAATATGGTAGGCAATGCATTGCCTACATTATTCATTTTCATAATATTTATAATATATTTTTTAAACGTATTGTATTGGAGTTCTCTAGCAAGAAGAGTTACACCACTGAAATAGATGAACTTCGTCTTGAATTCATCGGCTTTATCCAACAATTTATCGAGTAGTTAATTTGGGTAAGTGGGCTTCCATATTTTCCCTTTGTTTATGTATATATACTTTTCTTATCGTTTTTTTTTCTTACTTGCACAATATACCCTTCTTGATTCACTTGCTTTTTAATTTTATATACTAGTCATAGTGGAATGACGACTTCATGATATGATGCAGGTGTCATGGATCGATTAATAGATGAATAGATCGCAGCTAGGTTTTTGGTGTTGGAAGTGAGCACAACAAGCTAAGATATTGCTAAGATAGTATTGGCGTTATGTAGTTTTGTTTTGTTTTTTTTTTAATTGTGATTCTTTTGGTATTGGAATGACTTCTTTTGTTGGGAGTCAAACTAGATGATAAATACTTGATTTGATCGATGAAATCAATAGAAGTTAATTGTTTTGAATGTTGTTTCTTTCTTCTCGAGTGGATGTTATTTCCGTATCATAAAGCAGGTTAAAGTGATTTTGGTTGTGATGTTTTGATAAATGTATGTGGATATTATTTATGTCATAAAGCAGGTTAATGGGATTTTGGTTATGACGTATAGGATGCAGGTTGAGAAATGAATACGATTGAATTCAAAAATGAGAAAATGTTTTTTAAAAAAATTATTTTCATTTGTCTCACTTTTGGAAAAGGTGACATAATATCTATTAAAAGTGAACCACTCTTATGTGTCGTTTTTTTTTCATACGAGTTATATGGAGTTGATTCCCAAAAGTGACACAAGAAATAAGGGGCTTTTGTGTCACTTTTGACGTACTTGTGTCTCACTCTGGTCCAAAAGTGACACAACTAGTACACTTAATGTGTCACTTTTGACGTACTTATGTCTCACTCTGGTCCAAAAGTGACACAACTAGTATACTTAATGTGTCACTTTTGACGTACTTATGTCTCACTCTGGTCCAAAAGTGACACAACTAGTATACTTAATGTGTCACTTTTGACATACTTATGTCTCACTCTGGTCCAAAAGTGACACAACTAGTATACTTAATGTGTCACTTTTGACGTACTTATGTCTCACTCTGGTCCAAAAGTGACACAACTAGTACATTTAATGTGTCACTTTTGACGTACTTATGTCTCACTCTAGTCTAAAAGTGACACAACTAGTATACTTAATGTGTCACTTTTGACGTACTTATGTCTCACTTTGGTCCAAAAGTGACACAACTGGTATACTTAATGTGTCACTTTTAATGAAATTATGTCCCACTCTGGTCCTAAACGGATACAACTAGTGTCACTTTTGAGACAAGCACTGTGACACTCTTTCTTAAAAGTGACACAAGAAGCTACTCTTAAGTGTCACTTTTATTAACAAAAAGTGACACATTTAATAAGGCTTTTGTGTCACTTTTGGTAGAACTTTATGTGTCGGGGGCATATAGGTCACTTCAGAATTAGTTTCAAAAGTGACACAAGTGACTTCTTGTGTCACTTAAAAAGTGACACAAAAAGCCCTTCTTTTAGTAGTGATGAGATGTATAGACTTCTGAAAATAAATAAGGAGACAAGACCTTTTGCACTAGATAGAAGAGGTTTGTGAGTACCTTCTCTGAAAAACTCTCACGAGGCTTAAGCTCGTCCACTAGAGAATTCCTATTAGTTTAAAGCCTTGTTGCATATGGTCAATGCAATTGCACTATGCAAAACGAGATTAGTATAATAAATAATAAATCACTCATTTGTGATTTTAGTTTTTACTCTCATCTTTACTTGAGGACAAGCAAAATGCTATTTGGGGGTGGTGATCAGCTCCCAAATGTGCGTTTTAATACCCTATACATTACTGCATTACAACCCTTCTTACTGATAAGAGCCCAAAACTGTAGTTTTAACCCTGTAACAGTCATACTTTTAGACCAATTATGTGAGTAATAATTAAGAGTTAACACTGATTACGTGTTTTTATGCATTTCAGGTTTCAAAGTCCATTATGTGCAGAAATGTGCCACTTTAGCGAGATAAAGGAGCAAAGGTCGGTTACTAAAGAGTTCCGTGATTAAAGGCCAAGATTCAAGAAGACAAAGCCTTCCTAAAGCCCGGTCAAAAGCTGAAAAGTCGACACGGGCAGAAACAGTACACAAGTCAGTAGAACTTCCGAAGACCGTATCTTTGGACTCAGATCTCGGAATGGGGCCTACCTTATGTCAAAACGACCGGCTCGGAAAGAGATTTCCAATGGTCTAAGCCTTGACCCAATCAGAGGAGTAGAAGTGGACGAAAAGTCTATTGAAGCCAACTGCAGCTGAAGAGGCCTTTTTGGACTGAAAGAATTGGGTTTTGGGCCTGATTCTCTGGCCCAAAACATGGCTCCAAGCCCATGCACGATTTTTGGTCGTGATTCGCCATGAGAATGGGTGGACGACCTCACATGCTAGTTAGTATTCGGTAGAAATGCCATGAACACTAGGGATTAGAACTCGAATTCTTGCCGTAAGAACGTAAGAATCGAGATACAAGAATCTATACTAGGTTATTAAGTTGGATTCGAGGTGGATTCAATTCCCCTATAATCCTTTATCTAGATTCAAAAAACAATCATATTTCCATAGCATTCGTAGTTAAATTCAACATAATCAATTTCATATTGTATCGTAGTATAACACCCTTCGTAAAGCTCTCATTAGACTTAAGACCGACTAATTAGATTAGAAAACATTCCATGCTAGAGCACTAGGAGTGGAACGAATTTGTTACTCCACTCTATCTCGATAGAATTGAGAGTAGAAACTTTGAAAAAATATAGACACGTAGATAGTTTTAGTTTACTTACGTTTTGAGTTCATCGTTCATTTCGTAGGTAGACTATTCATTTTTAACTTTATCAAATGGCCCCGCTGCCATCTTAGTTGCACTTTAGCATTGTTTTCATAGTAGAATTAGTCATTTTTAAGTCCCATTAAACCCACCCACCCTTGTTTGATTCATACTATGGTTATCCATTTTAGCGTTGAAAAATTCCGCGACAAAATTACACTTGAAGCGACCACAAGTCTATAAGGAGCGCAGCGCACTAGTCTATAGTTGAACACGAAGCGACCAGCCCTCATATCGACGGCGACCACCCTCCGAACCGAGTCGACCAGCGCTAAGTTATCGAACACGGAGCGATCGACCGCCTTCTATGCGAAAAGCCTGCTCTAAGTAAAATTTTCCTTCCGTTTCTACAGTTTGTTTTGACTTCGATTTTTAAGTTTTTCGTGTTCTAACTTGTTATTTACACCCAAACACGCCAAACAAGACTCTATTCATAAGCGAAGCAAGGATGCTATCAGGTATTCCTTTCTTCCATACCTCGCATCTCCAGTTAGAGGTTCATACTAATATATCAAGATTGTTTGGATTGTTCTCGTGTTTAGACTTAGACTTGCATGAGATTAAGGTCTGGTCGGAGAAAAACACCGAACGTAATTAACCGTCAACGTCAACAAACAAATCTATCGAGTATACCAATCACTACACCTCTAACTACTATCCCACCAACCACATCTGACACAATGGCTAAAGAAAGAGAGACTCCTCTCTCCGAATTTTACAAAGCCTTGAGCGATAGCCCTAAATCTTGCATCGTTCTAGCAGACCCAGTGGGGGATTTTCGAATTCCCCCAAACATATTTAATTTGTTACCCGTTTTCCATGGTTTAGACCATGAAAAACCTTATCAACACATGCGTAGGATTGAACAAGTCCTTACAACATTCCATCATCCTACGGTTGGTATGGAACAAATTAAACTGAGGGTATTTCCCTTCACCTTAGTCGATAAAGGCGTCTTGGTTAACTGCCCAAGCGCTTTAACTCGTGGACTCGTGGGCTAAACTTGTTCACCGTTTATGGAACATTTTACCCACCCCTAAAGACGGATGAGATGCTTTCCAAGATTTATTTTTCCGACAAAATCCTCATGAATCGTTTTTTCGAGGCTTGGAATCGCTTCACCGATCGCTTATTGAGTGTCCACACCATAACCTAGCAAAAGACACGTTAGTTTGTGCCTTTTTCAAAGGACTTCAACATCACCATAAAGAAGTCCTTGACATAATGAATGGGGTAGTTTCCTAAGTAAAGGAGCCTCGGGAGGCTTACAAATTTTAGAAGATCAAACTAAACGTAATAACAATTGGGGGTAGTGACGATATCCCCGCAAGCGGTTAGTTCTTCTTCAACAGTTAAGGCCGCTGGTATGTTTGAGATGAAACCCGATCTAGAACTAAAAAGTTTAATCGAATCTCTAACTAAAAAGGTTGAGGCTATTTCTGTGCAACAAAAGCCTACCCCCGTCATGAATGTTAACTCCAACCCATGTAATGTCTTTTTGAGTCCTGAGCACCCTGACTCCTATTGTCCTCTCGCCTATGAACAACAACAATTAGAGCAAGATAATGTTTACTCCATTAATAACTATCATATTCCTAATGCCCCATGGAGACAACATCCCAACTTTAGTTGGCGAAACAATCAACAAGTTTCACCTCCAGGGTCTAATAACCAAAATGTTAGGCAAGCAAACAACTATAATCAAGCTCCACCTAGGCAAGGCCAGGGACTAAGTTAGGGAAATTATAATAATTATAACAACCAAAGCGCCAAACCACGACAAGGTTT
The DNA here is from genome assembly GCF_015680905.1 of Coptis chinensis. NCBI lineage: Eukaryota > Viridiplantae > Streptophyta > Magnoliopsida > Ranunculales > Ranunculaceae > Coptis > Coptis chinensis. The sequence goes on along the minus strand of NC_141456.1, from coordinate 53,606,456 downwards.
AGCACAAGGTCGGGTAATTATAATAGTTATAATACCAATAGAGGTATCGTTCGGTTAACAATAGTAACTATCACAACCTACCCATAAATAATCAACGTGAGATAGTTCGGTCGCACCACTGCGACTACTACACAATCACATCCGGATCGTATAGGCGCTTTATACAAGTTACCCAACAACTTTTCCAATCAATGACTCAATCAAACCAACAGATCTTACAATCCATAAATCGGGGCATACAACGGTTAGCCCAAGAGAAAGCCAACCAAAAGCGTTTTCGGGACAAGCCATACCCAACCCTAAAACAACAAACACAGCCTTTGAGGTAAACAGAAATACTACTACGGAAACGACAATAGTAGGTGACCTGAATGCCATCACCACTCTTCGTTCTGGAAGAGTGGTTGAAAACAAAGTAACTATGCCTATAGTTACCCCATCAGTACTCCCTACACCGGATATTGAACTAGATACCGAAGTAGAAACTGAAGACCCTACCACTGTAGAGGTACCAGTTAAACAACAAACTAAGAAACAGAAAGCTAAGGTAACACATCAAGTCGAGCCATACGCTAAATATAGAGCAAAACCACCATTCCCTCAGAAGTTAGCCATGCTAACCAGGGATACAAACTTTGAGGAGATTAGGAACGTTTTCAAGAATCTAACGATAAACCTTCCTTTTCTCGAAGCTATTAAAAAGCTCCCTAACCACGCTAAGTTTCTTAAAGAGTTGTGCACTACTAGGCATAAGACCAACATACCTAAAGACGCTTTTAAACTGAGCGGTTCCCAACTTTATCCGGGGCCAATGGAATCGTTAAGTACAAGGACCCCCGGTCGCCCCATCAGTAAAATGCACCTTAGGAGATTCCTACACGGCGACCGCTTTATTAGACACGGGCGAGAGTGTTAACTTACTCCCGTATTACTTGTATAAACAAATAGGTCTACAGAAATGCAACCTACAAAAATAACATTGCAATTAGCGGACAAATCAATTAAGTATCCTAAGGGTGTAGTGGAAAACGTGCTTGTTAAGGTTCGTGATTTTTTACTATCCTGGCGATTTTGTTATCCTCGATACGAAGTAAGCCAACGACTCTGTCTGCCGATCATCTTAGGGCCCTTCTTAGCAACTGCCAACGCGACTTATAAATTGCGCGATGGTAAGATGTCCTTATCTTTTGGCCATCTTACGGTTGAGGTAAATGTTTTTAAAATGATGAAACAATTACCGATTCGCCTTCATAGATGGGGAGGTTAGCATGATCGAGAGCTTAGCTCAAGATTATTTTAACAACACATTTCCTGAAAACAATATGTACAAATTCCTTTCTTTTGGAACTTCAGATTTTGTAAATGACTCCTACTTAGAGGAAGTCAACACCATCCTTGAGTCCACACCAATTGTAGACACTTTGGTTGCTCCACATATTGAGTATGAAGACTTGCTACCTAAGCAAGTATTCACTATGCAAAATAAGGACCCCGACGAAACGTCTATTGATTTTCCTTCCACCCTAGTGCTTAAACCCCTTCCCACAGAGTTAAAATATATTCAACTTGATCCGGATGGTAGTCATTCGGTAATTATATCTTCTCTGTTATCTAAGAATGAAGAGACATGTTTAATCCGGGTGATTAGGGAACATCGATCTGCGATTGGTTGGTCCCTAGCCGACATTAAGGGAATTGACCCTAATATTTGCACTCATCATATCCATTTGGAGGATAATGCGAAGACTTCTCGCGAACCTCAGCGTCGCTTGAACCCAGCCATGAAAGAGGTGGTTAGGGAAGAAGTCTTACGATTACTTGATGCGGGTATCATATACCCAATCTCTGATAGCGAATGGGTAAGCCCCATTCATGTAGTTCCTAAGAAATCGGGAGTTACCATGGTACGTAACGGGAAGGGTGACTATGTTATCACACAAGGCCCTATGAAATGGAGGATCTGTATTGATTACAGACATTTAAATGCTATGACACGAAAGGATCATTTTCCCTTACCTTTTATAGATCAAATGCTCGAACGCCTAGCTGGTCATGCTTTTAATTGTTTTCTGGATGGCTACTCAGGCTATTTTCAGATTATTATTGATATTGATGACCAAGAAAGGACTACCTTCACATGTCCCTTTGGAACGTATGCCTATAAACGAATGCCTTTTGGCCTTTGTAATGCTCCTGGAACCTTCCAAATGGTGTATGCTTCATATATTTAGTGACATGGTAGAGCGCTTTATGAAAGTTTTCATGGATGATTTTTCTATCTATGGAGACTCCTTCACAGACTGTTTGTCTAACCTGTCTAAGGTTTTGACATGGTGTGAAGAAAAGAGCCTCGTTTTAAACTGGGAAAAGTGTCATTTCATGGTGAAAAAGGGCATAGTACTAGGTCACATTGTATCTAGTGATGGCATCGAAGTAGATAAGGCCAAACTAGATAAGATAGCGACTCTACCTAAACCACGGACTGTCCGTGATATTAGAGCCTTTCTAGGCCATGCAGGTTTTTATAGGCGGTTTATTAAAGACTTCTCGAAAATAGCTAGGCCGTTAACTAATCTGCTTTTGAAGGATGCAATCTTTGATTTTAATTTTAACTGTAAGCAGGCTTTTGAAACTTTAAAAGCCGCCCTAACCTATGCACCAATTATACAGCCTCCCGATTGGTCTAAACCTTTCGAACTCATGTGTGATGCTAGTGATTATGCAGTTGGTGCAGTTTTGGGACAAAAACTAGATAATAAGTCCACTGTTATTTATTATGCTAGTAAAACCTTAAACGATGCTCAACGGAATTATTCAACTACAGAAAAAGAATTCTTAGCTGTCATTTATGCTTTAGATAAGTTTCGTCCTTATTTGGTTGGTTATAAAACTTTAGTTTACACGGACCATGCAGCCCTTAAGTACCTTCTTGCAAAGAATGATGCTAAGCAGAGATTAATCCGATGGATCCTTCTCCTACAAGAGTTCACATTAGAAATAAATGACAAAAGAGGGGTCGAAAACGTAGTTGCCGACCACTTATCTAGACTCACAAACGGCGATCGAGTGATTCTCGAGTCCATACCGGACTCTTTTCCCCGATGAGCATCGTATGCGATTTTTTCAAAGACCATGGTATCTTTGACATTGTAAATTATTTAGTGGCTGATGTTATGCCTTATAATTGGTCAAGAAATGAACGTAAGAAGTTCTTGGCGAGTTAAGTTATACTCTTCTTGGGATGAGCCATACCTTTTTAAGTATTGTGCGGATCAGATTATTAGTCGTTGTATTCCCCAAAGGGAATACAATGAAGTTCTATCGCTCGCCATGACAAAGAGTGTGGTGGCCATTTTAATGGGATGAAAATAGCCGCTAAAGTGCTTCAATGTGGTTTTATTGGCCTACCCTTTTAAGGATGCCCAAGTGCATTGCAAGATGTGTATTCGTTTGCCAATAACTTGGGGCTTAATCACGGCGTAATATGATGCCATTAAATCCAATCTTGATAGTAGAAATTTTTGACATTTGGGGCATTGATTTCATGGGTCCTTTCCCTGTTTCCCACGGTTTCATTTATATTCTAGTTGCCGTGGACTACGTGTCTAAATGGATAGAGGCCCTAGCTTGCCGTAGCAATGACCATAAGACCGTTGTATTTTTTATTAAAGAATATATTTTCTGTCGGTTTGGCATTCCTAAAGCCATCATTAGTGATGGTGGAACACATTTTTTGCAAATGAGTTGTTGCATCCCTAGTGAAAAATTATGGAGTTACACACAAAGTAGCAACTCCGTTATCATCCACAAACTAGCGGACAAGTAGAAGTTTCTAATAGGGAAATCAAAAAGATTTTAGAAACAACGTAAACCCCGATAGGAAAGATCGGGTCGGGCGTCTATCGGATGCCTTATGGGCGATAGAACTGCTTTCAAAACTCCTATAGGTATGTCTCCCTTTAGACTTGTATTTGGGAAACCATGTCATTTGCCCGTTGAATTAGAGCACCGCGTGCTCGTGGGCTATAAAAGCCTTAACTTCAATATTGATGAGGCAAGTGTCAAACGCAAGTTGCAATTGAATGAGCTTGAAGAAATCCGTGGCGATTCTTACGATCTCGCTAAGGATTATAAAGCTAACATGAAACGCGTGTTCATGATAAGCAAATCTTGCGCAAAAGAGTTTGTAGTCGGTCAAAAGGTCTTGCTTTACAACTCCCGTCTACATATTTTCCCGGAAAACTAAAACCCGTTGGTCCGGCCCTTTTCTCGTTCTTGAAGTCACCCCACGGGCAATCACCTTGGTAAATCCAAATGACAACAGTACGTTTCAAGTTAATGGTCAACGGTTAAAACATTTTCACGAACTTCTGTCCCCTGATGTAGAGGAGGTCCTTTTACAGGACCCTGTCTATGAGGATTGACCTTTGTCATTGGTGTACTTCCTTTCACTTCCATATAGTGGTAAGTGCACCATTCAAGTAACCGGACCCTCCCTATGGAGTGTGTGGCTGTAAGTACCGGATCCTAAGTCCACGGTTAACATAATTCACGTTTTCCACTTTTGCATGTTTTCTCGGTTTTTGAGTCATGTTCCTCTAAGGGGTGAATTATGTATTTATTGTTTTTCATTTTTCTTATAATAAACTAATAAATAAATAAATAAATAAAATAAAAAATAATAAAAAATTCTTAATCATAGAAATAGCAATCCAACAAGTCTAGGGAATCTGACTTTAAACGACCCGCGTTAGAACAAATTTTGTGTTTACAAATTTGTTTGGGGGTGGGCAATCGGTCTCTCCATCTGGATTGCTCGAACTTTCCATTTGTGTTGCTTAGGCCCATTACTTGTAGTTCAATTGGGTTGACGTAATCTAAACTTAGAATTCCGTCGTTCGCATAACTTACGTCACACACACACTTCGAGGCATTTTTCCACCCTTTTATACGTCACCCATGGTTGGAATTGAGTGTTTTATGGATCATTGGATTGGAAATTTTCTACTGATCATTTCCATAACTCATTCGCCAAAATCGGGCCAGTAACGAAGCGGCAAATTGAGTTTGAAATTGCGCGGAAAATCGGAAAATTTCGGAATTCAAACTGGGCTTGGGCCCAAACCGCATGCACGTCTGTGCGTCTCCTTCCTTCCCAAAAAAAAAAAAAAAAAAAAAAACCGGTTTCTTTCTTTCCCTTTCAATCCCGCCGGTTACAAAGTTAAATCAAACCTTGAACACCAAAATAAAAAATAAAATAAAAAAAAAAAATAGAGAGAGAAAAGAAAACCTAACTACACCCACACCAAGATAATCAAATCCAACTATAATCTTCTTTAAACCATTACCACCACCAACCTAACTCCGAACAACCTCAACCAATTCAAGTAACCACCGCCACCATCGTTGTTTTAGTTGTTTTTCTTCAAACTCGCCTCCCCCACAGTCTACAAAACCATTAGTTGTCTCAGAAACTTCAATGGCACTACGACGAAGAATTTTGTCGGAGCACGATTTTGCTTCCGACAGCTTCGCGCCATTTTACGACACGGAGATGATTAGGAGGCATTGGAACGGACTGTGGTACTCGACTGAGGAGTTCTATCACCATGATTTGGTAGAACAGTTTTATAAGAAGCGAGAATTGGAGGGGGATAGGATTTTCATAAAGGTAGCAGGAACGAGGAAGGAAGTAACGAGACAATTGTTGGCTGAACTGTTAGGAATTACGCTTGAAAGCAACCTGGTAACGACAATTCAGGAATCCCAGTATACTAGAGTTCCTGCTTTGATGAAGGATACTGTCGTGGAAGGTGAATACAATCCGACATCTCATTGCGTCCGCCAGTCAACCCTGAGAACCAATCAACTGGCTGTAGCTCAGTGGATTGGTAGGAACGTCCTCGGGAAAGACAAAGTCAGTGATATCGGCCTGTAATGTCTGCACGTTCTCTGGATTTTGCAAACAAATAAGTATAATTTCTGCATCCTTGATTTAATGTTTAATGTGATTCGAGGAGTGGGGAAGAGCTTGGCGCCTCTTCCCGTATTGATCACTAAGATCATGCTCTCCTTTAGAGCCGCCGCAAGATCTGCTCCTATTAAGATCAAATTGCATTCTAATGCAAGTATCTATCTGGATTGCATCCAAGAGACTTGGCCGTTATGCGAAGAAAAAATGGATGAGTCGGAGGATGAAAGGGAGGATATGACATGTCCGGATGACGATGCATTAGATAAATGTAGTTCTAATTTAGAACGATGCAAGTATTGCAAACTGCGCCTTGCGTTGCATTTATGGTATTTGTGAAGATATCCAAGATAGACAGTTGTAATTTGAAAGAAGCAAACGAACCTTCGACGAGACTTGAAATGCTCGAAGGAGTTCGTGACGATATCCCGCCTAACATGGAGACTATCCACCAAAGATCAACAAGCCCAAGATGCGATACTTCGGGACTGAGATGGAAGCCACAAAGACTTGTTCCGAATAGAGATATGCTACGACGCATGCCACCCGTGGAGGACTCTGTTTCAGCCGAGTCCGACAGGCATGAGCGTCGTCGCCGAAGGACAGATGGTTCAAACCATTCTCCAGCCCAGGGCCAATCTCCATCTCAGGGTCCATCTTCATCACACAACTAGGTGTTCACCTCAGTTGTGTTCGCTGTTATTTCATGGTTTTGATTGTTTTATTAGTTGAATTTTAATTAAGTAGTTAAATGTAAATATTAATGTGTTTGTTTTATGATGTTTGGATTTAAATTTTATATTTAATATAATTGGTTAATTTCGAGTACTGCTTGTTTTTATCATTAATCCCACCTTCCCGACTTGTTTGGGGGTGGTAATATTTATACCGAGCATAATTCATTATATGATCATCCGCGGTAAAGTAGTCTTGAAGGAAAGGTTGATAATTTGGCCGATATCGGTATATCTATGATTTGTGTGGTGGTAGCATAAAATGTAGGAGAGTTTAGAAGTTACTATTCTAAATCCATTATGAAAGATACCAGGATTTTTAGAAAATCACGAAAATGGTTTGTTTCCGTTTTCGGGTTTGGAATTTTTCTATTTCCGGAAATTGCCTTAACACAATTTGGGAACTTGCCAATTCGTTTTGGAAGCTCAAAACCTATTTAAACTCCCTTCATTCAACACTAACAAACAACACTACACCCCACCATCATCCCGCACCTTTCACTCCAAGCTTTTCCTTCTTTTTCTTCCAAATTTCTGTTTTCAAAGACGCCGAGCGCTGCATACTTTCCCAAATTTTAGTCGAAGCTTGACCCGCCCCTCCTTGAGCGACCGTTGCCCAAAACACTGTAAATTCTACAAACCCACGAGCGACCGGCTTCTATGTAAGCGCACGCCACCGCCTTCCTTCGCTAACGCAGAAATTCCAATTTTCGTCGAGAGTCACCCGGGATTTTTGAACTGTTCAAAGAGTAGTTAAGATGACATCTCCTATAGTCATACCTGAACAGTCTTTTGAAGATGTGTTGGGCACCGAGACCTATGGACATTGGTTCCGACACAGGATCCTGCAGTTAGGATGGCGTCATCTACTGGTAAGTGATGATGATTCATATTCACCACAGCTTACTGCTTATTTCTACGACCATGTTAAATTCTATTGTAATCAGGATGGAGAACAAGAATTCTCCATCGTAGTCGAAGACACGACACATCAATTCGATAAAAATGTGGTCGCTTTAGTTTTAGGATTACCAATACCTGATCCTGTTCACACATGGGCATATATGACCGATAATGCCTATCTTTATGATTATACATATTTTCATGAGTATTATGGGGGAGGGGTATTTCGAGTAATGGACCAAGGGCGATATAGCATTGCCCTTGGTAGCCTTTCCCTAAACGTAGGCACCACCATGTTATTCATCCCGATGAATATTTTGGGGAATGGCGCTTCATTTCTGCAAACAAGATCTAGCTGGTGACATTTTCCTCGCTTTAGGCGGAGGGGCGTCGCCGATATGACATTCCCCGAGTTTTAGTCGCTAGTCTTAAGAGAGCCCAAAACCATGAGGCGTAAGTATCTTCTTATGCCTGTTGGTGGTAAGTCGCATCATCGCGTAGTTGTTTACCTCAGTATTCGTGCACAATTCACAGATTGGAAAAGGGTTGAAGTCATGAGACCCACCAATGGGGTGGTTCGCTCATTCGCGAATAATGACTTGGCGGGATGGCGGTCAGACCTCAATTGGTCGCCCCGTACATCCCATCAGACATAATAACACTTAACAGGTTAGTATTAGTAGATGATAAATGGCGGCAAGCTTGGTAAGTTATAATGGACTGGCAAGATGCGAAGGAACCTCATCTCTTTAATGAGGAGGAGGACGTTTAAGCGGGAGATAAGGTAAGTTTTTAGTTTTGTTATTGTCTGCTTATGTCCCAAGCATATTTAATTCTGTTAACCCCATAATGGGTAGAACTCTTATAGAGTTGTGTCAGTTTTTATTTCCTATATTAGTACGTTCTAACTTTGTTTTGCAGATGTTCCTGAATTTCACACGTTTCAATGGTATTTTTCCTACCCTCTTTATTTACAATACTTTGAGGACAAAGCATGCTTCTTGTTTGGGGGGGGGGAGGCATAGAAACACGTGTAATTAAGGCATCTGTTAGGATATAGATATGTATAATATGCATTGTTTTCTAGTTAAAGTTTCAAAAAATTTCAAAATATAAATAAATAAGTTTATGCTATACACTTAGGAATATTGGTATTGTTTTCTTTCTCTATGCTCTTAACAATCTAGAAGTCTCACGTAGCTTTTGCATTAGAATAATTGTTAGAAACTTAGGTTAATATGTAGGTAATAATATTTGCATCTATCTATAAATATATTACATGAGTATCTATGATTGTTAGCAGTAAGTTTTTGAAATCTAGGCTAGAGTACTTATTCTACAAAATCTGTGAGAATATAGCCTAAAGCCTTATATGAGCGAAACATTTGACAAATGACACAAGGGAGAAGTAAAATGCGGATAGAGAAATCACACGTCCACTTGCTTGATCACTATGTCATATCCTAAGCGAGAATTTAGGCCCTCTTTGGATCGATATAGCCAAAAATTCAAACCTATGAATTATTTTCCGCTAGTCGCCTCGAGCCTTTCTTTAGCCTTTCATAACCCACAAATCCTTTACCCTGTTACAAAAAACAAAACAAAATAAAAAAAATCAACCTACCCAATCTAGAATAAGTCTGAGAATAGAATGAGGAAAAAAAAAACGGTGTAAACAAAAGTTAGTTAATTGCTTCAGAAAATAAAGAAAAGAAGTTCTCATCCAAAGAAAAGAAAAATAGAAATAGAAATAAAATAAAAACTCCAAAAAAAATAGAATAAAATGAGTCAAAAGCCAAAGAAAAAGAAAAAAAAATATGGCTAAGGATGGAAACAAAGTATAGAAGCAAAAGTAAATAATAAGGTTTTCTCTAAGTTACATAATATGAAGACTCTACTATCTCAGACTTGTCCTTTTGAATATCCATTTCCTTCCTTCTTAAACCATCTCCTAATCCCCGCAACACCTAATAAAGATATCTAGCTCAATTAGGAATAGGTTAGTGTGATAGTAAGTGACAGATGTGTTTGATCGACTCCGGCTTCCTTGTTGTCATTGAGATTGTAAGGTAAAGTGTGCCCACTGCACACTGGAGTAGCGAAACTTGAGCGGAAAAATCAGAGTGGTTTTCGTCTTGACAATTATGTGAGGACCTTCTTAAGGACGCTTATTCGAAGTTTTCAGAAACTTAACCTCGCTAGGCATTTCATGGTATTACTCATAGTATTTATATTTGTATCATAAATGATTGATTATTATGCATATATTAGCTTAGGTTTTTGACATGGTTATTCTTATTCATTTGCTAGTGAGATGTATAGATAGTTGGGACATGAATGAGGAAAACAATAGTTTTATTTCTTAGTCGTTGTAGTATAGATGAAGTTTGTGAGTACCTTCATCGAAAAACTCTCACGCGAGGCTATAACTCGGCCCACTAGGGGAATTCCTAGTGGTTTTAGCCTTGTCGTTGCATATGTCAATGCAATCGCACTCAAATAAACGAGTAGATAAAACTCCATTTTGGTCACTTATTCTAATTTCTCATCTTTGCTTGAGGACAAGCAAAATTCTGTTTGGGGTGGTTTGATAAGAGCCCAAAACTGTAGTTTTAACCCCTGAATGATCATACTTTTCACCAATTATGTGAGTAATAATTAAGAGTTAACACTGATTACGTGTTTTTATGTATTTCAGGTTTCAAAGTCCATTATGTGCAGAAATGTGCCACTTTAGCGAGATAAAGGAGCAAAGGTCGGTTACTAAGGAGTTCCGTGATTAAAGGCAAAGATTCAAGAAGACAAAGCCTTCCTAAAGCCCGGTCAAAAGCTAAAAAGTCGACACGGGCAGAAACAGCACACAAGTCAGCAGAACTTCCGAAAGCCGTATCTTTGGACTCAGACCTCGGAATGGGGCCTACCTTATGTCAAAACGACCGGCTCGGAAAGAACTTTCCAATGGTCCAAGCCTTGACCCAATCAGAGGAGGAGAAGTGGACGAAAAGTCTATTGAAGCCAACTGCAACTGAAGAGGCCTTTTTGGACTGAAAGAATTGGGTTTTGGGCCTGATTCTCTGGCCCAAAACATGGCTCCAAGCCCATGCACGATTTTTGGATCTGAAAGTATAAAAACCAAAGCTTAGCTCTTTGTTAATGGTAGCTAGTTAGACCTAAAACAATATAGATAATTCTAGATCTAGTTTCCAGTATTTTAATTAAGTTTTAGTTCCATTTTCGATTCTTGTTTTAGATTAAGTCTTTGAATCATTGTTCTTGATTGATTAGATAAATAAAATAGTTATTTTGTCAATTTTGATTTTTGTCATCTCAATTTATAGATCTAGTTTTAATTCTTGTTGATTATCATTTCGTAGTTTAAGTAGATTGAAACATTGTTAGTTAATTTAGTTAAGTTAGAATTTTAATATGATGTGTAGTTATAATTCAATGGGAAATGATGGTTTGATGACTCAAGGCTAAAACCTCCATTAGAGGGGTTAATGAAGCTTTGATGAAAACTTAGTGGTATAGTGTAGAAGCATTGTAAAATCTATTGCAATCTAGAAGGTCATGATTCGCCATGAGAATGGGTGGACGACCTCACATGCTAGTTAGTATTCGGTAGAAATGCCATGAACACTAGGGATTAGAACTCGAATTCTTGCTGTAAGAACGTAAGAATCGAGATACAAGAATCTATACTAGGTTATTAAGTTGGATTCGAGGTGGATTCAATTCCCCTCTAATCCTTTATCTAGATTCAAAAAAACAATCGTATTTCCATAGCATTCGTAGTTAAATTCAACATAATCAATTTCATATTGTATCGTAGTATAACACCCTTCGTAAAGCTCTCATTAGACTTAAGACTGACTAATTAGATTAGAAAACATTCCATGCTAGAGCACTAGGAGTGGAACGAATTTGTTACTCCACTCTATCTCGATAGAATTGAGAGTAGAAACTTTGATAAATATAGACACGCATAAATAGTTTTAGTTTACTTACATTTTGAGTTCATCGTTCATTTCGTAGGTAGACTATTCATTTATATCATTTATCACTTACGCATAATGAAAAGACAACTCATAGCTTTTATTATCTTTTTTAGGTTACAGAACATTTCAGACCACTTATCATAAAAGCTGCATCTTAGCGCCAAAAGGAGTCTTATTAACGCTTATTGTGAAGACTCAAAGCTGCTATGAAAAAGTGCTAAAAAAGTCAAAGTCAAAAGTCAAAAGTCAAAGGTCAATGACTCAAAACTAGAGAACTGAAAATCACGTCCTTAACTCAGAAGACTAGAGATGGATGACCTTGATAGAAAAGAGGACTTGTTCAAAACCTAGATTCATCAATAAAATATGAAAATACAAAAGAAAAAAGCATAAAGCAACACGGTGAGGTGTCTTGATTGTAGAAGGTGAGGGCAAATCAGTTTTTTTTTAAAAGTAAGGGTATAATAACCTAAAAGTAGGAAGAGAGAATGCACCTAAACTTATTCTAGTGTCATGTATGTAGGAGTAGAGTAGGATTTATTTTCAAGTCATTTACATTCAATTTTTTTTTTTTACTTTTTGATCTTCAATTCAATCTTTTTCTTTTCAAGTTTATGTTTCAATCTTCAATCAAAGTTGTTTCTTTTCAAGTTTATGTTTCAATCTTCAATCAAAGTTTTTCATTCATTAATCAATATAAAGTTTGAGTCATTCAAAACAAGTAATGAGTTCTAGTTAAGAATACTATCATTTCTCCTTCACAACTCCCATCAATCCATATTCTAAACAATTTATTGTGAACCTGAACTTCAAATCTTTTGAAAACCTTACTTCCACATTAGTACAACTTCATGGTGCGATAAGCCCAAAGCACTGCTGGCAACTCTTTAACCTAATTTCATTTTGTTTCTTGAAGCTTCTTCTTCAAAGTTGAGAGAATTGTCTTATTGGTTGCTTCTGTTTGTCCATTTGCTTATAGATAATATTGTATGGAGAAATTATGCTGAATTTTTAGGGAGGCGCAAAATTTGTGAATTTCTTCTGCATCAAATTGTTTATCGTTGTCAAAGACGATATTAGCTGGAATTCCAAAGCGACAAACAATGTCTTTCCATATATAAGAAACGTCGTACATCTATTATAGAGATGTTGATAAGTGATTGAGCTTCTACCCATTTAGTGAAATAATCAATCGTAACCAATAAGAATCGTACACTTCCAGGAGCCTTTGGTAGGGGTTCCACAATATCCAAGCCCCATTTCACAAAAGGCCAGGGGCTTAGAATTGGGTGGAGTTCCATTGTTGGAAGTTTACCTATATTTGCATGTTTTTTACATGGTACACATGTTTGGGCAAGTTCTGCTGAGTGTCTTTGCATACTAGGCCACCAGTATCCTTGAGTCATGGCTTTATGTGCAAGAATACGTCCCCCAGAATGGTTTCCATAAAGTCCAGAGTGTATCTCTTCGAGAACTAGATGACCTTGATCTTTAGAAAGACATCTAAAAAGAGGGCTGAAATTGTTTGCCTTCCTATAAAGTAGGATCTTGCCTTTAGAATTTAGAGTTATGACAAATTTCTAGGCATCTCTCTTAATTTTGTAGGAAAGTTAAAAATCCTTAGGTAGAGTTCCATGTTGCAGATATTCTAAATAAATAGGTCTCCAATCATCTGGTGAAGAATCATCGTCGATAGATTGGAGATCCAAATATGGTCCTTTTGGAGAATTATTTGCTTCATGGGACTCATCTTCCATATCAACATTGCTTTGGTCGGCTTCATGTGTGAGTGGAGAATCACTCTCAACATGATGATCAGCCAAAACTTGATGGTCGGCTAAATCTTTTTGAGCTAGCTGCTTCATCTGAGTTAGATTCTGAACTTGTGCTGGCTGATTGAGCTAGCTCTTCTCTCTTTCTTTTCCTTGTTGTTACGGCATTTACTTGCTCGAATTCGAAATTTTGAAATGTCGTCTGGAAATAGCATCGATGAGCAATATATAAGTTTTGAACATGTTCTTCTATAATAGTTATGCTTGGGAAAAGGTTGGAAATCAATATAGATTTTTCATTTATTGTTAACATCAATTGCGGCTGAGAGATATGCCAAGGCATCGGCATGACGATTATCATTGCAATAGCACTGGTGAATTGCAGTGGATTTGAAATGAATAGATAGCTCATGCATTGTTTGGACATATGCATCCATCCTATCATTTCGAGCAACAAAAGATCTGCCAAATTGATTCGTAACAAGCTTTGAGTCAATGAATATCTCGATCTTTGTGGCCCCTAGGTCAAGTGTTGCCCGCATTGCATAAAGAACCGCTTCATATTCAACTTCATTGTTTGATGCGCAAAATCCAAGACGAATAGATTTTTCAATTTTCTCACCATCGGGTTAGATCAAAACACAACTAAGGCCTAAACCTGATTTGTTCTTGGAACCGTCTGTGTGTAGAATCCCTAAAGAAGGGTTGGCACTTGTGGAAGGATCAGCTGATCTTTGTTGTGGATTAAGAGGAACTTCCTCAAACTGCTTTTCCATGGTCGGTATGTCATTAATAGGGAAATCTACCGTAAGTGATGCCAATGCGTGCTCTTTCTCGAATGATCGGGCTTCGTTGATAATTTCGTAAGCACTCAAATATGTTTTCCAATATGCTAATCGGTTCAAATCAACATTTCGAAGAACTTTCCTCAAGGGATATTCAGTGTAAACATTGATGATACACCTTTGGAAATAAGGCTTTAATCTTCATACAGTATGGATAAGTGAGAGAGCTATTTTCTCGATCTTTGAATACCTTTCTTCTAGAGTTGTAAGGGTCTTACTTATTAAGAAAATTGGTTGTTCATTTTCAATGAATAAGACGACACTCACAGCTATTTATGATATTGCCAAATAAATGCCAATTGTTTGTCCGGTGGTCGGACTAGTAAGAATTGGTGATTGTACTAGGTATTCTTTTATTTTCTGAAATGCTACTTCACACTCATTCGTTCATTGTGGAGATCCCTTAATGGCTTGAAAAAAGAGTGGAGCCGATCTGAATACTTTGAGATAAATCTACCCAAAGCAGCTATCCTCCTTATTAGTTACTGGATTTGTTTCTTGCTTTTCGAAGAGGGCATTTCGATAATTGGACAGATTTGGTGCGGATTAGCTTTAATGCCTCGTTTGGTCATAAGATATCCAAGAAATTTACCCGATGCTAACCCAAATGCGCATTTTGATGGATTTAGACGCATTCAAATATGTACAAGCCGATCAAAGAATTTTTGCAAGTGATGAAAGTGTGAAGACTCTTCATGCGACTTGATGATCATACCGTCAATATAAGCTTCTATAAACTTGCCTAAGAAGTTTGAAAATGATGTATTTATGAATTTCTGATATGTTGCCAGTGCATTTTTTAGACCAAAAGACATTACCCTATAGCAAAATAAGCATTGGTATGTTATGAAAGTTGTAAATTCTTGTTCATTTTCGGCTAATGCAATTTGATAAAATCCCATTGAGACATCCATAAAAGAAATTTGATTAAACCCTAAAGTGGCATCAACCATTTCAGAAATATGAGGCAAGGGGTACGGGTGAACATGACATTTTTTATTGGCATCAGTAAAATCAACACAGGTTCTAATTAAGTTTCCCATTTTTCTTAGGGACTACTACTACATTGGATATCCATTTAAGATATAGTACATGCCTAATAAAATTAACACTTAGAAGTTTGTCGATCTCTTATTTCACTTTGAGCTTTCGATCGGGAGCCATTCGGCGAGGCTTTTGACACACTGACTTTTGTGTTAGGTCGATATCTAGCCTGTGACATGCAAGTGAAGGATCAATCCCATGTATTTGTTTGACCGTCCACGCAAACACTGTGCAATTTTTCTTCAAAAGCTCAATGAGTTCATCCTATTCCTTCTTAGAAATTTCTGCAGAAATAAAAGTGGTTTCTTCTTCCTTGTTGCCGATCT
The DNA here is from genome assembly GCF_015680905.1 of Coptis chinensis. Taxonomy (NCBI): domain Eukaryota; kingdom Viridiplantae; phylum Streptophyta; class Magnoliopsida; order Ranunculales; family Ranunculaceae; genus Coptis; species Coptis chinensis. The sequence continues at coordinate 53,590,863 of NC_141456.1, read as the reverse complement.
GTACTTTAGGAACTTGTCGATTGTCGAGGGCCCACCCAAACGCTGCTCCATAGTGTTTACCCGACCAATGGAATGTTGTAATTGTTATTTAACCCCATCGACATTTAGGATGGTGTTGCATTTGACCTCTGAATCTTTATAATCTTCGAGCATAGACTCATAACACTTCAGAGCTGCTATCTGATCACTTCGACCTTACCTTCACACCAGAACTTGATAGCCTAATAGAAAGTAGAAACGACAACTCCCATTAAGTGAATCCAATCTCTTCCCATAATGACATTGTAGGAAGAGTTACAATCCATGAGAAGAAAATCAATTGTAACTTCCTTGTTCATTAATGTCACCAGAAGAGAGCATCTACCAATTGATTTTGTTGTTATCTCATCAAAGCCAGTGATAGGATTTGGATTGGGAACTATCATTTTCTCGGGGAGATTGAGTCTTTTGTAACATCTCTTGTAGATCACATTTACCGAACTACCTGTATCAATCATGATTTTCTACACATGATGAATTCCAACAAAACCTTGTATCACAACAACATCATAATGAGGATAGTGCACTCCTATCAGATCATTGTCAGTCTGACAGAGAGGTCCTTCCTCATACGTCTCAGTACCCATACCATGGAGAAAATCATATCCACTATAAACATAGTGGTGACTGAGATTGGTGATCGTAGAGTGATTGAAATTCTTGCACTGGGTGTTAGACATTGAATCAACTCTGGCATGACAAACTTTGATTACATTTTGTGCGGTCATGACTAAAGCTTGTTTTGCTTGACCTAGCACGTAATCTTGGAGCATACCCTTCTCGATCAAACCTTGGATTCTACCCCTTAGAGATCGGCATTGTTCAATTTCATGACCGGAATCATCGTGGAACTTGCACCACAATGATTTTTCATATGTAGCCTTAGAATATTCGAAGAGAGGAAAAGGTGGAGATAAGATATTCTTTCCCTTAATCTTCTCATAGATAATAACATATACTTCTCATTGAGGGGGGTAAACTTTATTAACTCAAGAAGTTTCTTTTGGCCTTGTTGTGGCCTACCATCACCCTCGGACTTTTGATCGGTAGTCTGTTGATACTTCAGTTTTTGACTCTGTTCCTGCGGCTTGCTTATTCGATCTCTATCTCGTGCCTATGCGTCCTCTTCAACTCGAATAAACTGTTGAGTTCGAGCAAAAAATTCATAACGAGTTGTTAGGATGTCTTTTACTATAGAGTTGTAAATGTCATCCCTATCATAATTAATATCTTCCTTGAAAGCATAAATGACAAGAATATCAGATGCATCAGGAATCTCAACAGCTGCTTTCCAAAATCTCGCAACAAACTTACTGAGTTTTTTCGTCTTTTTGTTGTTTAATACTGAAGAGAGAATCAATATTCTTCGGTTCTTTCCAGTTGTGATAAAAATGCTCGGCAAACTTGTAAGCAAGATCTGTAAAATTATGGATGAATCTTTCTGGAAGCATGTTAAACCATCTCATCAACTCAATTCCAATGAGTGTGGACTATAATAACTTGCAAATAATAGTGATGTAGAACATTAGTATATTGCTGTCATATTATGGGCATGAGCCCCTTAGTTGAGTCCAAGCCCATTCGAGTCCATTAGTTAATTGGAGACATGTCGTGTTCCTATTGGTTTATGCTTTCTAGGTTTACTTTAAATAACGGGCTTGTAGTTAGGATTTCAGTAGTTGTGTTTATGTGTGTGATTTGTGATTGAGAGATTCAATAAAAGAATGATTTTTAGGTCGTCTTTTAATTGTGTTTCAATTAAAGTGTAGATTCAATTAAACTGAAGCTTCCGCCAGTAAGATCTACATTAAATAGCATCGTCCAAAGTCCATAAGATCATCTTGTTTTTATAATTAGCAAGATGCATCAAAGGATCTCCATCAATCTCATCATACTTCTCGAATTTCGGCTGCTTGAAGTCCTTGTGATGAACGATTGTTTGGATTCGGAGAGAGAAAGGAGAATCAAAACGTACCACTCTTTATAGCGAGATTTCAAATTTTGTTTTCTCATGACTCCTTATCATTAACAGCCTTTAGTATCATCTCATGGTGATGTCGTTCAGAAAATAGAATATTCTCTCGACGATGGTCATGGCCGAACTGTGGACATTTTGCCCAAGAGTTTTTCAGAGGAGGTGGAGTGAGTTCTCTTCGAGCCATACATGCAGGTGAAGGTGACCGAGCCAACAGTGGAGACCGGTTCCTTCGTCTCCTATGGTGAACATCGGGAGAATACGGATAGAGTGATGGACTATCACAACCCTTTTCTTGACATGTTGCAAGTGAGTCTACATCTCCCCAACTACTATTGTCAACATATTTTGGTCGACGATGAGCTCTTGGATTGGGACTACGACTTGAGCGATTAGGATGTGAACTAGAACTGCTTGGTGAATAGTGTTGTTGTCGAGATCGGTGCATACTACTATTACGGCAAGGACTTGTAGTGGCTTGCCTACCCATCCTAGAGCTTGAGGTAAGAACTTCATTAGTTCTCCGTGGGTCAACTAGTCTACCTTGCCGACTTATATGGATGTTTGGCCGATCTCCCTTAGTATGGTTTGAATCGCCTAAACCTGTTTTCTTCATGAGATCTTTCGTGAGTTGGTGATTCCTCACAGGGTGGTCGGTATCAAGGTCGGCAGAGGAGTTTGTGGATTTGCTCACAATTACACTAGAAAGTGTTGGCTTTTTGCGTTGCACATGTTGTTTGCGTGAAGCCTTTCGTAAGCGACTCACAGTTTCTCTTAGTGTGGGAGTTTGTGCTTGTAGTCTTTGACAGAGATGCATCAGAATTTAGATGATCCCAAACAATTTTTGGAATTTTAGATGTTTGGGTCGTTAATCAAGAAGTCGACACATCTATTTCTTTAGATTTTTGTTATTGTTCCGAATTGTCGAAGACAACGATCGACCTGAGTTGTTGGATTTGCAATATGAATGCATACCCTCTCAGTCGCAGATGGCTGAGAACCATCGAACTTGGAAAGTGAATTCTCATTCGTAGAAATTGAGTGTTGAACTTAAGCAGCAAGAGGAAAATTTTCACTGTTGTTTGTTTTTCGTGAAGCCATTGACGTAACTTTTTTGTGGTTGAGGGTAGGAGCACAGACGACGCCAAATATGTTTCGGCAAGATTTGCCAAAACACACTAGTTGAGGGGTTGAAAGTGTTCTTTTTGGAGATTGAAAAGGAGATCGTCTTGGAGAAAGATGAGACTGGACTTCGGTTTTGAAGTTGCCTACGTACCTAAATATTTTGTTTGGGATCAAATCTCGATGGCGTAGTTCTTGAGAATGACGAGTGTTGGGTTTTATAGAATCATGATCAGTTACTTCCTTGTCTCCAGTAATCCAATCATGGGATCAACTTGGATAACAACTGGAGAACTGTCACAAGATCGTAGTGTTGTGAATTATTCGAACGATCTTGAATGTGGATGAAGTTGTGGAAGTTGTTTGATATGTGCGTAATTGATATATATTTTATGTGTAGGTAGGTAGGCTTTGAGCTTAGGCTCTAAGCATGGGCACTGAGTGTGGGCTTGTATTGAATTGGGCTTTTATTGGGCCACATTTGTAGGGCGTGGCAGGAACAAATACCATATAATTATGAGTGGCTCCAATTTTGATTTAGCCTCAAAAAACCACCTGACAAAGATAATACATGCCAATCCTCTCTTTTTGGTGCCATTCTAGATGCTATTTGGTTGGCCAAGAATAACAAAAGGTTCAATAATATTATGCCTAACTAGTCAACAAGTTGTTTTAATTTGATGCATGCTTACAATATATGCAGAGACTAGAATGTAGCCTTTTCTACAGAGGTGGAAACTTATGTTGTTGTTATAACATTAGAGGACTCTCAGCCCTCTACTGAAGATGTTGAATCTCACCACCTCCTGGATGGTGTAAGATTAATTTTGATGCTAGATTTCAGAAATGATACCCTTATACTTACATAGTTGTTTGCTTACACAGCTGTGTAATTGGCAGGAACAATGAAGGGGAGTTTCTAACTGGTAAAGTCAGCAAGGTTAAAGCTTCTACACCTGGTAAAGTAAAAAAACACCTAACAATGTATGAAATTCCATTTAGACCCTTAGAGACCATTACTCTATTTTACTCTTTAATTTATAGGCAAATTTGGCAATTCATATAAATGGGTATGCTTAAGCCCTTAAAGAAAGGGGACATTTCAGTTTTACCAAGGAGCCGTTTGGAAACCATTATGAGAATCCATTTTAGGGTCAATAGTTGATTATGATTCTCATAATCGATTTTGGATATAAAAAAATGTGTTTGGTAAAAATATTTGGAAACCATTATCTCATTCTTAAAATGAGATAATCTATTAAAACATAAACAAAAAAAACTAGCTTACATAATGAGAAACAAAAATTGTAGAGCTTTTCTCTTGCCTTATTTCATTCTCTCTTTTTTTTTTTTTTTTGGCAATTTTCTATTTCCATTTTAGTTTTAGTAAGTAAATCAAAAACTCATTTGAGTTTGGTTGTTTGGTATCATTTATTTGATAATGGCTTATGTCAAAATCATTTAAGTAAGAATTCGTTTTAAAAGCAAAACTCATTATACTTAAAATAGTTGCCAAACGGCCCACAAAGAGAACCAAGACTACATAGTACCTTTTTATTCAAATTCCAGGGTGAGGCAGGTACCCCGGGCCCCTGGCTCTGCCACTGTCAGCAGCACTAGACTGAAGTCTGCATTGATCAATGACTTTAGCTCCCAACTGAGAAGTTTGTAGGCTAGATGCGACCAGAAACAACATGGAGAGGTTTCTTATCATCAATAACAACTTTCAAAGCAATATTGTTTGACAAGGGACGCTCACGTGACAAAGCAACAACAAGAGATCCTAAGTTCTTGAGAACATTAGAAGGTTTCCGACTAAGAATAGATGAGGCCATTTTGTAATAAGTTTAATTGCAACCTTACCAAAAACTTAATCCAGTTGGTATTGGCTCTCTGTGCCCACCACAATTTTTCGTCATACCAAAAATTTGCTAGTGACTAAACTCAAAATTTGCTAGTGACTAAACATGGAGAAGTTTGCTAGTGACTAAACTCGAAATTGGTCTAATTAAAATAAGGCTAAAATCAGTGTTATTAGATCCGGTCCGAGTACTGACCTGGTAAATGTATTGGGTCATTAGTCCAACCAGTGGGTTACTGCACAACAATTATAATGTATATCTATTTTTTTTTTTTTATTATTATTATTATTTTTTATTGAAAACTCAATGTAGTGTGGTAATGTAGTGTGGTGGGGATTAGGCCTCGTTATTTTTGAGAACTTAGGTTCGAACCAACCCCCCTATTTTTTAGCTTTGAAAAGAAATCTATTTGAGTGTATTAAGTACTAATAAATTAATATTAGTAAATAATAAATCATATTCTCAACACAAACAATAAAGTTTGGCTTGTTGGTAACTTGGTATAAGTTGTTATGTGAGTTTATAAGTTCGTCAAAACCGGCCGAGTCTATCCGGTTTGACTAAAAACCGGACGGTTTAAATAGGTTCGTGCTGGGTTGATTGCATGAACGATCTAACCTCTAACTCAACCCGGTTACCGAGTCAACTCGCAGGTCCGGGTCTGATAACACAGGCTAAAATAAACTAAAATAAAATCTGATAGCTGGACATACCGAAAAAAAAAATGTATTTTTTGATTTCCCTATTTGTCCAGTGAGCCTCGCAGCCAACGGTTTTGGCCCAAACGAGATCTCTCTCCAGCTTCTCATTGTGCAAAGGAACTCGAATAATCCATGGTAAGTTATTGTTCTCCTTCATTCCCACTTTGTTTTATTGGTTACTTCTGCTGCGATTTTTAATTTGAATGGACGCGCATGAAAATCTTTAAGCTCAATCTTATTTACTTAGCTTTGTTTACTGTAATAATAAACTCTCAAAGCAATAGTTATATTTTTTTGGGTAATTTTGACTTAACCCCCCACAGATGGGTAGCGGTTTGACTAAACCTCCCATTTTTAAAATCATTTGAGTTTGCCCCCCACTCCGTCAATTTTGTGTGTAATAGACGTTAGTATTTTAGCTATTGACCATTTTACCCTTATGAAATAGATGTTGCATTGCCCCCCACATTAACACGTTAAACCTAGCTTTGCGAAAACCCCCCAAACGTTGCCATTATTTAATTCTTGCACTCTCTCTCTCTCTCTCGTATTTTACCTATTGACCATTTTGCCCTTTCTGACAAAATAAGGTTTTTTTTTTTTCCCTTCCTTTAATTAAAACAAATTAAGAGGTTTACTATTAGTTAGTGTAAACCCCCCAAACGTCAATATGATATTTGCATAAACCCCCCAATTTTTTAGTTAACAGTAAACAAGAAGAAGAAATCTCACGATTGGGACATATTTGTTCAGTTTCCAAAGTTCTCACAATTGGAAGGATACTGAGCTCTCGTGAACATGATGAAGAAATATTTTCATGGCTTCATCGTGGGACCAAAAGATATGGCGATTCTGCAGGAGCATGAAATAACACTCTTGCCTTCAATCCTCAAGCATGAGCTTGGGGCCCTTCTTTTGCAACTATCTGTTTGAGCACCATTTGATTGAAGTATTGCTAAATTTGTCGCCACCACCACACACACCCCGACATTGCAATTTGGTTTTGACAACATCCAATGGAGTGGTAACGCACTAGCCAAAGCACCGACCACTCCACCGTTAGATGAACCAAGATTTGTTCTTCACTTTCGCATTCTCTAACGATATCTCACTCAAAACCTTCTTCATCGCTTCGTAAGTAGCAAAGTGCACAGCCGTAAAAGGCGCATTCATCACAACCGTAATTCTATACGAAGCATAAAAAGCTCTAAACCCCTATTCCTTCAACATCTTTGTCACACAATCCTTAACTCCACTATAAGGACTCTTCTTTAATTGCAACATCTTTGTTTCACCACATCCAATGGAGTCAATACTACATCACTTGCAGTCATCGCGAGCACGCCTGATGCTGTGATGTGGGCTAACGGGTGGTGTCTTAGCTTATTTCTGCCTAGTTTTTCTTTAGATACTTCGTAAACCGTGAAATAAAACGGCGTGAGCTAAATCGGCACCTAGACCAATAGCACTTATGCCACAATAAAAGCCTAATGGACCTTCTTTTCGCATAATTGAGGTAAAAACTTTACCAGTATTGTGGCGGTGGGCAGATGATGAGGCGGTGGAAGTGGTGCCGAACATTTGCATATGGATTTTGAGAGTGTCAACTGGGAACATTGCCATGTGTTCAACCATGTCTACAACTGAGCTCGCCAACATGAATTTCCAAAAGCCCATCCCGTCATCATGGGCGGAATGGTTGCCCGTCATTACCATTCGATCAGCATCCATACAATGTTGTGTCTTGTTGTTTAATTTGATAAGTTTGCCGAAGTAGATCTAATTAAATAGGAAGCCCAACACTGAAATTATCAAATTGTCATTCAACATTAAATAAATCATAATCTAGTACTGATTTTGGATAGCATGGCAGGAGCATTTAGTGGGGTACTATACTTGCGAGGTTAGCAACACAAATCAACGATCTCAGGTTCTATTATCATATTTCATCTTCTTCTTTACATTATTCTTCTTCGTTTACGGTTAACTAAAAAATTGGGGGGTTTATGCAAATAGCATATTGACGTTTGGGGGGTTTACACTAACTAATAGTAAACCTCTTAATTTGTTTTAACGAAAAAAAAAAAAAAAAAAAAAAAAAAAAAAAAACCCTTAATTTGTCAGAAAGGACAAAATGGTCAATAGGTAAAATACGAGAGAGAGAGAGTGCAAGAATTAAATAATGGCAACGTTTGGGGGGTTTTCGCAAAGCTAGGTTTAACGTGTTAATGTGGGGGGCAATGCAACATCTATTTCATAAGGGTAAAATGGTCAATAGCTAAAATACCAACGTCTTACACACAAAATTGACGGAATGGGGGGCAAACTCAAATGATTTTAAAAATGGGGGTTTAGTCAAACCGCTACCCATCTGTGGGGGGTTAAGTCAAAATTACCCTATTTTTTTTCCCTTTCCTTCTTTTTGATAGAACCTGCTCTATTCATCTTCTTAGCCACCAACTATTCATCTTCTTAGCCACCAATTCATCAAAACAGATATTGGTAGAAACTGCATGTGCAATCGTGCCCAACTGCACACCAGTATACTAGTTATTTCAAAACTAATATTAAGTCCCTACTGATTTGGCAACAAGTACATACAGTCATAGAGAGCTGCCACTGTATGTTTCTCTAACTTGAAAATCACACTACTAAATGTCCTTTTGTCTTAGATAGTTTGTTATATGGGTTTCCTCATTATTGGATTTTCGCATTATCATCATTCGTTTAATTTAATTTGGGTTACTCACCAGGAAATAATGTCAATTTCACTTTTCATTGGTTCATCATCAATTGGTAGCAGTAATTCCTTAAAGTTTCTCTCTCCAGCTTCCAAGACTTGTTCATTTCCACCTTCTTCTACTAGTATTACCTTTCACCGAAAAAAGGTGTCTCAACGAAGCCTTGTTATCAAAGCTTCAGATTCCGATAAAAAGGTACCCCCGATATATATTTGTATTAAATCAGTTATGTGAATGTGTGTAAATGTAAGTATCCCTTACAATTGTTCAAGGAACCGGACATAGTCCAGGTGTTTATTGTAGACTTGTCTACAGAATAATAGGGACCTTTACATGTCTGGCAAAGAAATAAAGAGAAGGAAAACTGACGGGTGATTTCATCTGTAAGTTGTACTTATCTTTTCGCGTTTGTTGTTGTACACTAATCTTATTTTTGTGATTTGGTGAGACATCAAAGACGCTACATGTATTTAGTTTTTCGTAGAGGAAAAGTATGGCCTAACTAAAGAAAACCGTGACTTAGTTTTCTTTTTCATGTGCACAAGAAACTGTGATCTCTACTATACAATCATGAAACATCAATTAAATTGTAGGTTCATTTTACTTGTGTGGCAAAGAAAGGTAGAGAAGGATTGTTGATGGACAAATATCATTTTTATTTTGAATACATGGTGTCAATTGTTACCATTAGCCTTTATATCATGATTTGGTGAGTTACATGCAGTTTCCATATCTATATGTATTCTTATTTTATTGGAGTAGATCCCCTTGTATAGTTTAGAGTTGTGGACTCATTGACTTTTCTTTTTATCCTTTTCCTTTCAGTTTGGATATTTGTATATGAGATGGTCTATTGTTTCTTGCCGGGGATAATTTTAGGTGGAATTATTGTTGGATAGCATCAAATGGGACAACAAAGGTTTGGCAGTGGCGATTGCTCAGAATGTGGACACTGGAGCCATCTTAATGCAAGGGTTTGCAAACAGAGAGGCACTTGCTGCCACCATTTCATCTCATAAAGCAACATTTTATAGCCGTTCGCGATCATCATTGTGGACAAAGGGGGAGACGTCAAAAAACTTTATTTATGTCATTGACATCTTTCTTGACTGTGACCGTGATTCTGTAAGCTTCTTTGGACTTGATCATTGTGACTTGTGCTTACCTGAGACTGTCAGATTTACCATCTGTTAATATGATAATAATGTTTTCAGATAATATATCTTGGCAAGCCTGATGGTCCTACTTGCCACACTGGATCGGAGACTTGCTACTATGTTTCGGTCAATGATTATCTTAAAGGCTCCGAGGTTAAGAAATGTTGATACCTTATTTTCTTATTTTATATACCTTTCTTTTAGCCAATTTGAGGTGTAATAACCTGAATCTCTTGAGGAGAGTTTAATTCATGTGGTTTATGATTAATAAATGTAGGTAAAAGAAAATACGTTGGCATTAACAACTTTATACTCGTTAGAGTCCACAATCTCTCAGCGGCAAACAGAATTAGGAGCCATAGAAAATGGGAAACCATCATGGACAAAGCGGCTATTGCTAGACCAGAAGTTGTTGTGCTCCAAAATTCGGTATCTCAAATGTTTTATATACACATATGTTTAGTTTTGCATTATTCTCAGGGGCAACTGTTTTCTAGCTTCATTTTACACTCTGCCAGCTTCATGCTGGGCTGTAACATTATATTGCACACACGACTGGATGGAAAATCCCTCCTCAAGTCAAAATCTGTTCTTTTCACGTGCTAGCATATATGGCTGGCTGACGGCACTTCTGTCTTTATAATGATCTGGAATGTTTTCTTGTTCAACTTTCATCTGATTTGCTTTGCTAAAACCCTTGTATCTGATGTTTTCTGTAGTTTCTTTGGTGCTTTAATTAGATATTCAATCTTATTTTACTTGGAGAGAGAATAATTTAAAAACTCTAATATCTAGTTTCATCTCTTCTTTTTTGGGGTTGAGATGTGAAGTACTAATTACTAAAGCAGGGAAGATGCTGTTCCATCTAAACCTACTCCAATGGTACTTGTAGGTGGTTCATATTGTACTTGCCACCAAAAAAACTGTTCTGTTTCCAGATTATAAAACCCTAACAGCAAGCTCAAACTTGGATTTATATTGAGATGTTATTTATTTCCTATTGGCACAAACATAAGATTCTTATGGTTGTATATTCTATTTTGAAACCCACTTGTGTAGAGAAGAAGCAGACGAGTTATGTCGGACATTGGAGGAGAACAAGAATAAATCCCGTGCTGCTGCAGAGGCCGCGGATGTGTTGTTTCATTGCATGGTTTTACTGAAAAATAAAGATGTGACGCTGGAGGAGGTCCTCCAAGTCCTTAGACAGAGATTCTCCCGGTCAGGTATTGAGGAAAAGAACAGTCGCCGATGACATGGCCAAGACCTGAGTAGCAACCCAATGGAAATCTCCAGTGGTTTATTCAATTTTGTTACTAAACAGGTGAGAACAGTGGAGTCAATGCGTATTGATTTTCATAGAATGACTCTGGCCAGTGAGCAAATCCAAGCTTTTTGGTCGAAGGTGTCGTTCTTTTTCATGTTTTCGAATCACTCTTTTCAGTGGTGGATTACTGGATTAGAAGTGTTCCCGTACTTTATGAAATCTAAGATACTATTATAGTGGCGGAATGTAGCTTCATATGATCTTAGATTTTGTAGTTTCACTTGATCGGTGTTTTTATCATTATCTCATGTTTGGCACGAACTCTTGTTGTATTGGTAGTTGACGAGGTATTAGAGACTTGATAAAAGTATGGACTCAATACTGAAGGGGTTGCTTAGTATTGTGCAAATTTTAGTAAAAGTTTGCTGGTGAGGATAGATTTATATTATGGCTGGGTTAAGGGCTAGGTGGTCCAGCCACTGCGAAGGTCTCCCAAATAGGAAGCAAGTACAATCTCGATCTCATTTGATGGGGATGCAAAGTGTTTACTGAAAATCTCTTATCTCATTAGTACTGAATGGTTCCCTTCTTTGGTTTAAATCACTTGATCAATCTTTCTGACTGTCTGTGCAGACTTGAGTCCAGTACTTTTGTTTCCCCCGCACTTCATTTTGTTTTGCTTGACAACAAAGCAGGTGAATTGTGTATAATTTTCATGTGTGTAAGCAACACCATAGGCCTTTCTTTAAAATTATTTTGTATGCTCCATTCAGGTATCGTCAAGATTGAGATCTTGTTATTGGTAAACAAAACTGGAGTCTTGCTCGCAGAGAACAAGTGATTTTCAGGATTACATGATCGATCATGTTATACGAATCTATTGTGTGAATCTATTGTGTGAAAAAGAATCTTTTCCTTCATCCAGTCCTTAGAAACTTGCACAGGGGATGTATGAAGCTCGAAATTCTATCAAGCCAAGCTTCCTGTCCGGTGTAACTGTGCAAGTGCTGTGGGAAGACAATTTAGTGAACCAACATGGTAAAACCCATCCATATAGGATGGGGTAAAAGATCTGTCAGGCCGGGCGAAATTGCAAGGTGTAGAGGCCCAATTGTGACCTGTAAGCTTCTCAAACCCTCCTTGAAAACTAGAGACGACATAAAACCCTTGTTCTCTGCTTCAGCACCGTTGTTCAACTAATGATTCCATAACAGAGATATATATATATATTTTTTTTTTAAAAAAAAGAAAACCATTCTGCATGAACGTACTGTCTATTTGTGCAGTATTGGTATTTTGCTAGACCTGAAAACGTAAGCACATGCTTGGGAACTGTTGGAAGAGCTGGAAACCTTGCGCTTGCTAAAACAGTGTTTTGCTTCTGACAGTATATTTAGGTTTAGCATAGTTGATGATTAACTTGTTAAATTCTGGGAATATTGTGGTCGGTTTTGAAAACCATAGTACAAAATATCCCGATTCTGAATCTATCCATTTTTAAAAAATATATAAAATATCAGGGTTAAGAGATATAGTTCAGACTAATTTGTTAAAATCCAAAATTTGTATTTTGACAATTTTATTTAATATTTACTTATATTTTAAATAAATATAAATAATGCCTTATATCAAGCTCGAGTGCTTTACTATGCGTCTGTGCCTAGGGTGAGTGGCATGTGTATTGTTTCTTATGATGCTCACTCTCGATCTCATGGTGAACTTCCCTAGCTTGCGAACTCCCGTGTATCACCACCCAAATGGGAAAAATCTGAGTAGAGATAATATTAACTTGGTCTTACGGTTCAAAGAAAATGATAAACATCAAAAAGTTTTACGAGCACTAATTGCGAGAGGAATAAAATGGTATTCCCTTTCTGTAGTAGACAACTACAGATACCCGGTTCTAATGGGCTCTTGAGAAACAAGGAACTGTGAAACGGTACCTATTGACACCTCTAAATCCGGTACCTTAATATTAATCACAATTATTCGAGAGTACTCATTATTCGAAGCCATCACAACACTTTTTATATTCATGCAAATATTCTTGATAGTACACAATACAGTGAGAACGTACAGCTTGTTGAATGCAGCTTTCTTTATGGCTCTGCATATTCATATATCATAACAAACATAACAAACATAACATATATAGAAGTAAATATAGAACTATAGATCACAACAGATATATTTTCTTTCTCTTACTGAGAAACAAGTTTATTTCAATCGCAATTGTAAGATGTTGTTCTCCATTTCCTATGACTCCCTTATGGGGCATAGCCATGAGCCCATGATTTAAATTGCTATCACGCCAGACATTTTGGCCAGGACTCAAGCATGACCTCCTCCTCCTCCTCCCCCACTACCCCCACCCCCACCATATCCACCTGCATGTTCTCCTCCAGCTCCATATCCAGCACCACCACCTTCGCCACTTCCACCTCCATAGCCAGCTCCATGTTCCCCTCCAGCACCATAGCCACCGCCGCCGCCACCACCACTACCTCCACCGCCACCACCAGCAGCCCCACCTCCAGCACCATGACCAGCACCGCTGCCACTACCGTATCCACTACCATGGGCTCCTCCAGCCCCATAACCAGCACCTCCACCTCCTCCACCACCACCACCGCCACCCCCACCCCCACCACCTGCTCCACCAGCGCCATAGCCACCACCGGCTCCTTCTCCACCTCCACTACCATATCCAGCAGCTCCATGCTCCCCTAGTCCGGTAACACTATTTTCACCTCCAACTCCATAGCCTCCCTTAATGCCAGCACCTACTTCAAGAGTGAGGAGTGGTCTAGTGGCTGAACACATGGTTATGCCAACTAACACAAAGAAAACAATGCCAACAATAATGGTATGTGAAGCCATGGGAATATAAGACGTAAGTTTATTTTTCACTCACACAACCATGCAATGTAAGGGAAAGAAAGGTGTGTATATATAGAGATTATGAGGGGAAGGGGACCCAGAGTGCCAAAACGAACTTTATTTAGTGCTTTAGCGGCTGAGAGTCTTTGCCTAGTTTTTCAAGCTATGGGTCCCATAGCATGTTCCTAAACACACATGAACGGGCACACGCTAGTAAACTTGATCGTCACTGAGAGCTAGTGGGATTTTGCTGTAGTCCAATAAGATTCTCTCTCCTTCAACGTCTTCAACGTACATTAAGCTAACCCCATTATTTTCCCTACGTCTCAGTGATGGATTCCGACTCATTAGGAACTTGTAGCCTTTCACACATAAACTACTACATATCTGGATGAGTCATTTAACCAAATCTATTGATGATTAGTGTTGTGTTAGAGTATTGTATGTAGTTTGATAAATCATGTTTATCTAGGTGTAAAGGTTATATTTGGTTAACCTTACATATGTAGTCAATTTTCGAAGAGAAAGGTGTTTGTGGGATTGAATTGACCGAGTTTGTTTGGACGAACTACCTACGTATCAAGTTCTTTCTGCTGGGGGAGACTTGAATCAGATCAGACGTAGTTCCTCCTCTTCTTTATATAGGCAAAGGTGACCGCGCTTCCTCCTCTCTCGCGTCAGGTCAAGTTCTGGACTTGATGACATTTAATGAACCATGAAGGCATCTTGCAGTGGAGTAATGGCAAGCGTAGCTGAAGCTCTGGTCTTGATAATGCCAGCTGCAACATACGTTACTAGCCGTTGGGGTGCTGGCTAGAGTTAGCGTTCTAGAAGCTTGACGTTCTGGACACGGGTGCTCTGGGAGAAGGACATTCGGGGTGCTGAGGAGGTTGCTTAATCTGTATGAACTGGTTATCAGCGACCTAGACGTGTGGATGAGTGTGATCCTCCTGGTGTGCTGGACACGTGGCTAATATTCAATGGAAGTGTATATTACTCCCTCACACAGCCCCCTCTCAGCAGGTCGTTAAGTACTGGATAGCGATCTAGTGAGAGATTTAAGTTGGCACGTGGGACGGTTGATTTGAAGGGTCGCAAGCTAACCGCCTCGTTTTGTGGAACGACGTGGCACGTTAAGGTTGAATACATGATTGTGTTTCTTTGGGAAATGGACCAGTGGCTTGCAATATACGCCTGGAGATCTGAGGAGTTTCTCATTGCATCCTTTGAGTTCAAGAGGCTAAGGTTAGTTTCTACCATTTTCCTTTGCGCTTTTCTTTCTTTTGATTCTTGTTTTCGGTTGGGTTTGTTAGGTTTAGTTGTAGTTACTTGTTGTCGTGAACTTGTATTAGAAGAGGAAGTATGTCTGATTCAGATGATACTCGATCTGATGAGATTTGAGAGATTTTATTGAGTGAGGAAATTGAAGATGTTGGTTCTGACTCTGTGGTCGCTATGGCGAGCAGTTCTAGTAATAGGTTTTCATCATCCTCTAGTGGTTTACCGCCTAGGGTATTAGATAAGCGTGCTGCTAAAGCTTTTATAGAGTTAAGGGAATCTTATGATATACATGTAAGCGACCTGGAGATACACGAACTTGGGGAGGATGCAGACATGTTTAGCAACAGTTACATACCGCTAAGTTTTGGGGTAGTTTTCTGTGAGGTGCAATTACGAGCTGGTATGAGGATACCGTTCTCGAAACTTACTTGCAGTTTTTTGAACTTTTGTAAGAAAGCGTCATGCTAGTTCGTTGGCAATACCTGGCGGTTGGTTAAAGTTTTCGATATGTTGAACGATATCGGGGAGTACCATATTGAAGTTGTTGATATTTTTTAGCACTTCACTGTGAAGCGATCTCGTGCCAATAATTTCAGTTTGCAGACGCTAACGGGGAAGTCGAGCGTTCTGGATGGTGTGAGCAACAAGCTTTGGGAAAGAAGGTCGTTGTTGTTAATTGTAAATTATTGTGCTAGTGGGTTTGCAGTTCATACTAGGGTTTGCAATTTTGCTGATATGTTTTTGTGTCTTTTGTTGTATATTGAGCAATATTTGTTTGTTGGAACTGGTTATTTTGCAAAGATCGTTATTACAAGTTGTACTAACCGGGGAGTGATCGAAAGGTTCGCTAAGTTTATTCGAGCTAAGAAGCAAAAGAAACTGCTTGAGGTAGCGGCTTTCTTTGTGGAAAGGGGAAGTCGTAGGATAAGGCTAAAGTAGAGGAGTCAAAAGGAAAGAGGGTCAGGTCGATAGTGCGTCGTCTAGCGAGTTTTTCATGGAGAGGGAAGATAGTGGCGTTATAACTATGGATGCTAGGAACATGAGCCGGAGTGGGCCGATGAGGCCTGTAGGTGGTGGTGGGACCTCTGGGGTGATGGTGGTGTGACCAATCGTTCTGGTGGGAAGGGTCACCACGCTGGTTCTGATCCTACTCCTAGGAGGTGTGTGCCAGTTCTGGTGGATGTAGAGGAGCTTAGTGTTCCAGTTCGTGAATCTGGAAGCTTGTTAAAGAGAAAAGCTGGTGCTGGAGGGCATAATGAGGGGGGATTCGAGTCATTGCTTTTTTGATAAACCGACTGGGCGAATTGAGGGTGGTTCGAGTTCCCAGGGGAGGTCGTTCCAGAGGGTGTATTTGAGAGGTGTGGATCTGAACTCCCTCGAAAAGGAGAAAAACAATTTTGCTGTTGTTGTTCTTCCCCCTGCTGGTAGAGGCAAAGAAAAAGCTCCGAGTAAGGGAGGTGCCAAGACTGGTTCTGGCAAGGGAAAGGGTTATGCCCTTGAGAAGGGAGTCTCCTATGTCAATCCTAAAATTGGTGAGACTCAGTACGAGTTGAGCTCTGACTGTAGCTTCCAATCGGCTCCTATAGTGAGCTGCTTACTAGATAGCATTGCTCTCGATGGAGATCAGCAGAACCTGGACGCCATGGGAGACCTTGCCGCGAATGTGAGGGCAATGAACCTTGGGTATTGTTTGGTAAGTGTTTGTGTGATTTGGCTTTTTGCGGTGTGTAGGTAGAATGATGTATTGATGTGTGAGTGTACTGTTGTTTTGTAGGTACTATCTGGATACCAGAAACTAAAAGAGCTGGCCATGATCGCTGATGCTGAAAAGAGTGAACGAGAGAAGATGAAAGAAGAACTGGAGAACGTTCGTACCATTCAAGTATCTCTCCAAGCTAGTTTTGAATAATTGAAGAAGCAGTACGATCAGGTCGCTTTAGAGAAAATGGTCTTGGCAGGGGCGCTGGAGGAAGCGAATGATGAGGTGGCATTGTACACTGGGTAATGCGTCTGAGTAAAGCAACAATCGCAGCCAAAGGCGAAATGACGCCTATGAGACTCTTTTTGAGAGGCGAATCGAAAAAGATTACAACGAAATGGGAGCGTAAATATCTTGCTTTACAGGAGGAACCAGAACTTGGGGCTCAAGGTGCAATAGTGACAGACGCACCTGGAGATGCTAGTACCATTCTTCCTGTATCTGAAGGTATTGCTCTTGTGAATGACTCTGTCTCAAATCTAGCCTTAGATGCAGCTGCTTTGGAGGTCGCACTGGAGCCCCTAGCCACTGAGAATTTGTCGAATGTTTCTTGAATCTTGTCAGCTTTAAGTAAGTGTTCTCTTGAAAGTCTGTTCGTCTTTGTTTTGTTTTTGGTTGTCTTGATATAATAGAGTTGGTTTCTTGGGCTTGCCTGGGCAGTTCGTCTTTTATGTTAGCAATGGCTTGGCCCACATACATTAAGAGCTGTTAACCTAGGTCGACCTAGGCAATTCGCCTTTACTTTTTGCTGTAATTTTGGTATTTGGACAAGATGGTTTCCACATAAGTGGCAGGTCGGTAGTTGTAAAGAACTGGTTTCCTGAGTATGCTCAGGCAGTTCGTATTTTGCACTTATGAAATGCATGTTTGCTTTGAAGTATTAGCTTTCTTTTATCTGAATGCTTGGTGCATGTTATCTTGACATCTAAGTATAAATTAGACCTATAGATGTATATCCTGTTGTCTAGGAAGACTTAGAATGCCATAAAGCATTTGAGCTCGATTGAGCGTACTGCTCAGGAGAGCGTTTCGAGTGTGCCAGGGAATTTTCTGAACTAAGTTGATCCTAGAGTTGTAGGTCTACAACGAGTGAGAAGTGTTGGAGCTATGAAGCCCTTGAGCTCGAGTGAGTGTTTAGCTTAAGTAAGCGTGGTGTTCTTAGAGAACGTTTTACACTGAGTTGACCTTAGAAGCATAGGTCTCCAACTAGTGTGAATTGTGTGAGCTATGTAGCCTTGAGCTCGATTGAACGTTTGATCATAGAGAACGTTTGAGCTATGGAGAGCATTTAAGTTTGTTTGAATGTGTTGCTCTTAGAGAGCGTTCTACACTGAGTTGACTCTAGAAGTGTAGGTATCCAACTAGTGAGAAATGTTAAGGCTAAGTAGCATGTGAGCTATGTAGCCCTGAGCTCGAGTGAGCGTTTTATTGTGTTGAACGTTTAAGCTCCGAAAAATGTTTAAGTTCAAATAATCGTTTGGCTCTTAGAGAGTGTTCTGTACTGAGTCGGTCCTAGAAGTATAGGTCCCAAACTAGTGAGAAGTGGTGGTGCTATGTAGCCCTGAGCTCGAGTGAGCGTTTTAGCATGGAGAACGTTTGAGCTTTTGAGAGCGTTTTAGTTCAAGTTAGCGTTTTGCTCTTAGAGAGTGAGTTGTGCGTCTATTTAATAACATTGAGAGATTGTAGTGCATTGATGCAAAATAAAAACTATGTGTATAATGTTAAGAGTAAGAACTCATGGAAATGAAATTTTTTATTGATAAAATTTCTTTAACAAGAAAGTATTCCAAAGACGTGGTAAATCTTGTCCATCTTGGGTTTTGATCCAATATGCTCCATTGCCAACAACTCGTTCCACTATGTAAGGGCTATCCCATGTTGGTGCTAGTTTCGAGTCATCCTTAGTCTTATTCAAGACTAGGTCACCAGGTTGGAAACTTCGAAGGTTAACTCGCTTGCTGTATGTCTTCCTCAAAGTTTGGTGGTAGGATGCCACTTGAATAGCTGCTAGGTCACGTCGCTCTTCAAGTAAGTCGACTTCTTGAGCAAGAATGGAATCGTTCTGACCAGATTCGACGATCTCAGATCGAGTCGTTATAACTGTTAGCTTTGTAGGAATGACGGCCTCGGTACCGTAACATAGTGAGAATAGTGACTCGCTTGTACTAGAACGAGTTGTCATTCTATGAGCCCATAGGATGTTTTCTAGCTGCGTTGGCCATTGACTCTTGTTCTTTTCAATCTTCTTCTTTAAGTTATCTAGGATTGCTTTGTTACTAGCTTCTGCTTGACCATTGCTTTGAGCATACTGGGGAATGGAGAATGCGTGAACGATCTTCCATTTAGCCAAGAATTCCTTAACTATTTTTCCCTTGAACTGAGAGCCATTATCCATTACCAGTGTGTGGGGGAGGCCAAATCTGGTAATGATGTTGGTCAAAATGAAGTTTTTGACATTAGATTCCTTGACATGAACCAAGGGGATCGCTTCCACCCATTTGGTGAAGTAATCTATCGGAGCTAGGACAAACCGGAAGCTTGTGCTTTTCTATGGAATGAATGGACTCATGATGTCCAAACCCCATATGTGAAATGGCCATGGACTAGCAATGTTGATGAGTTCTCGAGCTTGTTGGATGATGTTGTGGCCAAATGTTTGGCACTTAATGCATTTGAGTACATACTTCTTGGCATCGATTTACATTCTTGGCCAGAAGTATGCTTATGAGATCGCTTTGTGAGCCAGAGAGTGACCTCCTATGTGGTTTCCGCATTCTTCCTCGTGGATTTCTGCAAAAATCATCTGACCCTGTTCTGGGTCCTCCTGTAGATTTTCTGAAAAGTTTGTCGTTTACTAGGCAGTAGTGACCTAACTAGTATTGAACCTGTCTGGCTTTTATGCGATCTGTTGGTACTTTGCCTAGCTGGATATAATCTATGATAGGATGCATCCATGTTTGACTCATCTGAGTGTCAGAGAATGGGTATAGGTTGCTGATTTCTAGGACATGCTCATTTTGGTAAGCAGATCTATCAATGACTTCGATAAGTAGTTTCTTAGGGTCACAATTCGGTGTTTGGGTCGCAAGGTACACCAAGCTATCAGCGTGGCGATTCTCTTCCCATAGGAAATAGTGTATTATGACTTTCTGGAAAGAACACAATAATTTATTTACAACTTGAAGGTACTTAGAAAAGTTACATTCATTAGTGGTATACTCGTTGGCGACCTGGCGAACGAGCAGCTGTGAGTCGCTAAAGACCTTGAGCTCCTAAACATTGAGCTCTAATGCCATGTGAAGTCCCATGATCAGGGCATCATACTCAGCTTCATTGTTGGAGATCGCGAAATTGATGTGAACTAATTTTTCCACCATAGAACCATCTGATGATGCTAGGACTACTCTGACTCCGCTGCCACCTGGATTGCTAGCTCTATCTACATAGAGTGACCATACCGATGGGTCGTGTTGCTTAGAGGGTGGGGTGTTGTCCTCTGGTTCCCAATTCAGGTCGTCAATTGGGAAATCTGCTAAGAAATCAGCAATGACTTGACCCTTTTGAGAGGTTCTTAGGGTGAATTCAATGTGGTGTTCACTGAGTTCTTTTACCCATACGACCATGCGAGTTGTCTTGTTAAATTTAAGAAGGATCTTCTTTAGTGGCAGGTCGGTGAGCACTTTGATTTGATGTGCTTGGAAGTAGGGCATGAATTTTCTTGCTGAATAAAGTAATGCCAGCACTGCCTTTTCAATGTGGGAGTAGTTCTTCTCAGCTAGCAAAAATGTCTTGCTTGTGAAGTAGATCGGTTTCTCTGCATTCTGTTCCTCTTTGAAGAGAACTGAACTAATAGCGAAGTCAGACACAACTAAGTATAGCCCCAGCGTTTCACCATCAATTGGTTTGGCCAATACAGGTGGTGTTGACAAGTAGTCCTTGAGAGTGGAGAACACTTGGTGGCATTGCTACTTCCATGAGAACTGTTCACCTTTCTTGAGAATTTGTAGGAAAGGTCGACATTTGTCTGATGCTCTCGATATGAATCAGTTTAGAGCTGCCACTATTCTTGACAGTTTTTGTATCTGCTTCTTTGTTTTTGGATCGGGCATGTCCAAGAACCCTTGAATCTGATCAGGGGTTGCTTCTATCTCACGTTGTGAGACCTGATACCCCAGAAATTTCCCAGGGGACGCTCCAAAGAGGCATTTCTAAGGGTTAAGCTTCATCTGAGTTTGCCGAAGTCTGGAGAATGCTTTTGTGAGGTGATCTAAGTGATCTCCAGCTTTCTTGCTTTTGATGACCATGTCATCTATGTATACTTCCATGGTGTCACCTAACTTGTCTTGGAACATATCGGTGACGATTCGCTGGTAGGTCGCTCCAGCGTTCTTGAGGCCGAATGGGAGGACGTTAAGTTGTAATAGTAAATCCCCTGCTTTGTTACGAATGAAGTTTTCTCTTGGTCTTCTTCTGCTAGTGGGATTTGGTTGTAGCCACTATAGGCATCCATGAATGACAAGAGCTCGTGGCCACAGGTCTGGTCCACAAGTCGGCCGATTCTTGGTAAGAGAAAGCTATCCTTAGGAGTTTCCTGATTTAGGTTGGTAAATACCACGCAAAGGCGAATTGTGCCATTTTTTTTGGGACTGCTACTACCCATTCAGTGTAATCGACCTTCCTAATGAAGCCAACTTTTTTGAGATTTTCGACCTCTCCATTAATTGCTTTTTGGAACTTAAAGGATAGCTTTCGAGGTTGTTGGCGAACTGGTTTAGCATAGCATTTGGGTTAACATTTAACTTGTGGCATGCAATATTGGGATCAATTCCAGGCACATCGATGTATGACCAAGCAAAAATATCTTTATTTAATGATAAAAAGCTTACAAGTTATGCCTTGAGAGTAGGATCAAGGTTAGCTCCTACATAAACAAACTTGGGGTCATCCACAGTTCCTAGGTTGACCTTTTCCTTCAGCTCGGTCTGAGCAGCCTCCTTAGTGGGCTAAGCAACCTCTGGGGTCTTGGTCTCTTGCGGTGTCTCCTTGAGCTGAAGGGGTGGGGCGACCTCTGGGGTTTAGACTTCTAGAGGGACGTTTTTGACCGAGGCCCCAGTGTTTTCCTTTGCGAGTTCGCTTCGGGGGGTCTTGATCAAGGTCTTGACCTCAGAGATGAAGTCCTCTGCCAGCTTGGTTTTGGCAATCTCTCCCTTATTTTTTAGTGAATCCCCAGTGGGCTTGTTAACTGAGAGGATTTGATTGCAATTGTGAGCATCGATCTAGTTGCTTCTAAGCTCCATCATGCCTCTGGGGCCAGGGAAACGTAACACCTGATAAAGTGTTGATGGAACTGCTTGCATCTTGTGGATCCAACGACATCCTAAAATAGCAGTATAGGACGAGTTGACATCCAGAACGTTGAAGCACGTGTTGATGCTGATTTTGTATTCACATGACCCAACTGAGACAGGTAGGATAATGTCACCAATTGGGTCAGCTCGAGATCCATTGAAGCCATAAAGGGGGGCTATTGGATCAATCATAACCGACTTGGGCAGGTTCATCTCCATGACAGTTTAGTAGAACAAAATATCGCATGAGCTGCCTGGGTCGATCAGAACGCGCTTTATTGTCCAGTCGTTGATTTTGACATGGACAACCAGAGTGTCGTTATGCAGGAGGCACACTTTGTTGAGGTCGGCTTCAGTGAAAGTGATATCTCCTGAGCTACGGCCAGTGGTGTGTGGGGCAGGAGCCGCTTGTGAGGAGAACTAGTAGATTTCTTATAAGGCGCCTAACCGTCTCCTTTTTTCCCTTATGGGCGTGGGAGTCTCCTTTTTGATCTCGTTCTTTGTTATGGATGAGTGCTGGTGACGATTATGACGAGATCGTCCACGGAAGGTGATCATGTTGATCTCGTTCTATTGTTATCTTTATGGCCTCCCTCAACGATGAGGTAGTGCTTGAGCCCGCGACATTCGTTAGTCTCATGACATTTTGCCCGATGCGGCTTTTCCTTTCGCTTTCCCCGTCTTCGGTCATTTTACCTCAGGTCGGTAATAAGCTGCTATTTTTATTTTCCCCAGTATGTAGCTCGGAGATCTTGTAAGCACCGCGAACTCTCTTTTGGTGTGGGTTCGGGTGCTGGTCTGTTGACCTTGTTGCCTGGGTTGCTTCTTAGAAGATGGGGCACTTTCTAAGATAGCAATGACCTCACATGCTGCCTTCAGTCTTTCTTTTTCGAGGCCTTCTGCAAGCTTGATATACTTCTCTACACGTGTGTACAGTTCGGCCAGTGTTTCAGGGGGTTCATTCATGAGTGACTTGGAAAGATCAGTGTTCTTCCTGATCGCGTTGGTGAAGGCCACTGTGGCGAACGACTCTTTGAGGTCGCTCTCCATAGACAGTAGCTCTGTCTTGAAACGTCCCAGGAAGGTGCAAATTGGTTCGTCACTTTTCTAAGACAATTGGAAAAGTGAATTGAGGTCGGCCGCCTTCGCCTATTGTGGGACGTCTTGGTGGCTTAACCGGGTCGATTAATTTTTCGAAGCTGTCAATTAAGTTCGGTCCCAGCGAGTAGAACCACCAATCGAGAGCTCCATCTTTTAAGTTTGCTGGAAACAAACGGCACTGCAGGTGGTCGAACTCCTACGCACTGTAGAGTGCAAGGCTCTGAATGTAGGAAGTTACGTGCTAACTCAGGGCACGTGTTGCCATCGTACATTGTGAACAGAGGCTGAATGAAATCTTAGGGGGAGGGTTTATTGAGTACCTCAGTTGTGAAGGGGGACGCTTGATACGTCTTCAACATCTTCTGAACGACCTGAGTGGTGTCTTTTTTCCCGTTGCTTTGTTCGATCCGCTAGGAGAGGCTGTTGATTTGTTGGTTGACCTCGTCAATTCCATCCTCAGTGGTGATTCCATTTGGGTTCAGGGATTCGACCTGGGTTTTTAGTGTTGTGTTCTCCTGCTGGAGCAAGGTGATGCTACCGTTCATGGCTTCCATCTGGGTGGCCATACTCTTTAGTTGATCCTGGAGGCTTTCCATGCTTCGTGGGCTTGAGATTTGTTTGACCGTTTTTGTGTTTGAAGGGTTGTGAACTCAAGAAATCTCCCCATAGACGACGCCAATGTAAATGTTACATTTGGTTAACCTTATAGATGTAGGCAATTTTCGGAGAGAAAGGTATTTGTAGGATTGAATTGACCGAGTTCGTTTGGATGAACTACCTACGTATCAAGTTCTCTCAGCTGGGGGGAGACTTAAATCAAGTCAGACGTAGTTCCTCCTCTTCTTTATATAGGCAAAAGTGACCGCGCCTCCTCCTCTCTCGCGTCAGGTCAAGTTCTGGACTTGATGACATTTAATGAACCATGAAGGTGTCCTGCAGTGGAGTAATGACAAGTGTAGTTGAAGCTCTGGTCTTGATGATGCCAGCTGAAGCATACGTTACTAGCCGTTGGGGTGCTGGCTAGAGTTAGTGTTCTAGAAGCTTGACGTTCTGGATGCGGGCGCTCTGGGAGAAAGACGTTCGGGGTGCTAATGAGGTTGCTTAATATGTATGAACTGGTCATTAGCGACCTGGACATGTAGATGAGTGTGATCGTCTTGGTGTGCTTGACAAGTAGGTAACATTTAATAGAATGAAAGTGTATATTACTCCCTCACACTAGGGATGGTACGACCCTGATTATATTGATTTTTTAATGCTTCAAATGTCACTTGTACGTTGATTGGTTTTCTTTTCATACGTGTTTAATCTCTGGGACAGATTGGTATGGCATATATATATAATAAGTTCATATATAATGTGAACAGACTAAGGGTGTCTCTTTTTGCCGAATTTCCGATTTTTTCGAAATCCGACCTGAAATTGGTCTGGCTCTGGGTGTAGTTTTCATGGGCCGATTTTCCGATTTTTCGATTTCCGAAAATTCCGAAAAAAATTGGATCGGATTTGGATATAATTCTAAAATCCGATCCGATCCGAAAATTCCAAAAATTCCGATATTATTGCCAATTTATTCCGAAAATATATACTTCTCTCACTATCCACTTGATTAGATCTCGACCATTCATTCATTTTCTAGTTTTTTACTTCCAAAAACAAAACAAAAATATAACCTAGCCGCTACTTCCCCACTTGAATTGGACCACTCTACTGTCATTACACCGTCTGCCATAACAACAATGATATGAAAAAAAATGTCATTGAGTCATACAATGACTTCCAGACCAATCCAAAAGCCAAATTCTAATAGATAGAATATTATGTAAAGCTACTTAGAGTCCAAGACCATAATCCATTATTTATGCAGACACTTCACGCTTCAATTTCCACACACGAAAAAAGATTGAAACATTACAAATACCCAGACCTCAACAGAATGCAATGTTTGTTATTGGTGGCTGCAGGTTCTTTTTCTCGTTTTTTCTTGGATCACTTGTTTGAATGAAAATAGATTTTCTCAGTAAACAAGTGCGTATTGTTGTTGGTACATTGGTGTTGTGGACATGGTTTTCTCTCCCTACAATGAACATTGGCGTATGATATTCCAAAAATAATTGAAAGTAAAGAGATCTTTGAAAATTTACCAAGTATTTCGAAATTTTCGAGTTATTCTGAAAGTTCCAAAATTAGAAATATATTTTGAATCCAAAAAAAAATTGGATCGGATTTGGCTAGCATATTAGGTTCCGAAAAAAATTTGGAAAAATTCCGAAAGAGATTAATCCGATCCCATCCGAAGTCACCCCTAGAACAGACCGAAAAATCACTTATTTTTCTTTCAATTTTTGTTAACTTTATAATACCTAGCTTTCACATATCGAAAAGGAGGTCAGGTGTCAATTTTTGTGAACCAGGGACGTACATGGAATCATGGATGTGCGGTTCCTATCTTTGGTTTTTCACAAGAAGATATGATACAGGTGGAAAAGATGCGACAGCTATGGGAGTGGAACACTTTGCTTTTCCTTTATTTTCTTTCAGTTGTCTAAGGCTGAGTCCAATGGTTTGAACCTCTAAAACACTAAACCACAATAGCACAGTATATGCGGTTAGTGGGATAGCGTTGTTCCATCCAATGGTTTTTCTTTTGTAGCCGCCACTCACACTGGCGTGTAGGAGAGATTTTTTTTTTTTTTGTAACTGCTGGAGAGAGAAAAAAAAAATTTGTAACCGCCATTCACACTGGCGTGTGGCTTGGAGAGAGAAAAAACAATTTTTGTAACCGCCATTTACACTAGCGTGTAGAGAATTTTTTTTTCTGGAAAGAGATTTTTTTTTTTGTAACCGCCATTCACAATGGCGTGTGGCTTGGAGAGAGAATTTTTTTTTTTAACCGCCATTCACAATGGCGTGTGGCTTGGAGAGAGAAAAAACAAACTTTTGTAACCGCCATTCACACTGGCGTGTGGCTCTTTGTTCTGTTGGCCACCACTCGTTTTGGCGTGCAGAGCATACGCTATATCGTTAAAATTGACTGTATACATAGCGAAATTTATACCGATAGCGTTAGCGGGTTAGCGATTTCACGTACTATTGGATCACAATTTACGTGATATTTAGTGTTTTGCGGCACCATTAGACTTAGCCTAAGGCAAAAAGAAACTTTCAAGTTTCAACATCTTTTTGTACCTTTTTCTGTTCAGGGAAGTCAACAAGCTGTTAAATGATTTGATTGTGTTATTCTGACACCAAAATATTGAATGTTGCACTGGACGTCCAATAAGTGACAATAATTCACACTGCCATGGTGCACTAGTGCAACATTATTCATGGTGCAGTACGTGAACATCCAAAGCCGCTGGGAATCAGGGAATTACCTAAATAGCAATGCAGCATGCCTTAATTAATCTCAATGGTAATGAGAAGTATATAGAAATCTGATGAGGAGTGGCTGTAACACATGTTATGGTTCTGCTCTTTTGCCAAGAGCCTCTCGATTATCTGGCGGGGTAATTAACATGCCTTGAAGGTGGCGAAGTCCTAGAGTCCTCATTTGAAACACTCGTGGAATGGAATCACCTTTGACAAAAATAACTGATTAACACTCTAAGTTATAATGAAAGAATGTGTCGTACATCGCCACATTTATCCAGACTGTGTTCAACAGCTAGGACCAACGAAACTGAAATTTTAAGGCTATCACTCTCAGACCAAGAACCTGCACAATCCAATTAATATTGTAATTATTTCTTCTTTGTTTAGTGGACATCTCAGTTATTACAGTATATCCTAATTAACATGGACATTTAAATTGGACCAATCTTTTTTCTATCATGAAATACTCTTGGATAAAATATTAAAATCAATTATTCAATGCTTTTAAGAAAGACTACTTAGTCATTTCAAAATTTATTATCATCTATACTCTTAAGATTATATAATAATTTAAGGATGTATGTATAAATTCAGGTCGGAAATCAACTATACGCCCCTATTCAATTGTTCGCGACTTATCCTTCATTAATTGCCAAATAATTACCTTTTATACCGAAATTAAATTCAAGAAATCAACCGTCTCTCTTCTCCTTCTCTTTTTCTTCTCTTCTAATCAGGTATTTACTTATGGCTTCTCTTCTCTCTCTTCGTCCTCTATTGATAAAAAAAAGATAAACTCTTTGTTGCCTTCTTTTTCTCTTGATTTCTTCCAGTTTTGAAGAAAGCAAAGCAAGTAGGAGAATACCTCGTGGGAAAAGAATTGAAAGCAGGAAAAGGAGTGAGAGCGCGAACGAGTGGTGTTCTAATATCACGTGTATCATCAAGGGCATTGATCAGAATGGTGAGTTTTTTTTCATTTGCAATAAAATTTAAATTTTGGAGTGCTTGGTCTGATTTCCTGATTTTAGTGGGTTGTATGTTGTTACTTTAAATGGGTTATGTTGTGAAAATGTTCATTTAGAGTTAACATGAACCCTCAAATCTCCCCTCAAATTTTTGAAAGTTGTCATGGCTCTATCGTTTGGAGGTAGTGGTCTGCGCTGGTAGCATTTACCAAAAAAAAATTCGTCTCCTCCTAAGATCAGCTTTAAAGCATGAATTCTCTATCCAAACAGTTCATTATGTGGTATATCATTTCATTACAAACTTATTGACATATATTTAATACTCACAAGTAACAAAGTCATACTCTTATGTGGTCTAACGAATTTCCTAGTGGATGTAATCTGATCTTCATATCTACTATTAGTATTATGATCGCTTGTGTTTTTGAGTTTCCCCATTTTGTTGTCATGGCTACTACACATACACGATTCGATTGGAGTGTTAACTGTTCTTGGAGGGAGACTTTCAATGGATAATCGTATGGGTGGTGTTAGTTCAGTGAAGATGTTTGATGAGAGGAATGGAGTTTTTCGACACAGTGGACAGTTTAATTAGATGCATGGCTGGTGGTTTGCACAATGTTAAACAATATCACAGTAGTAAAGACTCTTTCTTGAATCTACATCCCGAAGTCTCGATGCTTAGAGGAAGCGAGGTGAATGACAAGATATCGGTCCGAGAAAGGAGAGCTTCGGCATTGTCACGACAACTTAAAAAGACCCATCCAGTTCAACAGCTATATAACGGAGCCAAAATTAAAGTGGTTGGGCTTGGGGGTGGAGGTTCCAATGCTGTAAATAGAATGATTGAAAGTTCCATGAAGGACGTCGAGTTCTGGATAGTTAATACGGATGTTCAAGCCTTGAGGATGTCACCTGTATATTCAGAAAACCGATTGCAAATGGGGTCCGAGCTGACTAGTTATAGTAAAGCCAGATCAAGACTCATTGAGTAGCATTATTGTCAGGGATACAAATAGGGACTTCAGGCTGGTCTAATGGAAGGGTATAGGCATTAATACAATCTATACATCAGACTACAGTGCAAATTTAATTTGGGGGAAAAAAACACTGATATTGCGCGGGATTAGTAGTTGGACAGCCATTTGCATAATCGACTATGCTACGATTCAGTTTTGGCCATTTCCATAGGAAACCGATGCTAGCTAGTTGGAAAACCTGCCTACTCGAATTTATTAATAAAATATTAGTGGTTATTTTGTTCTTAACATGATAGGTGCAGTAACAGAATAAGCACTAGATTTTGGACCCGGGCATACGCCCGGGATCTATTAAATATTTTATGTGCTTAAAAGGCTTTACAAAATGTCACATACAAATTTTCGAATCAGAATATATTTTTATTGAAAATAAACCAAAATACGTTAATGAGCAGCGATTATGGTGCATAAGTACTTGGGAACTAAGGGATCAAATTGAGATAGTCTCTTCACTTTGTGGTTTAGGATATTAATCCATAATTTTCAAATATAATTATCTCAAACTTGATCTAGCTTGTATAATTGTTTTCTTAGATTTATGGTAATTTAGTGGCAAATTTTCGAATCAGAATAGATTTTTATTAAAAATAAATCGAAATACGTTAATGAGCAGCGATTTGGTGCATAAGTACTTGGAAACTAAGGGATTGAATTGAGATAGCCTCTTCACTTTGTAGTTTAGGATATTAATCTGTAATTTTCAAATAGAATTATCTTAAACTCGATCTAACTTGTATAATAACTTTCTTAGATTTATGGTGAGTTAGCGGCAAATTTTTGAATCAGGATATATTTTTATTGAAAATAAGCCGAAATACGTAAATGAGCAGCGATTATGGTGTATAAGTACTTGGAAACTAAGGGATCAAATTGAGATAGTATCTTCACTTTGTGGTTTAGGATATTAATCCGTAATTTTCAGATGGAATTATCTTAAACTCGATCTAGCTTGTATAATAGTTTTATTAGATTTATGGTGATTTAGCGGTAAATCATCACCGCTTGGCTTACGTACTAATGTGTACAAATCTCTAAAACAGATTGATTGTTTCCATATCCTCAAAGAATACACTACTCCCACTTGAAAAGATTTATCACATGAACGTGTCCTACGAACGGGTGTCGTTATATTAAATTATTCTAAAAAATATTAGCAACTATACATAGTTATGAGATATGAAAATTATATTAATTACTCATTTAAATTTCTTGCACCACTTTCTATAAAAAGGAAGCATCAAACCTTGATAAAATTCATCGATTTCTTTTTATTGTTAGGTTTAACAATAAAAGTTTTGTGAGAATATCCATTGTGGCGAAGATAATATTGAAACTACTTGAATAGCAAGACATTCCCAATCACAATAAAAGAATTAAGATAAACACTACTTAAAATGCAAAACTATATTTGTCGAGACATTTATTTCTCCTACATATAATATAAATATGTTTTAGGGTTATTAGTTCAATGCATTTGCATCAAGTTTTTTATTTTCCATTAATTATTCTTTGAGGTTAGTTTAATGTAATACGTTGCATCCAGTTTTCAATTTCTCATTAATTATTCTTTGAGCTTAATTCAATGCAGTTACATCAAGTTTCCGATTTCCCATTAATTATTATTTGACGTTAGTTCAGTGCAATTGCATCCACTTTATGATTTTCCGTTAGTTATTCATTAAAGTTAATTCAGTACAGTTGCATCCAGTTTTCAATATTTCGTTAATTAGTATTTGAGATTAGTTCATTGCATTTGCATCCAGGTTCTAATCTCATGTTAATTACTCTTTAAGGTTAGTTCAATACATCTGCATCCAGTTTTTGATTTCCTGTCAATTATTTTTCTAGGTTAGTTCGATAGTTTACAATTTCCATACAGTTTACATACATGTAAGAATCTGTTTTTATAAACTCACTTTCATTTTGGGTTCCTAATTACTCGTATTTATGCTTTGAGGTCAGTGCGATGCAGTTACATCCGACTTCCGATTTCCAGTTAACTATTTTTTGAGGTTATTTCAATGCATTTGCATCCAATTTCTGATTTCTCATTAGTTAATCTCTGATTTTAGTTTAATGCAGTTGCACTCAGTTTTTGGTTTTCCGTTAATTATTTTTTGAGGTTAGTTCAATGCAATTTCATCCAATTTCCGATTTTATGTTAATTGTTCTTTGAGGTTAGTTCAATGCATTTGCATCAAGTTTTCGATTTCCAATTAATTATTTTTTGAGGTTAGTTCAATGTAGTTACATCAAATTTATAATTTTCCGTTAATTATTCATTTAGGTTAGTTCAATGCAGTTTCATCCATTTTTCAATGTTTCGTTAATTAGTCTTTGAGATTAATTAGTTCATTGCATTTGGGTCCATTTTCCGATTTCCCATTAATAGCTCTTTAAGGTTAGTTTAATACATCTGCATCTAGTTTCTGATTATTTATGCTTTGAGGTTAGTTTAATGCAATTATATTTGGTTTCTGATTTCCCGTTAATTATTCTTTGAGATTATTTCAATACATTTGCATTTAGTTTCCGATTTCCCACCAATTATTCTATGAGGTTAGTTAAATGCAATTGCATTCGGTTTTTGATATCATGTTAATTATTTTTTGAGTTTAGTTCAATGCATTTGCATCCAGCTTTCGATTTCTCATTAATTATTATATGAGGTTTGTTTGATGTATTTGTATACCGTTTCCGATTTCCCGTTAGTTATCTGACGTTAGTTTAATACAATTGCATCCAGTTTCCGATTTTTAGTTAATTACTTTTTGAGTTTAGTTTATTGCATTTGTATAAAGTTTCCGATTTTCCGTTAATTACTCTTTGAGCTGAGTTATGTATTTGAATCTAGATTCCGATTTCATTTTAATTATCCAATATGGTGTGTAATACCAACTTCTACTGATCTATCTATAGTGCACAAACATGACATAAAAAGTAAATTATGCTTGATTTACTATGTGAGATCATCGAAGATTATCCAGTTCCCGATTTCCCATTAATTATTCTTTAAATTATGCATGACTCACTATGTGGAATCTTCAAAGATTATCTACGAACGGGTGTTGTTATATTAATTATTCTGAAAAAATATTTGCAAATATACATAACTATTATATATTAATATTATATTGATCACTCAACCAAATTTCTTATAACGTGAAAACATCACTCTCCATTAAAAAAAAAGAACACACTTTTGATAAACCTTTCAACTTCATTTTGTTGTTTATAATTAATAAAATAAGTTTGATTGAAGTTTTGTGAGATTGCCTAATAAGGTAAAATTCATATATATTGAAGCTACTTGAATAGCAAGGAGTTCTCAATCATACGGAAAGAGATAAGATAAACACCATTTTAAATGCAAAACTATATTTATTGAAACATTCCCACAACATATAACTCAACTATGTTTTGAGGTTAGTTCAATGCATTTGTATCAAGTTTATTTTTTGAGATTAGTTCAGTGCAGTTGCATCCGGTTTCCGAGTTCCCATTAATTATTTTTTAAGATTAGTTCCATGCATTTGTATCATATTTCCAATTTATAATTAATTTTTCTTTGAGGTTAGTTCAATGCAGTTGCATCCAGTTTCTAATTTTTCCGTTAATTTAATCTTTGAGGGTTAGCTCAATGTATTTGCATCAAGTTTCCGATTTTTCGACAATTTTTTTTTTTTATGTTAGTTTGATATATTTGCATCCAAGTTTTGATTTTCCTTTAATTATTATTTGAGGTTAGTTTAATGCAGTTGTATCCATATTCCAATTTTCTATTAATTACTTTTTAAGATTATTTTAATGCTTGCATTTGCATCCAATTTCTAATTTCCCGTTAAATATTATTTGAGGTTAGTTCGATGCATTTACATCCAGTTTTCGGTTCCCCATTAATTATTTTTTGACGTTAGTTTCATTCAGTATTATATATTTTTTAAAATATTTGTCATTATTGCTTTGTCGTTGTTTTTTTTTTTTTTTTTTTTTTTTTTTTTTTTTTATTATATATTTTTTGTGATGTTATTTTTTGTATAATTGTTTTTAACTATGTTTTGAGGCTATGTTAATGATATATTTGAAATAAGTCATTGCTTTATCATAGACACTAAAATTGTATGATTTGTAATAGGGAATTAGTTTCTACAAATCACATATTTTTTATCAATTTTTTTATTTGATTAAATATATAAGAATTGGAGCACTAAAAGTGTTTGATTCGTAATAGGAAATTACCTTTTACAAATCACCTACTTTTTAGTAATTTTTTTTATTTTATCAATTATATAAAAATTGTAAATACACTCAAACTCTCCAAATATAAGAATTAGAAATATACTCAAACTCTCCAAACTCCAAAGATGTTTTATGTATGTGGGATTATACACTATTAGAAAAGATTATCTTTCATATTATAGTGTCACATAGGAGAGAGCAAAAAACTAACTCTCATTTTAGAGTGCCACATAGGAGAGAAAAAATCCTCAATTAGAGGTCTCTGCTTTAGTATATAGATAATAGATGACAACACAGAAGCATGTAAGAACTAAGAAGAACTAAGAAGCCGCACTCTGAGCTTTGCCTAAGAAGCTAAAACACGACATTCACTGTGACATGCTAAATGCTATTTGGGTCCCATGTTATATTTTCCTTGTGAATTCCTTACAAACGGGAGATATTTAGTTTCATTCCCTTTCTAAACTCAAAACGATTTCGTTAACCGTTTATACAAATAAAAGAATCTAGGAGATGTAAAGAAATATTTTATAGTGTAGGCTGTTCAATGATAATGTTAAATGTGTAAAATGGTTTTCCTTAAGGATAAGTTGGTTACAAATCATTTTTGTAATATTGAATTTTACAGTTTTGTTGTATGCATTTAATACGAAAAAGTTGTTATAAAGATCTCCCGTCTCCGCATGATCTTTCATTTTGTTATTATTCACATTTACCAGTTGGTTTTATCACAATTTGAATGCATGGACAGTAACAAATAGAAATCTTTCCAAGTAAAAACCAAGACCAAAATGGATAGGAAAACTTGTGTCATCATATAGAGGCACGTACTTGAAAGCTTAAGAATCCCATTAGTTGTTGATGTTAAGAACAAAATGGTTATTAAGAGGGTAACCAAGTTTTATGAGTAAATTTCATCCAATATATGTTGATCAGTATATCTGTATATATGTGGCTACGGCAGGGATCGGGTCGGATATGGCTATATCCGAATCCGAATAGTTTTATAATATCTGAATCCGAATCCGAATCCGATTATATTCGAAATTTAATATTCGAACCCGACCGAATCCGACTAACCCGATCAGATAACAGTAAAAATTTTTAAAAAGCCCAAAAATTATATTCTAACCCGAACCCGAACCCAAATCTGACAGACCCGAACCCAAACTAGACCCAAATAAATAAACGGATATAAAAACCGACCCAAACCCAAACTATTCAGGTTTGGGTCGGGTTAGATTCGGGTCAAATCCAACCCGATTCCCTGCCCTATATGTGGCTTTCTTTGCATCTACAGCCCAATAGCAATATGAAATGAAAGAGAAGAGTAAAACAAAACAGAGAAGAGTAAAACAGAATAGAGAAGAGAGCAATATAAAACAGGGTAGATGGGCTTGATATTTAGAACACAATTCATGCTCAACCACGTGTGTTTGTTAACTAGCAAACTTATAGTGGGAAAATATAAGATTTGCCAGTGTTTTCTCACTATAAATTTGCCATACAAATCTATAGTGGGAAAATTTTAATTTGCCAGTGTTTGTTTGTAAAAATTTATAATGGGAAAATATAAGATTTGTCATTTTTGTCAGTATTTGTTTATATTATTTTTCTCCAATGGCAAATGATATTTGAATTTTTTGGAGATATTTTTTTTTGTTTTCAAACTCAATGAAGTATAACAAAAAATTAAATAAAATACAAATAAAATAAAATTAAAATACAATACAATACAACTTAACTTTAATAGTATCCATAGGATGTCTTCTCAAACAACCATAAAATAAAGTGGAAGTGCAATGAGCCATAACAACTATTGTTATCCAAACACATATAAAATGTCATTGTGTCTTGGAAAAATTCTATTTTTGTACTTTCCCATACTCGGATTCCGTGATATTGTTTGATCCCAAATATCATTGTTAGCTATGTTCTTCTGTTCTTCAGAACTCTATTTAAACCCCTCTTGCATAATTACATTAGCAATATTACGTGCTACCCATCGTAAAGTCTTCATTCGTAGAGTTACATGACTAATAATCAAGTCGATACCAAATGTAAATATGTTTTGGAGTGTTTCCCTTGCACGCTCTTTTGATATTAGAAGAAATCCATTCTCATTCTTATGACCTAGAAGTAGCTCACTATGAAATGTATCGATAAGAACACTGTCCATCGCATTTGTCCATTTGCATCCCATATCTAATTAATAAACATACAAGTCGAGTTAATATACATAAAACAATTCCTAGTTAAGAAAGTGCAGCAAGATAATTAATAAAACAAAGATAATTGATACTCGATACACCATAAAATTCTCTGTATAAATTATGATCGTCTATTTAATTACATTTGAATGCCAAATATGGATTCAGACAACACACACACTAAATCAGCACACACCACAACAACACCTATCATACTCTGTTGTACTTAGTGACAACAATAAACACCTAAACAGAGTAACCACCACCAAAATATATGGTCTATTTTCCTTCAACACTCCACAGACTTAGCAAGCAGTCCTTACATACTCTTCTAGGTTTTGTATCAATCTATCAAAGTGACTCATCAACCATAATTTACGCTATATAGAATGTGCATTTACAGACTTTTAATTTGTTGATATTGGGACGAAATCATCACCGCGTGTATTAGCTACTGCACACCTTAGACTACGTAATTATTGTTTTTCACGAGCAATGAGACATAAAAGTGAGTCACCACAGCAGGTGGGGAAGTACTTTGAAGTGTGTGTAAACTTTATAGCGTTGGAAATTGACTATGTATTTCAAGGATCACGTTTATTAAGATCGAAAGTACTTTTCTTAAGCGTACTACACACTTTAAAGCAGTGCTTAACATTGTCACAAAATACGGTACGAGTTTAAAATGGTGTATTTGAAAAAAACTTAGTTCGTGTTTTAAACGGAACGTCTCGGGAAAAAAACGGAAAAAAGCGTAAAAAAACGTGGGGCATAAAAAACGGATTTAAAACGGTAAAACGGGTTTAAAACGTATAATACGTACAATACGTAAAAGAAACGGTAAAAACCGATGATAAAGAATATAATAGATAAAGAATTTGATTTTTTTATAAGAGTGGAAAAAAAGAATTGACACATAAAATAAAATAAAAAATAATACAAATGAAAAAAAATTCAAATACATGAAAGTATCAAATTATCATTACTCATCTAAATACTAGAAGTTTTAGATTCAATACCAAAACACAACTCTAAATAAGATACTACTAATTACCAACCATAATGACATAATCAAGTTCTAAAATAAGTTAATAACTTTAAAATTTATAATTAATTATTAATAGTCCAAAACAAAATAAAACTGTCTCAATAAGTCAATCTAACGCCCACTCTTCAAAAAGGTAAACTTCAAAACCCCTTTTTCTTCTTCGTGTTTTCTTTTAGATTAAAAAAAAAAAAAAAAAAAAAAAAAAAAAGTTTTTAACGGGAGATTTTCAAAATCTCGGGGTTTAAATGTTTTTTA
Source organism: Coptis chinensis (assembly GCF_015680905.1). Classification (NCBI taxonomy): domain Eukaryota; kingdom Viridiplantae; phylum Streptophyta; class Magnoliopsida; order Ranunculales; family Ranunculaceae; genus Coptis; species Coptis chinensis. The sequence continues at coordinate 53,554,498 of NC_141456.1, read as the reverse complement.
AGTTTAAAACGCGTTTAAAACGTTTAAAACGGGGGTTTTTTTTTTAAACCTGGATTTTAAACTAGAACCAGACGCCTTGCCAATATCTCGGGTTTTAAACGCGTTTTTTTCAAAAAAACGCCGAACTTGATGACAATGGTGCTTAGTGCACACCCACCACCAAGTCCAACCGTACTAATGTGAAAATGCATTTTTGTCTAGGTTTATGAGGGTTTGTGTCATGGTCAAGTTAATATGCATCTTTGTATTATTATACAGGAGAGTTTTGAACTCTTGATATAGTTCCTTATCTGTCAATCTGATTTTTAATATATATTCAGGTGAGGAAGCAGTCTTATATTGAACTATCAAGATTCAAAAAAATATGGAAAAAAGCAGTGGAGGAGGACGAATGTTAGGTCGATCGATATCAACAACCAGCAAAGCAAAGTAGCAGTTAACTTGTACATATATAACTTTTGTCAACTTCCACAGGGTGTGAGTTGTTGCGATACTCATACACATGATTTCAGAAGGGATAGAGACATAGGCTACCTCAATTTGGGGGGGCTACGCCCTATCACCTGAGTTTGTGATATTTAATTTTTGTAGGCCATCCTTTCTTGAAAGATGTATTATAATGCTTGTAATTATAACATTCCATTCTTTGAGTCTTGTATTGTATTTTTTTTAGAGTGTCTGTTAAAACAGTACTAAAATGATTATAGAATGATTGAGGGTATTTAACATGGCTCTGTCCCACATCAAAGCATAATATAAAATATTCTGATATATTGCGATATTTATCGATATCTATCTAGATTTAAGAGAAAGATATATAAATATCTCGATATATTTAGAGATATATACGACTGTAAATATCGGCAATATTTCAATGATATTTTCGATATTTGTAATATTTGGAGATATTTGGTGATATTTTGTATATATAACAACTTTATTTAATATTTATTATTATATTTCAAATAAATATAAATAATGTATCATGATATATTAAGAAATATCCACAATATTTACGATATTTGTCGATATTTTAGATATATCTACGATATTTACATGTGAAACAATGTCAAATATCTTCAAAGAGAGAGAGATATCCACGATACATATCTATAAATCAGAGATCGATAAATACCCATATCCTGATATTTTGTACTATGCATCAAAGTACCACTAATCATTGGTTTAACAGTCGTGAACCACTATAATAAAAAAGGCCTTAACAACAACCCATTCGAGATTCTATCACTTTGTATTAGTTCTCAATCTCTCAAATATTAGTGGGGGCTTTAAAATCAAAACCAAAATGAAAGCAAATTAAATTAAAACCCAAAAAACAAAATTAAAACCAAAACTTACCTGACAGCGCGCGGCGAGAGCTGGAGAACGAATATTAAATCTGAGAAAGATATAAACAAAAAAAAATAGTGAAAAAATGTGAGACAGAGAGATTGAGAGAAAGAGAGACCTAGAGTTTGAGAGAGAAAGAGAGATTGAGAGAAAAAGAGAAGAGAGATAAGAGAGAAAGAGAGATTGAGAGAAAGAGAGAAGAGAGATAAAAGATGAGAGATGAGAGATGAGGGAGAATACCTGAGAAGAGAGCGAGTTGATGAGAGGCGGCAGTGAGAAAGAGAGAAGAGAGATCGAGAAGGAGAGTTGTTTCTATTTTCTGTAACATAGTGGGAAAATACGGGGTGACTAATTCAACTTTGGGGAAATGTGTTTTCTATTTTCCCATTTCTAGTGGAAAAATTTTATTTGCCAGCTAATTCTAAATAGTATTTGCTAGTGCCCTTAAATACATCCAAACACTGGTATAATGCTGCAATATCCCTATACCTATTTATTGCCTTGTATGACCTAACCATCAATAACTATACATTTAGTTAATTTTGTAAATCTTTTTTCTTTTCTAACAAATTGTACCTGAATTGAAGTTTAGAGTCCATCCTAAGTCCCAGCACAAACCAAAGGATAAAAGGAATTTCCAAACTGGCTATGGAATTGAAAATCCCATGCAAAGATTAAGTACCACATACAGGATGAAAAGATTTGGTTGGATGCTAAGCTTGTTTTTTTTTAATTTTATATAATAGCACGATTATGTTATTACTGAAGATGCTCTCAGAAAATCTTCATTTGGAGAAATATCAAACGAAATGTAAAACCTGTCTAGATGTAGTCATTAATCTTATAAATTGAAAGAAGTGGCCTGGCTTGTTCAAGTGCTTGGAGCTTTTCCACTGAAGCACACAAGTCCTATCATGGATCGTTAGTGCTTACACCTCATCTACACGCAACATTCTGACCTGTATCAACCATGCATGAATCTTACATCTAGATCAGAACTCTGCAATCAAGAATTCTTCGGTCATACGAAATATATATCTGTTGTTTGCAAACTGGAAAGTGTTTATCTACCAAAAAAAACTGGAAAGTGTTTTGGCATTTTGTGTTGCGGAGCGCGTAACGATAGGTTCAGAACCCATCGCACTGAATATTCTTTTCTATTTGAACACTTCCTCAACCTTAAAGAAAGAAAGAATCTTGTTTTCGTTGGTACAATTTCAAATACGTCCCAATTATTTTTCCCTGTGAAAAATCAGTAAAGTATCCGGTTCGTACAAGCATCCCGTCTTCCTTTGCCAGTTGACAGTCGTTCCACTTCAAGCTGGACTTCATTAGCACCAACCCTAACGGGCTCCAGCAAATTATTACAAGCCTCCTCGGCCATGTTTTCAATGGTCCAAGACATATGCCCGACCCGTACCAGATTACACTAACCATCAATGAATAAGCAGAGCTACCCACTGATCTCCACCAGATTACACACGTGTCCAGCACAAGCGGAGCTACCAACTGATCTCCACCACATACTCCTTTAGGTCGCTTCAGTGCGCCCCGCACCTCCAAATCGCTTCATAGTAACTCGAACCACTAATACAACGATCTCCAGAAAATCTACAGTTGCTTAGATCATAACAAATAGTAACGTATACCACAGTTGTTGTTGAGAATACTTTAATCCTACATCTTTAACATGCTAATCTATTATTGATCAAAAGAGAATTAAAAGAAAAATACCTTCTTAGTCGGAATTGGAGATTGACAATAAATAAAAGCTTTCCAAAGCTGAATCCAATGAACTTAGTCTTCAGCCTTCCAGTAGTATTCACCACACAACACACCACAAAATATTTTTGTTTTTATCTTTTTTTTAGTTGTACTTTTCTTGGAAAGACTAATGATCTCTTTTACCAAAAAGTCATTCTCTTCTCTACACTATATGATAGCCGGGTCTGTAGGAGGCACATTTCTCAACCGAACAGTGTATTTTTAATCTCTCTATTTTAAGATTTTAGAACCACCTCTCTTAATTATTCTAATCAGCTCCCTCTTTTTTAAATAATTTATAAAAAAACTCTTTCATTTTACTGAAATTAGAATTAGCTTCATATTATTTAAAATAATTTAAAAAACCTCTTTTACGATACTTAATTATATTCAACCCCTCCTAATGCTTTTATATTGTTTTTTAGATTAGAACTAGAATTCATAAAATCATACTACCCGAGAGATGTTAGAGCGAGCAACAGGTTTAAAGACTTAAAACAACACCGATGTGTAGCATGGTTCGCATACTTATATATAGAGAAAATTTAAGAATACGTAAGTGTGTGTAATGGGATCCATTTAGGATTCCAAGTCTTATCTCAAAGAGGACAAGTCCTTGTCATACAAGTACTTGTATCTTGATATACTAAAACATTTTTAATATATATCTCTTTAATATGGAAAGTGCCCATTAACAAATCCATATTTACACTAAGGCCCCTGGAACTTTCAAGAAAGTCATTTCCTACCATTATTTATATCTAAGTCCCTCCACCTCACTTGTATTCACAATTAGACTATTGGGAATATGTTTTTCACGGTCATACCCATGTCTAAATAATCCAATATGACATTTAACATTAATTGAGCATTAAGAAACTATTTCTTATACCGGCCGGGCTTGAGCTCAATTAGTTATGACACAATTACCTAATACATAACTCCGTAGAGTGGTGGATCCTTTATTAGAATTCGTGATTCAAGACATCTTACATTCATTACCCAAAACGTCAAGTCAAGTCTATGAATAGACATTACTTTTTAACGTCTCAAAATAATAAATTTGAGACACAGTGAATTCTCACAATTCCTCAAGTTTAGAGATTAATTGGTAGATTGAGATTTGCACACTAACCTTAATAGCGAATTTATAATGTGTTCTCACTTTGATCCCCTTAGTGTCAGTCATGTGACTACACCAATATACAAACTTAGAGTCATACTCAAATGATAGAGATATTATCATCCTATCATATATCAGTTATGTATATTACAGTCGTATAAGTGAAGTGTCCGACTTCACCCCTAACTATGAACATTCTAGGTAAATACATACAATCAAATCTCCCGTACATGACCCTTTATATGCTTGATTGTTCTAATTCTATTACCTATGGAACTTATGGTTTTATCTTATGATAATAGTTCACCCATGTGCATAATAATAAGATTTGTGTATTTAATCATCATGTATAAATAATAAATGTTCATTGGCTTTGTAAATGCCAAATATCCCAACAGCTGTCACCATCAAGACCGGAGCGCCAGATGCGCACTCCATTACTCTACCACTACTCGTCATCATGGCTCATTAAATAACCTCAAGTCCAGAACTTGACCTGACGTGGGATAGGAGGAAGTGCGGGCAACTTGCCTATATAAAGAGAAGAGGAACTACGTTTGACTTGATTCAAGTTGCACCCAAGAACTTGATACATAGGCAACTCGCATCTATCGCGAACTCAGTCAAATCCACATTCCCATCCACACTCAAGACTTGTAAAGCACACACCAAATCGAACCTTTACATTGGCGCCATCTGTGGCTCGATTTCTTGAGAAAACAACAAATTTTCAAATCTAAACACCACAAGCCCACGAAACATGGAAAGCCTACAGAAGCAAGCAAAGAACCTGGTCAGTCAGCTGGGGTCAATGAATAACAGTATCAACCTCTTGCTATAGGAGAACCTGACGCTGAAAAACCAGGTTGTAGTCCAGAGCCTGAACGGTATCACTGCTGAGGACGGTATCAACGAAGTGAACCAGCAAATCAACGAACTCTCCCCAACTAATTGATCAGACTACTATTAAATGCCACACCACTCAAATCGTCCAAAAGATGTTAAAGACGTACCGAGCTTCCCCGTTCACAACTGAGGTACTCAGTAAACCCTCTCCTAAAGACTTCATCCAGCTAAGGTTAGCGTTATACGATGGTAGCATGTGTCTCGGTCAGCACGTAGTTCACTACATCTAAAGTCTCGCACTTTATAGCACTTAGGAGTGGGACCATCTGTAATGTTACCTGTTCCCCGCCAATCTAAAAGATGGTGCACTGAATTGGTTCTATACACTAGAACCAAATTCGATAGAAAGTTTCGAAAAGCTTACTAACCAATTCGCTGGACAGTACGTTCACAATCGATGCAAAATGGCCGACCTCGATTCACTCTTCCAACTGTCTCAGAAGAGTGACGAATCAATCCACTCCTTCTTAGGACGATTAAAGACAGAGTTACTGTCCATAGAAAGCGGCCTCAAAGAATCCTTCTCCACCTTGTCATTTATCAACGCTATCCAGAAGCACACCTGGTTATCCAGGTCGCTAATGAAAGAGCGTCCTAAAAAATTGGAAAATTTGTACACCCGCGTGGACAACTACATCAAGCTGCAGGAAGGGCTGGAGCATGAAGGCAAAAAGAAAGAGGTCACGACAATCATAGATGCTGCCCCATCTTCCAATAAGCGACCCAGACAGCAAGGACAGAAGTCTGGCACCAGAATGCACACCAAGCGAGAGTTCGTTGTGCTCACTCGATCTCCCTGTTACATATTGGAAAAGATTAGGAAAGCTTCCTACTTCAAACCTGAGGTGAATCCACCAAACGACACCCCAGGCAAACCATAATGCGCTTTTCATAAAACGAAGTGTTATAAGACCAACGATTGCTGGGGGTTGAAGCATTATCTCCAGGACCTCGTTGAAGCTGGGCATCTCAAACACTACGACACTAATATCGCTGATGGCGACCTTCGCCATAAATTGATGGCTCACAGAGAGCGGAGTTGATGCCCAACTCGTATCGACAACCATCAAGGTCGCTCTCAGGCTCACGGCCGTTCTATAGAGCGATCTCAACATGAATGCCGCTAACACTTTTCCAATAGAGACAACAATCGAACCATCAACATGATCACCTTCCGGGCCTACTCTTTCACGTCCTCCAGGGAGAAAAGGAAACTAGTTGGTGCTTTCCAAGAGGTTTACTAATTATCCTCACAAGAAACCCCCATCCCACATATAAATAGCCGCAGCTCAGAAGACATAACCTTCACTGAGGCCGACCTCAACATGGTATGCCTCCCGCATAACGAAGCCCTGGTTGTCCATGTCAAAATTAGTGACTGGACAGTCAAACACGTCCTGATAGATCCAGGCAGCTCGTGTGACATCTTGTTCTACCAAACCCTCAGGGAGATGAACCTGCCTAAGTCGGTTATGATAGATCCAATAGCCCCCCTCTATGGCTTCAATAGATCTCGAGCTGACCCGATTGGGGACATCATTCTTCTTGTCTCAGTCGAGTCGCGGGAAGAGAAAGTCAGCATCAACATGCGTTTTAGCGTCCTGGATGTCAACTCATCCTACATTACCATCTTGGGGCAACGTTGGATCCACAAGATGCAAGTAGTGTCATCGACGCTCTATCAGGTATTACGCTTCCTTGGCCCCAAAGGCATGATGGAGCTTCGAAGCAACCAACTCGATGCTCACAACTGTAATAACATCTTCTCAGTAGACAAACCCACTGGGGCTTCACTCAAAAACAAGGGCGAGATTGCCAAAACTAAGCTGGAAAAAAACTTCATTGCTAAAATCAAAACCTTCGCTAAGGCCCATGTAACGACCTCGCAAAGGAGAATGCTGGGGGCTCAGTCAAGGGAATCACCTCAAAAACTATGACCCCAGAGGTTTCCCAACCGACTCAGGACAAGGAAACATCATAAGAGACCAAGACCCCAGAGGTTGCTTAACACACTAGTATGGTTACTCAGCCCAAACTCAAGGAGAAGGTCAACTTAGGAACTGAGGAAGACCTTAAGTTTGTTTATGTAGGAGCTAACCTTGATCCAACTCTCAATGCACAACTTGTAAGTTTTTTATCCTTGAATAAAGATATTTTTGCTTGGTTATACATCGATGTCCCTGGAATTGATCCTAGTATTGTATGTCACAAATTAAATGTCAACCCAAATGCACAACCAGTTTGCCAACGACCTAGAAAACTATCTCTTAAGTTCCAAAAAGCAGTTAATGATGAGATCGAGAATCTAAAAATAGTTGGCTTCATTAAGAAGGTGGAATACCTTGACTGGATTGTTAACATTGTAGCAGTTCCAAAAAAGAACAACAGAGTTTGCCTCTATGTAGACTTCACCAATCTAAATCAAGAAACTCCTAAAGATAGTTTCCCCTTGCCAAGAATTGACCGACTTGTCAACCAGACCTGTGGCCACAAACTCCTCTCGTTCATGGATGCCTACAATGGCTACAACCAAATCCCATTGGTAGAGGAAGACCAAGAAAAAACCTCATTCATAACAGAACAAGGCATTTACTGACAGAACAAGGCATTTACTGTTACAACGTCCTCCCGTTCGGGCTGAAAAATGCTGGAGCAATCTACCAACGGTTAGTCACAGAGATGTTCCAGGACATGTTAGGTGACACCATGGAAGTCTACATAGATGACATGGTTATCAAAAGTAAGAAAGCAGTAGATCATCTAGATCACCTGGATCAGGCGTTCTCCCGACTACGCCGAACTCAAATGAAATTGAACCCTGAGAAATGCCTCTTTGGAGCATCATCTGGAAAATTCCTAGGGCATTAGGTCTCCTAATGAGGGATCGAAGCTAACCCATATCAGATTCGAGCACTCTTGGACATGCCCAACCAAAGAGAAAGAAACAGATACAAAAGCTATCAGGAATAGTGGAAGCTCTAAACCGTTTTATATCGAGAGCATCAGAAAAATGTAGGACCAAATGGGAGGCATTAGGAGAAGGCCTTCAAATGACCATGGGGACCATATGCTGGGCGATTGGGTGTGAAATAACATAAGTTGTTTAAATGATACATTACTCCCTCATTTTGCCGCTTTTAGTTAAAAAACAAGCTTGGTGAAATAAACTTATCATCTTAATCTTCATACTTCCTTCCTTTTCAGGTAAAATCCTCTATTGTTAAACAGTGTGAGTTCTGGAAAGTTGAAGTTTCTTCCTCTATTTTTGAGTAAAATCCTCCACTGATTACAGTGTGAGTTCTAAAAAGCTTGGATCATTAGGCATTGCTTCTCTGTCATCTCAATTCTCAGGTTCCATATCTTTTCAGGTAAAATCCCACATTGAATCACAATGTGAGTTCTGAAAGGGTTTCCAATTATGGACCTTTATGAGTTCGAGAATCCAAAAAAAACTATGAACAAGACACAGCCACAAAACAAGCAATCCATTCTCAACGAGAATTGTGCTGAAGCTCCACAAACAGGCACTGTGAGAGTTTCATATGTGGAGGCAACAAAACAACAACTTTGGCAACAAGTGGAATTTCAGGAACTTCCCATTTCAGAAAAAATGGGAGAATATCTAGCAATCACTATTCCAGACTAAGTTTGTGAAAATGGTCTGCTTTACTGCAAACACTGTTTGGTGGGAAGAATTGATTGACAAAAAGTTTCACTAGATAGAGTTAGAGCAATTGCCTCACAACTCTGGAAACCAATAGGTGAATGGCTCATCACTCCGATTGGTAAAGGTTTCCTCCCAAATGCAGATGATCTCAACAGAGTTTGGGCAAAAGGATCATAAGACTTTGACAAAATGCCTATGAGAATTAGCCAATGGACTACAAACTTCAATCCTGACAGCCAAAGGCAATCTCATGGCTTGGTTTGGATTAGACTACCTGGTCTTGGCCAGGAATATTGGGAACCTGATCGAGCACTGATGTCCATTGTTTGGGGAGCGGGGTACCTTATGCAAATTGATAAAATAAACTCTCAACAGAGAGTATGGATACTATGCCAATATTTTAGTGGATGTGGACCTCTCTAAACCGATTCCTGATCAAATATATGTCAGGACAAAAAATATTAATTTCGGCAAACAATGGAGGTGGGAAAACTTCTAAAAATGTGCACACATTGTAAAATTGTGGGGCATTTAGTAAGGGAATGCCAGAAGCTCAGAAATGATATGCAGCCTAACAAAAACAAGGGAAACAAGGACAAGGAGGTTGTAGTGGATGCCACTCCCCCCTTGGAACCTATGGGTGAAAAAAGATATAGAAGACATGGAAGAAAAAGGAACACAGGGGAGTCCAGTAAACAAGGGGAGTCCATATGGAGGGCGAAAAACACTGAAAAGCCCAAAGAAGTGTAGATTCAGAATAGGTTTGGAGGGATAGAAGTGGATGAGATTCACACTATTGAGGATTAGGAACATCATGTGGCAGACCATGAGGACAATGATCACAATATTGCAGAGAAATCACAAGAGAATACCAAAGGGAAGAAAGTGGATCAGGCACAAAAGCTAGGATCAGAACAGAACACAAGCCCAACTTCTTTTCCAGTAGGTGCGCACACAGTTGTGAATCCAGTGGTGAGTTCGGTGACTAATAAGACCGATGTAATGCATGTGAATTCAGTAGTGGAACACGATCTAAATCATCAAGCTCCATACGAGGTAGCTGGTACAGCAACGACTGAGCCTGAGGCTTCCTTGGATCAGTCCCTTGCACGAATAGTGAATTCCAAAAATCCGACTGATACAATTAATGTGGATATGGTTACAGACGCAACGACACCGTTAATCTATCCAGTAGCGGGGATTCCGATCTCTCTAGTTTCAAATGAGCTTACACCTAACATAGTGCCTAACTTCAGATCCTTTAATGAAGAGGCTGTGGGTTTATAGGTCTTGAATGCTACAGTTGGCGAGAATTTCACTTCACCAGTGGCACATGGGCCTTCTTCAGTGGCATATATGCCCTCTTACAACATTGTGTCTAGCTTCATCCCTACAAATGAAGAGATTGTTGGAGCTCAGGCCACAAATAGTAGAGTTCCTGACTCCTATTCCTTATCGACAACAAGAGCAGAGTCCTCATTCTCCACTTTAGGTGCGGCCAATCGAATCAATGTAGTGAACGAAACCAACTATCTCTCAAGAGTAGTTAATTGGGCAGACTTGGCTAATGAGGAGGACATATCGAATGATGGTGATGAACCATGGCAGACGATAGCCAAGAAAAACAATAAGCCACAATGGATGTTGCAGGAGCACACTTCTCCATCCACAAGGGCAAGGAAACCTTCAACACAGAAGAAATGAATGCTCTCTTCTAGAACGTTCGCGGCATGAGAAGAACCTCCCCGAATAATTACTTAGAAGAAATAATTCAGAAGTATAAGCCTGACCTCATTGGATTGGCTGAACCACTTATTGCTCCCACAGTGACTCCAAAGGTCCTTTTACAATATGGCTACAGTATAGATTTTGCTCATAACCATACGCCGCTTCATACATGCAATATCTGGGTTTTTTGGAAGAATGAGTTAATGGTGAATGTGGTTGCTTCTTCTAACCAGCACATCACTGTGGTTAATAATATGCAAACTATCTCTTTTATCCATGCCAAATGTTTTTACATCCAAAGAAGAACCCTTTGGGAAGAGCTTGGTGATATTGGTGCTCTAAACTGTTCTTGGATGGCCATTGGGGACTTTAATATTGTTGCTACAAGTACGGAGAAGAAAGGAGGTCGACATCCGAACCAGAGAGCTAGGAATGAGTTCGTGGACTTCATTAATAACAACTCACTCCATGACACCACCATCCTAGGCCTCGGTACTCTTGGTGTAATAGGCGGATAGGGAATAAGAGGATTTTGGAGAAGCTAGACAGAGCTTTGGTTAATAACAGCTGGCTTTTAGAGAATCAAAACTGGAGATGCAAAATTCTGCAAAGGAAGTTTTCTGATCATTCGCCGGTCATCGGATGGTGCAACAAAAACCTTAGACCTTCGAATGTTCCTTTCATATTCACGAACATATGGCTGGAACATACCCAATTCATGGACGTGGTGAGAAAGAGTTGGAATGAGCCTATTGTTGATGGCCCTATTCGACTAGTGATGCGCAAACTTAAGAGATTTAATATCGCTCTGAAGGCATGGCACAAGATAACTTATTGGGGAACCAAAGACAAACTCAAGCAAGCAAATCTATTGCTTAAAGAGATTCAGAAACAACAAGAATAGGAGTCTCTGGATTTTTAGATACATCTTCGGGAACTTGAAACGGAGAAACTAATTGATAATTTAATGGACTGAAGCCACCATGTGGAAACAAAGATCATGCATCAAAGAGGAGATTGAGGGAAACAGAAATTCTACCTATTTCCAAGCTAAAGCAAAAATTCGCCAAGCCAAAGCATTCATTGAGGAATTAAGAACAGCTGAGGGCACCATTCTACAAGACCAAAAGTCCATCAAGGACTTCCTGATTTAATCTTATGAAGAAAAGTTTAAAGCAAGACCTATAGAGCACAATCAGGAGCTTATGGACCATATCCCACATAAGGTCACAGACTCCCAAAATGAACATCTTATTACAATCCCTGATTAGACAGAGATCACGACAACAGTTATGAGCATGGATCCCAACAGCTCTCCGGGGCCCGACGGATTCTAGGGCATGTTCTTTCACAAATGTTGGAGCATTGTTATAACTGATGTGTGTCGAGCTATCTGCTCATTCTTCTCAAATCATATCATCCCTCAAGGTATTAACTCAAATTTTTTAGTTTTGATTCCTAAGTGCAAAAATGCTGTGGAAATTGGTCAGTTTAGGCCTCTTTGCCTGAGTAACTTCATTTTCAAGATTGTTACAAATTTTTTTGCTAACCGGCTAACTTCCATTGCCATGAGAATTATTTGTTGTGAGCAAAATGGTTTCTTGAAGTGAAGAACAGGTAGCACTACCATTGCCATGACATCAGAACTCATCAATGACATGCATATCAAAAGAAGGGGTGGAAATGCAGTCATCAAACTGAATATCTCTCAAGCATTTGATTCACTTAGCAGGGAATTCCTCTTTATGGTTCTCAATAGATTCAGATTCAGCGTAAAATTCTGCGACATGATTAAGAATGTTCTCAGCAGCGCAAAAATCTCTATAATGATAAATGGAGGACCTTTTGGTTTCTTTGGCAAAGGGAGAGGACTCCGACAAGGAGATCCCTTGTCTCCTATTCTTTTTGCTGCTGAGGACATGCTTAGTAGATCCATAATAAGACTACATTTCTCAGGCAGAATCACCTCTATGGCTTTTGCATGGAAATGTCTATCACCCTCTCATCTCCTTTCTGCGGATGATATCATTTTATTTGCAAATGGAAGCTTAAAAGGCCTAGCACACTTAAGGAACACATTGGATTCTTACCAAAGGCCGGCTGGTCAGTTTATTAACAAAGGTAAAAACAAGTTGCTTCTCGGTAGCATGACTGCCACCAAGCGAAGAAAGGTGGAAGCCTTGTTTGATATGAAAGAAGGACACCTTCCTAAAAACTATTTGGGTGTTCCTTTTTTCAAGGGTAGAGTCTCTCCGGCCAACATCCAAAATCTGGTGGACAAGATAAAAAAGAGAGCAAGTGGATGGGCTGGAAGGCTACTCCCTTTTCAGGGTCGAGTTGTCTTAGCACAATCTATTTTGAATAGCATCCCCGTGTACAACATGGGAATCTACAAGTGGCCTCAGAAAAGCATCAAAGAAGGAGAAGAAGCTATCATAAATTTCATATGGTCAGGTAACCCCATAGTGAGGAAGTCCATTACTCTCAAATGGGCAAAAGTCTGCAAACCAAAGACAGGCTAGGCATCAGGTCTCTCAAGGAGTTGAATCTGTCACTCCTCATGAAACTAGCTTGACAACTTCTAACCATGGATAACTCTTGGTCCAGGTACATGGAACAGAAGTATAAAATGAAAAATGGCAAATGGCTTGCCTATTATAAATGTTCTTCTATCTGGGATAGGATTAAGTGGGCTTTGGAATCCATGAGAAACCACCTCTTTTGGGTCATTGGAAATGGTACTTCAATGGACATATGGCGAGATGCTTGGGCTGGGCCTAGTTCGGTTTTAGATTGGCTTCCACACATTAACTGGAGAAATCTCAAATCTAGAGTCAGCGATAACGAGTGGAACTTCCCTACTGAAACTCTTTAGTTCTTTGACACGCTGGGCATGCAACTTCTCTCTCTACTACCACCTTGCGCTGAGTTTGATGATTGCCAAATTTGGAAGCCTGACAAGGAAGGCAAATTCACTGTTCTCTTGGCTTATGACACCATCAGGGAAAAGGGGAATGTTGTCTGGTGGCATCACATCATCTGGAATAATTTTATTCACCCCAAAACTGCTAGAAAGGCTTGGAAGATTTTACATCAAATCATACCAACAGACGACAAATATCAAGCAAAGGTATTCAATTGGCCTCTCGCTGTAACGGATGCAAGGAAGATGAAGATGCAAGGAAGATGAAGAAAGTTTTGATCATCTATTCTGGAACTGTCTAAACTCTTAGGATCTTTGGGAATGGATTAAAAACTTATTCCAGTTGAATGCAATTTCAGTTAGTGGAAACATCGACATGAAAGAAATTCTAAAAGCGGCGAATCAAGCAAGCCCACTGATCAAAGAATTATGGACAACAGCAGTACTGAGTTTGATGGTAGCAATATGAAAGATGAGAAACTCGCAGAGGTACAAGGATTTAAACTTCAATCATCGCTACATTAGAAAGCTGGTCTGGCAAGGAATCCATACGGTGGGTAGATTGTCCAAGAGCTTCATGTTCAATTCTGTCAATGAATTGGCAATTCTGCACTCACTGGAGATTGAATGCAAGCCCAAACTGACAAAAGAAATTCAACAAGTCAATTGGTATCTACTAGAGGTAGGAGTAGTCAAGATCAATTATGATGGTAGCTCTCTCGGTAATCTTAGTCATGGGGGAGTGGGTTTAACCTTCAGAGACCATCATTGTCACCTACTCGGTGTACTTGCCCAAGGACTGGGGATAGTTACTAACTATGACACGGAGTGTTATGCATTAATTTTGGCAGTGGAATGTGCGGCGGCAAGAAGCTAGACAAGGGTTTGGCTAGAAACAGATTCACAGTCAGTTGCACTAGCCTTCTCCCATGGCCATATTCCCTGGATGCTGAAATTGAGGTGGGTTAGAGCTACTGCTGCGCTCACCTACTATAAGATATCTCATACCTAGAGGGAAGCCACCTTCAGTGCGGATGCTGCTGCTAAGCATGGTGCCACTTTAGATCCGGATGATTTTGTGTGGAGTGATGAAAGACCAACATTTGTTACAAAATTGGAAAATCCGGATCAGTTATACTTTAGATTTCCCTAGAGTGTAGCAAGACCCCCTTTTGTTCCTAATGGTGGAAACTTTATTGTGTAACTTTATATTTATATTAATATATTCACATTTTGCCTGCAAAAAAAAAAAAAAAAAAAAAAAAAAACAAATGTCGTTCTTTCCTACAGATTCTCAAGAAATGTGAACAATTCTCATGGAGTGAACAATGCCACCAAGCATTCTCCACTCTTAAAGACAGATAAACACACAAAACTATAGTTTAAACCCCTTAATATTATTCTATTTAGGCCAATTATGTTTATAATAAATAAGAGTTAGTAATGTTTAGGTATTTTTGTGTATTCCAGGTCTTGAAGCTGTTTATGTGCTTAAAGATGCCATTTTGTAAGGAAAACAAGTCAAGATGATTGCTGAGGAAGTTCTACATTTAAAGCCCAAGAGTCATGAAGAAAAACTTTTTTCAAGCCTAGTTAAAGCTGGGAAGTCAAAGTCAATTCGGGTATAAAAAGAACAGAAAAGTCAATAGAACTTCAAATGGGCTTATCTTTGGACTCAAGCCTCAGAATTGGGCCTACTTTATGTCAAAACAACCGGCTCAGAACAAGCTTTCCAATGGATCTAGAGTTGCCCCAATCAGAGCTGTTAATGTTAGGGGTGTCTCTTTTTTCCGAAAACCCAATTTTTCCTAATTCCGATCCGATATTTTTCCGAATTTGGCAATGATATTTGTGTTCCGATATCCAAAATTATGATATCTAATTTTTCTGAAAAATAATTGGATTGGAATTGGATATGTTTTCAAAATCCGATCCGATCTGATTTCCGATTAATTTCCAAATTTTTAACATATCCGGTATACTTCATATAGTTACTAAATTAAAACTACATATAGTTTACAAACGAAATAAAAATCCTAGAGAAATAGAACATTGTCTCTCTCACAACTTCAAGAAATCAATATTTTTATTCTAGTACATGTCAATTTATCCCATATTCCTATTTGTTGAATTAATGCATTAACATGCATGAATAAAAAATTTGCTGAATGAACGAGTTAAAAGGTCTAAATTGTTTTTTAGAATTAATACATTTCAAAATGATTGCGAAATGAATGTATTAACTGGATAAAAAAAAAATGGTTATTCTAAGAGAATCCGATTATATAATTCAAATTTCCGATTTACTTCCATATTTTGCGGATTATGAAATTTCCGAAAATTTTCCGATTTTCCGAACTTTCCGAATTCGGAAAAAAAAAATTGTCATCCGAAAAATAATTGGATCGGATTTGGAAAGGATATTGCCATAAAAAAAAAATTGGAAATTTTTTTGAAAGCCCTTTATCCAATCCGATCCGATCCGAAGTCACCTCTAGTTAAAGTAGACGAAAAAGGCACTGAAGTAATTTCTAGCAGAATTGGCCCTTTTATAATTTATCTAATGGAATTTTGGCTCACATTAGAGACCTAAAGTTTAGCCTCCAGGCCCATGCACGAAAATATAATCCTAACCCTCTCCTATATAAAGAGGGTTAAGGCTAAACCTATTTCTCCTTCCTCTCCTTGGTCTCTAATTAGTTTAGTTTAGTTTTAGTTTAGTTTAGGGTTAGAATAATGTTAGTTTGTAGCCTCCATTAATTCTCATCAATAAAAGCTAAGTTTATTCAATTCTTCTCTTTATTCTTATGTCTTTATCTTATTGTTTTAGTTTAGAACATCCAATTAAACAAGGCTAAAACCTCCATTAGAGGGGGTTTATGAAGCCATGTGAGGATGATTGATTAATTAGAATGGTTGTTGTTTAGAATAGAGTTTCAAGTTTGATTCTTATGGTTGTTTAGAGATAAAAACCATAAGAGTTGAACTAGAGAGCCACCATCAAAGAGATTTGTGGTGGAGCTAAACTCTCATGCTAGTGGAACCTTGATCCGAGAGGACTTGGTGTTCACTAGGGATCAATAGGCAATTCGTTAATCAACCTAATGATCAATCGAATTGCATGGTGAATTAAGTCTTCTCTAATTATCTTTCTCACCTTTAAATCTACTATTTTCATATCATTATTACTCTCTCATTACTTAATAGTTTGATTAGTCTAGATTCATTACAAGTATGTACAAGCAATAGTGGAGAACACGATTACTCCTATTTATTCTATGATGTTTATAGAGTATTATTATTAATTGATTAGGATGAAATTAGCATGTTAGAACTACTGTTTTCACATATAATTTAATTCTTTTGTCACAGACTACTGTCAACCCCACCCGTACTAGCAAAACCAACAGATGGGGAAACACTAGGGCTATACCTAGCCATATCTGACTTCGCGATTAGCTCAATTCTCTTCAAAGAGGAAAAGGGCACAAAAAAGCCATTCTATTTCATAAGGAAAACCCTGTTGCTAGCTGAGAAAAACTACTCTCACCTTAAAAAAACCATTTTGGCGTTGCTATACTTAACATAAAAATTCAAACCATACTTCCAGGCACACCCAATCAAAGTGCTCACCGAACTCCCATTAAAAAAACTTCTCCTAAAAACCAACAAGACAACTCGCATGGTCATGTGGGTAGAAGAACTCAGTGAACATCACATTGAGTTTACTGGTAAGTATTAAATTAGACATTACTCTAACTCACACTTAAATCAATTACCTTACTCCGATTCATGTTGAAATATTGTTCGAGTAAAGGAATCGTCCCATGCCTAACATTAAAGCACTTGTTCACAACTTAGCTAGACTACTCAAGAGAAATCTTAAATAAGAGAAGGCTTTAGGTGGAAGTTTTTACATTACACTTTACTTTTTTTAATTATAAGTTACAAAAGTTACTAATAACAAATTTATTCTAAAATGACTAAAGAAGATAGAAGAGAGAGAAGTGTGGAGGATTGATTTACCATGTGCTTCAAACTACTATTAATGAAAGACATATTTCAATTGTTAGTTTTCATATTCACTTTGATTTATAGACAAATCAAACTGAATAATTAAACTTTGATCCCTAGTAGAATTTCTAAATCTCTAAAGAGATTCTACTAGCATGAGAGATTAAATTAGCACCCTATCTCTAGAACATTTCTTCAACCTCTAGTTTGTTTTCCACTTCTAACTATTTTGTAATTGAAATAAAAATTAAACTTGTTAAATTTTAAGCAATTGAATTACATCTTCAATAGTAGAATTATCCTCACATGGGTTTATTTAACCCTCCACAAGGGATGAGTTAGCTCATAGTGAGATAACTACAACTAATGAAAAATAAAAAAGAAGAAGAAGAAGAAAGTGAAAGGCTACAAGGCCACAAATCACAAGTAAATTGGCAAGTTTATTTAAAGCACCACCCCTCCTATTTATAGTTTTAAAAGAGTTAAATGGGTGGCCAAGATTATATCTTATATTTTCAATCCAAATGTTACAAATTAATCTACTTTTATAATGGAATTTATTTAATCTAAGTGGAGAAAGTGGGTGAATAGTAATTCCCATTACAAGATAAATAATTAGGAGTGGTTTGTGTATGTATTAAGTGGAGAAAATGGGTGATTACATAAGCTTCCACTTAATGACATCATGATGAATAGTAATTAGATTTTTACTTTGTCTTGGTTCGGATCTGTTTTAATTCCCAGTTCAGTAAATTGATAGAACCTATATACCATTGTGTAGATCTTGTCGCGCTGATCGTTTTGATAGGTCACACGTCCAAAACGGAGTTCGGAGTCAAAAGATATGATTTTATGAAGTTTCGTTGACTTTTCTACAAGACTTGACCAGGCTTGACCCGGAATTGACTATTTTGACTAGGCTTCATGGGCTTGATTTAAGCTTCCAATGGGTTTCTTTTGGACTTGATAAAAAGGCTTTGTTTCCAATTAGCATATTCACCTTGTTTCCATGCTAAAATGCCGATTTTGTTGAAATTTCATCGTTTACGTGTCGAAACCTGCAAAAGCATGAAAATACAATTAATTTGTATTTATTACACACATAATTAACCAATATGTAATGTCTTTACAGGGTTTTTATTACAGTTTTGGGTGCTTATCATTTACATCGAGAACTGCTAAAAAAGGACAGGTCGTTGTTGATTTTCTTGCCGACTTCTCAGTTGATGATCTCAACTGGGAACCAGAGGTTGACATCCCTTCCACTAAACCACTTGATGACTCAGTTTGGTCACTCTTTGAGGATGGAGCTAGCAATCTAGGTGAAAGTAGGATCGGGGTAGTCTTAGTGTCACAAGATGACACTATGGTCGAAAAGTCAGTTCGTATCGACTTTGTGACCTCCAACAACGAGGCCGAGTATGAAGCCCTGATTATGGGGCTCCGAATGGTGTTGCAACTCAATGTCCAGGAGATCAAGGTGTTCATCGACTTACAATTGGTAGTTCTCCATATCGCTAAGGAATACACCACCAATGAAGGTAACCTCTCTAAATACCTTCAAATTGTGTGTCAAATTCTTCCTTCTTTAAAAAAAAGCCTCTATCCACCATTTCCTACGGGAAGAGAATTGATATGCTGACAGTTTAGCTTACCTTGCTACCCAAACATTGAGCTGCAACCTGAAGTAGTAGTATTGGTAAATGTTTCAAAGATTATTTGATTGAAGTTCACCATAAATTGTTTAGAACTTGGATTGAATAGGAGTTGTGAAGGAGAAAAGGTAGTACTCTTAGCTTTTAGGACTTGTTTTTATGGACTCTACTTGTATTGAATGAGCAACTTGAAAAGAAACAACTTGATTGATAAAAGAAAACTTGAAAGAAACTTGTTTGATTAAATGATTGAAACATTAACTTGAAAGAAATAACTTTGATTGAATGATTGAAACATAAACTTGAAATAAAAATGATTGAATTGAAGAACAAAAAGTAAAACAAACTTGAATGTAAATGACTTGAAAAATAAATTCTACACTACTCCTACATGACACTAGAATAAGTCTAAGTGCATTCTCTCCTCCTATTTTTTGGTTCTTATACCCCTACTTTTACAAAAGTATGATTTTCCCTCTCCCTCTACAATCAAGACACCTCACCATGGTTGCTTTATGTTTTTGCTTTTTGCTTTTTCTTTTGCTTTTGCATATTTTATTGATTAAGCTAGGTTTTGAGCAAGTTTTCTTTTGTATAAAGGCCATCTATATCTAGTCTTCTGAGTTAAGGATATGAATTTCAATTATCTGGTTTTGAGTCATTGACCTTTGACTTTGACTTTTCCAGCAGTTTCGAGTTTTCATAATAAGCATAAATAAGGCTCATTTTGGTGCTAAGATGCATCTTTTATGATAAGTGGTATGAAATACTCTGTAACTTGAAAAAGACAATAAAAGCTATGAGTTGTCTTTTCATTATGCGTAAGAAGGGCTGTAATGCAGTAATGTAAGGGTAATAAAATACACATTTGGAAGCTGATCACCATCCTTAAATAACATTTTGCTTGTCCTCAAGCAAAGATGAGAGAAAAAACTAAGATCACAAATGAGCTGAGTGATTTATTATTATTATTATACTAATCTCGTTTCGCTGAGTGCGATTGCATTGACCATATGCAATAAGGCCTTAAACCATGAGAAATTCCCTAGTGGACGAGCTTTAAGCCTCGTGAGAGTTTTTTAGAGAATGTACTCACAAACTTCTTCTATCTAGTACAAAGGGTCTTGTTATCTTATTTATTCTCAGAAGTCTATACATCTCATTAGCGGGGAATAAGGACAAGCTCTTTTAAACTTAGAATAAGATATGTACAATAATTTAATCATCTAAGGATAAATGCGTGAACATGAGCAATGAAATGCAAAAGCAGAGTCGTTTCTGAAACTTTTGGAGAGCGTCTTTAAAGTGGGTTCTCACAGGGATATGTTAAAACACAAACTCTCTGATAGATTCACTCAAGTTTTGTTCTCTCAAATGCAGCGGGCATTTATATTTCTCATATACACGAATGACGTCCAAAGGAAATCGGGGTCGGTTGATCACCCTTATCACTTACTATCACACCATCCTATTCCTAATTGAGCTAGAGGTCTTAGGAGTTACGGGGCTAGGGTGATGATTTAGAAAGAAAAAGGAAGGAAAAAAACAAAAATCCAATAAGTTGAAAAATTGGGTCTTCAAGATACTTGTAACTAGAGAAGAACCTCGTCTTGTTCTTTGCTTCCGAATTGTGATTCACTCTTTATCCCTTTGGCTTTATGACTCCATATGATTTTGAAAATTTGAGAGTTCTAACTTTGCTTTTGTTTATTTTTTCTTTTGTTTATGATATCGGCTCCTTTTGATTTAATTTGAACTTTTTGGAGATTTGATTTCTAACTCATTTGTTTTTGTTTTTTTTTTTTTTTTTTTTTTTGAGTTTTGGTTTTTGATGGGTCTTTCTTTTCTTTTCTTTTTGAAGAAACTAACTGATCCATTTTTGTACAAGGTATTCTTTTTCCTTTTTCTGATATCCATCCAATTTTTAACTCGTCAGTTGGGTAAGCTTTTTATTGTGTGTTGTAACGAGTCAGGGATTTAAAAAGGCTTTTAGAAATTAGTGAATGCTCAAGAGAGGTAACTAGAGGAAAAACTATCTTTTTGGATTTTTAACGTTTATTTAGCTATATCGATCTAAAAAGGGCCTAAATTTTCTCCTAGGATATGGCGTGGTGATCAAGCAAGTGAACATGTAGTCTTTTTATCCGGACATTCTTTGTGTCATCACTCAATAATCATTCAGATGGGGGTTTTGGCTAAATTCTCACAGGATATGAAACTTAATTATTCTAACCTTGGTCTCGGAAACTCACTGCTATATACAATCAAATGCTTATGCATGTCATTCATGAAAATATGCAGAAACTATTGTACGTATATTAGTCTAAGTTTGAAGATCAAATCCTTACTCTATTGTTATAATAAGACTTCTAGACTTTTTATTCATCATAGAAAAAAGAAACAAGACATTTAATACTAAACAAAAAAATATTTTTGGTCTTTTTCAAAATTTTGTTTTTAAGAAAAGAAGAAATCTTCTATTAACTCTAAAGCTATGTCCAAATCTGTTTTCCCAGTACTCCGCGTTATTTTTAATATTAAAAGAAAACTGCCAAAAAAAAAAACCGCATATAAAAAATTAAGCCAAAAATAAAATAGTGTACCGTTTTGTTCTCTTTCTCTCATATTTTCTTCCCCAAGCATCACAATACTCGAGGAGTAACTACTCAATCCCTCACTGCAAATGCCCTCTTTCTTTTCTCCCACCTTGTTTTCTAATCTGTTTGTTTTCTTCCCCAGATTTTTCATTTACATCGATATGCAAACATTAACGCACAAGATTATTACTCTATAAAAAAAAGTATGTTCAATCATTCTATCACGCTGTTTTTATTGATAGAGAATAGAAGTGATTATAGGACAGGGATGCTCAGAGAAATTCGAAGGAATGTAATGTTGCTGTAACTTTAATTTGCAGAAGACTCGGGATTTGAACACCAGGAAATTACAATGCCATCCGTGCCTGCTCCAGAGATGGTATATAAATTTCCTCGACTTTCATGCATATCAAGTATTCTTTAGGATTTATGTGTGGCTAAGAGATATTGCAATGATGTTCAATCATTCTAATTATTTCTAATCATTTTTAAAATATTAGTCTACTGTTTTTTTCATTCTTTATTAAAGGCATTTGTTTATGTGTTACCAATTTATCAATCTCTTTCGACTCCAATATTATTATCAGTTTGTTCTTCTCTTTTGTCATCACTTTACATTTATTTACAACTAATTGTCCAACATTTTTAAAAAGGGAAGTCATGGTATACGATTATTTGTGAGATATCCTTATTTATTCATATTAAATTTTTTCGGTCACAACTGAATTCTGTTACAAGGGACGAGGCAAGAAAGTTGAGATTCCTTCGCCGAAGTATCCTTCAGCAGAGATACAACAAGAGGAGGATTGAGTGTCTATGTAATTAGTTCTTAAATAAAAGGTCAAGACCGATTTTTAATCGTTCTACGCCTACGGTTTGTTTACATTCATGTACTGTTGTTGTTCATGAGAATGGCACAACTACAACAACCACAAAGCCAGACACATGGTTTCACCGTTGCAAATGAGGAAGTTAATTTGTCTTTGCAAGATGAACAATTTAATGGATGTTCACATAATAGTGAAAGAGACTCAGGTATGATGAATGGGTTATGTATTGTTTTTTACAGTACTCGCTAACCAGTAGATTTTCTTCCGCCTTACTTTGGTAGTCACAATTGATTGAAAATGGGGAATTGTTTATTGTATTGATTCAACTTATGTCCATTTGTTCTTCTGCAATACCACTCTGCCATTGTTTTCACCCCTACAGAACACTTTTCGAAATTCATGATTTAAAATGAGTCTAGGTGTAAGTTTGTTGCGTTCATGTTGCCGGTGATCAAACATCAGCTCTTGAAAGGTAGTGGAATTTACTCTGTGAGTTCTTAGCTAGCCCTTAATTATTTCATAACTCATGTTGGTAATGAAGTTTGCATTTCATTTTGCCTCCTACTTTGAACTGTGATGTCTGGTATGAGATCCGAGACTATACTCTGTCGAAGCTTTTGACCAATTGACTTAAAATTCTATTTGTGTTATGTCGTGCACTAACTATGAACTATGGCTACATTTGATAACACTGAACGATAATTTGAGATGCCTTTGTATGCAATATATTTAGGAAAAAAGTGTTTTTATTATGTTATAATTTAAGTATTTTCATGCCATTTATCCCATTCTTTGTCTGTTTACCTTTATTTGTTAAGAATTTGTTTTTGTTTTTATTTGAATTATACAATTTACCATTTACCTATTCGTATGATTGAAACAAGATATCAGTGTGGTCATTGGCTATGATATGGAAAATAAGTTTGGCATTAGTATCTCATCTTTTATAAAACACTTCAAGAACCTTCACAATAAGGTTTGAAGAAGGGTGGCTTTGGCATAAACATTGCATACCTATTAGCTGAGGTTAGAAGCCTTTATCTCTTGCATGGTCTCTTACAAAATTTGTAAAGAGCTTTATCTCTTGCTGCTTTAAAAGTCCTAAAAGATTACCCAGTTGCGTACCTGATGCAACCAGTCTCTCATTTAGTATTGGTAATGTACCGTTATTTTGTGTTGTCTATTTTTTTTAATGTTCTATTCATTTAGTATAACACTTTAAATTATGACGAAAGCTATGATTCACATTAAGAGGTTGTATGATTTTCATTTCTAAGTTGAGTAAAAATATTGTCAGACGTCAATTTTAGTATTTTCTGACAGATGAATGTTTTGTTATGCATTCAACATTTGTGCATTGGTGAAAAGATTATAAGAAGATAAAATGCAAGGGACATGATTATTTTAGGTTGAATCATTTCCATTTATAGGTTGAATAGAGATATTGTCAGTCATATTGTTGCCTGACATATGTGTTTAATTTGAGTGCTTTATGACTGTTGAAAATACGAATTTAAACATATAAGAATGAGTGTATATGTCAGCTGAAGCAAATACACCGTGTCTGTTGAAGCAAATTCAGTGAGGATAATTGATCTTAAAAGTGGGAAGTAAATTACTTCTTGGATCAAAATATGAAGATGAGAAAAAGATGATGAGTGTTTGGGTTAGTTACTCATCATTCAAGCTTCCCGATCCTTTTTTTTGGCTTGGTAATAGGAATAGCATATTAAAATTTACAAAGAGTTACAGAAGTTAGGTGAACAAATCATGCATGCATGCATGTTCAGTTCAAGCCTCCTGATCCAATTCAATCTGTTTATATTGGTCTTTCGGAGCCAGTAGTGAAAGAGTTTATGCACATGGTTTCGCTACTTCAAATGGACAATTGGGTTCTGCGCGTCATCTTCTACAGAGTTGGCAATTCAAGACATACAGGTTGCATTCATCGCTGACAAACAATGATAGAGGGGAAGAAGATGACAATGAATGCTCGACTTGCTTAGCAGATATTAATCTCATTTATACAGATTTTCATGTCCAACAAAGAAGAAAAACAAGCAAGGCAGGAGACTTTGGTCTTGGTTTGGGGGGAGGAGCAACAACAATTCTCTTGATCTCAATTGTCGTCATAGGATTTTGGTTCAGGTAGAATCTGTTGGAAATCTATTTATAAAATTTGAAATTTTTTTTTGTCAAATTCTATTGGTCGTCTAATGAAGGACAATTGAATATCAGGTGGCATAGGAGCATTGAAGGACACAGTAGAACTCAAGAAATTGTTTGAAGTTTACCAACAAGAATCTTACTTTTTGAGAAAAAAGCAGCCACAAGAGGATTCAACCGAAAAAGAATCTGTATATGAGGGGTCCCTCAAATTAAATCTGTAAATGAAGTCGCAATCAAGAGTTACAGTCAGATAAGCCAACTTGGTCCCTTCAGCGACCCTATCACCAATGAGTTAGCGTTGGTTGCTTCATTTGGTTCAGCTCTTAGGATGGTGTTCTAAGGGGAAATATACAACCATCAGTCAAATACTCATTGTTGGTTATCAACGACCATACACATACACTCAATTGTTGTGCATTTGGCACTTGATTACTAGCGATAAGATTATTAGAATATGAAATGTTAGGGACAAGAACTCATGATGGCTTTCTGGTAAATTGTATACATGGAATTGATGTTTAAACACTTGGTTTGAAAGAAAAATGATTTCTTATTTAATATGTCATGTCTAGTAGTGTATATGGTTCCAATTTTGACAATTGTATGCCATATGATCCAACTATATCCTAAGAAAATGCAATCTTTGTTTATGGATGGAGTTTAGTTCTGGTATACGCTTTAAGAAAGCATAGTTACTCTTTTTAAAATATTTTCTGAAAAGGAAATCTAGACTCCTTAAAACACAGTAGTTTCAAAGATATCCATTTAAAATTTTGGTTAGATATTGCTTTGGGCAATGACTGTCCTAGCCATATCCACTGTGTCTATGCTTTCTCTCATTAGTTCCGTTTTACTAAGGGTTTCATTGTTGTAACAAGTTTTGAAATAAGTGACTCTTATATTCACCTCCCTCATCAGACCTGAAGATTTTTATTTTGGTGTCAAACTGATTCTCTATGTTTGTTTTGAAAATTTGAAAGACTTTCTGAAAGTCGACTTCATAAATAAACCTTTAAATCATCCACATAACCCTCAATGTTACAGGTACTGGCCTCCATGTTTGACAAGAGTGCATTAACACTTTCTAAAGTACCTAGAATATTATCAACATGTTTCTTCATTATACGAACAATCTGGAACACCATAGGGGGAGGAATTTTTGGATTCACGATAAATCTACTAAGTGATCTATAATGATTCGGTGGTAGAACTGGTAGATTAATTTTTTTTATACTTACAACAAGACAATAAATAAATGAATACCAAGCATGAGCCTTCATACTACATATGTTGTTGTTTGCTCCACTAATGATATAGACTGACTTGTGCAATGCATGTGTCCAAGAACTAGTATACTACTATATCTAATATAAGAATTGGCTAGTTTTTGGAATATGTTACTATACCATCTCCAAATAGAAATATGCTTTGTCCGCAAAGTATGAAGAGATAAGGAAAGAGATTACCATAGAAACATGAGTAAAAATGGTGATACACATGTATTTTATTCTTCATGATGAAAATATGTCACCCCCAAATAAGTTTGGGGCGTGGGTTGTTTGATATAGAACGAGAAATTAATACATAGTTTATTGTACTAGGGATAATTATTCTACTATGGAATTTTTGGGTTTTTATATTTTTGAAAATATATGTAATGCAGAAGATCTAACATGCATGCATGCTTTTTTTTTTTGCACGCTAAGGAAATTTATTAAAGAAGGAATTGTCAAAGACAATACAAGTTACATAGGAATTGTCAAAGACAATACAAGTTACATACTGTATCGACCAAAACGATAATATGTCCTAAAGGGACATTCTATCTTAGAGACAAAGTCTGGTCTACTAGAGTACCATACTGAAGTATCCTTCAATAAAGTGGATCCCTTCCTTGCTGCTGCATCCGCGCTAAAGTTGCATTCTCTCTAGACATGTGATAGCTTCCAGTGTTGTAAACGGGCAATTGCTCGCTTCCATCTCGCTCGAAACCTCCATGGGATTGCTTCGCCATTGAATGCTTTTACAGCAGCTTCTGAGTCGGCTTCAATCCATATGCAACCCCAATCCATCTCCACCGCTTTCTCGGCTGCCGTGACTATGGCTGTGCATTCGGCATGATAGCTGTCTACCCGACCCAGACCCACAGCTATTATTACACTACGATTGAAGAAATAAAACGTGCGAAACGTAAAGTATGTAAATAACTATCTAAACGAACATATATGAAATGTGTGTGTGTGTTTCAAAGTAATTGCTTTTCACAATCAAAATGTATCTCTAACCATATAAAAAGTTTGACAAGAAGATAAAATTATATGTGAATCCGGTATCATTTTAGTTATTCCGGGGCATATAATTTTTATTTTTATATCCTCTAGTTTTGAAAACTATGGAGAGATGTTTTTAAGATACTCGTACTAAAAAATCTGTGATTCTAAATGCTAATTTTTGAAAACAAATTATAACAGGTATCTTAGGCAACTTTCGTGTTGACTTTTTATTGAACCCAATCCAGTCAGACCGTGGCTTTAGTTATATGTGTTGGGGGGGGGGGGGGGGTTACTGCGCAAGACGGAATGGAAGGGTTTATCTGATTGGACACTAGTGGGTGGTGTAATTGGAATTAGGTCTCTTTGGTTGTTGATTGGTAGATTTTGGTAGTTCTGGTTAAAAATGGGATGGAACCAATGCTTGGTTCTGATTGTTGTAGGTACCTTGTTCTTGTCTGAATGTATTTGGTGGTTTGATGTGATTGGTGAACGCATCTTGGAGGTGGTTGGGTTTGTGTATTAGTATTTGGGTGTTGCCTCCATGGTGCATTTGGTACATTGAAAGCACATATTTCTTCTGGGTGAAGTGATGATATGTTAGTGGCAAGGGACTATTGGTATCTATATGGTTTAAGCTGAAACATAAAGTGCATGGTGATATAGGCGACCCTTAGTAATACATAACTGATCTTCAAACTGCCCTTAGAAGAATGGAGATTGCGTACGTCTAAGGGTTGGTCTATGTGGAATCCATTGCCCTTTTTTTGGAAAAATCACATAACTATTGATGTAACGAGAATCTTTCATAATGAGAACAGAGAAAAACAAGTATTTTGAAAAAGAAATGTAAAAGAAAGAGAAAAAAAATTGTATACTCGCTCAATAGGATCACACTTACTCAAATACCGAATAAAAAATGTTTTACAATGAATATGCGAGATATATGTGGACTAAGGTTTCGGCACTTACAACCATACACTCTAAGAGGAGGGCCCAATTACCTTAATGATGCACTCCCATGAAATGCATCGAGAAAACATAATATGAATATTTTATAGTAAGATATTTAAGAATATACTGATAGGGTTATATACTAAAAGCATTACTTTTGTATTAACTCTAATTCTTTATATTTTGAATGAGAATCATATGGGCAAATATTATGCATATTATATATGTTATTAGTTATATGCATGTGTCTAATACTTTATGTTGTAGATGATATGGTGTGGGACACCTGTAAGATCATATCATCGATTACCTTATAAAGTACAAGTAATCGTTCACAACCTAGATGGATTTGGACAAACCATTGGTACGGTTGTAGTATAATCTGGTATTAGTCTATCTTGACTATAGGATTACATTAGTACACTTTGTGTGCATTGAACAGGACCAAGTGAGGTTGTTTCTCCTTATACTGACTATATAAGAGAACAAACGCCTCTGTTATTATGGATGCTTGTCCTCCTAATCCGGATATAATAACGGGCACTTACATGCATTGTACATTGCTTTAAATCATCAATGAGTGAGATTCATTTGTGAATCAACAAACTCGATGGATTGGGTAATGACATTGTATGTAAGGTGTGCTGTTGATTATAGAAAGAATCCGTGTCCCGCAAGAAGTCGGGTTGATGATGTCCCCTTGAGGAGCTCAAAAAGATTGTCATGTACACCCTGCAGGTGGATTTATTCCGACATGATAATGAGGTTGAGTGGTACACTCAAGGATGTAAGAAGTTGATTAATGTAGTTGTCAGTAACTTGACTTAATCAATGGACATTCGATATCTTAAACATGGGGAGATCAACGAGCATATAATATGGAGCCCATAAACGCTAACACGTAATTTGGGATTAGGGCGGTAGTGCAACAATGGCCTTTAGTGGAATAAGCCATTTGTTGACGGACTTGGGCCGTGTGTTCTGGGCAAACATGGGAAGCCCAAGCCCGTCATGAGGCCCAACCTTAATTTCTCCTCATGGTCCCTATTGTAGCCTATAAATAGAATACTCTCTCTCTGGCCGAAATTCACTATTCACTGTATTAGAAAAAGAGGCAAGGAAAGATAGATCCAAAATTGGATCTAGCTTTGTGAGAAAGAAGGGGATTGGTAGATCGTTGTCCACACAACATCCAATCTATTCTAAAGGAATACAACAGAAGATCAAGGGGTTGATTTCGGATTTGATAAAGCTTTGATTCTCAGAGATTACATCTTAGTCGATTCTCAAAGGTATGTTCTCTATCCAAATCGTGAGAACCCATTGATTCCGCTGCGCGTGGTTCTCACGGTTTGTAGAAATATGTGTTCTGAAAATGACGGTTCCTACATATACGTGGGGTCGTTTTAAGTCAGATTCCCCAAGATTATGCATAAGATGGATGATATGTTGTTAACTATATACTAGTAGTCTAAACAATTGGGAATATTTATAGAAAAACATATGAAAGTATATACCCCCAAACATAATGAAATGATGCATTTGGAGTGTAAGACGCAGAATGATAAGAGAAAGCTTATGTAACACATCATAGAATTTATGTAATAACCCGTCATGGAATTTATGAAATAACCCGTCATGTTTGAGTTGTCCAAAACATTGAGAGATTGGTAGTATATGTCCTTCATGAGGCTCAAATGATGGGGAATAGGACATACCAGGTTTCTCAACTACTGAAATGATGGATTCTTATGTTTGTATATTGGGCAAAGTCTCTTTACTGGGAAAGTTTAGAAAATTATGAATGATCTCAAAGGAAATTGGCTTAAATGCGAATTTAAGGTTTCTTTGAAATGGTTTTGTGGTGCGGTCCTGACATTTGTAGATCGTGGGGTTTGGGGTTTTGAAGTTGTCCATCTTAGATATAATGTGAGAGGAATGGTGATGGAGAACCACTTTTTCTTGATTCCTCTATTGTTTTTAGGATGGTTTTTGATATATGATGATGTTGAGAACTAGCTATTATTATTTTGATGATGAAAACTTGGAAATAAGAGTTGTTTTAGTATAAAAAACATGAAGAAATTGATATGAAAAAGGTAACTTGGTTAGCAAGTTATAGTTATTTGATTGATTCAAATGAGTATAACCAACTTTGGTTGGGTGAATGAATGATTGAGAAGATGTTTTGAAGAACTATTGTTATGAAAAACATGATAAAACACTTTGAATGGAAGAAAACCAACTAGATTCAACAAAGCTTCAAGCTTTAAAGTAATGAAAATGGAAAAGATATAAATTAAAAGTAAATAAAAATAATTAACTAATTCTTATCTCCTACTCCTACTAGAGTCTAGCTATTAGTTAACTAGCTCCCTTATTTTGTGGGCATCTCTACACTTATATATGTGTAGAGATGTACAAGTTTGCCCTCATCTAATTTTATCCAACAAGCAACCTGATATAGAAGCTTCTTGTGGCTTCTTTGAGTGGATAGGGTCAAGCCTTCCGGGCCCATGTCCGTGTCTTTGGGAATTTGATCCTTTCGTCTTTTGAAACTTTTGTGCTTAGTCCTTGTCTTGCAAAGAGTTGAGTCTTTGGTCCTTAAAGCCTTGGAGTGTTTCCTGAGCTTCTAAGTTTTTGGATCCTTGAGTTGACTTTGACTTTGACCGTTGACTTTTTGACACTTTTTCTCAGTTGTCCTATAAGGTCCATTTTAGGCTCCTTTTAGCTCTAGATCACGTCTTTTGAGGTATTTGGTCCAGAATAGGCTTGTATCATGAAAAAACGATAAGAACATGAGTTTTATACATTATTGATTATATAATTTGACATAATTGAAACATTATAAGTGGATAAAAATGCATATTTGGGGACTGATCAACTATCCCCAAACATCATTTTGCTTGTCCTCAAGCAAAGATAAGAAATAAAATAGAAGAAGTCAAATATGTGTTATTATACTAATCTCGTTTCGTAGAGTGCGACTGCATTGACCGTATGCAACAAGACCTTAAACCATTGGGAATTACCTAATGGATGAGCATAAGCCTTGTGAGAGGTTTCCAGAGAAGTTACTCACAAATTTCCGCTATCTAGCATGAAGAGTTTTGTCTCCTTATTTATTCTCAGAGGTTCATACAACTCATTAGCGGGGAATAAGGATAAACACCTTTGAACTTAGGATAACATATGTACAGTAATATAATCATCTACATATAAATGTGCAAACATGAGCAATGAAATGTAAAAGCAGAGTCGTTTCCCAAATTTTTTGGAGAGCGTCCTTAAGGTGGGTTCTCATAGGGATGTGTTAAAACACAAACTTTCTGATAGATTCACTCAAGTTTCGTTCTCTCAAATACAAATGGCACTTATATTCCTCATATACACAAATGACATCCAAAGAAAATTGGGGTCGATTGATCACACTTGCCACTTACTATCACACCATCCTATTCCTAGTTGAGCTAGATGTCTTTTATTAGGAGTTACGGGGCTAAGGTGGTGGTTTAGAAATAAAAAAGAATGGAAAACAAACTCTGATAAGTTGAGAAATTGGGTCTTCCGGATATTTGTAACTAGAGAAGAACCTCGTTTTGTTCTTTTCTTCTGAATTTGTGATTCATTCTTTAGCCCTTTGGCTTTGTGGCTCCATATGATTTTGATTTTTGGCATTTCTAACTTTGCTTTTTGTTTCTTTTGAAATCGACTCCAACTGATTTTGAACTTTTGGAAGTTTTCGATTTTTTATATGAATCTATGTTTTCTTTTCTTTTCTTTTCGAAGCAATTAACTATTCTGTTTTTGTACAAGGTCTTCTCTTCTCTTTTTACTGTTCATCCAATTCTCGACTCGTCAGTTGGGTAAGCCTTTTATTGTGTGTAGCAGGAGGTTAAGGATTTGATGGTGAAGAATAAAAAGGCTTTTAGAAGTTTTTGAAGGCTCAAAAGGGGTGGGTAACTA
Source organism: Coptis chinensis (assembly GCF_015680905.1). NCBI lineage: Eukaryota > Viridiplantae > Streptophyta > Magnoliopsida > Ranunculales > Ranunculaceae > Coptis > Coptis chinensis. The sequence goes on along the minus strand of NC_141456.1, from coordinate 53,522,582 downwards.
GAGAAAGAAAAATATCTTTTTGGGTTTTTAACGTTTATTTGGCTATATCGATCCAAAATGGGCCTAAATTTTCTCCTAGGATATGGCGTGGTGATCAAGCAAGTGGATGTGTGGTGTTTCTATTCGGACATCCTTTGTGTCATCACTCAATAAACATACAAATTAGGCTTTTGGCTAGATTCTTACAGGATATGGACCTTAACTGTTCTAACCTTGGCCTCAGAAAATAACTGCTATATACAAACAAATGCTTATGCATGCCATTCATGAAAAGATGCAGAAACTATTGTACGTATATTAGTCTAAGTTCGAAGAACAAATCCTTACTCTATTGCTATAATGAGACTTCTAGACCATGTATTCATCATAGAAAAAGAAAACAAGATTTTTCGTACTAAATAGAAAAAACTATTTTTGGTCTTTTCAAAAAAATTTTAAGAAAGAAAGAAATATACTAATATGCGAAAAAAATATACTAATATATCTAATATAAGAAATGCCTAGTTTTTACAGAATGTTACTATACCACCCCTAAACAGAAATATGCTGTGTCCTCAAAGTATGAAGAGATAAGGAAATAGATCACCATAGAAATATGAGCAAAAACAGTAATACACCTGTATTATATTCTTCATGATGAAAAAATACCACCCCCAAACAAGTTTGGAGCGTGGGTTGCTGGATGTAGAACAAGAAATACATGGTTTATCTAAATAGTAAGCTACATAATTTTTCTACTATGAAATTTTTGGGGTTTTGTATTTATTTTTGGAAAACATATATAATGCAGAAATACGAAAATTTTGGCATGATGTATATGTATTACCTTATACTCATATACCAAATTCCGCATAAGAAAATTCTAAACATGCATTTATACTACTAACATTTATTACAAATAATAAGTACAAACAATAATAAAACTATCTATATGGGCACTAGGGATGTGCCTAGTCAGAATCCGTGCGTGACTCATCGTTATGCCAAGAAGATCCTTCTCTTGGTTGACGACAGTTTTTGCATTGCGTATCTCTACCGGTGACAACATTCTGTATCCTATGCAATGTCTTTGCGACATTGTGTTGAAAGAATATTTGCTCGTGCTAGAAGGCTTGTTGATTAGCTAGAATGGTTCTTGTGTTTGCCTGAGCTCGAGAACTTGCTCGTGGAGGAGTCTCTGGCCCTCATGGAGGAAATGAATTCCATCTATCGGCTGAGAGAACTGGCGAGTAGCACCTTGAGCAAAGTAGTTATCAGGTTTTGGACTATCACGAATGTGCTCGGCTGCTCTAGATGCAAGAGGATGCCAGTATTGCTGGACACAATGGGCATAGATAGGACTTGCCGTAGCATACTCAACTTCCACTGTGTCGTCAGGAAGCTCAAAATCCCATTGTTGCATGATGAGAGTACAAATCACAAGGAGGGAAACATAAGTCTTACGGACTTTACGAAGCCACTCCCAAATGAATTTAACTATGCAGAAACTGTTTTTCTGCTCTTGCAGAATCCAAAGAATGTGCAGAATACTCTTACTGATATTGGATGGCTTAGCTAAGCCTATAAGATTGTTGGCTATCCATTGTGAAACTGCCAACTGGTTCCTCCTCAGCGAGTTCTGATAAGCGCAGTGAGATGCGATGTTTTTCCTACCCTCCAGAAGTGTCTCAGTGATCAGAACATCCACATACTTGTTTTCTGGAGACTATTTTGTCTGAGTGTAAGCCTTCAACGGAATCCCGATGGCTTCACTCACAACCTCAGGTGTAAGCTCAAACGTACCCTCAGCAAACGTACAGAAAACCTTACCAGCCGCCACTCGGTGCATACTATTATAAAATGAAAGAGTGAGCAAGGGAGAGTAAGTTGTATGCACCAACTTAGCAAAAGAATGCCAATGTCTTCTCACTATCTCTGCTCTGAAATGTGTGTCAAAAAGAACAGAATTGAATAGGTGTTCAAAATTTTGTTCCGGAATGATTTTTGTGACCGGGTTCATTTCGTCTTTGAATTGGTGAAATAGGAGTGAAGATTTGTTGTTGGGGTCGAAAATGGAATGAACTATGAAATTTTCGATGGGTGGTGTAGGTGGGTAGAGGGGCGGACGCGAGTTGGTTAGGGGCGGGCACGGGTTGAGTTGCGGTGGCTAGGGTTTTGTTTTGGCTGGGGAAGATGGAGAGCGATGGGGGTGAGCGTGTGGGGTAAAAAAGTAGGCATGTGCACCGCACGTGCTCTTTTTCAGGTTTTTAATTTTTGGCCTGAGCCCATATGAAATGCAATAATTCCGATCCTGTCCTTTGTTTCTTGAAAAGTGTAAAATGCAAATTTCTGCTTTGTTACCTGTCCGATTTGGACCAATGAGCTACCAAAACGATCGACTAAAAAAAGCCAATCCAACGGTTTATCACATGCTATCATCCAAGGGTGAATGACACAAAGGATGATGGAGAAAAACCTTGAAGTGCGTAGATGACATAAGTTTTAAACATGAATGATCTCTAACAAAAATAGAGAGTGTCAAACTTGAAAGCAAGGCGTACGAATGATGGAATGATTCAGAAAGAACACTATGAGACCAAAGGAAAACGAATTATTTGAATTTACAAACTTGAAATTAAAGATTAATTAATTTTTTTGGACTAAATTTTTGAAAAGCTATAAAAAGGTAGGTCGTTTATAGTCAGATCCCCAAGACTGAACACAACACGAATCATTCCCAACCAAGATGGTGGGATGACATGTAGAAGTTGTTGACAACTTGTTGGTGTTAAACAAGGAAAAACCGTGAAAACTGAACCTTCACTAAGATGTTGATGGCCAGGGCAATATGGTGTTTGACAGCTCATACACTAGTTTTCCCTAACTGCACGTCTTTTGCATGCGAAAGAACTTTTTCCTTGACCTGGTTTGGTTTTGTATCGTGAACTCTTTTCCAAATATCAAGTTTTATATCAACTGGAAGAGCTATAAAAACTTCAGAAGGGGTTGGTACACGTCTCCATTGAGTATTGTTCGGTGGAGAAAAACTGTTTTTAGACATTTTTGAAATGTTTGTAGGGTTTTTAGAAGGGGGGGAGGAAGAATTTTTGAAATTTTTGTACAAAATAAGTCTATTAATGACAGATTCTCGGGACAATAATAGAGAGGTGCATATAATATAGAATTAAACAGATCATGGTTTCACTTTGGGTTGCACCATTTGTTTAATTCTAGATTTCGACGCCTCGTCGATTTTTTTTTTGTTTTGTTCTTGTTTTTCTCAAAAGGCATCTCTAACCATATAAAGACTTTTGACAAGAAGATAAAATCATACGATTATCTAGTATCATTTTGCTTACTCTAGGACATAAGATTTTAAAATTTTATATCCTCAAGTTTTTGAAAAACTATATGGAGATAAAGATAACTCGTACAAAAGCCGTACTTTCTAAGGTTAAGTTTTGAAAACAAACCATAACAAGTGATCTTAGGCAACTTTCGTGTCAGCTCTGAGGAGAACCTAATCTAGTCAGACTGAGCTTCAGTTACGCGAGTTGGGAGATTTACTGTGCAAGACACATAAATGTCCTAACCCGTGCAATTAGCGTGATGATATAGGGGACCCTTAATAAGCAAAACTGATCTCAAACCTGTAGGAACCGTTATTTCAGAATGACTATTTCTACAAACCGCAAACACCACGCGCAGCGGAATTAATGGGTGTCCACGATTTGTGATTGGAAAACATACCTTTGAGAATCGGTTTAGATAACTCTGAGAATCCAAGCTTTATGAAATCCGAAATCAACCTCTCGATCTTCTGTTGTATTCCTTTAGAATAGATTGGACATTGTGTGGACAACGATCTACGAACCCCCTTCTTTCTCTCAAGATCAGAAACGAATTCAGATCTACTTTTCTTGCCTCTTTTTCAGAACAATGAATAGTGAATTTCGGCCAGAGAGAAAGAGTATTCTATTTATAGGCTACAATAGGGACCATGAGGAGAAATTAGGGTTGGGCCTCCTAATGGGCTTGGGCTTCCCATGTTAGCCCCGAACACACGGCCTAAGTCCGTCAACAAATGGCTTATTCCACTAAAGGCCATTGTTGCACTACCGCCCTAATCCCAAATTACGTGTCAGCGTTTATGGGCTCCATATTATATGCTTGTTGATCTCCCCGTGTTTAAGATATCGAATGTCCGTTGATTAAGTCAAGTTACTAACAACTACATTAATCAACTTCTTATGTCTTTGAGTAGTACCACTCAACCTCATTGTTATGTCGGAATAAATCCACCTGCAGGGTTTACATGACAATCTTTTTGAGCTCCTCAAGGGGACATCATCAACCCGACTTCTTGCGGGACACGGATTCCTTCTATAATCAATAGCACACCTTACATACAATGTCATTACCCAATCCATCGAGTTTGTTGATTCACAAATGAATCTCACTCATTGATGATTTAAAGCAATGTACAATGCATGTAAGTGCCCATTATTATATCCGGATTAGGAGGACAAGCATCCATAATGACAGAGGCGTTTGTTCTCTTATATAGTCAGTATAAGGAGAAACAACCTCATTTGGTCCTGTTCAATACACACAAAGTGTACTAGTGTAATTCTATAGGTAAGATAGACTAATACCATATTATACTACAATTGTACTAATGGTTTGTCCAAATCCATCTAGGTTGTGAACGATTACTTATACTTTATAAGGTACTGATGATATGATCTTCTGTGTGTTCACACCATATCATCTACAACATAAAGTATTAGACACATACATATAACTAATAACATATATAATATGCATAACATTTGCCCATATGATTCTCATTCAAAATATAAAGAATTAGAGTTAATACAAAAGTAATGCTTTTAGTATATAACCCTATCAAAACCGCCCCTAGATTGCAATGTTCTAGGGGTTGGTATATGTAGATTCCATTGCCTGTGTTTTAGAAAATCACATGACTAGTGTTGTATCGAGAATCATCTATTATAAGCGCGGTGAAAACAAACATTTATGAAAGGGTGAGAGAAGTGTTTTTCTTTTTGGCTTTTTGGGTTTTGTTCTTAAATTACTTAAAACAGAAACAACAAAAAGAGAAAACTATTAAGAAAAATCACTATGAGGAGAGCGATCCACCCAATAGAAGGAAAATATTTTTGAAATTAGGTGACTCAAATTGCGAACCATCGCATGGTTTGGCCTCCCTAGATTGTGCACCTCTTGTTTTGCAAGTAGGCGAATCTAGTGAAGATGACTAGCTCTATTTTTAGATAATCTAGTCTCTCCTCTCGTCTTCTCTAGTTAGCCCTAATCATAACCATTCCAACTAGAGAGTAAGACGAAACTCGAAACAACCAGAAATCACCCACAAAAGGAATTTTTTTTTGAAATAAAATGGCTCAAGTTGCCAGCCATCCCATGGTTTGGCATGCTTATAACAGATGAAGCATACTAAACAACCATGAAAAGCAACCATAAGTCACCTTTACGCAATCACCATCTCACCTCTGCTTTGTTTCACATCTATTATTTATAGAGGAAAGACTACTCAAGCGTCAATAGTAAAGATTGAAAGAAAGAATTTATATAAAATAGAAAACAAGGAAAACTATTTTTTTTAAAAAAACGAATGTAAAGTAAAAAAAATGAAAAATATATACTCGTTCCATAGGGGTACAGTACTCAAACTACGAGTAAAAGTGCTAACAAGGAATATGCAAGATATACGTGGACTCAAGGTTCCGGCACTTACAACCACACTCCAAGTAGAGGGTCCGGTTACCTTAAGGATGCACTCCCATGGAATGCATCGAGAAAACATAATATGAATCTTTTATAGTTATATATTCAAGACTATAGGTGGGGTCATTTTAAGTCAGATTCCCCAAGACTATGCATAAAATGGATGATATGTTGTTAACTATATACTAATAGTCTAAACAGTTGGGTATCAATATAGAAAAACATATTAAAGCATATATCCCCAAACATAATGAAATGATGCATTTGGAGTGTAATATGCAGAATGATAAGAGAAAGCTTATGTAACACATCATGGAACTTATGCAATAACTCGTCATGTTTGAATTGTCCAAGCGAGTGTGAGTGTAGAAGTAGTTGTTCTTCATGAAGCTTAGATGATGCAAAATATGACAAACTGGCCTTTTCAACTACTTTAATAAAAAGATCATCGTATGCTATCAATAATTCACATTCCACCATAGATTTTATTTCCTCTTTTTCTGGCACTTCAATCCAAGTGGGGTTCTCATCAACTGGAATGATAGGCTTGTGAGTTTGTATGTTGGGCAAAGTCTCTTTACTGGGAAGGTTTACAAAATTATGAAGGATCTTAAAGGCAATTGGCTTAAGTACGAATTTGATATTTCTTTGAAATGGTTTAGTGGTGCAGTCCTAAAAAATGGGTGGATATTTTATGAATGGAGGATGGATTTGAAGAGGTGTTAGATTAGGATGGTGATGGTTGGGTGGTGGTTCTTCACATGATCTTGAGGACTCAGAGAATTCTTCATCTAGTTTTGGCGTTTCCACAAGATGTTAATTCATATCTGCAATATTAAGGATGTCACAAATTTGTTTCATCGATAAGTCTTTAATAGCCAAACTAAATTGAGATCCAATTTCCACTATAGATTTTATATCCTCTTTTTCGGGCACTTGATTTTCTTTGTCCTCTTTATCATTGTCCAAGTGTGTTGAGTCCAACATATGCTCTAGAATTTCTTCTGTTGAAGTGTTCTCATGCATATAGTCATCATCATAGAATCTTGAATTCACATGATAGTCAGGTGGATGGTGATGTAGTTTTAATTGGTTACAAATATTAGGATGGGCTTTAGTAATTGGCTGTGTTATAGTAACACCTTGTTCCTCTTTTTAGTTGGGTTCTGGATTGGTGGTGAAAATATTAGTCTCAGATGTGGTATTGATTGAAGTGGATTAGAGAGAACACAAGGCCTTTGCTATTTGCTGAATTTGTATTGTTTGCTCAGCCATTACCTGGTAGAGTTGGCCTGTGATAGATGGTGGAGTGGGAAATGAATTAGATGGTGACGGACTTTGGGTGAAACCGAACTTTGGTTAACCAGGTGGATATATGAATGGTGGTTGACTATTGAAGTAGACTAGATTAGAGTATCTCAAAGTTGTATTTGATGTGGTTCATTCTAGATTGTTTAGAGTTTGAATGATGGGAGTTTGAAGGAAGAAGGTAGACTCTTAGTTTAGAACCAGTTTAGTTTATGAATGAAAAACATTGAAACTTAAGTTGTTTAAGATGGAAATGATTCAAAACAATGAAAGAAAGTATTGAAATGAAGATAGAAACAAAGAACAACAAAATAAGATTGATAAATTGATTGAAATAAGCAAAATAAAAATATTGAAAACAAAAGAAAATGAAGAACAATAAAGTAAAAAGACTTGAAAAATAAATGACTAGAAATTAAATCCTACATGATACTAGATTAAGTCTAGGTGCATTCTACTCCTACAAACCAAGTGGTTTGGACCCTAAATGCAATGGATACCTAATTCTCTACATCTATTTGGCTTATATATGACACCATTACAAAACTACCGTACCCCTTTCCTATAGATTCATGGCACCTAATAACTAGGGTTTGATAGTTGTAAAAATAGGTGTTTAAACAATACTAAATCATGCATATCAATATTCTAATAATACTCTCAATATCATAGAATAAAGGGAGTTGTCTTGTTTAAACCACTCTTGCTTGCACATACTTATAGCAAATATAGACCAAACTACTATTAACAAATGAAAGAGTAATAATGATATGAAAACAGTAAATTTAAATGCTAAAATAGTGAATTAAATTGATGAGAGAAGGATATAGAGAGGGGTAATCCACCACGCGATTCGATTGACTATTAGTTAGTTATCGAATCGCTTGTTTGATCCCTAGTGAACACCAAGTCGTTTAGAATCAAAGTTCCACTAGCATGAGAATTTAGCTCCTCCACAAATCTCTTTGATGGTGGCTCTAAACTTTAGTTCTCCGTTATGAGTTCCATCTCTAGACACTAACAACGAAAAACTTGAAGTTCTTTATGCAAAAACGATAATAAACTAATGGCTAATCATTCTCACATGGCTTCATAAACCCCCTCTAATGGAGGTTTAGCCTTGTGTCATATGAATCATACTAACTAAACAATAAACTAAAGACATAATATAAAAGACAAGAATTGAATTAATAACTAAAGATTTAATTTGAAAGGTTCTAATGGAGGCTACACTACAAACTAATTAATTAAACCTAAACTAAACTAAAAAGGAAGAGAGAGAAAACCTTAATTACAACTAAACTAATGGGGAGGAAGGAGAGAATAAGTTTAACCTTAACCCTCTTTATATAGGAGAGGGTTAGGGTTAAATTTTCGTACATGGGCCAAAAAGGGGGACTTTAGCCTCTAATGTGAGCCCAAAGTCCATTAGGTTATGTCTAAAGAGGCTAATTTTGTTAGAAATTAATTTAGTGCCCTTTTCATCCACTTTTGCAGCTATGATTGGGGTAAGGCTAGATCTATTAGAAAGATTATTCATAGCCGGTCATTTTGACATAAAGTAGGCCCAATTATGAGGCCCAAGTCCAAAGACCTACTGAAGTTCTATTGACTTTTCTGTCTTTTTTCTACCCGAAGTGACTTTGATTGGGCTTGAAAAAGCTTTTTCTTCTTGATTCTTGGGCTTTAAACACAGAACTCTTCTAACAATCATCTTAACTCATTTTCCATGCAAAATGGCGTCTTTAAGCACATAAACAACTTCAAGACCTGAAATACACATAAACATTACTAACTCTTATTTATTATAAACATAATTGGCCTAAATAGAATACTATTAAGGAGTTTAAATTACACTTTTGGGTACTTATCAAGAAACCCCAAACAACATTTTGCTTGTTCTCAAGCAAAGATGAAAAATAAAAACAGATAAGTGGCAACAAATGTGCTCCTAGCTAATCTCGTTTCACAGAGTATGATTGCATTGACCATATGCAATAAGGCCTTAAACCACTAGGAATTCTCTAGTAGACGAGTTATAGCTTCGTAAGAGTTTTCTAGAGAAAATACTCACAAACTTCATTTATACTACAACGATTAAGAAATAAAAGTAATTATCCCCTAATTTATCTCAAATATCTATACATCTCACTAGCATTTAAACAAGGATCATCAATATAACTCTTAAATTAATACATGCATAATAATCAAATCATCTTAAAATAAACAACTATATAATGAACTATGCTATGAAATGCAATGACAGGTCTTTTTCTAAAACTTTTGGGTAGCGTGCCTAAGTAGGTTCTCACAAGGAATGTGTCAAGACACATAACACTCTGATTTTTCCACTCAAGTTTGCTAAGTCCAGTGTGCAGTGGGCACACATTTCCTCACAAACTCAATGACAATCTAAAGAAGTCGAGGTCGATCAAACACATCTACCACTTACTATCACAACAAATTAATCCTAATTGAGCTAGATGCCTTTATTAGGTGATACGGGGCATAGGTGTTGGTTAAAGAAGGAATGAAATGGATATTCAAAAAGACAAGTATGAGATAATAGGGTCTTCGAAATATGTAACTAGAGAAAACCTTGTTCTTACTTTGCTTCTACACTTTGTTTCCATCCTTAGCCCTTTTGTTTTGGCTTTTGACTCAATTTGATTATGTTTTTTTTTTTTTTTTTTTTTTTTTTAGTTTTAACTTTTTTTTATTTTATTTTTATTTTTCTTTTCTTTGGATGGAAACTTTCTTTCTATTTTCTATTTTCTATTTCTTTTTCTTTTGAAGCAAATAACTATTTTTTGCTTACACATGTTTTTTCTCTTCTCTTTTCGTTACTCATCCTATTTCTCAGACTTATCTATATAGGTAGGCTGATTTTATTTTTTATTTTGTTTTATGGGTAAAGGATTTGTGGTTTGTGAAAAGGTTAATGAAAAGGCTCAGTGGGGCGACTAGCGAAAAATATACTTAGGTCATAATTTCTGGCTATATAGATCCAAAGAGGGCCTAAATTCTCGCTTAAGATATGGTATGGTGATCAAGCAAGTGGATGTGTGATTTCTCTACTCGGATTTTACTTCTCCCTTGTGTCATCACTCAAATATTTCACTCTTATGAGGCTTTTTAGGCTATATGCTCACATGATATGTATTAAGTACTCTAACCTAAATCTCAGAAAAATACTGCCAAGTACAATCCTAAATGCTCATACAAGATGTTCATGAAAAAATGCAATGACTATTACCTACATATTAATCTAAGTTTCAAAAATTAAATCCTAATTCAAGTACTACGTGAGATTTCTAGACTAATATCATCATGGAGAAAGAAACAGTACCATTATCACTAAGTGCATAGTATAAAATATATTTATGATTTTAACATTTTTATATAGAAAAGTGCGTAATATATAACATAATATGTGCTTAAACATTTACAACATGTTTCTACACCTCCCCCAAACAGAATCATGCTTTGTCCCCAAAGTATGGAATGAAAATAAAGGATAGAGAGTATCATAGAAATGTGCTTATAAATGGGAGCACCTGAAAAAGAAGGTTAGTCTATAATAATATAAAGAATTGAAATAAAAACATATACGCAACTCGTATATGAGTTCCTCCCGTTATGGGGATAACATGAAATAATAAATAGCGTTTGGGACATAAGTAGACTCTAACATAAATAAAATAATACCATATGTTCACAAATCAAGCATGCGCATATTGTGGTTTCTATAGGATTAGCTTCCGAAATTCCGCGAAATAGGGAAATTTTACGAAATTAAGGTACCTAATTACATTATGCATCCCAATTAAATCAAATTTTGATATTTGTACATGCAATTTTAATATGTGAACATACAATGTGCTAAAATTAAATATACCACCCCCAAACAATTTGGGAGAAGGGGGTTCATGAAATAATTCAAAATTACGTAACTAGCTAACCTAGACTCTACAGGAGTAAACATGATAGACAAAAGGGTGGCAAAAAGTTCTGAAATGAAAGACCAAAATACGCCACCCCCAAACAAAATTTGAAAACACTTTTTAAGATTGAAATATTTTGTTTGGCATATACTCTAGATTCCCTAGACTTAAACTAATACATGCAGTTTATCATATATCAACAATCTAAAAAGTTGTGGGTCTTTCCATAAATAATTAACACAGAAAGCACCCCCAAATAGAATTAGGAACCAAGATTTTTTATGAGGTGGCTTAGTGGGATGAGAGTGAAGTCCGATGGACCTAGAACATAATCGAGCATGTACGCTCTTCTTTTTCCTCCAACGAAAGGGTCTCCAAGTGAATGATCGAGAGAAAAACAATGTTTGTGGAAAATACTTTGAATATGGAAAACTATTAGAAGGAAGGGGTGGAAAGAATGAGAACATGGGTTTAGTACAAAACTCATTGAAAAGGTATGGTTGCATTGTTTCACATCAGAAAATGAAGGGGTCGGGTGGCTTGTCCTTGGGTAATATTTCCTCACCAAATGGGTTTAGAAAGTCATGAAGCATAGGAGAAATAAGAAGGTCAAGTGAAAACTCAAGGTTCTTTTGAAAAGGTGGAGGGAGAGGAATCTGGGTGGTGGTAAATGTTTGGTATTTATTAGGGATTAGCTCAGGTGGATGGTGGTTGGGAGGTGCTCTAGGTAGTTCTTGAGAAGGTGGATCATCACAGGCTCTTAGAAACACGTTGAATTCCTCATTTAGGTTGTTCACATCCACATGATTATGGTATTCATCTGCATCTTTGAGGAATTCATCTATCTCGTCCATTATGAGATTGACTCCATCTCTCATAGGGTCGGAAGGCAGGGTGGAAAATTCTTTCTTTATTTCAATTATGTGTAGGGAGTTAAAATTATGATATTTGTCTTCTTCCTTAAGAGGGGTATCTACTAGTGTGGGGATTAAAGCGTCGGCCGCACTAATGGGAGATACAAAACTCTCAATGTACTTTACTTCACCTTCTATAGGCAACCTTAGTTGTCCCTGCTTAAGTCTAAACATGTTAACCTCCACAGAAAGATTTCAAAAGGAAAGAGTCATTGATCCATCCTGACAATTGATTTGGGAATTGACAGTTGCTAAGAAAGGACGCCCTAAAATGATAGGAATAGAGTCATGAGCAATTTCTGTGTCAAGCTAGAATAACAAAGTCGGCTGGGCAGTAAAAATCCTGAACTTTAAAGAGAATATTTTCAACTACACCCTTGGGATACTTAATAAAACGATCGGCTAACTACAAAGTCATTTTGGTTGGTTTAGGTTCTTAGAGACCTAACTATTTATATAAATTAAAAGGGAGTAAGTTAGCACTCGCCCCTAGGTCTAATAGTGCAGTTGTTATAAAGTTATCACCTAAGGTGCACTATACAGTAGGATGACCAGGGTCCTTATACTTAATGATTCCATTATGTTCAGATAAAGATGGGTATTATTCAGTTAAGAAGGCTTATCTAGTTATGTTATTTTTCCTCTTTGTGGTGCACAACTCTTTTAGAAACTCAGCGTGCCCAGGTAGACTTTTTATAGCATCTAGAAAAGGTAGGTTTATAGTCAAATTTTTAAACACTTCCCTAATCTCATCAAAATTCTCATCCTTTTTAGACACAACTAGTCTCTAAGAAAATGGTGGTTTTTCTCTATACTTAGCATAAGGGTCAACATATTTATGAACCGTTATTTTATCTTTTGGTGGATTCCCTTTTGGTTGTGTTTTAACTGGTACTTCTACAGTTGTAGGGTCTTCAGTTTATATTACAGTATTTGGTATAGTTTCATTTTCAGCTTCCGTTTGTGGGCAATCTTTAGGTATAGTTACTTTGTTATCAACTACTCTCCCAGAATGAAGGGTAGTGACGGCCTGTAGTTCCCCTAAAGTTATATTACCATTACACTAGATACTATTGAAGCTTTAATATTGTAGTGAGCATACTTTAAAAGAGTTTAGAAGTTGAGGTTTATCCTAAATTGTTTAGAGTTTGAGTGAGGGAGATAGAAGAAGAAAGGTAGATTCTTGAATATTAGAATGGTTCTAAGCTAATGAACTTGAAAGCTTTGATTGCTGATTAAAATGACTAGAAAACATAAAAGGAATATTGATTAAAACATTGAAATGAAACAAGCAAACAAGAAGAAGACTAAAACAAAGAACAAGTAACAAGTTGATTGAAATAAAGAAAATGAAATAACAAGTTGATTGAAATAAAGAAAATGAAATAACAAGTAATTGACAGCATATATTGAAAAACAAGACAAGAAAATAAACAAACCAAGTAGTTTGGATCTTAAGACAATGGATGAGTTCTCTCTCCTTTGTTTTTTTATTATGTACCCATACTTTTGCCATTTACAGATTTTCCCTCATCCATTCGAAACTAGACACCTCATCCTTTTCACTTTTGCTTTTTCTTTTACTTTATGGGTGCCTTCTTGACCAAGGTAGGTTTAGGGATAAGTCTTCATAATTTGAAATAAGGGCCTCCATCTTTGGTCTTCTAATTTAAGTCCTTTGACTGTTGACTTTGACCGGTTGACTTTGACTTTTTTTAGCACTTTTCCACAGTAGCTACTGGTCTTCATAACAAGAATGATTAATGCTCCTTTTGGTGCTAAGACGCAACTTTTATGATAGGTGATCTGAAATGCTCTTTAACCTGAAAAAGGCAGTAAAAGCTATGAGTTGTCTTTTTGTTAAGCGTAAGAGGGACTAAAATGCGGCAATATACGGGTAATAAAACACACATTTGGGAGCTGATCAACTGTTTACTTCGAAGGTGGTGTTTGTTGACTTAGGGTTAGGTACAGCTTGGCTTGGAAACATGCCTGTTTGGTTATTATTTTGGTTAGAAGACAGATCAAGTACCTTTTGGCACAAGGATTGCATCATTTGCATCGTTTGTTACAACATGTTAGAGTGTTGATCATGCTGATCTTTTATAAATATGGAGTTTTGTTCATTTTGTTGCTTCATCAAGTTGGAGTTTTGTTCATTTTATCCTTTCATCAAGTTGGAGTTTTGTTGTATAATTTGATTTTGATATTGCAGCAAAGTTACTACTACATCCTCTGTAGATGGTTTAATTGGTGGAGAGAATGTAACTAAGGCTTGTTGCACGTTCATATCTGGATGTTGATAGTTATGGGTCATGGGCACTAAACTTCTATTCTGGTCAGCTAATTGTCCTTGTTCTAGATGTTGGTTATATTGGTGGAAGTTTGTAGTGGGCCTACCATTTTGATAATTTATACTTGGAGGTGTAGGTTGTTGTTGTCGTTGATTATAATTAGTGTTTTGAGTCCATTGTGTATTAGGATTGGTGAAAGTGTAATTATCTATTGGTTGTGTTGGCTGTGAACCGTAGAGTAAGGGACTAAAGGAATCGGTATGGTTGGGATTAAAACATCATTTCAAGGAGTAGAGTTGATGTTCATGACAGGAGGGGATTTCGCTTCTTGTTTATGCACAGAAAGGGCATCGACCTTTCAAGTGAGGGATTTAATTAATGTTCTAAGTTCAGGATCTTGATTAACCTCAAACATACTGGCTGCCTTAGCTGTAGATGAAGAAGGGGTGGAGCGGGAGTAATCGTTATCTCCCCAGTTGTTGCTTTTCTTGGATTGAGTATCTAAAAAGTTATAAGCACCTGTAGCTCCTTTACTTAAGAAATTACATCCATTCATGATGTCTAAAGTCTCATTATGGTGTTGGGATATGCCTTTGAAGAAGGCACGAACTAGTATGTCTTTACCAAGATTATGATGGGGACATTCCACTAGAACATCAGTGAAATGATTCCAAGCCTCGGAGAAAGATTCTTGAGGTTTTTGGCAAAAGAAGTGAATATTTTCAAGTATTTCGTCAGTCTTCTGTGGTGGGTAGAATAGTTCCATAAATAATTCAACTAGTTTTTCCCATGTGTTGACAGACTTTGGCTTTTGTGCTGTTAGCCAGGCAGCCGCTTTGTCAGCTAGGGTGAAAGAAAACACCCTAAGCTTTATTTGTTCAGGTCTTACGTTAGGATGATGAAATATAGTAAGAACTTGTTGTATCCTACGTAAGTGTTGATAAGGCTTCTCATGGTCTAAGCCATGGAAAATAGGTAGCATATTAAAAATATTAGGGGGGATTCTAAAATCTCCTATAGTATCTACAAGAATTATGTAGGACTCAGGTCCATCATTTAAAGCCTTGTAAAAATTAGAAAGGGGTCTTTCTGCTATTTCTTTACCCATTGCTACAAATGTAGTGGTGGTGGGTGGTGGTGGTGTGTGTGGTGATTTGTGAATTTCAAGATACGCATTAGTTTTTGCATCTACGATAAACTAATAAGGCAGTTTTATGAGTACCAGATCTTAATCTCATGCAAGTTTTAAATCTAATATGCAATTCCTAACGGGCATGCAAAAATAGCTTGATTATTACTAGAAATAGAATCCTTTGACAGTAAATTTGAGGATGTATAGAGGTGTTACCTGGAGCGTCTTTGCTACGCATATAAATTGCGTCTTCAATAGCCTTGAAGCACGTCTAGTGTTACTTGAACAATTATACGAGTACTGGTCCAGGTTCACGGTGTGGATTGTGAAGTCCTATAAAAAGATTGACCTTATTAGTCCAAGAGTTTTTAAGAATTAGGTTAAGGCTTTTTACTATAGGCTTCGTGTTGCGCCTTGATGTTAGGCCTATAAAACGGGCTTTAGTAGTGGCTGGGCCTACTAATTAATATTAATTAATTTTTTTGTATTTTTGTATCAAACCAATGGCCAGGCCATTTAAGAATTGAGGGAGGTTGTCCATGCGTGCATGTTCCTTAATTAGAGAACACCAATTCTTTGAGTTTTCTAGACACCGTTTAGAATGAAAAAAATCAATTTTAAAATTTTGGAGTTGATAGCATACGAGTACTGTACTGTACTCGTGAGATATTATTGCAATGAATATAAAAATATTATTCTAAGCTAATTAATCTAGGGCGTGCATGCGCTTAGAATTAAGGAAAATTAGGCGCGGTGCATGAGTCAAAGTAGAGTGCAGGTCGCGCTCAGTGAAGGCAAATATGAGGCGAGTGCGCGCTCACAAGTAAATAACTAGGGATAAAATTTTTAAGGTTAGGTCACGGGAGGGCAGGGAGTTGGTTTCATAACTCGTATGCAGTCAGACAGTAGCAGAAAAATTCAAAGAAATTGCAAACAATGTTTTCAGTGTTTGTGTTTGTGAATAGTGAAAATAGTTTTGCTTATCTAAACACGCAATACGTAACAAAGCAAGACGGCAGCGGCGTCATTTGATAATAGAAGAAAAGTAAATTAGATGTTAAAACAGGTTATTTAACATAATAATCTCATTCTAATCAATTTATAGTTTATTTTAGTTGTAGAAACAGGTGTTTAAACAATACTAAATCATGCATATCAATAATCTAATATTACTCTCAATATCATAGAATAAAGGGAGTAGTCGTGTTTGAACCACTCTTGATTACACGTACTTGTAACGAATCTAGACTAAACTACTATTAACTAATGAGAGAGTAATAATGATATGAAAATAGTAAATCTAAATGCTAAAATAGTGAATTAAATTGATGAGATAAAGATATAGAGAGAGGTAATCTACCAGGCGATTCGATTGACTATTAGTTAGTTATCGAATCACTTGTTTGATCCCTACTGAACACCAAGTCGTCTCGGATCAAGGTTCCACTAGTATGTGAGTTTAGCTCCCCCACAAATCTGTTTGATGGTGGCTCTAAACTCTAGTTCTCCGCTATGAGCTTTATCTCTAGACATTCACAACGAAGAACTTGAAGTTCTTTATACAAAAACAATAATAAACTAATGGCTAATCATCTTCACATGACTTCATAAACCCTTTCTAATGGAGGTTTAGCCTTGTGTTATCGAAATAATACTAACTAAACAATAAACTAAAGACATAATATAAAAGACAAGAATTGAATTAATAACTAAAGCTTTTATTTGAAAGGTTCTAATGGAGGCTACACTACAAACTAATTAATTAAACCTAAACTAAACTAAAGAGGGAGAGAGAGAGAACCCTAATTACAGCTAAACTAATAGGGAGGAAGAAGAGAATAAGTTTAGCCTTAACCCTCTTTATATAGGAGAGGGTTAGGGTTACATTTTCGTGCATGGGCCAAAAAGGGGGACTTTGGGCCTCTAATGTGAGCCCAAAGTCCATTAGGTTAAGTCTAAAGAGGCCAACTATGCTTAAAATTATTTTAGTTCCTTTTTTGTCCACCTTTATAGCTTTGATTGGGGCAAGTCAGATCAATTGGAAAGCTTATTCTGATCTGGTCGTTTTGGCATAAAGTAGGCCCAATTCCGAGTCCCTAGTCCAAAGATACGACCTGTTTAATTTCTACTGATTTTTCTATACTTTTTCTACCCGAATTGACTTTGACTTTCCAGTTTTAATTGGGCTTGAAAATACTTTTTCTTCTTGATTCTTGGGCTTTAAATATAGAACTCTTCTAGCAATCATCTTGACTCATTTTCCATGCAAAATGGTGTCTTTAAGCACATAAACAACTTCAAGACCTAAAATACACAAAAATACGTAAACATTACTAACTCTTATTTATTATAAACATAATTGGCCTAAATAGAATACTATTAAGGGGTTTGAACTATACTTTTGGGTGCTTATCAACACTTCACAAGTTGCTTTTACTTTGTGCTTTTCTCCTTTATGCTTTTCTCCTTTACGAAGATAGGTTTTAGAGAATGCCATATTTTGTACTAAAGACCTCCATCTCTGGTCTTCTGAGTTGAGGGCTTTGACCTTTGACCTTAATCTTTGACTTTGATTTTGACTTTGACTTTTTCAACACTTTTTCATAGCAGCTTCTAGTCTTCATAATAAGAGTGATTAAGGCTCCTTTTGGTGCTAAGACGCAGCTTTTATGATAAGTGGTCTGAATTTCTCTATAACCTGAAAAATATAATAAAAGCTATGAGTTGTCATTTCATTAAACGTAAGAAGGGTTGTAATGTAATATTATAAGGGTAATAAATCGCACATTAGGGAGCTGATCACCACCCACAAATAGCATCTTGCTTGTTCTCATGCAAGGATAAGAGAAAAAACTAAGATCACAAATGAGTGATTTATTATAAGTTATACTAATCATGTTTTACAGAGTGCGATTGCATTGACCATATGTAACAAGACCTTAAACCACTAGGAATTCCCTAGTAGATGAGCTTTAAACCTTGTGAGAGTTTTCTAGTGAAGACACTCACAAACCTCTTCTATTTAGTACAAATGGTCTTGTTTCCTTATTTATTCTCAGAAGTCCATACATCTCATTAGTGGGGAATAAGGAGAAGCTCCTTTGAACTTAGAATAACATATGTACAATAATTTAATTATATCTAGTGATAAATGTGCAAAACATGAGCAATGAAATGAAAAAGTAGTGTCATTTCTGAGACTTTTGGAGACGTCCTTACGGTGGGTTCTCACAATGGCGTGTTGCAATCACAACTCTCTGATAGAGTCACTCAAGGTTTGTTCTATAAAGTGCAGCGGGCACTTATATTCCTCACATACTTAAATGACGTCCAAAGAAACCGGGGTCGATTGATCACGTTTGCCACTTACTATCACACCATCCTATTCCTAATTGAGCTAGAGGTCTTTCATTAGGAGTTACGGGGCTAGGGTGATGGTTTAGAAAGGAAAAGGAAAGGAAAAACAAAATATGATAAGTTGAGAAACTGGCTTTTCTAGATACTTGTAACTAGAGAAGAACCTCCTTTTGTTCTTTTGCTTCCGAATTGTGATACATTCTTTTAGCCCTTTTGTTTTGTGACTCCATATGATTTTGAATTTTTGGGAGTTCTAACTTTTCTTTTGTTTATTTTGTTTTTGATATCGTTTCCTTTTGAATTTGAACTTTTGGGAGATTCGATTTTTTACTCCTTTGATTTTTTTGGTGTTTTGATTTTTGATAGGTCTTTCTTTCATTTTCTTTTTGAAGAAAATAACTGTTCTATTTTTGTACAAGGTCTTCTCTTTTCTTTTTATGATATCCATCAAGTTCTCAACTTGTCAGCTGGGTAAACTTTTTATTGTGTGTTATAATGGGTTAGGAATTTTCGGTGAAAAAGTAAAAGGCTTTTAGAAAAGGGTGAAGGCTCAAGGAAGGTAACTAGAGGAAAACTATATTTTTGGGGTTTTAATGTTTATTTGGCTATATCGATCCGAAAAGAGCCTAAATTCTCTCTTAGAATATGGCGTGGTGATCAAGCAAGTGGACATGGGTCTTTCTATTCGGACATCCTTTGTGTCATCACTCAATAATCATTCAGATGAGGCTTTTGGCTAGATTCTCATAGGATATGGAACTTAATTGTTCTAACCTTGGTCTTGGAAACTCACTGCTATATATAAACAAATGCTGATGCATGCCATTCATGAAAAGATGCAGAAACTATTATACGTATATTATTCTAAGTTCGAAGAACGAATCCTTACTCTATTACTATAATAAGACTTCTAAACTTTTTATTCATCCTAGAAAAAGGAAACACAACTTTTTAATACTAAACAGAAAAATATTTTTGGTTTTTTTCAAAATTTTTTTTTTAGAAAAGAAGAAATATACTATTATATCTACTATATAGAAAATGTCTAGTTTTTGCAAAATGTAACTATACCACCCCCAAATAGAACTATGCTTTATCCTCAAAGTATGAAGAGATAAGGAAAGAGATTACCAAAGAAACATGACCAAAAATGGTGATACACCTGTATTTTGTTCTTCATGATGAAAATACGCCACCCCCAAATGAGTTTGGGGCATGGGTTGTTTGATTTAGAACGAGAAATACATAGTTTATTATACTAGGATAATTATTCTACTATGAAATCTTTTTTGGATTTTTGTATTTTTGAAAACATATATGAAATGCATGAAAGAAAAAAATGGAAAATTTTGACATGATGTGTATTGCCTTCTACTCATATACCAAATTCCACAAGAAAATAGATAAAACAAGCATATATAATATTAAACATATAATTAAACGCTATAATAAAGTAAAATAAAACAACAATTAAAGATAAGACATAGACTATAAACTATCTATACGGACACTAGGGAGCTGCCTAGTCAGAATCCGTGTGCGACTCATCACGATGTCTAAAAGATCTTTCTTCTTGATGATGTCGGGTCCTAGCGTGTCTCTCACTATGCGGGAGTGCAAATAGAAAGGTGAAGGCAAACGATATAATTAAACAGAGAATAGTATCACTATGGGTTACTCTATTTTGTTTAATTCTCGTTTGGAGATGCCTCATTTTTTTTTAGTTGGTTTTCTCAAGCAAAAGATATCTCTAACCATATAGAGGTTTTGACAAGAAGATAAAATTATAGGTGAATCTTGTATCATTTTGGTTACTCCGGGGCATATAAGTTTCATCTTTATATCCTTTAGTTTTGAAAACTATGGAGAGATATTTTAAGAAACTCATACTCAAAAGCTGTGATTCTAGACGCTAATATTTTGAAAACAAATCATAATAGGTAATCTCAGGCAACTTTCGTGTTGGCTCTTTATTGAACCTAATCTAGTCAAACTGTGGCTTCAGTCATGTGTGTTGGGGGGTTTATTGCGCAAGACAAAATAGAGGGGTTTAGCTTATTAGACACTAGTGGGTGGTAAAACTAGGTCTCTTTAGTAGATTTTGATAGTTCTGGTTAAAATGGGATGGAACCAATGCTCTGTTCTTATTATTGTAGGTACCTTGTACTTGTCTGAATGTATTTGATGGTTGACGTGATGATATGTTGGTAAGCAAGGGACAATTGGTATCTATATGGTTTAAGTTGAGACAAAAAGTGCATGGTGATATGGGCGACCCTTAGTAACACATAAATGATCCTCAAACTGCCTTTAGAAGAATGAAGATTGCGTACTTATAAGGGTTGGTCTATGTGGAATCCATTACCCATTTTCTTTGCAAAAAATTGCATCACTATTGATGTATCAAGAATCATCTATTTTGAGAATGGAGAAAAACAACTATTTTGAAAAAGAATTGTAAAGGAAAGAAAAAGAAAATTGTATACCTGCTCCATAGGATCACATATACTCAAATGACGAGTGAAAAGTGTTTTACAAAGAATATGCGAGGTATACGTGGACTAAGGTTTCGGCTATTACAACCACACACTCCAAGAGGAGGGCCCAGTTACCTTAAGGATGCACTCTCATAGAATGCATTGAGAAAATATAATATGAATCTTTTATAGTCAGATATTCAGGACTATATGTGGGGTCGTTTTAAGTCAGATTCTCCAAAACTATGCATATGAGATAGATGATATGTTATTAATTATATACTAATAGTCTAAATAGTTGGGGATATTTATAAAAAAACATATGAAAGCATACATCCCTAAACAGAATGAAATGATGCATTTGGAGTGTAAAATGCAGAATGATAAAAGGATGTTTGTGTAACCCATCATGGAATTTATACAATAACCCGTCATAGTTGAATTGTCTAATAGAGTGAGAGGTTGGTAGTAGATGTCCTTCATGAGGCTCAATTGATGGGGATAGGACATATCATGTTTCTATACTATTGAAATGATGGACTCTTGTGTTTTTATATTAGGCAAAGTCTCTTTACTAGGAAGGTTTAGAAAATTATGAATGATCTCAAAAGCAATTGGCTTAAGTGCGAATTTGAGGTTTCTTAGAAATGGTTTCGTGGTGTTGTCCTCAGAAATTGGTGGATTTTGACGAATGGAGGTTGGATTTCAAGAAGTGTTAATTTGGGATGGTGATGGTTAGGTGGTGTTTGTTTACATGATCTCGAGGATTCAGAGAATTCTTCATCTTGTTTTTGCATTTGCATAAGATTATGGTTCATATTTGCAATAGTAAAGATGTCACAAATTTGTTCCATCGATAAGTCTTTAACGGCTAAACTAAATTGAATTCCACTTTTCACCATAGATTTTACTCCCTCTTTTCCAAACACTTCATTTTCTTTGTCATCTCTTCCTAGATCTTCATTAATTTGTTCAATGCCATTTTCCAAATGTGTCGAGGCCAATACATGCTCTTGAGTTTCTTCTATCGGAGTTTTCTCATTTATAGGTGATAATGCATTAAAGTATGTGAGAGATACTGTGACTTTAGGCATACAGTCATCGTCATAAGATCTTGAATTCTCACTATAGTCAGGTGGAGGGTTATGGGATTTTAATTGGTCATTAATATCAGGATGGGCTTTAGCAATGAGCTTCGTTATAGTAACACCTTGTTTCTCTTGTTGGTTTGGTTCTGGACTGGTTGGAAGAATATTAGTGTCAGATGTGGCATCATTTGAATCGGAATGGAGAAAACATAAGGTAGTTGCTATTTGTTGAGTTAGTATTGTTTGCTTGGCTATTTCCTGATATAGTTGGTCTGTGATGGATGGTGGAGTGGCATATGAATTTGATATGGATGGTGATGTGAATGGTAATGGGCTTTTGAGTGAAACCGCATTCTGATTGACCATATGGATATATGAATGGTGGTTGACTATTTGTGGTGGAATTCCATGAATTGTCGGCATGATTGGAAAACTCTTGAATGTATGGGATACTAGGGAAGTTTGAAAATTGAGGTTCATAATCGTAAGGAGTTCCCGTACAAGACTCGATTTTGGTATATGATGGACAATGGGATAACCAGTGATAAGGGCTACCACAAAAAGAACAAGGTTCTGGGTTTGCATTGTAATTCCATGATGGTTGCGATGCATATTGTTAAGACATGAATGCTTAATTAATGATGATGCACAAACGGTAGAAATTCAAATTTTTGGATTTTTGAAAATATTTGCTTGGTCTATAATCTTACTATGCCCTGTTCAAAGGAACAATTGGTCGCAAGACTAGGATGTCTCTATTTCACGGCTTAGAAGAGTAGGCAGTCACTTCACCAAGTGGTCTGCTACCAAGAATCTCACTCATGATGAATCTGGGGGAGGGGAGTAAGGAAGGTAGTTGGTCCACCCGAAGTTGGTAACTGATTACTTTAAATCCTTGTGGCTATATTTTTGTCATTTTCTGAAGGAGCGTGACTAGTTTGGGTTCTAATTGATTGATTCTAATTTATTTTTTTTGTCTAGGGCTTTAAGAATCAAGAAACGTCCAATTTCCCTACATTGGGGAATGACTTCCCAATGGTTGTTATGTGGCTCGGGTTCAGCCTTATGCGTGAATGTAAATTGCAATGCGGAAATTAAATTTTAAACAATCACTTAAGCATGCTTGAACACACAAGGTATCCTCTTACTTGGGCTTCGAGGAGGTTTAGAATTTACCTCTCAAGCCGTGCTTACATGCTGCATGAGGACAAGGCGACGTCGGTTGGCACGTGATCTGAGAATCAGGCCCAACCTTACGAGCTTTACCCTGTTTTAAGTTACAATAAAGGTCCACTTAAAAAACCCACAAGTTGGGTTTTTGATAATTAAACAACTTTGCCTTCAAGGGCCTAAAACTTAAAACTAAACTAATACTATACTAATCTAATAGATTAACTAGTTTAAATTGATTATCTGGATTAACTAGATTTAAATAGACTTAGAGTGTTGATTACCAAGTTGTTTCAAAGTGTGTGAGTGATGATTCAAGACTTGCCTCGCACACTTGAACTTTCCAAGGCAATGAAAACTCGAATCTCTTGGTAAGTATACAACTTCAACCAAGTTCAACTCATGTTCATCGACAAAACTCAAACAAAAACCATTTTTTCCATTTTCCTAATTTTTTTCTTTTTTCTTTTTATCTCTAACTATTACAAACAAGTTCCACTTATTTATACTACTTTATTACGAAATCCAGGTTCGGAGCTCAGGTAAACATCTAAAAACAACTGGAACTGGAAAAAATCAAGTGCTGGTGTGCTGACGTAGGACCGCGGTTGCCCGTCGACTAGGGCGCGGTCACTCGTCTAGTTCTAGTGAAAGTTTGTTGGTTTTCTTCTCCAACTTCAGCTCCTCTTCAGCTTGTTGATCTCAAACCCTGATTTGTAAAAAAGTAAATCAGTAATGAAAAACAACGAAATAAAACAATGTATTTAAAAAAAAAAAAAAAATGGAAAGGTGAGAATGGTGCTTCCTTCTTAGATGCTCAACCAATCACTCTTGCTCCTTCAATCCATAACGGTGGTGCCATTTAAAGTAAGTCTAGATTAGACTATCTCAAATTTTTATTTGATGTGGTTCGTCCTAGATTGTATAGAGTTTGAATGATGAGAGGTTGAAGGATGAAGGTAGACTCTTAATTTAGAACTAGTTTAGTTTATGAATGAAAACTTATACATTAGTGTGCTGAATTGGTTAGGTAGCAAGTAGCCATTAGTTTATGAATTGGTATAGGTTAGGTAGCAAGTAGCCATTAGAGATAGTTCTAGATCTAGTTTTCATTCCATTAATTAGTTTCATGCCTTATTTTAATTTAGTATTTTGAATCAATTGTTATTTATTCATTAGATTAATAAAGTAAATTAGTTCTTGATAATATAATTTCATTTCATTAATCATTGTAGTTTCGATTCCTAGATTTAGTTATTATCATTGTTAGTTTCAATCGATTCTTGCATAATTAGATTTCCATTTGAATTGAAATAAGTAAATTTACAATCTTTTATTGATGTCTTGTTTAATTTCATTGGGAAATGATAGCATAATGATTCTAGGCTAAACCTCCATTAGAGGAGGTTGAAAAAGCCTTGATGAAGCTTGATCTTTGTTAACTTAGAAATCGTCATGATAATCTATTAAATTCTAGAAAGTAATTAGTTCACCATGAAAATGGGTTTGGTTGCTTCACATGCTAGTTATTAATTAGTAGAGATTGCCATGTATAATTAGGGATTAGAAATACCATTTTGATATGCGAAAATATTGAAATTTAGATCACGACGAATCTTTGTTAGTTGATTAAGTCGAGTTAAGGTGGAATCAATCCCCCCTAATTCCTTATCATATAGTCAATTTAGAAATTCCGTAGTTTGAATTAGCGTATCTTGTTATTTGAATTCACATCGTAGTATAATTCCACACCATTACTCTCACTAACTTTGGCTAGGACTGATAATATTAGAAAACATTGAATGCTAAAGAACTAGGAGTGGAACAAATCTTTTACTCCACTCTATTTCGATAGATTCGAGAGTAGAGAAACTTTTATAAATAGTCACGATTACAGTTTTAGTTTTACTTGCGTTTAAGTTTCATCGTTTATTCGTGAGTAAAACTATTCATTTTACGTATTATCAGTAGTGAAAGCTATAAATTGTCTGTTCGTTAAGCATAAGAAGGGCATATTTGAAGCATTGTAAAGGTAATAAAATGCACAATTGGGGACTGATCAACTATCCCCAAATAGCATTTTGCTTGTCCTCAAGCAAAAGATGAAAGAGAAAAAACTAAGATCACAAATGTGTGATTTATTATATTAGTCTCGTTTCACAGAGTGCGATTGCATTGACTATATGCAACAAGGCCTTAAACCACTAGGACTTCCCTAGTAGACAAGCTTAAGCCTCGTAAGAGTTTTCTAGAGAAGGTACTCACAAACTTCCTCTATCTATTACAAAGGTCTTGTTTCTTTTTTTATTCTTAGATGTTTATACATTTCATTAGCAGGGGAATAAAGAAAAGCTCCTTTGAACTCAGAATAATATATATACAGTAGTTTAATCATCTAAAGATAAACGTGCAAAACATGAGCGGTGAAATGCAAAAGCAGAGTTGTTTTCGAAACTTTTGGAGAGCGTCCTTAAGTTGGGTCCTCACAGGGGTGTGTTGCAATCACAACTCTCTGATAGATTCACTCAAGTTTTGTTTTCTCAATTGCAGAGGGCACTTATATTCCTCACATACTCATATGATGTCCAAGGAAACCGAGGTCGATTGATCACAATATCCACTTACTATCACACCATCCCATTCCTAGTTGAGCTAGAGGTCTTTTATTAAGAATTACGGGGATAAGGTAGTGGTTTAGAATTAAAAGGAAGGGAAAACAAACTCTGATAAGTTGAGAAATTAGGTCTTTAGGATATTTGTAACTATAGAAGAACCTCATTTTGTTCTTTTACTTCCTAATTTGTGATTCATTCTTTTAGCTATTTGGCTTTGTGACTTCATATGATTTTGAATTTTTGGGAGTCCTACTTTTGCTTTTTTTTTTTTTTGAAATCGACTCCTTTTGATTTTGAACTTTTGGGAGGTTTCAATCTTTGAATCTTTTCTTTCTTTTCCTTTTCTTTTTAAGCTTCTAACTATTCTGTTTTTGACAAGGCTTTCTCTTCTCTTTTTTTAGAGATCATCCAATTCTCAACTCGTTAGCTGGGTAAGCTATTTATTGTGTGTGGTAATGGTTCAGGGATTGATGGCGAAGAAATAAAAAGGCTTTTAGAAATTTGGTGAAGGTTCAAGGGGGGTAACTAGAGGAAAAATTTTCTTTTTGGGGTTTTAACGTTTATTTGCCTATATCGATCCAAAAAGGGCTTAAATTCTCTCCCAGGATATGGCGTGGTCAACAAGCAAATTGACGTGTTATCTTTCTATCCGGACATCCTTGTGTCATCACTCAATAATCATTCAGATGAGGCTATTGGCTAGATTCTCACAGGATATGGAACTTAACTGTTCTAACCTTGGTCTCAGAAACTCACTTCTATATACCATAAAATACTGATGCATGCCATTCATGAAAAGGTGCATAAACTATTTTATGTATATTAGTCTGAGTTCGAAGAACGAATCTTTACTTTATTGCTATAATGAGACTTATAAATTATTTATTCATCATAGAAAATGGAAAACAAGACTTTTAGTACTAAACAGAAAAAATATTTTTGGTTTTTTTGAAATATTTTAAGAAAGAAAGAAATATAGAAAATCTATCTAATATAAGAAATGCTATATAATAAATGCCTAGTTTTTGCAAAATGTTACTATACCACCCCCAAACAGAAATATGATTTGTCCTCAAAGTATGAAGAAAAGGAAAGATATTACCATAGGAACATGAGCAAAAAGGCAGTAACCTGTACTATGTTCTTCGTTATGAAAATATACCGTCCCCAAACAAGTTTGGAGCATGGGTTGATAGATATAGAACAAGATGTACATGGTTTAACTAAGCTAGGGATTTACGTAATTATTCTAACATAAATTTTTTGGGTTTTTGGATTTATTTTAGGAAATATATGTAGTGCACAAATGTTGGCATGATGTATATGTATTAGCTTCTACTCATATACCAAATACTAAACATACATACATGATTATTATTATATTAATACGGCAAGAAATAAAAAGTGCAAAATATAAAGTATGTAAACAACTATATATACAGACACATATGAAATGTGTGTGTGTGTGTTGTTTTTTTTTATTTTTTTTGAATAATGTTTTTCTCAAAAAGTATCTCTAACCATATAGAGGGTTTTGACAAGAAGATAAAATTATAAGTTGATCCGGTATCATTTTGGTTACTCTGGGGCGTATAATTTCCATATTTATATCCTCTAGTTTTGAAAAGGGTTTTTTAGACATTGGTCATACTATTACTATGGTAATTAGACTTTGGTCCAGAAATGAAATATTAGGTTTTGGTCCTACTTCTGTTACTTGACCATCAGTCAACTAGTTGACTGTGGTCATGCCGTTTGCTCTTTTGGGCGTGCATCACACGAGCTTCCAAGTAGGACTAAACTCTAATATCTAACTTATAATAAGGACC
Organism: Coptis chinensis; assembly: GCF_015680905.1. Taxonomy (NCBI): domain Eukaryota; kingdom Viridiplantae; phylum Streptophyta; class Magnoliopsida; order Ranunculales; family Ranunculaceae; genus Coptis; species Coptis chinensis. Next base: position 53,494,706 of record NC_141456.1, on the reverse strand, counting down.
ATGTCCTAACGATGACATTATTATCTTGGTCAAATACTAACTTATCTTTAAGAGTGAGAAAGGACGATGGTTTAGACAATGTATATCTTACAATACTCCTATTTCGATATTCTACGATTCTTCCTTATGCTCTCTAAGTTTTGCAAGTTTTTCTTCCAGTTCCATAGTATATGCCTCGCATAGAAGAAGGAAACTAGAAGAATTGTTTAGAAAGCACATGCATAGAAGAAGGAAACTAGAAAAATTGTTTTGAAAATACATGCATAAAATAAGCACTATGGTGTTGTGAGTATCTCACTACAAAGTAAGTAGTCACAAAAGAAATAAATATGCATATTTCTAGTAGGATCTTGGAACATGTTATCCAAATCAAGGACATAAAGGTTCATTTAGTCTTTACATGTTCGGTCCATTATATATGAGGTGGAACGATGGAACATATTAAGTTTTTACTTGAACATTGAATGACAATTCTACTTTCTGGAATTATACCCACAATCTTTTTCTCGAATACACGTTCTTGATACCCACAGAGATTCAATACATACACTTGTAAACATCCATCGATCAAAAACTGTGTCGTGAAAATATGAACCCTAGCACGATTAAAAATAAACAACAAGAAAAATCTTTACTCTAACAGAAAATCCTAAGATCCTAAAATAATTATAGTGTCTGATGCTGGTTATATGTTGTTTAGTTTCTTATCTATCATACATATTACTATTTCTAGCGCAAAAGATGCTACTGAAGGCAGTGCTTTGAATTTATTCCCCACTGAGAGAATTGGTTTATGCAACATATCAGCCAATTTCGAGGCAATTTATTGTAGAATGTGAATAAAACTTTCCTCAATATGGGAATCAAATTACATCTGAATGGTCAATTAGAACTCTCAAGTAAAGAATATTTTTACTGTAAGTTAGATATTAGAGTTTAGTCTTACTTGTAAGTTAGATATTAGAGTTTAGTCCTACTTGTAAATTAGATATTAGAGTTTAGTCCTACATGTAAGCATGTGTGGTGCACGCTCAAAAGAGCAAACATCATGACCACAATCAACTAAGTTGACTGACGGTCAAGTAACAGAAGTAGGACCAAAACCTAATATTTAAGCATTTATGGACCAAAGTCTAATTCCATAATGATAGTAGGACCAATGTCTAAAAAACCCTTTTGAAAACTAGGGAGAGATATTTTAAGATACTTGTACTCAAAAGTTGTGATTTCTAATACTAAGTTTGACAACAAACAAGTGATCTTAGGCAACTTTCATGTCGGCTCTTTATTGAATCCAATCCAGTCAGACTTTGACTTCAGTTATGTGTGTTGGGGGATTTACTGTGCAAAACGTAGTGCGATGATTTATCTGATTGGACACTAGTAGATGGTAGAACTAGGTCTCTTTGGTGGATTTTGGTTGTTCAGGTTAAAGTGGGGTGGAACTAATGCTCTGTTCTGATTATTGTAAGTACTTTGTTCTTGTTTAAATGTAGTTGGTGGCTTGACAAACCTTGGAGGTGGTTGTGTTTGTGGCGTTGGGTGTTGCCTTCATGGTGCATTTGGTATATTGAAAGCACAACCTTCTTGATGGTATGTTGGTGTGGAAGGGATAATTGGTATCTATGTGGTTTAAGCTAGGACAGAAAGTGTATGGTGATATGCGCGACCGTTAATAACACATAACTGATCCTCAAACCGCCCTTAGAAGAACGGAGATTGCGTACTTCTAAGGGTTGGCCTTTGTGGAATCCATTGCCCATTTTGTTGGTTTTAGAAAATCACATAACTTTTGGTGTATCAAGAAACTCTATTTTAAGCACATGAAAAATAAGAACTTTTATGAAAGGGTGAGAGAAGGGTTTTTCTTTTTGGCTTTTTGGGTGTTTGTTCATAAATTACTTAAAACAATAATAGAAAAAGAGAAAACTACTAAGAAAAATCACTATGACGAAAGTGATCCTCCCAATAGAAGGTGCTTGAAATTAAGTGATTCTAATTTTGAACCTGTGTGGGGTTTGGCTTGCCCTAGATTGTTCACTTCCTTGTTTTGCAAGAAAGCGAATCTAGTGAAGAGGCCTAGCTCTATTACGAGATAGTCTAGTCTCTCATCTCCTAATATCTAGTTAGCCCTATTTTGTAGCTATTCCAACCAGAGAGAAAGTGGAAACTCGAAACAATTAGAAATCACCCATAGAAGGAAAATGTTTTCAAAATTAAAGGCTCTAGCTGCCAACCATCCCATGGTATGGCATGCATATGGAAGACGAGACATGCTAAACAACCATGAGAGATAACCGTAAGATACCTTCACTAAATCCCCATCGCCTTATGCTTTGTTTCACATCTCTTCTTTATAGAGGAAAGACTACTCAGCGTCAAAGGTGAGATTGAAAGAAAAATGCTTATGTAAAAACATAAAATAGGGAAATAAAAATAAAGACAGGAATTGTAAATGACAAGAAAAGAAAAGCTATTCTAAAAAGAGTGTAAAATAAAGAAAAAGAAAATTGTATAGTTGCTCCATAGGGTATACTACTCAAACTACAAGTAAAAGTGCTAACAAAGAATATAAAAGTATACGTGGACTCAAGGTTCCAACACTTACAACCACACACTCCAAGTAGAGTGGTCCGGTTACCTTAAGGATGCACTCCTATGGAATGCATCGAGAAACCACGATGTGTCTTTTATAGTCAAGACTATATGTGGGGTCATTTTAAGTCAGATTCCCCAAGACTATATGCATATGATGGATGATATGTTATTAGCTATATACTAATAATTTAAACAGTTGGGAATCTTTATAGAAAAACATGTAAAAGAATGAAATGATGCATTTCGAGTGTAAAATGCAAAATGATAAAAGAAAGCTTATGTAAACCATCATGGAATTTATGCAATAACCCATCATTGAATTGTCCAAGAGAGTGTGAGTGTGGTAGTAGTTGTTCTTCATAAGGCTTAGATGATGCGACATATGGCAAACTGGGTTTTTCAACCACTTGAATAAAAGGATCATCGTATGCTCTCAAGAACTTATATTCCACCTTAGATTTTATTTACTATTTTTCTGGCACTTCAATCAACGCGGGGCTCTTCTCAACTGGAATGATAGTCTCAGGAGTTTGTATGTTGGACAAAGTCTCTTTACTGGGAAGGTTTAGAAAATTATGAAGGATTTCAAAGGCAATTGGCTTAAGTGCAAGCTTGAGGTTTCTTTGAAATGGTTTAGTGGTGTAGTCCTCATAATTTGGTGGATTTTTGATGAATGGAGGTTGGTTTTTGAGAAGTGTTAACTCGGGGGAATGATGGTCGGGTGGTGGTTCTTTACATGATCTCGAGGATTCAGAGAAATCTTCATCTAGCTTTGGTGTTTCCATAAATTTGTGGTTCATATCGACAATATTAAGGATGTCACAAATTTGTTCCATCGATAAGTCTTTAACAACCAAACTAAAATTAGATCCACTTTCCACTATAGAATTTATATCCTCTTGTCCGTGCACTTCATTTTCTTTGTCCTATTTATATAGAATTTCATAAATTTCCTCAATATCATCGTCCAAGTTTGTCGAGTTACTCTCCAACATAGGTTCTAGAGTTTATTTTGTTAAAGTGTTCTCATGCATATAGTTATCATCATAGAATATGGAATTCACACGATAGTCAAGTGGATGGTGATGTGATTTTAATTGGTCATAAATATTAGGATGGGCTTTAGTAATTGGTTTTGTTATAACAACACCTTCTTCCTTTTATTGGTTGGTTTTTGGACTGGTCGAAAGAACATTAGTCTCAGACGTGGTATTTATTAAAATGGATTGGAGAGAACATAAGGTCTTTGCTATTTGTTGTATTTGAATTGTTTCCTCGACCATTGCTTGGTAAAGTTGGTTTGTGATAAATAGTGGAGTAGAATATGAATTTGAAATGGATGGTGATGTGAATGGTAATGGACTGTTAGTGAACCCATATTCTGACTGACCAGGTTGATAAATGAATGATGGTTGACTATCTGTGATAGAACTCCATATATTGTCTGCATGATTAGAAAACTCTGGGGTGTATTGGGTACTATGGAAACTTGAAATTTTAGGTTTGTAATTGTAAGAATATTCCATAGGAGGCTCGAACTCGATATATGATGTGCATTGAGATGCCTAATGATACGGACTACCACAACAAGAACATGGCTTTGGGTTTGCATTATAATTCCATGACGGTTGCGATGCATATTGATAAGACATGAATGCTCAAACAAGAATGCTGCACAATCTGCAGAAATTCATTTGTGACTTTGAAGTTTTTGAAAAGTTTGCATGTAATATCTATAGATTAGAAACTATGCCTTGTTTGAATTTAATAGTGGGCGTGAAACTGGGTTTTGGGAACTAGACGCGTGAAGGGAGAAGATCACTACTTCACTAGATGGTGTGCCACCAAGAATCTTACCCACGATATTTATGAGGGAGGGTAGTGAGGAAGGTGGTTGGTCCACTGGAATCTGGTAGTTTACTATTCTCTTTGTTCGTGCTAGATTTTTGTCCTAATGGACGTGACTAAATTGTCTCTGCTTGGTTGATTTTATCTTTTTAATTTGGTCTATGTAACAAACATTTCACGCAACGTCCATTCTAAAGTGGGTCTTAATCCCATTTTTTGTTCTTTTAGGGCTCGTGTTTAGCTTTAGCGTTAAATGTAAAGACGAGACTAAAATATAAATCACACAATCATTAGGCGAGACTGAAATATAAATGTAAAGACTAGGGCTCATGTTTAGCTTTCGTGTTTAGCTTTAACGTTAAATATAAAGACGAAGTGTTTGGTGTCTTGCGTGTCAACCCACCGTTCAAGCTTTTCCTTACTGTTACAATTTTAATCTAACTAAAACCCACAAGTTGTGTTAAAATATTGGCAAAGCCAATAAGTTACAATTGATTGCCTTCGTGGGCCTAAAACAAATTTGCCTTCGTGGGCTTAAAACTATGAAACCGGTAAACACGAAAATTAAACTACATTTAACTTAATTAACTATTCACTTAATTAAACAAAATACGTAAAAGTTTGGAACGTGTTCATCAAAGATTGGAACTTCAACCCCCAAGTTAGGCAAGTTAGGTTGTGAAGTGCGCACGTGGTACTACTCTTTCGTGCCATGCACATCCAACTAGTCCAAGTTGGTTGAATCCCCAACTCTTGGTAAGTAAACTTAAACCAAAAGACTAAACTTCCAAAGCTTAAACTATTTTGTATTTAACCTAATTAATTTTTTTGTGTTTTGACTTAACTATATGATATTATCTTAATCTAATCATGCATAAACAACAATTAATGAAAACTAAAACCTAAACATGCTACTAAACTAATTCTAATATTTAACCTTGCTGATGGATTACTAATTCATTTTAATTAATAAAAACTTTTAATTTTAAAATGATTTTTAATTGAATTTTTGGTTTTTGAAAACTCAAAAACTTTGTAAATCTATCTACTTTTTATCTAATAATAGTTGCATTAAAAATACTATGGTAAATTAAAGTGGACTTACATATGAAGATTCCTAGCCAACAGAATCTTCATCTGACAAAAATGAGGCGTGGCGCGAGTAAAAAAGGGGGCGGTCGCGTGTCATTTGCGGGCGCACGGAAGTGGTTCACGGGTGCGTTTTGTTCGCAGGCAAACGTGTGACAGGCGTGGCGTGGGTTCTTTTTCTCCGTTTATGCTCTGTTTTCTACAACAAATTTCGGTGACTCATCTCGTGCTATTGTCAGGCTCCGTTTGCACAGAAATATACTAGAAACGTACAAAAACAAAACATCAGTAACGTAATTTAGAAAAAAAACTTGAAATGAAGATTGAGAAGAAGGGGGTTCAATGAGTGTTGTTTTTCTCCATCTTCCTCTTCCCATTTAGATTCATGATGGCGGCACCATTTGATGTATAAGTTTTGATTGTGGTGAGAAGGGTTGTGTTGTTCATCTTAGATTCTTATGGTGGGAGGAATGGGGTTGATGGATTGAAACAACTCTATCTACAATATTCTAATCTTTTTTTTTTGTTCTTAAGTTCAAATGGGTGAAACACTAGTTGTTATCTAGAGTAGTTTGAACTCTTAAACACATTTTAATGGAGAAACTTGTATGAAAGATGTAATGAAATCTTGTATTGAAAAGATGTTATGAAAACTTGTATTGAAATGATTAAGAACTTGGTTTACACTTGAAAATAGAAAATAAGAAATAACAATTTAAGTTCAAATGGGTGAAACACTAGTTGTTATCTTAGTTTGAACTTTAAACAAAAACTTGTATGAAAGATGTAATGAAATCTTGTATTGAAAAGATGTTATGAAAACTTGTATTGAAATGATTAAGAACTTGGTTTACACTAAAGCTTGAGAACATGAAAATAGAAAATAAGGAAATAACAATTTAATTTAAAACATTTAATCTACTCCTAATGACCAAAGATTAGATCTAGGGTAAAGTTCTTTCTCTACAACTTTGGTTTATATAGGACACCATTTACAATTATACCCTTTCTTCTAGAAACAATCTTATGGGCCCTTGACCTAAGCCTATACAATAGAAGTCTTGAATTTGGCTTTAGGTCCCTGGGTTAGTAGCTTTTAGTCATGAGTCTTTGACTTTGACAGTTGACTTGACTTTTGACTTTGACTTTCCGACAACTTTGTGCTGAAGCTGGAATCTTCCCAAGCAGCAGCCATCCTTTTTGTGCTAAAATGCACGTATTAGGAATATGTGTCCTAAATGGCGTGTATCCTGCAAATGGTAGAAAAAGCTATAAGTTGTCTGTTCGTTAAGCATAAGAAGGGCATATTTGAAGCATTGTAAAGGTAATAAAATGCACATTTGTGGACTGATCACACACCAGCACCTGATTTTTTTCCAGTTCCAGTAGTTTTGAGATGTTTACCTGAACTCCAAACCTGGATTTTGTAATAAAATAGTATAAATTAGTGGAACTTGTTTGTAATAGTTAGAGATAAAAAGAAAAATGAAAAAAATTATGAAAAAATGGTTTTTGATTGATTTTTGTGGATAAACATAAGTGGAACTTGGTTGAAGTTGTATACTTACCAATGGATTAGAGTATTCATTGCCTTGGGAAGTTCGAGTGTGCGAGGCAAGTCATGAATCATCGCTCGCACACTTTAAATCAACTTGGTAATCAACACTCTAAGTCTATTTAACTCTAGTTAATCCAGATAATCAATCTAAACTAGTTAATCTATTAGATTAGTATAATATAACTTTAATTTTAAGTTTTGGGCCCTTGAAGGCAAAGTTGTTTAATTATCAAAAACCTAACAAGTGGGCTTTTTAAGTAGAGCTTTATTGTAACTTAAAACAGGGTAAAGCTCAAAAGATTGGGCCTGATTCTCAGATCATGAGCCAACCGACGTCGTCTTCTCCTCAAGCAGCGTGTAAGCACGACTTGAGAGGTAAATTATAAACCTCCTCGAAGCCCAAGTAAGAGGATACCTTGTGTGTTCAAGCATACTTATGTGATTGTTTGAAATTTAATTTCCGTACTGCATTACATTCACGCATAACAACCAATATGAAGTCATTCCCCAATGTAAGTAAATTGGATGTTGCTTGATTCTTGAATCCCTACACTAAAAAATGAATTAAAATTAATCAACTAGAGCCCAAAGTAGTCACGCTCCTCTTAGAAAAGGACAAAAATATAGCCACGAGGATTTAGAGTAATCAGTTACCTTCCTCACTCCCCTCCCCTAGATTCATCGTGAGTGTGATTCTTGGTAGCACACCACTTGGTGAAGTGATTGCCTACTCTTTTGAGACATGCAGTAGAGCCATCCTAGTCTCACGCCCAATTGTTCCCTTGAACAGGGTATAGTAATATATAGACCAAACAAATATTTTCAAGAATCCAAAAAAATGAATTTCTACTGTTTGTGCATCATCATTGATTGAGTATTCATGTCTTATCAATATGCATCATAACCATTATAGAATTACAATGCAACCCCAAAACATTGTTCTTTTTGCGGTAGTCCTTATCACTGGTTATCCCATTGTCCATCATATACCAAAATTGAGTCCACTACGGGAAATCCTTATGATTACGAACTTTAATTTTCAAACTTCCCTAGTAACCCATACACTCAAGAGTCTTCTAGTCATGCCGACAATTTATGGAGTTCTACCACAAATAGTCAACCACCATTCATATATCCACTTGGTCAGTTAGAGTATGGTTTCAACCAAAACACATTACCATTCATATCACCATCCATATCAAATTCATATTCCATTACGCCATCCATCACAAACCAACTCTACCAGAAAATGGCCAAGCAAACAATACTAACTCAGCAAATAACAACTACCTTATGTTTTCTCCAATCTGATTCAAAAGATGCCACATTTGAGACTAATATTCTTCCCACCAGTCCAAAACCTAACCGAAAAGAGAAACAAGGTGTTACTATAACAAAACCAATTGCTAAAGCCCATCTTGATACTCATGACCAGTCAAATATCAATTAACCTCCACCTAACTATAATGAGAATTCCAAATCTTATGATGATGACTATATGCCCGAAATCATAGTTTCTCTCACATGCATTAATGTATCATCACCCATAAATGAGAAAACTCCGGTAGAAGAAACTCAAGAGCATGTATTGGACTCGACACATTTGGAAAATGACATTGAGAAAATTTATGAAGATCTAGGTAGAGAGGACAAAGAAAATGAAGTGCTTGGAAAAGAGGGAATACAATTTATGGTGGAAATTTGATTTCAATTTAGTTTGGTCATTCAAGACTTATCAATGGAACAAATTTGTGACATCCTTACTATTGCAGATATGAACCATAATCTTGTGAAAACGCCAAAACTAGATGAAGAATTCTCTGAGTCCTCGAGATCATATGAGGAACCACCACCCAACCATCATTATCCCAAATTAACACCTCTTGAAATCCAACCTCCATTTATAAAAAAACCATCAATTTCTGAGGACGACACCATGAAACCAATATAAAGAAACCTCAAATTCACTCTTAAGCCAGTTGCCTTTAAGATCATTCAAAATTTTCTAAACCTTCCCAGTAAAGAGACTTTGCCAATATACAAACGCAAGAGTCCATCCTTTTTGTAGTAGAGAAACCTAGTATGTCCTATTCCCCATCATTTGAGCCTCATTAAGGACATATACTACCAACCTCTCGCTCTTTTGGACAAGTCAACTATGACGGGTTATTGCATAAGTTCCATTATGGGTTACATAAACATTCTCTTATTATTCTGCATCTTACACTCCAAATACATCATTTCATTCTGTTTGGGAGTGTATGCTTTCATATGTTTTTCTATAAAGATCTCTAACTGTTTAGACTATTAGTACATAGTTAACATCATATCATCTCTTATGCATAGTCTTGGGGAATATGACTTAAAACGACCACATATAGTCTTGAATATCGTACTATAAAAGATTCATATTATGTTTTCTTGATGCATTCCATGGGAGTTATGTGGCCCTTTTCTTTATTTTACATTTCTTTGTCAAAATAGTTATTTTTCTCCATTATCTTTATGAAAGATTTTTAATACATCAATAGTTATGTGATTTTTCCAACGGTGAGAAAAGCAGTCACTTTAAAATGGGAAAAGGTCTGTAAGCCGCTCGATGAAGGGGGACTAGGTATTAGAAGGCTCAAGGAGCTAAACCTTGCACTTCTTATGAAGTTAGCCTGGAACTTTCTGAATGGGGAGATTGAGTGGAGCAGATTCATGAAGCAAAAATGCACTATGAGAGATGACAATTACTTAACCTACCATAAACATTCTTCAGTATGGCCGGGATTGAAATGGGCCATAAATGAAATGAAGCCTTTCCTAGGGTGGATTGTGGGACAAGGAAGAAGCATCAATGTGTGGCAGGAACCTTGGGCAGGGTTAGCAGTGGCAGACGTGGTTCAGGGTATAAACTGGAGGGAATTCTTGGCAAAGGTTTATGACCTTATCATCAATAACAATTGGCATATTGTAGCACCTATTCAAGAAGTGCTGTTGAAAGCAGGAATCAATGTCAATCACCTTAACCCACCAATAGGAGAAGAGCACGATACCAGAATTTGGAAACCCTCTCATAATGGGATGTTCTCAGTGAAGCAAGGGTTCGAGGTGATTAGGAAGAAGGAAAATAAGATCAGCTGGTATAAGTGGGTGTGGGCTTGTCATATCCATCCTAGACAAGCTGGCCTAGCTTGGAAACTGATCCACCGAGTGGTCCCAACAGATGACAGAGCGCAAAGGAAAGGAGTTCAACTTGCTTCGCGATGTAGGCTCTGTAAGAAGGAAGTAGAAAGCGCGAAGCATATTCTCTGGGAGTGTGAGGAGGCCATGACACTGTGGCAATGGGCTTCCAACTACTTTGGAGTAAATCCCCTACACATCATCTTAAAATCGATCATGGAGACAGGAAGAGGGCACAGCCAGATACGCAAGGAACTTTGGAATGTTGCGGCTATTCATCTCATGGTCCAAATATGGAAAGTGCAAAATAGTATTTTCTTTGAAGATGTGAAGCTAAATCCGCTGAGAATAAGATGCGAAGTCCCTAAAGGGGTAAGCATCGCTGGTCTCCTACTAACTGGAACAATGAGTAATTCTACCATAGATTTTCTAATTCTAAACCAACTAAACATCAAAAGAAGAGTGAGGCCAACGAGTAAAATCAGAGAAGTGTCCTGAATTCCTCCTGATATAGGGGTAGTTAAGGCCAACACAGATGGTTCGGCCTTCGGAAATCCAGGCAATGGGGTGCGGGAATCATTTTCAGGAACAATATGACGGAAATTCTGGGTATCTTGGTACAAGGCCTAGGGGTTACTACAAATTATGAGGCAGAAAGTTTGGTAGTGGTTTTGGCGGCTAAAACTGTGGTGGAAAAAGGGTGGCAAAAACTCTGGATAGAGAGTGACTTTATGGCAGTAGTCCTAGCATTCAAAGGAGGAGAAGTCCCATGGTGGCTGAGAGCAAGGTGGTATAGAGCATCAAAGCTGATTGCCTGGAAAATTTCACATACTCTCAGAGAAGCAAACTTTGGGGCAGATGCGACAGCAAAACATGGATCAACTTTGAGTAAAGGCGAGCTCTATTGGAGTCCCAATAGACCCCCTTTCATTAAGTCCTTAGAATGTCCTCACCGGACTTACTACATATTTGATTCTTAGAGTATGTTGTAATTTCATCTTGTCAGAGTTTTATTCTTTATTACCTATTAATAAAATATCCTACTTGCATGCAAAAAAAATGTGATTTTTCCAAAACAAAATGGGCAATGGATTCCACATAGACCAACCCTTAGAACTATGCAATCTCCATTCTTCTAAGGGTGGTTTGAGGATCAGTTATGTGTTACTAAGGGTCGCCAATATCACCATGCACATTCTGTTTTAGCTTAAACCATATAGATACCAATTGTCCATTGCTCACCAGCATATCATTATTTCAACCAGAAGAAGTCTGTGCGTTCAATGTACCAAATGCACCATGGAAACAACACCCAAATTTAACAAACCCAACCACCTCCAGGGTTCATTCAATAACCACATCAAACCACCAAATATATTTAGACAAGGACAATGTACCTACAACAAATTAGAATAGAGCATTGGTTCCCATCTCATTTTAACCAGAACTACCAAAATCTACCAAAGAGACCTAGTTCCACCACCTACTAGTGTCCAATCATCTAAACTCTTCCATTATGTCTTGCGCAGTAAACACCCCAACACACATAACTGAAGCCTCAGTTTGACTGGATTGAGTTCAATAAAGAGTCGACAAGAAAGTTGCCTGAGATTACCTGTTATGATTTGTTTTCAAAAACTTAACGTATAAAATCACAGCTGTTGAGTACGAGTATCTTAAAACATCTCTCCATAGTTTTCAAAACTAGAGGATATAAAATTAAAAATTATACGAACCGGAGTAACCAAAATGATACTGGATCAATGTATAATTTTATCTTATTGTCAAAACCTCTATATGGTTAGAGATACATTTAGATTGAGAAAAACAATTACTCAAAAAAAAAAAAAAAAAAAAAAAAAAAAACACACACATTTGATATGTGTCTGTATAGATAGTTGTTTACATACTTTACGTTTCAAACTTTTTATTTCTTCAATCGTAGTATAATAATAATCATGAATGCATGTTAGATTTTATGCATTTCATATATGTTTTCAAAAATACAAAAACCCAAAAAGATTTCATAGTAGAATAATTACCCCTAGTATAATAAACCATATGTATTTCTCGTTCTATATCAAACAACCCATGCCCCAAACTTATTTTGGGGTGGCGTATTTTCATCATGAAGAACATAATATAAGTGTATCGCCGTTTTTGCTCATGTTTCTATGGTAATCTCTTTCCTTATCTCTTCATACTTTGAGGACAAAGCATAGTTTTATTTGGAGGTGGTATAGTAACATTTTGCAAAAACTATGCATTTTCTTTAGTAGATATAATAGTATATTTCTTCCTTTCTAATTTTTTTTTCGAAAGAGACTAAAAATATTTTTCTATTTAGTATGTGATAACTGTAAAAATGTATAGTTTACCTACGAAATGAACGATGAATTCAAAACGTAAGTAAACTAAAACTGGACTTTTACGAGTCTCAATTATCAAAGCTTCTACTCTCGATGCGAATTGCACTAAGTGGAGTAGGAAGTTCGTTCCACTCTTAGTCCTTCCGTATGCTTGTTTTCTAGTCTCAATACTCTACTTAAAGCCAATGAGAGCTTTACGAAGGGGCAACTAAACTATGGTGCAACTACCCACAAGATGCAACTAGTCGATTATCAGACAACTATGGGAATGCTACGGTGATTCTATGATAAGGAGTTAGAGGGGGATTGATTCCACCTTAACTCAACTTAATCCACTAACGACGAGTCGTCGTAATCCGAATTGAACTGCTACACAGAACAATCGATTCTTCCTAATCCCTAATTACACATGGCATTTCTACCAATTTATAACTAGCATGTGAACAATTAAACCCATTCTCATGGTGAACTAATTATTTCTCAAGCGTGGAATAGAAATCCGCGGCGACTTACGTTAAACGGAATCAAGCTTTCATCAAGGCTTCTCAACCCCCTCTAATGGAGGTTTAGCCTTGAATCATTCCACAATCATTTCCATTTAGATTAAAACTAAACATAATATAAAGCATTGAAATTTACTTAATTAAACAATAATGGAATCTAATTAATAACTAAGAATTGAATGGTAACAAGGATTGAATTTAGATCTAATAAATTGTAAATGACAAAAACGAAATTGATAAAGAACACTACTTTATTGATCTAATCAAATTTAAGAGCAAGATTCAAATGTTTAATCTAATACAATAATTTAAATGGAACTAAACTTAATTAAAACTAGATCTAGAAGCTATTTTAATGGCTACTTTCTATTCTAAGCTACCTCTATTTTCTAACCTAACCATCTACCATTGACTGCCATTAACACTGAGTCAAGCTTTTGTTTTTATACATCCAGATCCAAAAATCGTGCATGGGCTTGGAGCCATGTTTTGGGCTAGAGAATCAGGCCCAAAACCCAATTCTTTCAGTCCAAAAAGGCCTCTTCAGCTGCAGTTGGCTTCCACAGACTTTTCGTCCACTTCTGCTCCTCTGATTGGGTCAAGGCTTGGATCATTGCAAAGCTCTTTCCGAGCCGGTCATTTTGACATAAGGTAGGCCTCAATCCGAGGTCTGAGTCCAAAGATATGGCATTCGAAGTTCTCACGACTTTTGCTCCTTTATCTCGCTAAAAGTGGCACATTTACGCACATAATGGACTTTGAAGCCCTGAAATGCATAAAAACACGTCGGTATTAACTCTTACTTATTATTCACATAATTGGTCTAACAAGATGATTATTAAGGGGTTAAAACTACAGTTTTGGGCTCTTATCAAACCACCCCCAAAACAAAGATTTTGCTTGTCCTCAAGCAAAGATGAGAAATTAGAATAAGTGACCAAAAATGGAGTTCTACCTAATCTCGTTTATTTGAGTGCGATTGCATTGACCATATGCAACAAGGCCTTAAACCACTAGGAATTCCCTAGTGGACGAGTTATAGCCTCGTGAGAGTTTTCAGTGAAGGTACTCACAAACTTCATCTATACTACAACGACTAAGAAAATAAAACTATTGTTTCCTTATTCATGCTCCAAATTATCTATCGTCTCACTAGCTATGAACAAGAATAACCAAGTCAAAACCTAAGCTAATATATGCATAATAATCTATCATCTACAATAAACATATACACAATGAGTAGTACTATAAAATGTTTAGCGGGTTTGTTTCTCGAGAACTTCGAATAAGCGTCCTTAAGTAGGTTCTCACAATAATAGTCAAGAAACAACACTCTGATTTTTCCACTCAAGTTTAAGCTACTCCAGGTAATACAGTGGGCACACTTTACCTTACAATCTCAATGACACACAGAGAGCGGTCGATCAAACACATTTGCCACTTACTATCACACTAACCTATTCCTAATTGAGCTAGAGGTCTTTATTAGGTGTTACGGGGATTAGGAGATGGTTTAAGAAGGAAGGAAATGGATATTCTAAAAGACAAGTCTGAGATAATAGAGTCTTCATATTATGTAACTAGAGAAAACCTTGTTATTTACTTTTGCTTCTACAATTTGTTTCCATCCTTAGCCATATATATTTTTTTTTTCTTTTTTTCTTTGGCTTTTGACTCCCTTTTATTCTATTTTTGGAGTTTTTATTTTATTTCTATTTTTTTTTTTTTTTTTTTTTTTCCTTGGATGGAAACTTTTTTTTTTTTTTTTTTTTTTTTTTTTTTTTTCTGAAGCAACTAACTAATTTTTGTTTACACAGGTTTTTCTCTTCTTCTTTCTTCACTCATTCTATTTTCAGACTTATCTTAATTGGGTAGGTTGATTTATTATATATATATATATATATATATATATATATATATATATATATATATTTATATTTTTTTTTTTTTTTTTTTTTTTGTTTTGTAATTTAAAAAGGAATTGTGGTTTATGGAAGGGCTAATGAAAGGCTCAAAGGGGCTGACTAGCGGAAAATAATTCATAGGTTTGAATTTACGGCTATATCGATCCAAAAAGGGCCTAAATTCTCGCTTAGGATATGGTTTAGTGATCAAGCAAGTGGGCGTGTGATTTCTCTATCCGGATTTTACTTCTCCCTTTGTGTCATTTCTCAATTGTTTCACTCATATAAGGCTTTAGGCTATATTCTCACAGGATTTGTAGAATAAGTACTCTAGCCTAGATTTCCAGAAAACTTCTTGCTAACAATCATAGATATTCATGTAATATATTTATAGATAGATGTAAAGATTATTACCTATATATTAACCTAAGTTTCTAACAATTATTCTGGATGCAAAAACACATTGAGACTTCTAGATTGTTAAGAGCATGGAGAAAGAAACAATACCAATATTCCTAAGTGTATAGCATAACTTATTTATTTATATTTTTGAATTTTTGAAATTTTAACTAGAAAACAAATGCATATTATACATATTTATATCCTAGCAGATGTCTTAATTACACGTGTTTCTATGCCCCCCAAACAAAAGCATGCTTTGTCCTCAAAGCATTTAAATAAAGAGGGTAGTAAAAATACCATTGAAACGCGTGAAATTCGGGAACATCTGCAAAACAAAGTTAGAACGTACTAATATAGGAAATAAAACCTGACGCAACTCTATAAGAGTTCCACCCATTATGGGGTTAAAGAATTAAATTGCTTGGGACATAAGCAGACACTAACGAAACTAAAACTTACCTCCACTCCCGCTGTTATTCGTCATCCTCCACTTCTATAAAGAAGTGAGGTTCCTTCGCGTCCTGCCATGCTATGATAATTTGCCAGGCTTCACACCATTTATCATCTATGGTTGCTAACCTATTAAGTGCCACTTGGTCTGATGGGGTGTAGGGTGCAACCTGGTGAGGTTGTATCCGCCACCCTTGCCAAGTCATTGCACGGAAAGATCGAATAATACTATTGGTGGGTCGCACCGTGTCTACCCTAATCCAATCCGTGAACCGTGTACAAAAACAGGAAAGAAACATAGCATAATACGTGAAACTAGAACAGGCATAAGAAGGTACTTATGCCTCATGGTATGGGCTTGTGCTAAACTAGACATCAAAGTTAAGGAAGGTCATAGAACCGGGCGTCCATTGGCTAAAGCAAGGAAAACACTGCAAGTGGCGTCATTCATCAAGAAAACGCCATTCCCCTAAAATGTTTAGCATAATCCAAAACATAACAGTTCCTATGTTCATGGACAAAGCTACAAGGGCAACGCGTTATAGTCCCCTTGGTCCTCAATACGAAAATGCCTGCCCCATAAGCCTCGTGCAAAGACTCATAAGTGTAGACATGCATATTATCGACCAATAGCACCATGGGTCTTGTATCTCGGCCGGGCATAGCAAGTCCAAGAACAAATGCTAGCAAGAACACGGTAATTTCCATTGGTTCATCGTCAATGTTGATGGAGAACACTTGTTCTCCGTCCGGTCTCTCAAAGAAAATGCAGTTATTATAAAAATAAGATGCAAGTCTTTGGAGAATAAAGTTCAGCCGGTCTTACCATAAGAGGTTCCCACCAACGTATGTGATCACCTCCTCAAAACCAAGCACCGTAAGTAGTGCTTTGGAACAAATCTTCGAAAAGACTGTTCGGTATCAATGTTGGAGATGTCATCTCAAAATTATGCTTTGGAATAGCTGCGAAGATCCGGATACTACGCGAAAAAACTGGAAAATTTCTGGTCCACGGAAGTCGGTATGCCGAAGGCCATTAAACTAAATGCGAGAAGTCTCTTTGTAATTTGGAATTCGATGAAGTAGCTGGTCGGTCTTGACTTGAAGCGGCTCTTAGTATTTTGGAATTCCAGTGTTTTAGCCGAAGTCGCTTCTATGGGCGCGTGGCCTGATAAATTTTCTGTCGAAAGTGTAGAAGCGCCAGCGGTACTACTCTGGCGCCGGCCCCAAGTTGCAGATTTGATTTGCAAAATGAAGTCGAAACGTGGGAATCGCGGGTGTGAAGGGTGAGTGATGGAGTTTAGGTGTAGTGTGAGTTGTGAGAATAGTTTGTATCAAGTTTATATAGGTTTAAAGTTGCTAAAAAGGATCGGAAAGTTGCCAAAAGTAATTACGGCAGTTTCCGGAAATCCTAAAATTTCCAAACTCAAAAACGGAAACAACTCATAACCTGGATTCTAATTCAAACCCAGTATCTTTTAGGTTGATTTTATGATAGAATGTACCTATTTAATCTAGATTTCATCCTACAATGATACTTGATCATATTTCTGCCTAAACAACCATATTTTCACCTTGACTCCGCAATTAATTCTAATACGAGGGTTATACAAAAATCATGCTTGAATTGATAAAACCACCCCCAAACAAGTTGGGAAGGTGGGGTCAATATGAAACAACCATGCATCATGAAAATAGGCCCTTATATTAAAATTTCATTCGGAGTACCACTACAAAATTCAAATTACGGAAATAAAAGTTACATTACAATAAAAACAACAAAAATAAATAAAACAACAACTACTATCAATCCTCAGACTCTCTAAACAGCTCGCCACTGGTGGCGGAGGGCACACTCTCTAGTGGTGGCTCCTGGGCTCCAGAAGGTCCAGCGAGCGATCGTCGCTTCGTCGACGCGCTCATGCCTAAATAGGCTGTGTCCTCGGAAGCCGAGAAACAGATGAGGTGGGAAGCGTGCAAGCATATCCACTCTAAACTGGGGGGCTTCCATCTCAGCCCTCGCCTGCTCCCATCTCTCATCCTCTCTGTGGGTGCGGATCTCGAAGTTGTGATGAATAGTCGCCTGTCGAGTCCGGAGGTCTGTGCGGATAGTAGTTTTAGTGAACGCGATGCCCTATGAAGCATAGCCATGCGTTACGTCGCAAGTCGAACCAACAGCTCTCTGAAGGCATCCGTGATCAAAGCAGGTCACGTCCTCCTCATCCTCGGAGGCATCCTCATCCTCCTCCTCTTCATTCTCAGCTCCTCCATCCTCTTCTTCTTCTTCTCTCCTCAGCCCTCCTCCAAACTTGTTGGACACACTCCCTATAGATATCGCCGCGTGTTACGGTGCAAGGTAATGTAAATCCTCTTGACACACCGAGTCTGCTTTCATCTTCAAATGATCTTGGTGATTAACACGGAAGAGGTGCCAAAGACCTTCCGACCCCCTAATCATGCTCAACAAAAACCGATTAATGCAGATGGGCGAGGTCGGACCGATGTCGCTGACCTTGTCCTTCCCTAGGACATTCCGACCAATCCACCGGGTCAGCCCGGTTTGGTCCCGAGGGGATGCCCGCGAACACAATGGGAGTTTGTATTGTAGCTCCCATTGATGACAGATGCGCCCATCAATGGCTCCACCCCGTCAAACCGGGGTTCTGTAGAGTGACATCGGATGGATTCTAGGCGGAATGCCTAGAATCTCGAATAACAAATCGATGAGTCAACTCCGCTTCTCTTCTTCCTTACCATCACAAAATCCTACTCCCCTCCAACTCCCGGTGTTGTAGAAACGTCGGACCAAGTCTTAAGTGGTAGAAGGCTTGGTCGGTCGAAAGTACCGAGACTATTCCAGTCTCTACTAGCCATTTCGTCACCGTAAAACGGCGCGAAATGGTCTGCAGTGAAAACTTGCTCCGGTATAATTCGGCGTTGAGCCATCTAGTGTTTGGAATGGAGTGAGGGTTTAAATATGATGTGGTGGTGGTGGTTTAGCTTGACCGACTGAAAGAACAGTGGTGGTGGTGGCGTGGTGGCGGCGCAAAGACAAATTTTGAATTTTTCGGTGGGTTTTTGTTATTTAAATCGGTGGGGGTTGTGGTGGTTTGGTTTTAGAGACGATTTGGGTTTAGGATTTGATTTTTGGCGTGGGTTTATGGTATTTCTTTTTAATTTTTATTTTTCTAGGTTTGGAGCTTTGTTAATGGCGGTGGAAGATGAAAAAAACGATGAACTGTTGCTGAAGAAGGTAAAAGCCTGGCCTTGTACCGGTCGCGGGTAATTACGGTTGGTGGGTTGGTTGGGCCCAAGCCCAAAATCGAAATTTTTGATTTTTTCGATTTTTTTCGCGAATTTCAAATCAAAATTGCCGCTTCGTTACCGGTCCGATTTTTGCGAATGAGATATGGAAATGATCAGGAGGGAATTTCCTATCCAATGATCCATAAAACACTCTATTCCGACTTCGGATGACATACGAGATAGTGGAAAATGCCTCGAAGTCGTGCATGGCGTAAGTTATCGCGAGCGAATGAACTCTAAATTAATAGATTATGTCAATCCGAATCGTAATACAATAAAACGGCCTAAGCAACTCTAATGGGACATAAAACATTTATTACGGAAACATTTAACACACCCAACCAAAAAAATTTTTTTACAACGAAGCTTAGAAAATTTGTTTTAGCGATGGTCTTTTAAAGTCGATTCGAGACTTCCTAGATTACTATGTTTATTTTTATTTTTTATTTTTTATTTTTATTTTTATTTTATTTTTAGAAGAAAAAACAATAAGCAATAAAGACATAATTCACACCATAGAGAAACATGACTCAAAATCCGAAAAAAAACATGCAAGAGTGGAAAAACGTGAACTATGTGAACCGTGGACTTAGGATCCGGTACTTACAGCCACACACTCCATAGGGAGGGCCCGGTTACCTTAATGGTGCACTCACCAATATATTAAAGTGAAAGGAAGTGCACCAAACACAGAAATTGAGTCGTTTATAGTCAGATACTCGAGACTTTATCTAAAACATATGTATGAACATGAAGTTGATCATATATCAACAACCAAAATAGTTGTTGATCATTCCATAAATAAATATCACATAAAACATATCCAAACACAATCAAGCACCAAGATTTCCTACGACGCAGCCTAGTGGAATGAAAACGAAGTCGGATAACCCTATTGTGTAACCTATCATGCACCTTATTTTTCATTTTTGAATGAGTGGGTGTTCTAGTAAATAAGTGTGGAAAAGTGAATGGTTATGGAGAATATGGTAGATATGGATAAGTTCTAGAAAGACAGCTTGTACACAATGAGGATGTGGTTTTAGCACCGAACTCATTCATTGTGTGTGTAGGGACTGTCTCAATTCTGAAAATGAAGGTGTCAAATAGTTTGTCCTTCTGAAGTATCGTTTTCTAGGAGGATTTAAAAAATTATGAAGCCGCGGGGGAGAAACAAAAGGATCGAGTGCAAACTCGAGATTCCTTTGAAAGGGTGGAAGGAGGGGAATCGCGGTGGATGTTGTGCAAGTTAGTTCTTGATAGGGTGAATTTTCACCTACTCGAAAAAACTCATCGAATTCCTCATCTAGATTGGTCATATCCACATTACTATGGTAGTCCTCTACATCTTTGAGAAAGTCATCTATCCCGTCCTCATCAATAACATGTGTATCGACTAGTGTAGGAATGAAAATGTTGGAGTCTGACTTTCCAAAGGAAAGAATTTTGGTAATATGATTATCAGGGAACGTGTTGTTGAAATAATCTCGAGCAAAGCTCTCGATCATGCTAACCTCTCCATCCATAGACGAATCGGGTAACTGTGTCCTTGTTTTAAAAACATTGACTTCAACAGCAAGATGGCCAAAAGACATGGACATTGAACCATCACGGCAATTAATGAGCGCGTTGGCGGTTGCCGAGAAAGGGCGCCCTAAAATGATCGGAGACCAGTCGTTAGCGACTTCTGTATCGAGGACTACAAAATCAGCCGGATAGTAGAAATCCTGAACTTTTACCAGCACATTTTCGACTACACCCTTAGGATACTTAATAGACCGATCAGCTAATTGCAACGTCATTTTAGTGGGTTGCATCTTGTCTAGACCTATTTGTCTATACAAATAAAATGGGAGTAAGTTAACACTAGCCCCCAGGTCTAATAACGCGGTCGTCGTATAGGAATCTCCTAAGGTGCATTTTACAGTAGGACGACCAGGGTCCTTGTACTTAACAATTCCATTATGTTCAGAATAAGGTTGGGAATTGTTCTATTAAAAAGCGTCTTTTGGTATATTTGTCTTACGCCTAGTAGTACACAATTCCTTAAGAAACTTAGCATGATGTGGTAGCTTTTTAATAGCTTCGAGGAAGGGAAGGTTTATAGTTAGATTCTTGAAAACGTCCCTAATCTCCTCGTAATTTGTATCCCTAGTTAACATGGCTAATTTTTGTGGAAACGGTGGTTTCTGTCTATATTTAGCTATGGTATCAGCTGGATGTTTAACCGTGGCTTTCTGTTTCTTAGGTTGTGTTATGGCGGGTACCTCTACGATTGGTAGGCTCTTCAGTTTCTATTTCGGTATCTAGTAAAATAGTAGGTGTAGGGGCTACTGGTGGGGTAACTATAGGCATAGTTACCTTGTTATCAACCACTCTGCCAGAACGGAGAGTGGTGATGGCATTTATCTCACCTACTTTTTCAAATTCATTACTAGTATTATCCGTTACCTCAAAGGCTGTGTTTGTTGTTTTAGGATTATGTATTGCGTGACTTGGCAACACACCTTTGGTTTGGGCTTTATCTTGAGCCAACTGTTGGGTTAAATTATTAACGGATTGTAGAAGGCATTTGGTTAGATTGAGCCATAGTTTGGAAAAGTTTTTGGCTCACTTGTATGAAGGTGTCAAGGGCGATCCGGTTGTGTGGGTGTAGTAGTCACGGGTGGTGTGACTGAACTATTTCACGTGAATTATTTATAGGTGGATTCTGATAATTATTATTGACCGGAACGATACCTCTATTAGCATTATAATTATTATAATTACCTTGACCTTGTGCTTGACCTTGTCGAGGTTGCACTTGGTTGTTATAATTATTAAAATTACCTTGACCACTCGCCCTTGTCGTAGTGGAGCTTGGTTAAAGCCGCGCGTTAGCCTAACATATTGATTATTGTACCCTTCGAGGTGTGACTTGTTGGTTATTTCTCCAACCCGAAGTTGGGATTTTGTCTCCAAAGGCGTTAGGTTCACTATTAATGGAAGAAACCTGTTCATAGGCTATAGGGCCGATGGGAGTCGGGATGCTCGGGACTCCAAATGAAACTACATGGATTTGAATTTACATTCATGACGGGGATAGGCTTTTGTTGTACAGAAATGGCCTCTACCTTTTAGTGAGTGATTCGATTAGAGTTTTAAGCTCGAATCGTGTTTAATTTCAAACATACCGCCAAGCCTTAATCAGATTAGTAGAACTAGCGGAGCCGGGGATATCATCACTACCCCCCAATTATTATTTAAACTTAGTTTGGTCCTCTAAAATTTATAAGCCTCCGAGGCTCCTTTACTTAAGAAACTACCCCCATTCATAATGTCAAGGACTTCTTTATGGTGATGTTGAAGTCCTTTGAAAAAGGCACGAACTAACGTGTCTTTTGCTAGGTTATGGTGTGGACACTCTATAAGCGGATCGGTGAAACGATTCCAAGCCTCCGAAAATGATTCATGAGGATTTTGTCGAAAGAAATGAATCTTGGAAAGCATCTCATCCGTCTTTAGGGGGGGTAAAAATGTTCCATAAACAATTTGAACAAGTTTAGCCCACGAAGTCCACAGAATTAGGCTTTGGGCGCTAACCAAGACGCCTTTATCAGCTAAGGTGAAAGGGAATACCCTTTAATTTAATTTGTTCCGCACCAACCGTAGGATGGTGGAATGTTGTTAAGACTTGTTCAATCCTACGCGTAGCTGATAAGGTTTTTCATGGTCTAAACCATGAAAACGGGTAACAAATTAAAAATATTTGGAGGGATTCTCAAATCCCCACTGGTCTGCTAGAACGATGCAAGATTTGGGGCTATCGCCAAGGCTTTGTAGAAGTCCGAGAGAGGAGTCTCTCTTTCTTCCCCCATTATATCAGGTGGTGTGTGTAAAATAGTAGCTAGAGGTGTAGTGTGTGGTATACTAGATAGATTTGTTTGTTGGTGTTGTTGTGTATTTACGTTTGGTGTTTTGTTCTACCGCACCTTAATCTCATGCAAGACTAAGTCGAGCTTAACTAAACATGCAACACTCCTAACAATTCTGATATACTAGTATAAAACCTCTAACAGGAGATGCGAGGTTTGGAAGAAAGGAATACCTGATTGCATCCTTGCTTCCGGCTTATAAATAGCGTCTTGTTTACGCTTTGTTCGTGTATATAGCGAGTTAAAACACTGAAAAATATGAAAGATCAAAGTTCGAATCAAAACCGTCAAATTCGAAAAATTAACAACATGGCGCTTCAAGGCCGAGCTATTTTCAATTTACAGTGTTTTTAGCTGGTCGCTAGCCCACATGGGGCTGGTCGCTCGTCCGAACATAGTATAGGGCTGGTCGCTCAAAGAAAGCTGCCACAAGCCGTAAAATTTTGCTCGGAATTTTTCAACTCTAAAATGGACAGCCACAGTATGATTCAAACAAGGGTGGGTGGGTGAAATGGGACTTTAAAAACAGTACTAACACTATGAAAACAATACGAAAGTGAACTAAGATGGCAGCGGCGCCATTTGATAAATGTAAAATGATTAGTTTTACCTACGAGATAAAGCGATTAAACTTCGAAATGCAAGTAAAACTAAACTAGACGTGTGTGTCTTTCTTTTATCAATTCTTCTACTCTCGATCAATAGACGATAGTGGAGTAGAGTGATTCGTTCCACTCTTAGTCCTTCCGTATGCTTGTTTTCTAGTCTCAATACTCTACTTAAAGCCAATGAGAGCTTTACGAAGGGGCAACTAAACTATGGTGCAACTACCCACAAGATGCAACTAGTCGATTATCAGACAACTATGGGAATGCTACGGTGATTCTATGATAAGGAGTTAGAGGGGGATTGATTCCACCTTAACTCAACTTAATCCACTAACGACGAGTCGTCGTAATCCGAATTGAACTGCTACACAGAACAATCGATTCTTCCTAATCCCTAATTACACATGGCATTTCTACCAATTTATAACTAGCATGTGAACAATTAAACCCATTCTCATGGTGAACTAATTATTTCTGGCGTGGAATAGAAATCACGACGACTCTACGTTAAACGGAATCAAGCTTTCATCAAGGCTTCTCAACCCCCTCTAATGGAGGTTTAGCCTTGAATCATTCCACAATCATTTCCATTTAGATTAAAACTAAACATAATATAAAGCATTGAAATTTACTTAATTAAACAATAATGGAATCTAATTAATAACTAAGAATTGAATGGTAACAAGGATTGAATTTAGATCTAATAAATTGTAAATGACAAAAACGAAATTGATAAAGAACACTACTTTATTGATCTAATCAAATTTAAGAGCAAGATTCAAATGTTTAATCTAATACAATAATTTAAATGGAACTAAACTTAATTAAAACTCTTAAATAAAACTAGATCTAGAAGCTATTTTAATGGCTACTTTCTATTCTAAGCTACCTCTATTTTCTAAACTAACCATCTACCATTGACTGCCATTAACACTGAGTCAAGCTTTTGTTTTTATACATCCAGATCCAAAAATCGTGCATGGGCTTGGAGCCATGTTTTGGGCCAGAGAATCAGGCCCAAAACCCAATTCTTTCAGTCCAAAAAGGCCTCTTCAGCTGCAGTTGGCTTCCACAGACTTTTCGTCCACTTCTGCTCCTCTGATTGGGTCAAGGCTTAGATCATTGCAAAGCTCTTTCCGAGCCGGTCGTTTTGACATAAGGTAGGCCTCAATCCGAGGTCTGAGTCCAAAGATATGGCATTCGGAAGTTCTGCTGACTTTTGCTCCTTTATCTCGCTAAAGTGGCACATTTCTCACATAATGGACTTTGAAGCCTGAAATGCATAAAAACACGTAATCAGTATTAACTCTTACTTATTATTCACATAATTGGTCTAACAGTATGATTATTAAGGGGTTAAAACTACAGTTTTGGGCTCTTATCAGTATGCAAAAGTCTTGTTTCCTTTTTCTAGGATGAATAAAAAGTCTAGAAGTCTTATTATAGCAATAGAGTAAAGACTCGTTCTTCGTACTTAGACTAATATATGTACAGTAGTTTCTGCATCTTTTCATGAATGACATGCATCATCATTTGTTTGTATATAGCATTGAGTTTCGGAGACCAAGGTTAGAACAATTAGGCCCTTTTTGGATCGATATAGCCAAATAAACGTTAAAAGCCCAAAAAATAGTTTTTCCTCTAGTTACCCCTCTTGAGCCTTCACCCTTTTCTAAAAGCATTTTTATTCTTCAACAAGAAATCCTAACCTATTATAACACACAATAAAAAGCTTACCCAGCTGACAAGTTGAGAACTGGATGCATATCAGAAAAAGAGAAGAGAAGACCTTGAACAAAAATAGAACAATTATTTTCTTCAAAAAGAAAAGGAAAGAAAGACCCATCAAAAACCAAAACTCTAAAAAAAATCAAAGGTGTCAAAGATCGAATCTCCCAAAAGTTCAAAATCAAGGGGAGACGATATTAGAAACAAAAACAAAAAGAAACAAAAGCAAAGTTAGAACTCCCAAAAATTCAAAATCATATGGAGTCACAAAGCTAAAGGACTAAAAGAATGTATCACAATTCGGAAGCAAAAGAACAAAATGAGGTTCTTCTCTAGTTACAAGTATCTTGAAGTTCCAGTTTTTCAACTTATCAGATTTTGTTTTTTCCTTCCTTTTTCTTTCTAAACCATCACCCTAACCCCGTATCTTGTAATAAAATACCTCTAGCTCAATTAGGAATAGGATGGTGTGATAGTAAGTAGTAAGTCTGATCAATCGATCCCAGTTTCTTTGGACGTCATTTGAGTATGCGAGGAATATAAGTGCCCGCTGCACTTAAAAGAACGAACCTTGAGTGAATCTATCAGAGAGTTGTGATTGCAACACACTCCTGTGAGAACCCACTTTAAGGACGCTCTCCAAAAGTCTCGAAAACGACTCTGCTTTTGCATTTCATTACTCATGTTTTGTGCAGTTATCTTTTGATGATTAAATTATTGTACATATATTATTCAAAGTTCAAAGGAGCTTGTCCTTATTCCTTGCTAATCAGATGTATAAACTTCTGAGAATAAATAAGGAAACAAGACCCTTTGTACTAAATAGAAAAAGTTTGTGAGTACCTTCACTGGAAAACTCTCATGAGGCTTAAAGCTCGTCTATTAGGGAATTTCTAATGGCTTAAGGCCTTGTTGCATATGATCAAT
This sequence comes from Coptis chinensis, assembly GCF_015680905.1. Taxonomy (NCBI): domain Eukaryota; kingdom Viridiplantae; phylum Streptophyta; class Magnoliopsida; order Ranunculales; family Ranunculaceae; genus Coptis; species Coptis chinensis. Next base: position 53,468,334 of record NC_141456.1, on the reverse strand, counting down.
GTAATCGCACTCTACAAAACGAGATTAGTATAACTTATAATAAATCACTCATTTGTGATCTTGGTTTTTTCTATCATCCTTGCTTGACGACAAGCAAGATGTTATTTGGGGGTGGTGATCAGCTCCCAAATGTGTGTTTTATTACCCTTACAATACTGCATTACAACTCTTCTTACATTTAATGAAAAGACAACCCATAGCTTTTATTGCCTTTTTCAGGTTACAGAGAAATTCATACCACTAATCATAAAAGTTGCGTCTTATGACCAAAAGGTGCCTTAATCACGCTTATTATGAAGACCAGAAGCTGTTATGAAAAAGTGCTGAAAATGTCAAAGTCAAAGTTTAAAGTCAAAGGTCAAGGTCAAAGGTTAAAGACCTCAACTCAGAAGACCAGAGATGGAGGTCCTTAGCATAAAATATGGCATTCTCTAAAACCTATCTTAGTCAAGAAGAAAAGCATAAAGGAGAAAAGTATAAAGTAAAAGCAAGTTGTGAGGTATCATGAATCTATAGGAAAAGGTTAGTTTTGTAATTGTGTTATATATAAGCCAAAGAGATGTAGAGAATTAGGTATCCATTGCATTTAGGGTCCAAACCACTTGGTTTGTAGGAGTAAAATGCACCTATACTTAATATAGTGTCATGTAGGATTTAATTTCTAGTCATTTATTTTTCAAGTCTTTTTACTTTATTGTTTTTCATTTTCTTTTCTTTTTAATCTTGGTATTTTGCTTATTTTAATCAATCAATCAATCTTATTTTGTTGTTATTTGTTTCTATCTTCATTTCAATACTTTCTTTCATTGTTTTGAATCATTTCCATCTTAAACAACTTGAGTTTCAATGTTTTTCATTCATAAACTAAACTAGTTCTAAACTAAGAGTCTACCTTCTTCCTTCAAACTCCCATCATTCAAACTCTAAACAATCTAGGATGAACCATATCAAATATAAATTTGAGATACTCTAATTTAGTCTATTTCAATACCAAAAGAAGCCTTTTTAACTGAACAATATGCATCTTTATCTGAACATAACGGAATTGTTAAGTACAAAGACCCTGGTTATCCTACTGTACAATGCATCTTTGGAGATTACTTCATAACAACTGCATTATTAGACCTAGGGGCGAGTGTTAACTTACTCCTTTTTTATTTATATAAACAACTTGGTCTCCATGAACTTAAACCAACCAAAATGACTTTGCAGTTAGCCGATCGTTCTATTAAGTATCCCAAGGGCGTAGCTAAAAACATTCTCGTTAAAATTTAGGATTTTTACTACCTGATTGATTTCGTTATTCTTAACACAGAAATTGCTCATGATTCTATTCCCATCATCTTAGGGCGTCCTTTCTTGGTAACCGCCAATGGCCAAATCAATTGTCGGGATGGATCAATGACTTTTTCCTTTGGAAATCTGTCTGTGGAAGTTAACATGTTTAGACTCAAACATGGACAACTAGGTTTGCCTGTAGAAGGAGAAGTGAAGTCCATTAAGAGTTTTGTATCTCACATTAGTGTGGCTAAGACTTTCTTCCCCACACTAGTAGATACCCCTCTTCTGGAAGAAGACAAAGATCACAATTTCGACTCCCTGAATATAGATGAAATCAAGGAAGATTTCCTTCGACTCTTTTGCAGCCCTTCTTTTCCACCTCGTGAGTTCCCTCCTATTAACATCCATTCATCTATTGACGCCATGACGGAAGAAATTTTTTCACCCTCTATCCTAGTGATTCTTCTAACCCACCTATTGAGGAATGTCTTAAATATCTCAAGTCCTCTGATGATATAGAACTAAGAACATTAGTTGAGCACCATTCACCCACTTCACATCCTCATGTCACGTATTCACCTCCCATCACCAATGTTCCCCGCCTTCCACATTTTCAAAGGAACCTTGAGTTTGCACTTGACCTTTTTGCTTCTCCTGTGCTTCATGACTTCCTAAACCTATATGGTTAGGAAATAATACATAAGGACAAGCCACCCAATCCCTTCATTTTCAGATGTGAGACATTACAACCATACCCTTTCAATGAGTTTTGTGCTAAACCCGCGTTCTTATTCTTTCCACCCCTTCCTTCTAACACTTATCCATTTTCCAAGTATTTTCCACAACTATTCTTTTTCTCAAGTTCATTTACTTGGGGACCCTTTCATTCGAAGTAGAAGCGACAACATGTTAGACTCGATTCTAGGTTCATCAGATCTCACTCTCATTCTACTAAGCCAAGTCGTAGAAAATCTTGGTGCTTAACTTTGTTTGGGGGTGCTTTCTGTGATAATTATTTATGGAAAGACCCGCAACTCTTTCGGTTGTTGATATATGGTAAACTGCATGTTAATACATGTTTTAGATAAAGTCTCGAGTATCTGACTATAAATGACTCATTGTGCTCCATTCCAATCTTATATTATGGGAATGCTCCATTAAGGTAACCGAACCCTCCTTTTGGAGTGAGTGGTTGTAAGTGCTGGATCTTTAGTCCATGTTTCATGTAACTCACGTATTCATCTCTTGCCATTTTTCTCGTTATTTGAGTAGTGTTTCTCTATGGAGTGAGTTCCATTTTTATTTCTTCCTCATAATTTGTTTTTCCAAAAAAAAAACCTATAAAAAATTTAAAATTTAAAAACATAAACATATATTAGTAAGTCTAGGGAATCTGACTTTAAACGACCCATGTTTTTGTAAAATACCACCTTTCTAGAGTCCTACTATCGATTTAGATAAAAAAGAATGTAACTTGTATTGTCTTTGACAATTCCTTTCATTAATAAATTTCCTTACTTGCGTGCCAAAAAAAAAAAAAACCACCTTTCTAGAGTATAAGCCACAAAAATTTTCAAACTTAAAAAGAGGTTTCAAATTTTGTTTTGGGGTGGCATATTTTGGTCGTTCTTTTCAAAACTTTTTGCCACCTTTTTCCTATCATGTTTACTCTAGTAGAGTCTAGGTTAGTTAGTTACGTAATTTAATTGTGCTATTAAATTATTTCATGAAACCCCTTCTCCCAAATTTTTTGGGGATGGTATATTTAATTTTAGCACATTGTACGTTTACGTATTAAAATTGTATGTATAAATATTGAAATATAGAACCCATGGGCCTTGTTGATTTAATTGGGATGCATAATGTAACTAGGTACCTTAATTTCGTGAAATATCACTATTTCACGGAATTTAGGAAGTTAATCCTATAGGAGCCACGATAGGCACATGTTTGATTTGTGAATGTATGATATTATTTTATTTTTGTTAGAGTCCGCTTATGTCCCAAACACTATTTAATTATTTCATATTATCCCCATAACGGGAGGAACTCATATAGGAGTTGTGTATGTTTTTATTTATTTATATTAGTATAGATTAACCTTCTTTTTCAGGTGCTCCCATTTACAAGCGTGTTTCTATGATACTCTCTATTCTTTATTTTTATTCCATACTTTGGGAACAAAGCATGAGTCTGTTTAGGGGTGGTATAGAAACACGTTGTAAATGTTTAAGCACATATTAGGTTATACATTAAGTATTATTTGTCGTATAAAAGTAGAAAAGTATTAAAATAATAAAAATAGCTTACTATGCACTTACTGATAATGGTATTATCATAAAAATCATATGGTACTCTCTATCCTTTATTTTTATTCATACTTTGGGAACAAAGTATGACTCTGTTTGGGGGTGGTATAGAAACACGTTATAAATGCTTAAGCACATATTAGGTTGTACATTAAGTATTATTTGTCGTATAAAAGTAGAAAAGTATTAAAATCATAAAAATAGTTTATACTATGCACTTAGTGATAATGGTATTGTTCCCTTCTCCATGATGATATTAGTCTAGAAATCTCACATAGTACTTAAATTAGGATTTAATTTTGAAAGTTAGATTAATATGTAGATAATAGTCATTGCATCTTTTCATGAACATCTTGTATAAGCATCTATAATTATACTTGAAAGTATTTTTCTGAGACCTAGGTTAGAGTACTTAATACATATCCTTTGAGCATCTAGCTTAAATGCCTCATAAAAGTAAAATATATGAGTGATGACACAAGGGAGAAGTAAAATCTGAGTAGAGAAATCATACATCCACTTAGTTGATCACCATACCATATCCTAAGCGAGAATTTAGTCCCTTTTTGGATCGATATAACCACAAATTCTGACTTAAGTATATTTTCAGCTAGTTACCCCACTGAGCCTTTTCATTAGCCTTTTCACAAACCAAAAATTCTTTACCCAATAAAACAAAATAAAAAAATAAAATTAGCCTACCTATCTGGATAAGTATGAGAAATAGGATGAATGAAGAAAAGAGAAGACAAAAACCTGTGTAAACAAAAATTAGTTAGTTGCTTCAAAAGAAAAAGAAATAGAAAAAGAATAGAAAAGAAAAGAAAGTTTCCATCTAAAGAAAATAAAAATAAAATAAAAAGTTAGAACTCCAAAAATAGAATAAAAGGAGTCAAAAGCTAAAACAAAAGGGCTAAGAATGGAAACAAAGTGTAGAAGCAAAGTCAGAACAAGATTTTCTCTAGTTACATAATATGAATACCCTATTTTCTCAGACTTGTCTTTTTGATTATCCATTTCCTTTCTTCTTTAACCAACACCTACGCCCCATATCATCTAATAAAGAACTCTAGCTCAATTAGGAATAGGTCGGTGTGAAAATAAGTGGTAAATATATTTGATCGACCTCGGCTTCCTTAGATTGTCATTGAGATTGTGGGGAAATGTGTGCCCACTGCATACTGGAGTTAGCAAGCATGAGTGGAAAAATCAGAGTGTTATGTGTCTTGACATATTCCTTGTGAAAACCTACTTAGACACGCTACCCAAAAGTTTTAGAAATGGACCTACCATTGTATTTCATAGCATAGTTTATTGTATAGTTGTTTATCTTAAGATAATTTGATTATTATGCAGGTATTAATTTAGGAGTTAGATTGATGATCCTTGTCTAAATTCCATTGAGAAGTATAGATATCTGAGATAAATTAGAGGACAATTACTTTTATTTCTTAGTCGTTGTAGTATAAATGAAGTTTGTGAGTATCTTCTCGGGAAAACCCTCACGAGGCTATAACTCGTCCACTAAGGAATTCCTAGTGGTTTAAGTCTTATTGCATATGGTCAATGCAATCGCACTGTGCAAAACGAGATTAGTTAGGACCACATTTTTTGCCACTTATCTATTTTTATTTCTCATTTTTGCTTGAGGACAAGCAAAATGTTGTTTGGGGGTGGTGTGATAAGTACCCAAAAGTGTAGTTTAAACCGCTTAATAGTATTACATTTAGGCAAATTATGTTTATAATAAATAAGAGTTAGTATTGTTTACGTGTTTTTGTGTATTCCAGGTCTTGAAGCTGTTTATGTGTTTAAAGATGTCATTTTGCATTGAAAACAAGTCAAGATGATTGCTAGAAGAGTTCTATGTTTAAAGCCCAAGAATCCATAAGAAAAAATATTTTCAAGCCCAGTCAAAGTCAATTCGGGTAGAAAAAACATAAAAAACCCATTAGAACATCAAAAGGGCGTACCTTTGAACTCATACCTCAAAATTGGGCCTACCTTTATGTCAAAACGACCGTCTCAGAATAAGTTTTCCAATAGATATGGATTTTCACAATCAAAGCTATAAAAGTTGATGAAAAATGGCACTGATGTAATTTCTAGCAGAATTGTCCCTTTTAGACTTAACTTAATGGACTTGAGCTCACATTAGAGGCACAAAGTATAGCCTCCAGGCCTATGCACGAAAAATATAACCCTAATCCTCTCCTATATGAAGAGGATTAAGGCTAAATCTAACTTTGCTACTCCCCTCATTAGTTTAGTTTTAATTTAGGTCTCTCTCTCCCCTTTTCTTTAGTTTAGTTAAGTAATTAGGGTTTATAATTGTACCTTATATTAAATCACATTCAATAAAGCTTTAGTATTCAATTCTCTTTACTTCTATGTCTTTACTTTATTGTTTTAGTTTAACTAATCCGATGACACAAGGCTAAAACCTCCATTAGAGGGGGTTAATGAAGTCACGTGAGGATGATTGATTAATTAGAATGGTTGTTGTTTAGAATAGTCACTACAACAAATATGACATATGACATCACTAATTTTACATCACTTTCAGTGAAGTGATGTCATAAGAAAACTATGACATCACTTTTTTCAGCAAATGATGTAATAATTATCACAATTTTTTTTAACATCACTTATTTCATAAGCTGATGTAGTAGAGTTTTACAATATTATTTTAATACGTGATGTCTTGATAGTGATGTAGTAACATTTTATTACGACACTCGCTGTGTCACTTATAAAGTAATGTAATATCTATGTATTCAACATCACTTTAAAAGTGTTGTCACTCACCGTGTCACTTATAAAGTGATGTACTATCTATATATTCAACATCACTTTAAAAGTGATTTTGCCAAGTTTTCTAAATCACTTATAATGTGACTTCCATAATTATTATTATTAATATAAGAGTTAATTACTCAGAAAGACCCTCCAAAAAATTAGGTAAAATAGAAATGAAACACGCGCGCTGGTTTGATAGACTAACTGCCCTTAAACAAAAAATAGAAAATAAAAAACCGTGATTTTTTCTACTGAATATATTTTGGTTTCCCTAGTTAGAATCGGAAGATCATCGAAAAATTAGGTTAAATAGAAATTAAATAGCACTGGTTTGCTCAACTAGACCTTAAACGAAAATTAGAAATAAAAAATAGCGAATTTTATACTGAAATTTTTGGTTTCCCGCTGAGAACTTGGAAGTGGTAATCGTTATAAGTTATACCTAGGGCAAATTGTTATGGGAAAAGCAAGAAAGTCGGCTGAAAATTATTTTGAAGCAGGTTTGTTTCTTCTTCCTTTCTTCCTCCCCTCTTGATTTTCTTCTCATATACCATTTTGAAATTAACTAATTTATACCTTGTTTTACCGATTTCTTCCAAAAAAGAATCATCCTTTTCAGTAGATCTTGTACGTGAGCAAAGGAAGAAGGCAAACAGGTTCGTTTTTTTTTCTCTCTCTCTCTCTCTCTCTGTTTATTGAATTTATCTGTTTGGTTGTGTTCGATTCATCTTTAAGATTTATTGTTTGGGATTGTTTGGCTGTAATCTTTTGGACTATTGCTCAAAAGCTGATATTAGATTGATTTTAGCCTCAAAGTAAAGTTATGTTTGTATTGCTCCAGTTGCTGATATTTTTGTTTCTCCCAAGACCAAATACCGAAAGCTTTGCTTGCGTAAGTTATCCTATTTATAGGTAGATTACTAAGGATGTTATGGACAAGACATGGAGATCATTATACAGGTTTAGTATACTATAATTCATTTATGTTTTTTTTAGATAATTGTTACATATATGGATATTACAATTAATGAGTATATGCTAAAATTAAACAGAGCTACCGATGAGTACGAAGCTGGTGTTGATGAATTCATCGAATTCACATCTAAACATGCAGAAGATGAAGAAATTCTTAGATGTCCATGCAATGAGTACAAAAATTTAGAACATTTTGACATAGATACTGTAAAATTCTTTTTGATGTCGAAGGGTATTGATATGACCTATGACCCATTCATTTTGCACGGAGAAGAAGTGCAAGTTCTCGTAGAAGACGAGGGTTTTAAAAATACAAACATCAACCACACTGAGACATATGAGCTGTTTAAAGCAACAAATGAAAGTAATTCTAAGGAAATTCCTATCGGTGCAAAAGAAGAAGCTAAGCTTCAAAAGGCGATTGAGGAAGCTGAAAAACCATTGTATGGAGGTTCTAAGTACACCAAATTGGATGCAATGGTTTCTTTGTATACCCTAAAAGCAAAGAGGGGTTGGTCTAACAGTAGCTTTACCGAGTTGTTGGAGATACTTGAAGATATCCTTCCTGAGGATAACATTATTCCTCGGTCACATCATTCAGCAAGGTCAATGTTAAGAAAGTTTGATTTGGATTTTAAGTAGGTGCATGCGTGTGTAAATGACTGCATGTTATTTTGGGATAAAGACGAAGATTTGGTGACTTGTCAAAAGTGCAAAACCTCACGATGGAAAGTCGATCCCCACACAAAGAAGGTACTTGAGAAGGTTCCAGCGAAGGTTCTAAGGTATTTTCCTGTGATACCTAGGTTCAAAAGGAAGTTTAGGTCAGTCGATACAGCAAAAGATTTGACTTGGCATGCTTCTAATAGAAGTAGTGATGGAATCATGCGTCATCTAGTTGATTCTCCGGCTTGGAAACATATTGATAACAGTTGCCTGTCTTTTGGAGAAGATGCTTGAAACCTACGATTGGGATTGTCTGCTGATGGTGTCAATCCTCATTGCACTCTCAGTTCAAGGTATAGTTGTTGGCCAATCATTTTGGCCATCTATAAATTATCGCCGTGGCTATGCATGTGAAAGAAATATCTAATGTTGACATTGATAATCCTCGGCCCTAACCAGCCAGGTAAAGACATAGATATTTATTTACAATTGCTAATTTCTGACCTGCTGGTTTTATGGAGAGATGGAGTGCAAACTTATGATGCATGCACAAAAACCACGTTCACATTAAGATCTGTTTTAATGTGGACGATTAATGATTTCCCAGCATTAGGTAACCTAGCTGGATGTGCAACAAAGGGTAGAGTGGGATGTCCAAAGTGTGGTGTTAATACACGTGCAGAATGGCTGAAATATAGCAGAAAATTCTCTTATATGGGTAGTAGAAGGTTCCTTCCAGATGATCATCCATTTCGTTTCAAGAAAAGTTGGTTTAATGGGAAACAGGAGCTTGACCCAAAACCAATTCCTTTGAAAGGTGCAGAAAATTTTACAGAGGTAGATACTATTGAAGCTGATTGGGGAATTCGACGTAAAAATTTTTTGAGAGAAGAATGGGGGAAAGCCATAGGACAAAAAAAAAGGAAGCGAGGAATGGGTGTGCAAATGAAAGTTGGATTGGGAGTAGCCACAAAACTGACCAAAAAAACAAAGTAGAGAAGGCCAAATGTGGAAAAAAATATCTATTTTTTTTATTTGCCTTATTGGAGACACCTTTTGATACGACATAACTTAGATGTTATGCATATAGAGAAGAACATCTATGAAAGTTTGCTTGGAACATTGTTAAATATGAAGAAGAGATCAAAAGATGGTGTTAAATCTCGGCAAGACTTGGAAGAGTTAGGAATAAGAGTAGACTTGCGTCCTAAACGAGACGGGAACAGAACATTACTTCCTACAGCGCCATACACCTTGTCAAAAAATGAGAAACAAATATTTTGTGAAAGATTGAAGTCATTGAAGTTGCCAGATGGGTCTAGTTCAAATATCTCTTATCACATTTCTTTGGATGATCATACTATATATGATTTGAAGTCTTATGATTATCATGTGCTATTGCAACAATTGTTGCCTGTGGCTTTTAGAAATCTTTTACCTAAAGGCCCGAGGAACACAATTTTCAGACTCTGCTCATTCTATAATGAGCTTTGCCAAAAGACGATCGATCAGGAAAGAATGGAGAGCTTGGAGGATGAAGTGGTTCAGACAATGTGTCTATTGGAGCGATACTTCCCTCCATCGTTCTTTGACATTATGGTGCACTTGACAATTCATCTTGTGCAGGAGGCATGCCTTGGAGGTCTTGTATAATTTCGTTGGATGTATGCCTTTGAAAGGTATTACTATCTCACTAGCTAGGAGGCTTTTTCCACCAAAAGAAAGATTTTTTTGAAAAATGTTAATTCCTAAAGCAGACATATATTATTATGCTTTAGGTACATGAAAGATTTAAAAGCAAGTGTAAGGAACTATGCTAGGCCTGAAGGATGTATGGCTAAATGTCACTTGGCTGACGAGTGTGTTAGATTTTGTGTTGAGAATATGGAAAATGTTAAATGTAATAGTGAGCAAGTGAGTAGAAATGACGACTATGATGAAAACTCCATTATTCCTAAAGGTAAACCTCTACTAAAGGCAACACCAATTACATTAACTGAATCTATGCTTGAAGCAACACACCTTTGCCTTTTGTTCAATTTCAAGGAAGTTCAGCCATACATTGAGTAAGTAAATTTACATAGCATGGTAAGTTATACTTCGTATTTGTTAGTATTTTTAATTTAACACCTATCAAGCAGAGAACACAAAAAAGAACTCATCCAAAAGGATTCTAGGTTGGGCAAAAACGAAGGTGCGTTAACAGCCAAACACACCGAGAAGTTCAGTGAGTGGTTTAAAACTGAGGTGAGGAAGTCATGTACTTCATCGTGACTTTTTAAATGCATAACATTAATAATTTAACATTTAAATCTCTTTTTGTGTGCATTTAGATTGAAACTGAGAAGAAACACAAACTTGTATCCAAAGTGTTGGATTGGTTGGTTGATGGTCCTTCTATAGATGCTTTGAGCTATAAAGGTTATTTGATAAAGGGTCACCGCTATCACACAAAGGATGGTGAGAAAGGAACTCAAAACTCTGGAGTGTCATTGTCAGCTAATACCCTATGTAGGGCTAGTGCTAAAGACACCAGGCAAGTTGAGCAAACGGTGATTCATTATGGTGTGATCAGGCAAATTATTTTGCTAGATTATGGTACATTTAAGTATCCAGTTTTTAAGTGTGATTGGGCAAATGTGGGAAGTGGAATTAAAGTTGAGGAGGGATTTACATTAGTCAATTTCCATCAGAGTTTGTACCACAAACAAGATCCGTTTATCCTTGCATCCCAAGCTGAGCCAGTTTTTTACTCTTGAGAATCAAGTGATAGTAGTTGGTATGTGGTTTTGAGAGCACCTCCTCGTGGATTCCATGATTTTGAATGTGGTGTTGATGAAGATCTTGGCAATGTATCCACACCACCACTGCCTTTTGAAAACATTGAGTTGGTTAATGACATAGAAGATGATGGAGTTCATGCGCATGAGCGTAAGGATTGTCCAGGAATGTGGTACTAAAAGAAAAAAAAAGCATTAATTGTATTAGTGTGTCAGTTTTTGTTTTTGAGTTGTAGTGGTGTGTTTTTATTTTTTTGATTTTTAAGGGTTAGTTTTATATAAGAAGTAAATGGTTTCTTTGTTTAATTTATTTGAGCTTTTCCATTGTTTTATTGTAATGACACTTCCGAAATGGCTTGAATATTAATTTTGTTTATTTTAGGGGGACACACAAACTCAAATGTTGATATTGCATTTGTATATATTTGCGATAACTAATTCCTTACTTTTGGTGTATTTGTGAAGAATGTCAGGGGGAAATAAAAAGAGAAAGTTCACCACGGTAAGATATTTTAGATATAATTTTCTCGCTTTGCTTAGTTTGATCATGTTATTCAAAATTCTAATTTATGTTTGGTTAAATATTCAGTATTAATTAGCTGCAAGAGCTAAGGTTCAGAAATTTAGAAGGGCAATTGCAGAAGCAAATAAGAAGAATGCACAAGTAAATACAAGTGTGCTCATGATTTTGAAATTATTAGTATGTATAACTTTCATGTTTATGAGTATATAATGTTAAAATCATAAGAGTTGAACTAGAGTTTAGAGCCACCATAAAAGAGATTTGCAGTGGAGCTAAACTCTCATGCTAGTGGAGCCATGATCATAGATGACTTGGTGTTCACTAAGGATCAACAAGCAATTCGATAACTAACCTAATAGTCAATTGAATTGCGAGTGGAATTTACCCTCTCTATTACCTTTCTCATAATTTAATTCACTATTTTAGCATCTTGAATTCATTGTTTTTATCATAGTATATTACTCTCTCATTAGTTAATAATAGTTTAAACTAAATTCGTATTTAAGTACATGCAAACAAGAGTGGATCGAACATAATTGCTCACTTATATATCAACATGTTTAGAGAGTATGATTATTGATTAATATGCATGATTTTAGTATGTAGAAACATTGTTTTTATATCTAATTTAATTATTTTATCATGATGGTTGGGTGGTGGTTTTTCACATGATCTCGAGGACTCAGAGAATTCTTCATCTAGTTTTGGCATTTCCACAGGATTGTGGTTCATATCTGCAATAGTAAGAATGTCACAAATTTGTTCCATCGATAAATCTTTAACGGTCAAACTAAATTGAAATCCAATTTCCACCATATATTTTATTTCCTTTTTTCCAAGCACTTAATTTTCTTTGTCCTCTCTACCTAGATCTTTATAAATTTTCTTAATGCCATTATCCAAGTGTGTCGAGTCCAATACATGATCTTGAGTTTCTTTTGTCGGAGTTTTCTCATTTATAGGTAATGATGTATTAATGCATGTGAGAGAAACTATGACTTTGGGCATATATTCATCATCATAAGGTTTGGAATTCTCACGATAGTCATGTGGAGGTTGATGTGGATTTAATTGATCAAAAGCATCAAGATGGCCTTTAGCAATTGGCTTTGTTATAGTAACACCTTGTTTCTCTTTTCGGTTGGGTTCTGGACTGGTGGAAAGAATATTAGTCTCAGATGTGGAATCTTTTGAATTGAATTGGAGGAAACATAAGGTAGTTGCTATTTGCTAAGTTAGTATTGTTTGCTTGGCCATTTCCTAGTAAAGTTGGTCTGTGATAGATGGTGGAGTGGGACATGAGTTTGATATGGATGGTGATGTGAATGGTAATGGGTTTTGGGTGAAACCGTACTCTGACTGATCAGGTGGATATATGAATGGTGGTTGATTATTTGTGGTTGAACTCCATGAATTGTTGACATGACTAGAAAACTCTTGAGTGTATGGGGTCTAGGGAAATTTGAAAATTGAAGTTCATAATCGTAAGGATTTCCCGTAGTAGACTTGAATTCGGTATATAATGGATAATGTGATAACTAGTGATAAGGACTACTGCAAAAAGAAGAAGGTTCTGGGTTTGCATTGTAATTCCATGACGGTTGCGATGCATATTGGTAAGACATGAATGCTCAATCAATGATGATGCACAAATAGTAGAAATTCATTTTTTTTGGATTTTTGAAAATATTTTCTTGGTTTATAGATTACTATGCCCTATTCAAATGAACAACTGGGCTCGAAACTAGGATGGGTCTACTACATGGCTCAGAAGAGTAAGCATTCACTTCACCAAGTGGTGTGCTACCAAGAATATGTAGGAACCGTTATGGTTGCATCGAATGATATACTACAAACTTCGAAAACCCATGTGCAGCGGAATAAAGGGTTTTCACGATTTGGTTAGGAATCATACCTTTTTAGTCAGCTGTGATAACTCTGAGAATCCAAATTCTACAAATCAGCAACCTCTTGATCTTCTGTGGTATTCTTATCCTTATAATGGACGTTGTGTAGGCAATGATCTTCCAGCCTCTTCTTTCTCTCTTGGCCTCTCTTACTCACAAGATCAGAACCGAATTTGGAACTTGTCTTTCTTGAGCAAAACCTTAGCCAAAAAACGGCCAGAGAAAGAGAGTTTCTATTTATAGGCTACAATAGGGACCATGAGGAGAAATCAGGGTTAGGTCTCCTGACGGGCTTGGGCTTCCCATGTTCGCCCAGAACACACGGCCCAAGTCCGTCAACAAATGGCTTATTCCACTAAAGGCTATTGTTGCACTACCACCCTAATCCCAAATTACGCGTTACGTTTATGGGCTCCATATTATATGTTTGTCGATCTCCCCGTGTTTAAGATATCGAATGCCCATTGATTAAGTCAAGTTACTGACAACTACATTAATCAACTTCTTATGTCCTTTAGTAGTACCACTCAACCTCATTGTCATGTCGGGATTAAATCCACTGCGGGGTTTACATGACAATCCTTATGAAACTCCTCAAGGGACATCATCAACCCGACTTCCTGCCCAGTCACGGTTCCTTCTATAATCAACAACACAACTTACATACAATGTCATTACCCAATCCATCGAGTTTGTTGATTCACAAATGAATCTCACTCATTGATGATTTAAAGCAATGTACAATGCACGTAAGTGCCCGTTATTATATCCTGATTAAGAGGACAAGCGTCCATAATAACAGAGGTGTTTGTTCTTTTATATAGTCAGTATAAATAAAAATAACCTCATTTAGTCCTGTTCAATACACACAAAGTGTACTAGTGTAATCTTGTAGCCAAGATAGACTAATACCAGATTATACTACAATCGTACCAATGGTTTGTCCAAATTCATCAAGGTTGTGAACGTTTACTTATACTTTATAAGGTACTGGTGATATGATCTTCTGTGTATCACCACACACCATATCATCTACAACATAAAGTATTAGACGCATGCATATAACTAATAACATATATAATATGCATAACATTTGCCCATAAGATTCTCATTCAAAATATAAAGAATTAGAGTTAATACAAAAGTAATGCTTTTAGGACATAACCCTATCAGAATCTCACTCACGGTGAATCTGGGGGAGGGGAGTGAGGAATGTAGTGATAGGGTTATATACTAAAAGCATTATTTTTGTATTAACTCTAATTCTTTATATTTTGAATGAGAATCATATGGGCAAATGTTATGCATATTATATATATTATTAGTTATATGCATGTGTCTAATACTTTATGTTGTAGATGATATGGTGTGTGGTGACACACATAAGATCATATCATCAGTACCTTATAAAGTATAAGTAAACGTTCACAACTTAGATGGATTTGGACAAACCATTGGTACGGTTGTAGTATAATCTAGTATTATTCTATCTTGACTACATGATTATACTAGTACACTTTGTGTGTATTGAACAGGACCAAGTGAGGTTGTTTCTCTTTATACTGACTATATAAGAAAACAAACACCTCTGTTATTATGGATGCTTGTCCTCTTAATCCGGACATAATAACGGGCATTTACATGCATTGTACATTGCTTTAAATCATCAATGAGTGAGATTCATTTGTGAATCAACAAACTCGATGGATTGGGTAATGACATTGTATGTAAGGTGTGCTGTTGATTATAGAAGGAATCCGTGACCTGCAGGAAGTTAGGTTGATGATGTCCTCTTGAGGAGCTCATAAGGATTGTCATGTAAACCCTGCAAGTGGATTTAATCCGACATGACAATGAGGTTGAGTGGTACTACCCAAGGACATAAAAAGTTGATTAATGTAGTTGTCAGTAACTTGACTTAATCAACGGGCATTCAATATCTTAAATACGGGGAGATCAACGAGCATATAATATGGAGCCCATAAACGTAATACACGTAATTTGGGATTAGGGCGGTAGTGCAACAATGGCCTTTAGTGGAATAAGTCATTTGTTGACGGACTTGGGCCATGTGTTCTGAGCGAACATGGGAAGCCCAAGCCCGTCAGGAGACCTAACCCTAATTTCTCCTCATGGTCCCTGTTGTAGCCTATATAAAGAAACCCTTTTCTCTTGGCTGAAATTGATTCTTTCATTGATTGAAAAAGAGAGGAAAGAAAAGAGAGAAAGAAAGGGTTGGTAGATCGTTAGCCACACAACGTCCATTCCAAGGATAGGAATACAACAGAAGATCAAGAGGTTGCTGATTCGTAGAGCTTGGATTCTCAGAGTTATCACAGCTGATCAAAGGTATGATTCTAACCAAAATCGTGAGAACCCTTTATTCCGCTGCGCATGGGTTTTCGTGGTTTGTAGTAAATCATTACATGAAACCATAACGGTTCCTACAGGGTCATCACACGTGGGTCAATCACTTAGTGGATGCTCCATTATTTGTGAACTAATTGATGTCAAAATCAAGTAGTGCACTAAATTGTATTAAATGTATAAGTGGAGCATTAGATTGATTTTTTCAAATGAATGGATGAAGGCAATTATTGTTTGCACTCATTCATTCCATTAGGAAATATTGTAAGTAAAATGGAATTTCATTCCATACAGAGAATTTCATGTTTTGTTTAGAGAAAATTTTTTAAGTTATTAATGGAGTCCGCTCCATACTCTTTCTAGGGAAAATAAGAAAATCTCTCCTTCTTTTACTTCTTCTTCCTATCTTACTTCTCTTTCTTGTTGTTTGTAGTTCATTCCTCCTAGGATCATGAGCTAAAACCCTCCCTTATGGAAGGTTAATGATGCTCATGTGAGGAGAAGCTTCATTAATGTAGTCTTTCATTACTTTCATTGTTAACAAGTTTCTTGTTACATCAACTCTGAAATAGTTTATGTTTATAACAGTCTAGGACTTGTTGGGGTCCTCTAGAGATAGAGTACCATAACAACTCCTCATGCAAGTAGGTTGATCAGTCCCCAAATGTGCGTTTAACTACCTTTACAATGCTTTAAATATGCTCTTCTTATGCTTAGTGAATAGATGATAAAAGTAAAATGAATAGTCTACCTACGAAATGAACGATGAATTCACAACGTAAGTAAACTAAAACTGGACTTTACGAATCTATTATCAAAGCTTCTACTCTCGATGCGAATTGCACTAAGTGGAGTAGGAAGTTCGTTCCACTCCTAGTTCCCTAGCATGGATTGTCTTCTAAGTCTAAGAAATCAGCCTTAAGTCAAATGAGAGCTTTACGAAATGTTATGCTAACAAGACGTGTTATTTTAAATAACTAGATATAATAAATAACAAGATAAAATATAAACTAAAGATAATCTACGAAGCTACGGAAATACGATTGTTTGACTCTAGATAAAGAAATAGAGGGGAATTAAATCCACCTCGAATCCAACTTAATAACCTAGTATAGATTGTCGTATCTCGATTCTCACGTTTTCATGGCAAGAATTTCGAGTCTAATCCCTAGTGTTCATGGCATTCCTACCGGATACTAACTAGCATGTGAGGTCGTCCACCCATTCTCATGGCGAAACACGACCTTCTAGAGTGGAATAGATTCTACTACCAAATTCTATACTAACCACTAAGTTTTCATCAAGGCTTCATCAACCCCTCTAATGGAGGTTTAGCCTTGAGTCATCAAACTAACATTTCCCATTGAATCTAAACTAAACATAATGTAAGAAATTGAGATTTACTTAATTAACAATAATGAATCTAATTTAATGGCTGGAATGGAATAAGAACAAGAATTTAATTTAGATCTAGAATGGAAATGACAAAATTCAAATTGACAACTAACTATTTTATTAATCTAATCAATCAAGAACAATCATTCAAAGATTTAATCTAAAAAACAGAATTGAAATGGAACTAAAACTTAATCTATTAATAAAGCTAGATCTAGAATTCTATATATTAATTTAGGTCTAACTAGCTACCATTAACAAAGAATGAAGCTTTTGTTTTTATACATCCAGATCCAAAATCGTGCATGGGCTTGGAGCCATGTTTTGGGCCGAGAATCGTGCCCAAAACCCAATTCTTCGGTCCAAAAGGCCTCTTCAGCTGCAGTTCGCTTCAACAGACTTTTCGTCCATTTCTGCTCCTCTGATTGGGTCAAGGCTTAGACCATTGGAAAGCTCTTTCCGAGCCGGTCGTTTTGACATAAGGTAGGCCCAATTCGAGGTCTGAGTCCAAAAATATGGCATTCGGAAGTTCTCACTGACTGCTCCTTTATCTCGCTAAAGTGGCACAGTTACGCATATAATGGACTTTGAAGCCCGAAATGCATAAAACACGTAATCAGTATTAACTCTTACTTATTATTCACATAATTGGTCTAACAAGATGATTATTAAGGGTTAAAACTACAGTTTTGGGCTCTTATCAAACCACCCCCCCAAACAAAGATTTTGCTTGTCCTCAAGCAAAGATGAGAAATTAGAATAAGTGACCAAAAATGGAGTTCTAACTACTCGCGTTTATTGAGTGCGATTGCATTGACCATATGCAACAAGGCTTTAAACCACTAGGAATTCCCTAGTGGACGAAGTTATAGCCTCGTGAGAGTTTTCCAAAGGAAGGTACTCACAAACTTCATCTATACTACAACGACTAAGAAATAAAACTATTGTTTTCTCATTCATGTCTCAACTATCTATACATATCACTAGCAAATAGATAAGAATAACCCAAAGAACCCTAAGCTAATATATGCATAATAATCAATCATCTAAAATAAACATATAACAATGAGTAATACTATGAAAATGTAATAGCAGTCCATTTCTCAAAAACTCGGAATAAGCGTCCTTAAGTAGGTCCTCACATAAATGTCAAGACAAAAAACCACTCTGATTTTTCCACTCAAGTTTAAGCTACTCCAAGGTGTGGTGGGGCACACTTTACCTTACAATCTCAATGACAACAAGGAAGCCGAGTCGATCAAACACATCTGCCACTTACTATCACACTAACCTATTCCTAATTGAGCTAGAGGTCTTTTTATTAGGTGTTATGGGGATTAGGAGATGGTTTAAGAAGGAAGGAAATGGATATTCAAAAAGGACAAGTCTGAGATAATAGAGTCTTCATATTATGTAACTAGAGAAACCTTGTTATTTACTTTTGCTTCTATACTTTGTTTCCATCCTTAGCCATTTTTTTCTTTTTCTTTTCTTTGGCTTTTGACTCCCTTTATTCTATTTTTGGAGTTTTGATTTATTTCTATTTTTTTTTTCTTTTTCTTTGGATGGAAACTTCTTTTCTTTATTTCCGGAAGCAACTAACTAATTTTTGTTTACACAGGTTTTTCTCTTCTTCTTTCTTCATCATTCTATTCTCAGACTTATTCTAAATTGGGTAGGTTGATTTATTATTATTTTTTTTTTTTTTTTTGTTTTGTTTTTGTAACAGGGTAAAGGAATTGTGGTTTATGGAAGGGCTAATGAAAGGCTCGAGGGGCTTAATTAGCGAAAAATAATTCATAGGTTTGAATTTCTGGCTATATCGATCCAAAGAGGGCCTAAATTCTCGCTTAGGATATGGCATAGTGATCAAGCAAGTGGACGTGTGATTTCTCTATCCGGATTTTACTTCTCCCTTGTGTCATTTCTCAAATGTTTCGCTCATATAAGGCTTTAGGCTATATTCTCACAGGATTTGTAGAATAAGTACTCTAGCCTAGATTTCAGAAACTTACTGCTAACAATCATAGATACTCATGTAATAAATTTATAGATAGATGCAAAGATTATTACCTACATATTAACCTAAGTTTCTAACAATTATTCTGATGCAAAAGCTATGTGAGACTTCTAAATTGTTAAGAGCATAGAGAAAGAAAACAATACCAATATTCCTAAGTGTATAGCATACTTTTTTATTTATATTTTTGAATTTTTTTGAAATTTTAAGTAGAAAACAAGTGCATATTATACATATATATCCTAACAGATGTCTTAATTACACGTGTTTCTATGCCCCCTAAACAAGAAGCATGCTTTGTCCTCAAAGCATTTAAATAAAGAGGGTAGGAAAAATACCATTGAAGCGCGTGAAATTCAGGAACATCTGCAAAACAAAGTTAAAACATACAAATATAGTAATAAAAATACTGACGCAACTCTATAAGAGTTCCACCCATTATGGGGTTAATAGAATGAAATTGCTTGGGACTTAAGCAGACACTAACTTAACTAAAAAAAACTTACCTGCACCCCAGCATCTACTCGTCATCCTCCTCTTCTATATGAGGTTCTTTTCGCATCCCCGCCATGCCATAACAACTTGCCACGCCTTCCGTGGGTGTATCATCAACTAGTGCTAACCTCTCTAGTGTTATTTGGTCCGATGGGGTGTAAGGGGCAACCAAATGTGGTTGCACCTGCCATCCCGCCAAGTCATGGCTCGGAATGATCTTACCACCATCGATGGGTGGGTCTCATGATTTCGACCCTTTCCCAATGCGGTAATCGCGGTACGCAATATGGGTAGGCAAGCCGCATAATCGCGGCAAACCAAGAAAGGCATAAGAAGGTACTTATGCCTCAAGGTATGGCCTCGTTTCAGAGTAGCAACTAAAACTCGGGAATGTCATACCGACGACGTCCCTCGGCTAAAGCAAGGAAAACGCCACCAAATGATATTATTGGCGATAGTAAACCGCCGTTCCCCTAGAATGTTCATCATGATGAACAACATGGTTGTGCCTACATTCAAATGATAGGCTACTGTAGGCGATGTTATATTGGTCTTTGTCCATGATAATGAAACACCCCTCCCCCATAATACTCATGGAAATAGGCATATTCATATAGGTATGAGTTATCATCATATATCCCCACGTGTGCATAGGGTCAGGTAATGGCAACCCCAAAACCAAAGCTATCAATTGCTTACTGAATTTCATAGTCGTGCCATCAATAGCAAGGGAAAATTTTTGTTCCCCTTCGTGGGTACAATAAAAAGTAATATTATTATAGAAGAATTCAGTTAGCTTAGGTGAAAAGAGTCGCCATCACTCACCGAAGATGCCGCCATCCTAATCGCATCGATCCGGCCATGAACGATGCTCCATAGGTATCGGTTCCCATCAAGTCTTCAAATGACTGTCAGAATCACTATAGGAGGTGTCATCTTAAAACTACTCAGTAGAACGGTCGCGAAAACTGGAAGAAACCTCGAAAAATTTGAATTTCACGTAACTTACGGGAGGAGGCTGGCGCTATAGATATAAAGCGCCGAGTCAGTCGCTTTTAGGTTTTGAAATTATAGTGTTTGGGCGGCTGGCTCCTCTGATTTTTCGATTTACAGTGTTTTAGGGCGAAGTCAGCTTTACTTACTTGGCTGGCGCCAACAACAAAATTCGACAAAAGTGTAAAGCGAAAGCAGCTCCTCGCCGCTGCCGTAGTGCGTAAACCGAAAGCCGACAAGAGAAAACAAGAAGAAAAAGCTTGGAGTAAAAAGTGAGAGATGATTGTGGGGTGTAGTGTGGGTTGTGAGTGTAGAAAGATGGAAGTTTAAATAGGTTCTGGGTTTCCAAAACGAATCGGCAACTTGCCAAACTGTTTTAAGGCAATTTCCGGAAATAGAAATCTGCCAAACCCGAAAATGGAACTAACCATAGTTTTGATTTCCTAACAACCCTGGTATCTTTTAAACTTGGTTTAGAATAGGTGCTTCTAAACTCTCCTACATATCATGGTACCACTACAAAAAATCATAGATATGCCGATATCGGCCTAATTTTCAACTTTGACTCCAAGATAACCTTACGAAAAATGATCAAAATAAATTATATTAAAATAATATGAAATCCAAGCAATCTAAAACAAACAACTTAATATTTAAATCTAACTACTGAAATAAAATTCCACTAACAAAACAATAAAAAACAATGAAATAACAGACACAACCGATGGTGAACACCTAGGCGCAGGAAGAAGATGGTCCCCGAGATGGAGACGGTTCGTGGTGAAGAATGGCTTGAGCCATCCGGTGCAGCGACGACGCCATGCCTCTCGGACTTCACCGAGACAGACTCATCCACGAAAGTGGCATGCGTCGTAGCATCTCTATCCTGAACAAGCTACCGCGTTTCCATCTCGATCTTGAGTCGCGATATCTTGGGCTTGGTGATTCTCGGTGGATAATCTCCAAGTTAGACAAGATATCTTCCTCGACCCTTTCGAGCATTTCAACTCTCGCTTGAAAGTTCGCTTTGCTTATTTCGAATTACAATTTGTCTATGTCGGATATCTTCACGATACGATAACTGCGCATCGCAACCCGGTTTGCAAAGATTATCATTCGCTCTAAATTAGAAGTTTGACTATCGAAATTATCCTCAACCAACCATGTCATATCTTCGCCTTCATTATTCGACTCAACTTTATTCTCTGCAGACAACGGCCAAGTCTCTTGGATGCATTCCTTATAAATACTTGCATTAGAATGCAATTTGATCTTAATAGGAGCAGATTTAGCGACAGCTCTAAATGAGAGCATAATCTTAGTGATCAATACGGAAGAGGCCATGCTCTTTCCCACCCTCTAATCACATTCAAAATTAAATCGAGGATGCAGAAATTACACTCATTCGCTTGCAAAATCCGAGAACGTCGCATTAATCAAGTCCTATGTCGCTGAATTTGTCTTTCCCGAGGGCGTTCCTACCAATCCACCGAAGCTACTGACCCGGTTGATTGGTTCTCGTGGTCGTCTGGCCGCTTAACGAATGAGATATCGTATTGTATTCACCCTCTATGACCGTATCTTTCATCAAAACAGAACCGCAGATATATTGATTCCTGAATGGTCGATCTAGGTTGGTTTCTGCGTGATTCCTAATAGCTCAGCCAACAACCTGTCTTCGCTACTTCCTCCTCGCTCCTTCTGCTATCCTAATGAAAATCCTATTTCCCTCCAATTCGTTTCTTATAAAACTGTTCTACCAAATCATAGTGGTAGAAATCCCCGGTCGAATACCACAGTCTGTTCCAATCCCTCTTAATCATATTGGCGTCGTAAAATGGTGCGAAATGGTCGGCCTCAAATGCGTGCTCCGGCAACATTCTTCGTCGTAGCGCCATTGGAGTTTGAACTGATTTGGGGTTTGTAGATGGAGGTGGATGCAAGTTTGATGAAAAACAAGGAGAAACAATGGTGGTGGCGGTGGTGGTTACGGTGGAGGTTTGAAAACTTGAATTGGTGGGTGGTTTCTTGGTGGAACGGTTGGAGCTTGTGTTGGTGTTTCACAAGGGCTGGATGTCTTTCTATTTTGATGTATTCTATTTTTTTTTTTTATTCTATTTTTTTTTTATTTTTTTGGTTGCTAGGGTTTGAATTTAAATTTGTGAGAAGCGGTTGGAGAAGATGAACTTCGCGATTTGGATTTTGGAAAGGAGCTGGCGCCATAGTAGGTGAGCTGAGTTGGGCCCAAGCCCAATTCGATTTTTTTCGACTTTCGTCCGATTTTCAGCATAACTTCAAACTAAATTTGCAGCCGTTATCGGTCCGATTTTTAAGAATGAGATATGGAATGATCAGGAGAGAGAATTTCCAATCCAATGATCCATAAACTACTCTATTCCGACCGTGGGTGACATATAAGATAGTGGAAAACACCTCGAAGTGCGTGCATGACGTAAGTTATGCTAACAAATGAACACTAAATTAGATGACGCCAACCCCAATGAACTATACTAATGGACCTAAGCAACGCAAAGGAAGGTTCGAGCAATCCGGATGCAAGGATCGATCGCCCTTTTCAAACAAATTTTTAAACACAAAATTTGTTTTAACATGGGTCGTTTAAAGTCAGATTCCCAAGACTTGTTGGATTGCTAGTTTTATGGGTTTAGATATATATCTATATCTAAAAATGAAAACAATTATTATTATTATTATTATTTTTTTTTTTTTTTTATTTTTTTTTTATTTTTTTTATTTTTTTTTGAATAATAAGCAAAAACATTAAGCAAATAAAGACATAATTCACACCATAGAGAAATATGACTCAAAATCCGAGAAAATATGCAAGAGTGGAAAACGTGAAATATGTGAATCGTGGACATAGGATCCGGTACTTACAGCCACACACTCCATAGGGAGGGCCCGGTTACCTTAATGGTGCACTTACCATTAAATGGAAGTGAAAGGAAGTACACCAATGACAAGGGTCATTCCTCATATATTGGGTCCTGTAAAAGGACTTCCTCTATATCAGGGGATAGAAGTTCGTGAAAATGTTTTAACCGTTGACCGTTAACTTGAAAGGTACCGTTGTCCTTGGGATTTACCAAGGTAATTGCCCCGTAAGGGGTGACTTCAATAACGAGAAAAGGACCGCACCAACGGGTTTTAGTTTCCACGGGAAAATATGTAGACGGAGTTGTAAAGCAAAACCTTTTGTCCGACCACAAACTCTTTGGCGAAGATATGCTTATCATGAACACGTTTCATGTTAGCTTTATAATCCTTCAGCGAGATCGTAAGAATCGCCACGGATTTCTTCAAGCTCATTTAATTGTAACTTGCGTTTGACACCCGCCTCTCATCAATATTGTAGTTAAGGCTTTTTATAGCCCACGAGCACGCGGTGCTCTAATTCAACCGCAAATGACATGGTTTCCCAAATACAAGTCTAAAGGGAGACATACCTATAGGAGTTTTGAAAGCAGTTCTATATGCCCATAAGGCATCCGATAGACGCTTCGACCAGTCTTTCCTATCAGGGTTTACTGTTGTTTCTAAAATCTTTTTGATTTCCCTATTAGAAACTTCTACTTGTCCGCTAGTTTGTGGATGATAAGGAGTTGCTACTTTGTGTGTAACTCCATACTTTTTCACTAGGGATGCAACAACTCTGTTGCAAAAATGTGTTCCACCATCACTAATGATGGCTTTAGGAATGCCAAACCGACAGAAAATATATTCTTTAATAAAAAATACCACGGTCTTATGGTCATTGCTACGGCAAGCTAGGGCCTCTATCCATTTAGACACGTAATCCACGGCAACTAGAATATAAATATAACCGTGGGAAACAGGGAAAGGGCCCATGAAATCAATACCCCAAACATCAAAAATTTCTACTATCAAGATTGGATTTAATGGCATCATATTACGCTTCATGATTTGCCCAAGTTGTTGGCAACGAATACACGTCTTGCAATGCACTTGGGCATCCTTAAAAAGGGTAGGCCAATAAAATCCACATTGAAGAACTTTAGCGGCTGTTTTCATTCCGCTAAAGTGGCCACCACACTCTTTGTCATGGCAGAACGATAGAACTTCATTATATTCCCACTGGGGAATGCAACGACGAATAATCTGATCCGCACAATACTTAAAAAGGGTAGGGCTCATCCCAAGAAGAGTATAACTTGACTCGGCCAAGAACTTCTTACGTTCATTTCTTGTCCAATTATAAGGCATAACATCAGCCGCTAAATAGTTTACGATGTCCGCGATACCATGGTGATGAAAAATAGCATACGATGCTCATCGGAAAAGAATCCGGTATGGACTCGGAATCACTACTATCGCCATTTGTAAGTCTAGATAAGTGGTCGGCAACTACGTTTTCGACCCCTTTTTTTGTCCTTTATTTCTAATGTGAACTCTTGCGGAGAAGAATCCATCGGATTAATCTCGCTTAGCATCCTTCTTTGCAAGAAGGTACCTAAGAACTCGCATGGTCCGTGTAAACTAAAGTTTTAGAACCAACCAAATAAGGACGAATTTATCTAAAGCATAAATGACAGCTAAGAATTCTTTTTCAGTAGTTGTATAATTCCGTTGAGCGCCGTTTAATGTTTTACTAGCATAATAAATAACAGTGGACTTATTATCTAGTTTACGTCCCAAAGACAAACCAACCGCATAGTCACTAGCATCACACATGAGTTCGAAAGGTTTAGACCAATCGGGAGGTCGTATAATAGGTGCGATGGTTAGAGCGGCTTTTAAGGTTTCAAAAGCCTGTTTTCAGTTAAAATTAAAATCAAAGATTGCATCCTTCAAAAGCAGGTTAGTTAAAGGCCTAGCTATTTTCGAAAAATCTTTAATGAAACGCCTATAAAACCCCTCGCATGGCCTAGAAAGGCTCTAATCTCACCGGACAATCCGTGGTTTAGGTAGGGTCGCTATCTTATCTAGTTTGGCTTTATCTACTTGATGCCATCACTAGATACAATATGACCTAGTACTATGCCCTTTTTGACCATGAAATGACACTTTTCCCAATTTAAAACGAGGCTCTTTTCTTCACACCGTGTCAAGACCTTAGACAGGTTAGACAAACATTCTGTAAAGGAGTCTCCATAGATAGAAAAATCATCCATGAACACTTCCATAAAGCGCTCTACCATGTCACTAAAAATATGAAGCATACATCGCTGGGAAGGTACCGGGGGCATTACAAAGGCCAAAAGGCATTCGTTATAGGCATATGTTCCGAAGGGACATGTGAAGGTTGTCTTTTCTTGGTCATCAATATCAATAATAATCTGAAAATAGCCAGAGTAGCCATCCAGAAAACAATAAAAGGCATGACCAGCTAGACGCGTTCTAGCATCCGATCTATAAATGGTAAGGGAAAGTGATCCTTTCGTGTCATAGCATTTAAACGCGTCAGAATCAATACTGATTCTCCATTTCATAGGACCATGAGTGACAACATAGTCACCCTTCCCGTTACGTACCATGGTAACTCCCGATTTCTTAGGAACTACATGAATGGGACTTACCCATTCGCTATCGGAGATTGGGTATATAATACCCGCATCGAGTAATCGCAAGACTTCTTCCCTAACCACCTCTTTCATGGCAGGGTTCAAACGACGCTGAGGTTCGCGAGAAGTCTTCGCGTTATCCTCCAAATGGATACGATGAGTGCAAACATTGGGGTCAATTCCCTTAATATCGGCTAGGGACCAACCAATCGCAGACCGATGTTCCCTAATCACCCTTATTAAACATGTCTCTTCATCCTTAGTTAACAGAGAAGATATAATTATCGGGTGACTACCATCCGGATCAAGTTGAATATATTTTAACTCCGGGGGAAGAGGTTTAAGCACTGGTGTGGACGGAATGTCCGTTGATGTTTCATAAGTGTCCTTATCTTGCGTAATGAAGACTTGCTTAGGTAGCAAGTCTTCGTAATCAGTATATGGAGCAACCGACGGGTCTACAATTGGTGTGGACTCCAGGATGGTGTTGACTTCCTCTAAGTAGGAGTCATTTACAAAATCATAAGGTCCAAAAGAAAGGAATTTGTACATATTGTTTTCAGGAAACGTGTTGTTAAAATAATCTTGAGCTAAACTCTCGATCATGCTAACCTCCCCATCTACGCATCGAATCCGTAACCTGTTTCATCATTTTAAAACATTTACCTCGGCGGATTTGATGGCCAAAAGATAAGGACATCTTTCCATCGCGACAATTTATAAAGCGCATTGGCGGTTGCCAAGAAGGGCCCTAAAATGATCGGCATTGAGTCATTAGCGACCGTAGATCGAGGATAACAAAATCAGCGGGATAGTAGAAATCTCGAACCTTAACAAGCACGCTTTTCCACTACACCTTTAGGATACTTAATTGACCATGTCCGCTAATTGCAACGCGTTATTTTTGTAGGTTGCATTTCACTGTAGACCCTATTTATTTATACAAGTAATCACGGGAGTAAGTTAACACTCGCCCCGTGTCTAATAAAGGCGGTCGCCGTCGTGTGGGAATCTCCTAAGGTGCATTTTACGTGGGATCGACCGGTGGTCCTTGTACTTAAC
Source organism: Coptis chinensis (assembly GCF_015680905.1). NCBI lineage: Eukaryota > Viridiplantae > Streptophyta > Magnoliopsida > Ranunculales > Ranunculaceae > Coptis > Coptis chinensis. The sequence continues at coordinate 53,441,219 of NC_141456.1, read as the reverse complement.
AATTCCATTGTTTTCGGATAACGTTAGGGAAACCGCTCAGTTAAAAGGCGTCTTTAGGTATATTGGTCTTACGCCTAGTAGTGCACAACTCTTTAAGAAACTTAGTGTGGTTAGGTAGCTTTTAATAGCTTCGAGAAAAGGAAGGTTTATCGTTAGATTCTTGAAAACGTTCCTAATTTCCTCAAAGTTTGTATCCCTGGTTAGCATGGCTAATTTTTGAGGGAACGGTGGTTTCGCTCTATATTTAGTGTATGGCTCGACTTGAAGTGTAACCTTGGCTTTCTGTTTCTTAGGTTGTGGTTTAACTGGGACCTCTACAGTGGTAGGTTCTTCAGTTTCTATTTCGGTATCTAGTTCGATATCCGTGTAGGAGTCTCATGGGGTAACTATAGGTATAGTTACTTTGTTATCAACCACTCTTCCGTGAGGCGGAGAGTGGTGATGGCATTTAGGTCACCTACGATTGTAGTTTCCGTGATTAGAATTACCGTTTACCTCAAAGGTCGTTTTTCGCTGTTTTAGGGTTTAGTATTGCTTGTCCCGAAAACACGCCTTTTGGTTTTGGGCTTTAAGCTAACCTAACTGTTGTATGCCCCGATTTATGGATTGTAAAATCTGTTGGTTTGATTGAGTCATTGTCCGGAAAAGTTGTTGGGTAACTTGTATAAAGGCGTCGATCTGATCCGGTTGTGTAGGTAGTGTAGTAGTCACGCGGGTGGTGTGAACTATCTCTCGTTGATTATTTATGGGTGGGTTGTGATAGTTATTATTATTAACCGAACAATACCTCTATTGGTATTATAATTATTATAATTATTCGACCTTGTGCTTGACCTTGTCGTGGTTTAAGCTTTGGTTGTTATAATTATTATAATTCCCTTGACCTTGTCCTTGTCCTTGTCTAGGTGGAGCTTGGTTATAATTGTTTGCTTGCCTAACGCTTTTGATTATTGTACCACGGAGGTGTTACTTGTTGATTATTTCTCCAACCTGAAGTTGGGATGTTGTCTCCAAGGGGCGCTAGGAATAGGATAGTTATTAATAGAGTAAACATTATCTTGTTCCGGTGGTTGTTGTTCATAAGCTAGAGGACAATAATCGTCGTGGTGCTCGGACTCAAACAAAATTACATGGGTTGGAGTTTACATTCATGACGGGGGATAGGCTTTTGTTGAGCGTAAATAGCCTCTACTTTTTAGTTAGAGATTCGATTAGATTTTTAAGTTCGATCGGTTTTCTTCTCAAACATACCGCGACCTTTACCGTGAAGAAGAACTAGGCTGAAATGGGGGATATCATCACTACCCCCAATTATTATTCCGTTTAGTTTGGTTTTCTAAAATTTATAAGCCTCCGGAGGCTCCTTTACTTAGGAAACTACCCCATTCATTATGTCAAGGACTTCTTTATGGTGGTGTAGAAGACCTTTGAAAAGGCACGAACTAACGGTCTTTAGCTAAGTTATGATGTGGACACTCTATTAGGAGATCGGTGAAATGATTCCATGCCTCGAAAATGATTCATGAGGATTACGTGGAAAAATGAATCTTGGAAAGCATCTCATCCGCCTTTTTAGGGGTGGGTAAAATGTTCCATGAACAAATTGAACAAGTTTAGCCCACGAGTCCACGAGAATTAGGCTTTGGGCAGTTAACCAAGACGCCTTTATCGGCTAATGTGAAAGGGAATACCCTCGGTTTAATTTGTTCCACACCTACCGTAGGATGATGGAATGTTGTAAGGACTTGTTCAATCCTACGATGTGTCGATAAGGTTTTTCATGGTCTAACCCATGAAAAATGGGTAACAAATTAAATATGTTTGGGGATTCAAAATCCCCATCGGTCCGCTAGAACGATGCACGATTTAGGGCTATCGCCGAGGCTTTGTAAAAGTCGGAGAGAGAGAGTCTCTTTCTTCACCCATTATGTCGTATGGTGTGTGTGATAGTAGTTAGAGGTGTAGGTGGGTGGTGTACTAGATAGACTTGTTTGTTGTCAGCCGTGTAATTACGCTTTGTTGTTTTGTTCGACCAGGACCTTAATCTCATGCAAGACTAAGTTAAGCTTAACTAAACATGCAACACTCCAAACAATTCGATATACTAGTAGAAAACCTCTAACCGGAAATGCGAGGTATGGAAGAAAGGAATACCGATAAGCGTCCTTGCTTCGCTTATGAATAGCGTCTTGTGTAATGCGTGTTCAGTGTATATAAGAGATTAGAACACTGAAAATATGAAAGATCAAAGTTTGAATCAAGACTATGGAAATCCGAATTTTTAACAAGGCCAAGGCCCGAAGTAATTTTCAGATTACGTTGTTTTAAGGCGGGTCGCTCCAAATGGGCGGTCCAAAATGGGCGGTCGTCGCGCCGGGAAGTCGAAGTTCAGTGTTTGAGCGAATTGGTCGGTCGCTATGGTATGGCCAGCGCTTCGGGTAAACAAAATTCCAAGAACTTAGTGCGGTCGCGCTCCTTGGCGCCTCGTATTTTCTCGAATTTGTCACGCTGAAATGGGCAACCACAAGATGAAACAAACAAGGGTGGGTGGGTTTAATGGGACTTAAAAATGACTACTTCTACTATGAAAACAATGCTAAAGTGTAACTAAGATGGCAGCGCTATTTTGATAAAAGTAAAATGAATAGTCTACCTACTGAAATGAACGATGAATTCACAACGTAAGTAAACTAAAACCGGACTTTACTGAATCTATTATCAAAGCTTCTACTCGATCACGAATTGCACTAAGTGGAGTAGGAAGTTCGTTCCACTCCTAGTTCCCTAGCATGGATTGTCTTCTAAGTCTAAGAAATCAGCCTTAAGTCAAATGAGAGCTTTACTTAAATGTTATGCTAACAAGACGCCAGCGTTATTTTAAATAACTAGATATAATAAATAACAAGATAAAATATAAACTAAAGATAATCTACGAAGCTACGAAATCTGATTGTTTGACTCTAGATAAAGAAATAGAGGGAATTAAATCCACCTCGAATCCAACTTAATAACCTAGTATAGATTGTCGATTATCGATTCTCACGTTTTCATGGCAAGAATTTCGAGTCTAATCCCTAGTGTTCATGGCATTCCCTACCGGGATACTAACTAGCATGTGAGGTCGTCCACCCATTCTCATGGCTAAAACACGACCTTCTAGAGTGGAATAGATTCTACTACCAAATTCTATACTAACCACTAAGTTTTCATCAAGGCTTCATCAACCCTCTAATGGAGGTTTAGCCTTGAGTCATCAAACTAACATTTCCCATTGAATCTAAACTAAACATAATGTAAGAAATTGAGATTTACTTAATTAACAATAATGAATCTAATTTAATGGCTGGAATGGAATAAGAACAAGAATTTAATTTAGATCTAGAATGGAAATGACAAAATTCGAAATTGACAACTAACTATTTTATTAATCTAATCAATCAAGAACAATCATTCAAAGATTTAATCTAAAACAGGAATTGAAATGGAACTAAAACTTAATCTATTAATAAAGCTAGATCTAGAATTCTATATATTAATTTAGGTCTAACTAGCTACCATTAACAAAGAATGAAGCTTTTGTTTTTATACATCCAGATCCAAAATCGTGCATGGGCTTGGAGCCATGTTTTGGGCCGTGAGAATCGGGCCCAAAACCCAATCTTCGGTCCAAAAGGCCTCTTCAGCTGCAGTTCGCTTCAACAGACTTTTCGTCCACTTCTTCTCCTCTGATTGGGTCAAGGCTTGGACCATTGGAAAGCTCTTTCCGAGCGGTCGTTTTGACATAAGGTAGGCCCAATTCTGGGTCCGAGTCCAAAGATATGGCATTCGAAGTTCTCACGATTTGCTCCTTTATCTCGCTAAAGTGGCACGGTTACATTATAATGGACTTTGAAGCCTGAAATGCATAAAAACACGTAATCAGTATTAACTCTTACTTATTATTCACATAATTGGTCTAACAGTATGATTATTAAGGGGTTAAAACTACAGTTTTGGGCTCTTATCAATAGACAACTCATAGCTTTTGCTACTTTTTGCAAGATACATGCCATTTAGGATTTATACTCTTAATACGTGCATTTTAGCGCAAAAAGGAGTGCTATCGACGCTGCTTGGGAAAATTCCAGCTCAGGATAAAAAGTGCCGAAAAGTCAAGGTCAAAGTCAACGGTCAACAGTTAGGGACTCAAAACCAAAAGACAGAAAATCATGTCCTTAACCTAAAAGACCAAAGATTATGTCCTTAACTCAAAAGTGGGCAGTCTTAGCAAGGTTGTTGAAGAAGATACCTAAAGCATAAAACAACCCTAATGAGGTGTCTTATTTCTAAAGGATGAGGGCAAAGTTGTAAAATATAAAATGTGTAGTATATAAGCCAAAGTGAGAGGAGAGAGAACTTACCCTAGAACTAATTTTTGGTCATTAGGAGTAGTTTAACATGTTTTAATTAATTGTTTAATTGTTATTTACATTATTTTCCATTTTCATGTTCTTAAAGCTTAAAGTTTTGTTGGATTTTACTGTTTTTCTTCCATTCAAGTTGTGTAATCTTGTTTTTCATAACAATAGTTCTTCAAAACATCTTTTATATCATTCATTCACCCAACCAAAGTTGGTTATATACTCATTTGAATCAATCAAATGAGTATAACTTGCTAACCAAGTTACCTTGTTCATAACAAGTTCTTCATGTTTTTCATTATCAAATAACTCTTATTTCCATGTTTTCAATATCAAAACAACAATAGCTAGTTCTCAACATCATTATACATAAAAAAACCAACCCAAAAACAATAGAGAAATCAACAAAAAGATGGGGTTTTCTCCATCACCATTCTTCCCACTTAGATCTAAGATGAACAACAAAATGTCAAATGGCGTCGCCATCATGGATCTACAGATATGAGAAGAAGAGTGAATCAAAAGGGGAGTATCTCTCTCTTTTTCTAAAATTTCTCAACTTGTTTTTCTTAATTTTTAGTTTCTTTCTTGTTGGATCTTCCTGATCTATTTTGTTTGTGATTTCAGGTCTCCATCTGAGTTGAAAACAACCTTGGGAAGCAACTGGAGGAAACCGATCAAAAGTGGCTGGAGCACCAACCATGACCGCCCGCGCTCGACTCGCGCCTGCCCATCGCAACCCACGTCCACCCGCAATCCGCCCATCCACCTTGCTGAACCAGGACAATTCCTTGGCTCAGATTGAAAATTTTGAAGTGTATAACTCTCTGCTTAACTCGTATTTGTCTAAATGTTAATGGTTTAAAACTAGATAGATTTCAAAGATATAGTGTTCTTCAAATTCAAAAATATAAAAAAATAATAGAGATAAACAAAAGAAAATAAAAACAGCTTAGTTTATTATCATTTTAAGATAAAGTTTAATTTTTTTTTTTAGAAAATTTCGTATTTTGCTTTTATCATTATTAATTAGGATAATATCAACTTGCTTAAAGATAAGGTTTAGGATAATATCAAACTTAGGCTTAAAATAGGAAATATTTGTCTTTTGGTTTAAGTTTTTAAACTTACCAAGTGTTGGATTTTTTATTAACTTGGGACATTCGAATGCGCGAGGCAAGTAGTGTAACAATATGCTCACGCATTACGAATCAACTCGGAAATTAAAAATTCAATCTTTGACATTTATTGTTAGATTATTCATAATCACGTAGTTAATAGTTAAATCATGTTCAGTTAAGTTTTGCTAAACGTAGTTACTTTTTGCTTTACATTTCTGTCAATTTAGCCCACGAAGGCAAATTTGTAAATCTACTGGCTTTGCCACATTTCGACCCAACTTGTGGGTCTTAGATAGATTAAATTTATAACCGTAAGGAAACGCTCGAATGGTGGGTTGACACGCAAGACACCAAACACTTCGTCAACCCCACCACGTCGCCTTCACCCCAAGGATCGTGTACGCACACCTTGGGCAGTACTTTCTAAACCTCCTCACTCCAAAGTGTTAAAGGATACTTGCATGTTTAACGCATGATTGTATGATTGTGTGATTTCTGATCCAGTCTTGTCTTTATATTTAACGCTAAGGCTAAACCCGAGCCCTTAAAGAACAAAAGTGGGTTTAAGCCCCACTTAGAACGGACGATGATTGCTCAAATTGATACATAGACTTAACTAAAACTTAAAATCAAGCAGAGCCAATCTAGTCATGTCCATCAGGACAAACATTAAGCATGAACAAAGAGAGTAGTGAGCTACCAGATTCTAGTGGACCAACCACCTTACTCACTCCCCTCCCTCAGATTCACCGTGAGTGAGATTCTTGGTGGCACACCATCTAGTGAAGTAGCAATCTTCTCCCTTGACGCATATAGTTCCAAAACCTACTTTTGCGCCCAACAGTTCGATTCGAACAGGGCATAACATCAAATTTACAGACTTTCAAAGTTTTTATATACAAATTCAAAAAAATGAATTTTTGTTGTTTGTGCATCATCCTTGTTTGAGCATCCATGGCTTATCAATATGCATCGCAACCGTCATGGAATTACAATACAAACCCAGATGCTTGTTATTGTTGTGGTAGTCCATATCATTAGGCATCTTAATGCACATCATATACCGAGTTCAAGCCTCCTATGGAATATTCTTACGATTATGAACCTCAAAGTACCCAATACATGTAAGAGTTTTCTAATCATGTAGACAATTCATGGAGTTCCACCACCAATAGTCAACCATTATTCATACCTACACCTGGTCAGTCAGAATATGGGTTTCCTAACAGTCCATTACCATTCACATCACCATCCCTTTCTGATAAGAGCCCAAAACTGTAGTTTTAACCCCTTAATAATGCTACTTTTAGACCAATTATGCGAGTAATAAATAAGAGTTAATGCTAATTACATGTTTTTATGTATTTCAGGCATGGAACTCAATTATGTGCAGAAATGTGCCACTATGGCGATATAAATGAGCAAAGGGTTGGTTGCTAAGAAGTTCTGTGATAAAGGCCAAGATTCAAGGAGACAAAGCCTTTATGAAGCCCGGTCGAAAGTTGAAAAGTCAACACGAGCAAAAACAGTGCACAAGTCAACAGAACTTCCAAAGACCATAACTTTGGACTCAACCCTCAGATTTGGGCCTACCTTACGTCAAACCGACCGACTCGGAAAGAACTTTCCAATGGTCTAAGCCTTGACCCAATCAGAGGAGCAAAAGTGGACGAAAAGTCTGCTGAAGTCAAAGCCAGCTGAAACGGGCTTTGTGGACTGAAGAAATTGGGCTTTGGGCTCGATTTTCCGGCCCAAAACATGAGACCTCAGCCCATGCACGAAATTGTGGATCTGGTCTCCTTCTTTACATAAAACAAGACTTAGCTCTTAAGAAAAATATAGTTAGATAGCTTAGAATAGAAAGTAGCCATTAAAATAGCTTGTAGATCTAGATTTTTGGATTTTCAATTAGTTAATTAATTAGTTTCATACATTGTTTTAGATTAGTTATTGGAATGATTGTTCCTTGTTGATTAGATAAATAAAATAGTAGTTCTTGATCATTTTGATTTTTGTCATTTAAATTTGTAGATCTAATTTCAATTCTTGTTGTTATTCAATTCTTAGTTACTAATTAGATTTGAAGTATTGTTAGTTAAAATTAATAAAGTTCAAATCTTTATATTATGTCTAGTTTTAATTCAATGGGAAATGATAGTTTGATGAATCAAGGCTAAACCTCCATTAGAGGGGTTTGATGAAGCCTTGATGAAAACTTGATTGTGTAGTATAGAATCGTTGTAAGAATCTATTCTACTCTAGAAGGTCGTTGATTCGCCATGAGAATGGGTGGACGACCTCACATGCTAGTTATAAATTGGTAGAAATGCCATGTATAATTAGGGATTAGAATGACCAATTCTTACCGTAAGAGCGTAAGAATTGGTTTACAACAATTCTATGCTAGTTTATTAAGTTGGATTCAAGGTGGAATCAAATTCCCCTAATTCTTTATCTAGATTCAACTATTAGCAATTTGTCATTTTGTTATTCGTAGCTTGTTATTTGAATTCACATCGTAGTATAAATTCCACCATTACTCTCATTAGACTTTGGATAGACTCGTCAATTGTAGAAAACTTGAATGCTAAAGGACTAGAAGTGGAACGAATCTTCTATTCCAACTCTACATCAATAGATTCGAGAGTAGAAAACAAATATCTTTGATAAATCTAGTGACAGACTAGTTTATAGTTTTACTTTCGTTTAGATTTCATCATTTATTCGTAGTAGAATTATATTCACTTTTATCGGGTTATCAAATGGCGCCGCTGCCATCTTAGTACTCTTTAGTCTTGTTTTCTTTAGAATTGATAGTTTTTCAAAGTCCCATAACCCACCCACCCTTGTTTGATTCTCACTGTGGTTGTCTGTTTCAGCACTTAAATTTTCCTCGGAAAAATTACTTTCGAGCGACCGCCTGCGGTAAGCCAAATTGGGCGCACCACTGGCAAACGCCTAGAATTCCATCTTTTGGCTGAGCGCGACCTGCGCCCTGCCAAGGCAAACCACGAGCGCGACCTGCGCCCAAACGCCTATAATTCCACTTTTTGCTTGAGCGCGACCTGCACCCTACCAAGGCTAACTTGGAGTGCGACCTGCGCCCACACGCCTGGAACTCCAACTTGACCTGAGCGCGACCTGCGCCCAGCCTAGGCCTATTTTGAGCGCGACCGCACCCTCTGCTGAAACTGCCCGATTTCCACATGTTTGATTCAAACTTCCATATCTTCAAGATTTTCAGTGTTCTAACTTGTTATATATACTGAGCACGCGTAAACATGACGCTATTTATAAGCGAAGCAAGGAGGCTTTCAGGTACTCTTTTCTTCCACACCTCGCATCTTCTGTTAGAGGTTCATACTAGCATATCAGGATTGTTTGGAGTGTTGTTGTATTTCATTAAGATTGGTCTTAGCCTTGCATGAGATTAAGGTCAGGCCGAAGAAAAACGCCTAACATAATTAACCGACAACGACAACAAATAAGTCTTTCTAGTATACCACTCACTACACCTCTAGCTAGCATACCACATACCACACCTAAAATATTGGCTGAAGAAAGAGAGTCTCCTCTCTCGGACTTTTTCAAAGCCTTAAACGATAGCCCTAAATCTTGCATTGTTCTATCAGACCCAGTGGGGGATTTTCGAATTCCCCCGAATATATTTAATTTGTTACCCGTTTTTCATGGGTTAGACCATGAAAAGCCTTATCAGCACATGTGTAGGATTGACCAAGTCCTTACTACATTTCACCATCCTACGGTTGGTGCTGAACAAATTAAACTAAGGGTATTTCCCTTCACTTTAGCCGATAAGGTGGCGTCTTGGTTAACTACCCAAGCGCCAAATTCTGTGGACTCGTGGGCTAAACTTGTTCAACTATTCATGGAACATTTTTACCCACCACTAAAGACCGATGAAATGCTTTCCAAGATTCATTTCTTTCGACAGAATCCTCATGAATCATTTTCAGAGGCTTGGAATCGTTTCACCGATCTACTTATAGAGTGTCCACATCATAACCTTGCGAAAGACACGTTAGTTCGTGCCTTTTTCAAGGGACTTCTACACCACCATAAAGAAGTCCTTGACATAATGAATGGGGGTAGTTTCTAAAGTAAAGGAGCCTCATATGCTTATAAATTTTTGGAAGATCAGACTAAGCGTAATAATAACGGGGGTAGTGATGATATCTCCCGCAACGCTAGTTCTTCTACAACAGTAAAGGCCGCCGGTATGTTTGAGATGTAACCCGATCCGGAACTTAAAAATTTAATCGAATCTCTAACTAAAAAGGTAGAGGCTATTTTTGTTCAACAAACGCCTATCCCCATTATGAATGTCAACTCCAATCCATGTAATTTCTGTTTGAGTCCAGAGCATCCCGACTCCTATTGTCCTTTCGCTTATGAGCAACAACAATCACAACAAGATAACGTTTGTTCCATTAATAGTGAACCTAACGCAGCTTGGCGCCGCAACGCTAGTTCTTCTACAACAGTAAAGGCCGCTGGTATGTTTGAGATGTAACCTAATCCGGAACTTAAAAATTTAATCGAATCTCTAACTAAAAATATAGAGGCTATTTCTGTTCAATAAACACCTATCCCCGTTATGAATGTCAACTCCAATCCATGTAATTTCTGTTTGAGTCCAGAGCATCCCGACTCCTATTGTCCTTTCGCTTATGAGCAACAACAATCACAAGAAGATAACATTTGTTCCATTAATAGCGAACCTAACGCAGCTTGGCGACAAAACCCCAACTTCGGTTGGTGGAATAATCAACAACCTCCAAGGTTGTTTAACCCAAATGTTAGGCAAACAACCAATTACAACCAAGGTCCACCAAGGCAAGGACAAGGTCAGGGTAATTATAATTATAACAACCAAGCTCAACCACGACAACGACAAGGCTAGGGTAATTATAATAATAACAATAATAATTATAATGCTAATAGAGGTATCGTTCCGGTAAATAATAACTACCGAAATCTACCGATTAATAATCAACGTGACATAGTTCCTGTCACACAACCAGTAGCAAATACTACTCCACAACCGGATCATTTTGATACCTTTATGCAATCTCAACAACAGATTTTACAAGCCATCCAACTTTCCTTACAACAGTTAGCTCAAGAGAAAGTACAACCCAAAGGTGTGTTTCCAAGACAAGCGATACCTAATCCGAAAACACTAAACACAGCCTTTGAGGTAAACGGTAATACTAGTAATGAAAATGCAAACGTAGGGGAGATAAATTCCATCACCACTTTTCGTTCAGGTAGAGTGGTAGATAACAAAGTAACTATGTCTATAGTTACCCCACCAGTAGTCCCTACACTAGATATTATACTAGATACCGAAACAGAGACTGAAGATCCTACTCCTGTAGAGGTACCAGTTAAACAACAATCTAAGAAACAGAAAGCAAAGGTTAGACATGCAGTTGATTCATACTCTAAATATAGAGAGAAACCATCGTTTCCTCATAAATTAGCTATGTTAAACAAGGATACAAATTTTGATGAGATTAGGGAAGTTTTTAAAAATCTAACGATAAACTTACCTTTTCTTGAAGCGATTAAAAAGTTATCTCACCATTCTAAGTTTTTTAAAGAGTTGTGCACTACTAGGCGTAAGACAAAGATTCCTAAAGACGCCTTTTTAACGGAACAGTTTCCAATTTTAATAAAACACAATGGAATAGTTAAGTACAAGGACCACCCGGTCCCCCATCTGTCTGATGCACCTTAGGGGATACTCACACCGACCAATCTTTGCCTTATTAGACCTCGGGCGAAAGTGTTAATTTACTCCCTTATTATTTATATAAACAAATAGGTCTACATGAAATGCAACCTACAACAATGGCGTTGCAACTAGCTGATAGGTCTATCAAGTATCCTAAGGGTGCAGTGGAAAACGTGCTGGTTAAGGTTCAGGATTTCTACTATCCTGCGGATTTTATTATCCTCGATACAGAAGTCACTAACGATGCTGTTCTGATCATTTTAGGGCCCCCTTTCTTGGCAACTGCCAACACGCTTATAAACTGCCGCGATGGTTTGATGTCCTTGTCTTTTGGCCATCTTTCTGTTGCGGTTAACGTTTTTAAGACAATCAAACAGTTACCTTATATAGATATTAATAGAAAGGTTAGCATGATCGAGAGCTTAGCTCATGATTATTTCAAAACCACGTTTCCGAATGATCAGATGCACAAATTCCTTTCCTTTGGAAGTTGCAACTTCAACAAATACTCCTTGGATGTAGAGGAAATTGAGGAAGATTTCTTTCAACTCTTTTGCAACTCTTCCCTGCCACCTCGCGAGTCCACCCTGGCAACATCCCTTTATCCCTTGACGCTATGACGGAAGATGAATTTTTCACCCTCTATCCTAGTGATTCTTTTTTTACCCACCTATTGAGGAATGACTGGCATATCTCAAGGCTTCTAATGATCTAGACCTAAGAGCTCTAGCTAACACTCATTAATCTTCCCTCACTAATATTCCCCACCTTCCACCCTTTCAAAGGAACCTAGAGTTTGCACTTGACCCTTTGGTTTCTTATGTACTTAATGATTTTATAAATCCTCTTAATACAGAAATAATTCCCAAGGGAAAGGCACTTGACACCTTCATTTTCAGAATTGAGACAGTTCCCACCTACACCATGAATGAGTTTTGTGCCAAACCTACCTTCTCATTTCTTCCATTCCTTACATCTAAAATTCCTCCATATCCACCATATCTTCCACGAACATCCATTTTCTCATGATCATTCATTTGGAAACCCTCTCGTTCAAAGGCGAAAAAGAAGGTACACGCGCAGTTACATTCTAGATTCATCATACTTCAGTTACATGTCAATAAGTTGCGTCGTAAAGAATCTTGGTGCTTGATTCTGTTTGGAGGTGCATTCCATGGTAATTATTTATGGAAAGACCCACAACTCTTTAAGTTGTTAATATATGGAAAATTGCATGGTATAGATATTAATATATCCAATTAATTGTTAAAGGTCTCGAGAATCTGACTTTAAAAGACCCATTGTTAAAACAAATTTTCTATACTCTGTTGTCTAAAATTTGTTTGGGGATGGTGTGTTCGGGTTTCTTTCATTAATGGTCAAACTTTCCATTTATGTTGTTTAGACCGTTTAATCGTATTTTGATTTGGGTTGACATTTTCTATTAAGTTAGATTTCATTCGTTCTCATAACGTACATCATGCACGCACTTCGAGGCATTTCCCATCTTCTTATATGTCACCCATGGTCAGAATAGAGTGTTTTATGGATCATTAGATTGGAAATTCTCTCCTGATCATTTCCATATCTCATTCGTATAAATCGGACCGGTAACGAAGCGGGAATTTTAGTTTGAAGTTGCGCTAAAAATCGACAAAAATCGAAAAATCATTTTGGGCTTGGGCCCAACGCACGCGCGTGCGTCTCCTTCCTCCATAACAAACAGAATCGCAATTTCTTTCCAATTCCGCCATTTCCAAATTCAAAAACCTAACCAAAAATAAAAATAAAAATAAACCTCAATACACCCATGCCCACAATACAATTCCAACTTCAAATCTTCTCCAAAACACTCTTCCACCAATCCCAAAAATTTCCACCACTGAAAATCACCCAAAACCAAAAGAAACTCGAACTGCCGCACCACCACTACTGTTTTGTTAGTAAGGGAGTCTCAAACTCCATTCCCACAGTCCTTTTAAACCCCAAATTGTTTTAAGATATCAATGGCTCAAAGACTAAGGTTGTTGCCGGAACAAGCGTTTACGGCCGACCGCTTTGCGCCGTTTTACGGTGATGAGATGATTAGTAGGGGTTGGAATCGGTTGTGGTACTTGACAGATGATTTCTAACACTCCGATTTGGTCGAACAGTTCTATAAGAAGAGAGAGTTGGACGGTCAGAATTTTTTTATGAAAGTGGCTGGGACTTGGAGAGAATTATTGAAAGAGAAGTTGGCTGAAATTTTAGGCATTATGCCTGGACGCCATATAAAAGCCACTGTGCAGGAATCCCAGTATACTGGTGTTCTTGCATTGATGAACCTCATGGAGGGTCAATATAATACGACTTCTCATTGTGCTCGACAGTCATCTCTCCGAACCAACCAGCTGGCTGTAACTCAATGGATTAGTAGGAATGTCATTGGAAATGAGAAAGTGAGCAACATCGGGTTCACATGTCTGCACGTTCTCTGGATATTCCAAGAAAAGAGGTATGAATTATGTATCCTAGAGTTTTTGCTAAATATGATTAGAGGAGTTGGGAAGAGTATCGCACCATTTCCTGTTTTAATTACGAAGATAATGTTGTCTTGGGGAATAAACCAAAAATTAAGCGGATGATGTTGAAATTGCATGCAAATGAAACCAGTTATAAAGAGTGTATCCAAAAGACTTGGATGTTGCCGGAGGATAGGGTGGTGGATTAGGATGAGGAAATGGAGGACATGACATGTTTGGATGAAGAAGCCTTGGAGAGGTGTACGTCTGATTCAGAACGCATGTCATTATTGCACACTAGCGTGCTTTGCATTTACGTTATTTGTGAAGATATACGAGATAGGCAAATTATAGTTCGAAATAAACAAACGAACCTTCAGACGAGTTTATAAGTACTCGAAAAGGGTCAGGAAGATATCTTGTGTAACATGGAGACTATCCACCAGCGTGACCAGGCCCAGTATACAGTAATAAAGGCTGAGATGGAAGCACAGCGCTTGTTCCGAGTAGAGATTCTACAACGCATGCCACCCTTGGAGGGTTCTATTTCAGATGAGTCTGAGAGGCATGAGCATCATCGCCAAAAAGAACGGGATGGCTCGGGTCCTTCTTCATCCCAGGCCCAATCTCCATCTCAGGATCCATCTTCATCACGTGGCTATGTTTTCTAAAAATATGTGGTTTCGATGTTAGTTAGTTGTTTTTTATTGTTGTTTTTCTTAGTCCGGATATTAAGTTGTTTAAATTCAGTAGTTAAATTTAAATTCGGAAGTTAATTGTATTTGAATTTCAATTTTAATATACTTTGGTTCTTTTCAAATTGTGCATTGTTCATCGTTAATTCCACCTTCCCGAATTGTTTGGGGGCAGTATTATTTATTCTAGCATGATTTGTTATAGGTTCCTCCATTTTAGTACTTGTGTTGGAGTACGGGGTGAGAATATTGCCGATATGGGCATCACTATGAATAGATATTGTGATAGGATGAAATCTCGATGAATTAGGTAGTATCTAACCTAAATTCAACCTAAAAGATATTAGGTTTGTTTTGGAATAGAGAATATGGGTTGTTTCCGTTTTCGATTTTGGAATTTTTTTTGTTTTCGGCAATTGCCTTAAAACTTTTTGGTAACTTCCCGATTCGTTTTAGCAATTTAAATCCTATAAAAACTGCATTCATTCTACATTCACAACCCCAACTACATCTTACATTCATCTCTCACGTTTCATTCCCACTTTACCTTATTTTTCCTTCGCACTTCGGCCTAATAGCTCCCCGAGCGCACCTGCGCCCCAGTGGAGCGCCACCTGCGCCCTAAGCCCTGTTAGAGAAATTCTACCCTGAGCACAACCTGCGCCCTCTCCAGCCCAAACCTGAGCGCCACCTGCGCCCAAAACACTGGAATTTCAGTTTTCATCCGAAGCGCAACCCGCGCCCATCCCAGGCTAAAAGTGAGCGCACCCTGCGCCCAAGTGCCTGGAACTTGAAATTCACCATAGGGCAACCCGCGCCCATCCCAGGCATACCTTGAGTGCCACCTGCGCCCTGACCCCTGTGGGAACAAAAAATTTCCAGTTTTCCGAGGGTTGTTCCAGGATCCTTCGCATCTATTCCAGCAAGTTTATTGGGGATAACATTCCCTCGTATCATACTGGAACAGTCATTTGAAGATTTATTCCAAAGTGACACCTATGGTGCGTGGTTTTGCGAAGTGATCATTCTAGCAGGATGGGAGCCACTATTGGTAAGTCCTGATGAACTTTATTCTCCCGCACTTACATCTTATTTTTATGATAACTGTAAGTTCTTTGATAGACCAGATGGAGAATAGGAGAACACTTGTTCTCCATCACCATCGGGGATGAACCAATGGAAATTTCCAGGTTCTTGATAGCCTTTGTGCTTGGACTTGCTATGCCGGCCGAAATACAAGACTCATAGGCCTATTTGGTAGATAATATGTACATGTATAACTATGATGATTTGCATGAGTATTACGGGGCAGGAATCTTTTGGATAGAGGACCAAGGGGATTATAACGTCGCCCTTGGTAGCCTATCTATGAATGTGGGCACTGTTATGTTTTGGATTATGCTCAACATTAGAGGGGAATGGCGTTATTCTTCTGTGAATGACGAAACTTGTGATATTTTCCTTGCTTTAGCTGGGGGACGTAGACTATGATATTCCCCAGACCTTAATGTCTAGTTTAGCCTGAGCCCATGGTAAGAGGCATGAGTACCTTCTTATGCCTGTTTTAATTTGTCGTATAATGATATGTTTCTTCCCTGTTTTTTGTGCCCGTTTCACGGATTGGGTTGGGGTCGACATTGTGAGACCCACCAATTGTATTATTCGATCGTTCCGTGCAATGACTTGGAAAGGGTGGAGGATACAACCTCATCAGGTTGCGCCTTACACCCCATCCGACCAAGTGGAGCTTGACATGTTAGCTATAGTAGATGATAAGTGACGTGAAGCCTGGCAAATTACCATGGCATGGCAGGATGCGAAGGAACCTTATTTCTTTATTAAGGATGAAGAGGGAAATGAGGAGGAAAATGTTTAAACGGGAGTACAGGTAAGTTTTATTTCAGTTAGTGTCTGCTTATGTCCCAAGCAATCTATTTCTCATTAATCCCATTACGGGTGGAACTCTTATAGAGTTGCGTCAGTTTTCTTTTCTATATTAGTATGTTATAATCTTGTTTTGCAGATGTTTTGGAATTTCACGCATTTCAATGGTATTTTCCTACCCTCTTTATTTAAAATACTTTGAGGACAAAGCATTCTTCTTGTTTGGGGGCATAGAAACACATGTAATTAAGGCATCTGTTAGGATATAGATATGTATAATATGCACTTGTTTTCTAGCTAAAAAAAAAATCAAAAATTTTAAAAATATAAATAAAAAGTATGATATACACTTAGGAATATTGGTATTGTTTTCTTTCTCTATGCTCTCAATAATATAGAAGTCTCACATAACTTTTGCATTAGAATAGTTTTTAGAAACTTAGGCTAATATGTAGGTAATAATCCTTGCGTCTATCTATAAATATTTTACATGAGTATCTATTATTGTTGGCAGTGAGTTTCTGAAATCTAGGCTAGAGTACTTATTCTACAAATCCTGTGAGAATATAGCCTAAAGCCTTATATGAGTGAACATTTGAGAAATGACACAAGGGAGAAGTAAAATCTAGATAGAAAAATCACATGTCCACTTGCTTGATCACTATACCATCTCCTAAGCGAGAATTTAGGCTCTCTTTGGATCGATATAGCCAGAAATTCAAACCTATGAATTATTTTCCGCTAGTCCCCCCTCTGAGCCTTTCTTTAGCCTTTCATAAACCACAAATCCTTTACCCTATTATAAAACAAAACAAAATAAAAAATCAACCTACCCAATTCTTTGAATAAGTCTGAGAATAGAGATGAAGAATAGAAAAGAGAAGAACTTTTGAAATCAAGAATTCGTTAGTCGCTTCAGATAAGAAAATGAAGTTTACATCCAAATTAAAATAAATAAATAAATAAAAGAAAATAAAGAGTTAGAACTCCACAAAAAAAATAGAATCAAAGGAGTCAAAAGCCAAAGAAAAGAAAAATATGGCTAAGGATGGAAACAAAGTGTAGAAGCAAAAGTAAGGAACAAGGTCATCTGTAGTTACATAAAATGAAGACTCTATTATCTCAGACTTGTCCTTTTTGAATATCCATTTCCTTCCTTCTTAAAACCATCTTCTAATCCCCGCAACACCTAATAAAGACCTCTAACTCAATTAGGAATAGGTTAGTGTGATAATAAGTGGCAGATGTGTTTGATCGACTCCGGCTTCCTTGTGTGTCATAGAGATTATAAGGTAAAGTGTGCCCACTGCACACTGGAGTAGCGAAACTTGAGCGGAAAAATCATAGTGGTTTTTGTCTTGACATTTATGTGAGGACCTACTTAAGGACGCTATTCCGAGTTTTCAGAAACGGACCTGCTAGTTCATCTCATAGTATTACTCATTGTAAATATGTTTATTCGTAGATGATAGATTATTATGCATATATTAGCTTAGGTTTCGACTTGATTATTACAGATTCATTGCTAGGGAGATGTATAGATAATTGAGACATAGATAAAGGAAACAATAGTTTTATTTACGAGTCGTTGTAGTATAGATGAAGTTTGTGAGTACCTTTCTTGGAAAACTCTCACGAGGCTATAACTCGTCCACTAGGGAATTCCTAGTGGTTTAAGGCCTTGTTGAATATGGTCAATGCAATCGCACTCGGCGAAACGAGATTAGTTAGAATTTCATTTTTGGTCACTTATGCTAATTTCTCATATTTGCTTGAGGACAAGCAAAATGCTGTTTGGGGGTGGTTTGATAAGAGCCCAAAACTGTAGTTTTAACCCCTTAATAATACTACTTTTAGACCAATTATGCGAGTAATAAATAAGAGTTAATGCTAATTACGTGTTTTTATGTATTTCAGACATGGAACTCAATTATGTACAGAAATGTGCCACTTTGGCGATATAAAGGAGCAAAGGGTTGGTTGCTAAGAAGTTATGTGATAAAAGCCAATATTCAAGGAGACAAAGCCTTTATGAAGCCCGGTCGAAAGCTGAAAAGTCAACACCGGTAGAAACAGTGCACAAGTCAGCAGAACTTCCGAAGACCATAACTTTGGACTCAATCCTCAGATTTGGACCTACCTTACGTCAAAACGACCGGCTCGGAAAGAGATTTCCAATAGTCCAAGCCTTGACCCAATCAGAGGAGCAAAAGTGGATGAAAAATCTGCTAAAGTCAAAGCCAGCTGAAACAGGCTCTGTGGATTGAAGAAATTGGGCTTTGGGCTCGATTTTGTCATTTCGTTATTCGTAGCTTGTTATTTGAATTCACATTGTAGTATAAATTCCACCATTATGCTCATTAGACTTTGGATAGACTCGTCAATTGTAGAAAACTTGAATACTAAAGGACCAGGAGTGGAACGAATCTTCTATTCTAACTCTACGTCAATAGATTCGAGAGTAGAAAACAAATATCTTTGATAAATCTAGTAACATACTAGTTTATAGTTTTACTTTCATTTAGACTTCATCGTTTATTCGTAGTAGAATTATATTCACTTTTATCGGGTTATCACTTTCAAATTCATATCCTACTCCACCATCTATCACAAACCAACTTTACCAGGTAATGGCCAAGCAAATAATACAAATTTAGCAAATAGCAAATACCTTGTGTTCTCTCCAATCCACTTCAATCAATACCACATCTGAGACTAATATTCTCTCCACCAATCTAAAACCCAACCAACAAATAAAACAAGGTGTAGACACCCCATTTTTGCACCATAGGCATAATTCATTCACGATTTTGCCTTGAATTAAATTTGATCATATAAGATAGTTTGCATTCTAGAGTCTTCATTTCTACATCAAACTTCTTTCTTTTCATTTTCTACTAGCGTCTTTAGATTCTCCTCATCATGTTCTAGCTATGGCTGAAGTTTTGTTGCTTTCAAGATTTTGATCTGAAAATGACCAAAATGCCCCTATAACACTTTGGACCCCAAATTTCGAATTTTTCACTCTTTCATTGGATGATATCATTTCATATTTGAATTCCCTTTGAAATATCCTTCGAAGTAAGTACAAGCTTGCCTAGGTTCCTTTTGGATTTTAGAAATCCTAATCTTGCCATATCCCTTTTCAACCCGTTGTGCCTGCTGTTCAGTGCAATACATTTTTGGAGTAAGATTTTTATCCAAGGGTATTTTTAAGAGTTCATGAGCCTTCCTAATGGATTAATGAACAATATTTGTGAAGAAGAGTTTGCCTAATTTTGACCCGGTCAAAGGGAATTTGCAGTGTTAAGAAAATGGTCAAAATGGGCCTTCTGGGTTGGTTTTGGACATGTGCTCATGGGCTGTGGATCCAGCTCGTGTTGGAACTTTCATTAGGGTTACTAGACTATTTTCAAGCCTCTAAAACCCTAGATAACCTTCCTTATTTGTTTGATTTGATCCCTAAAATCATGAATATTCTAGAGAATATACCATTTTGGTGCCATGTTTGGAAACTCAAGATTATGGGAATATTGAGCACGACTAGGGTTCGGTTATTTGCCCTAATCCATCTACAAAACCTAGAAATCAAGGGCCAAGATCGCACCTCTCTTTCCACCTCTTGAGTTAAGGGCAAGAATTAGGAGGTGCATCCAAAAAGATATCTAGCCATTGGATTTTTCTTAATCAACACTGAGCCATTGGATCAAACTCATTACCATATTAGAATCCATGCCCAAACACTATAAATAGGGGTCTCATTCACTCAAAAAAAACTTTTGGAGCTAGTTATTCGGAGCTAATAATCTGGAACTAGTTATTTAGAGCTAAGGATCTGGAGCTAGTTATTCGGAGCTAATAATCTGGAACTAGTTATTCAGAGCTAAGGATCTTCAGCTAGTTATTAAGAGCTAAATAGCCTAGTAGTCTTCTTTTCTTTAGTGTTCTCCATCTTTCTTTCTAGTTCTTCATTTTTAGCCATCTTTTTTCCTAGTTCAATCCTGAGTAGAAGCTCCATTCCATAAAAAAATGTTTATTCTCCCAAATCACCTGTTTCAATCATCAAAATTGTGAATTCAAGATCAAGTTCATCATCATCATTCATCAACAATCAATCACTCAATCTACAATCAAGTATGAGGTAACATTCCAAACAAGGTGATATCTCTATTTTCTCTTCATTTAGCATGCATATCAGAAGTATTTTTTAGTCTTATTATAGTATATAGTTATTAGCTTTAAATAATTTAGCGAAGATCATCCAACATGGTAATAAAATTTCAAGTTGTCTTCATTCATCGATCTTAACACATTACACCTCAATAGAAGTAAGGTTGGTTTTACCAGGCGAGCGTGGGTGCCTAACACCTTCCCACATCATACTGTGACTCCCGAACCCAATAATCATCTAGTTTCGAGGGCTAGTCCTTCACATAGGTTTTACTCAACTTTTCTTTAATAAAGTTAGTGGCGACTCTAAAATCAATTACGTAGACCTAGGTACACATTTTTGTGCGTACAAGTTTTTTGTCGACTCCGCTGGGGACTCCGTAAAGAGTCAGACTTACGTTTTCTTTTAAGGTGTTTCAGTTAAGATAGGAAAGAAGAAGGCTAATCCATAAGCCAGTTGGAACAGAAGGTCAGGGTTAAGGTTATCTCGCGCAACCATTAACTTGTTGATTGAAATGGAGAATCTACTAGACGGTTCTTCTCAAGCGTTATCTCTGCCACCTATATCTTCATCACAAATATCTATGCCACAAGGAAGTTCTCCACTAGTACCTCCACTTGAAGAGCAAATTTTATCAAGTAACACTCGAACTCCTCATACAAACAGCTCTAGTGAATCATCAACCCTTACCAATCAAGAGGAATTGATGGAGAAGGCAATGGAAAAGATGTTTCTCAGAATGATGTCAAAGTTTGCAACAACCAAGAGGAATTGATGGGTCAACCACAACAACCAAGCATCACACTACCCCCCATGGTTAGTACCAACCTTACCATTCTACCAACCTCACTACCCACTCCACATGTTACACATAGATCAACCCAATTGCATGTTCCTATGCCAACCCATACTCCATCCCAATTTTTTCCTCAGGATAACCCAACCTACATGCCTTAACCATCAACTCATCAAACTTTCCAAAGTCCAAACCAATATCCCACTACAACCATGATGTCTAACCCATTCATGTTACCAGACCCAACCTATTTTTCACAAACTCCACAACCACTGTTCTACATGAACCCCCAATACCAAGTGCAAAATCCAATCCAACCACAGGTTGATCCCGTAATGGAGGAGATTAAGAAATTGAAAGAAGCAATGACCAAGATGAAAGGTGAGGACTTAGACCTTGATAATCTGTGTCCATATCCACAAATCAGAGTACCACATGGATTTGAATTTCCAAAGATGGAGTGATATGAGGGAACCAGTTGTCCAAAGGCCCACATTCATATGTATGCAAGTTATCTACAAACTATGGGAATCAGGCTAGAACTAATGGTTCAACTATTCCAGATAAGTTTTAAGGGTGCAATTCTTACTTGGTGGATGAATACTGAGATGCAAAAAATCAAGACTTAGCCTAAACTGGTAAAAGCTTTTGTAGCTCACTTCTCTTACAACACTGATATCCAAATGGGCCGAAGACAACTTGAGGCTTTGAAGCAAGGTCCAAATGAGAGTTTTACTGAGTACATTACCAGATGGAGGACAAAAGTGGCCCAAATCATTGATAGGCCCACGAAGCAGGAGCAGATCAGGATGGTCATGAAGAGCTTGAACCAAGAGTATGCAACCAGGCTAAGTGCTAGTTATCATCCGACATATCAAGCCTTAGTTGCAGCTGGATCACAAATTGAAGATGGGTTATCATCTGGCAATATTTCTCCCATCATCTCAACATCTATAGGATCTTACCCATAGAAGAAGAAGCCTCCTAATATAACAGTGAACAATGAAGAAGCCAATTCGGTTGCTGTACAAGTTCAACCTCGGCCACATGTGCAAATCCAGGCAGAGGTGACAACTCATCCTTTTTCCAATCAGGTCATTTTCCCTCCAAGACAACAAGACAGGGGTTTTCCCAGGCAACAGAAGCTGTTGACAGAATTGGGCTACCCATTACAAGTTGTTATAAAGTCTTTAATCTAACAAGGCTTGATTATATTGATGCAACTGAGGCCTCCTCCAAATCCATTATCATTTTGGTATGTCGCTTCGAAACATTGTGACTTCCATCAAGCTCCAGGTCATACAACGGAGAGGTGTATGCTCCTTAAGCATCTTATCCAAAACTTAATTGATGAGGGTAAGATAGATGCATCCAGTCTTGGCACTCCTAATGTATTGACAAATCCGTTACCAACTTATAATGGAAGAGTTGCTTTGGAAGCCGTCAAGAAAAATCTGGCATCATTCATCGTTCCGATCATACAGACATCTAATGTTAGCACCACAAGGCCAGTCAATCTTCAAGATGTAGTTAGAAGATGCATGGAGCAAACAAAGCCTAGAGGTATCCAACTAAATGAAGTGGTGGCACCATTTCTACATACTCCATAGATTTAAAAGCCATTTAAGTTGACTAGAGAGCATTTGGAATCCTTTATGATGTAGAGGCCCATTACGAAATAGGTAGATCCTTTGAATACATCTCAATCTGCCGCATCACAAGTTGGGTCAAAACCTAAAGGACCAGTGATTTTCCATAATCCAACTCAGCAACAGGTAATCCTAAATCCTATCACAATCCCCAAGGTCCAGTTTGTGCTATCCAAGAGTCACAATACCGAGGAGGTTCTAGAGGAGAAGTCGATTGAGCCCGAGAAAAGTGAAGATGACTTAGCAATCTCACTACATCAGTTGAAGTAATTATAACCTAGTTTTACAGAGGAATGTGTTGAGACTCACGGTTTGACCAGAGGAGGAAGGATATACAAACCACCACACTTACAGAAGGATCAGGTTTTGGCCCAACAACCTGACCCACCCACGTCTACTGAACCGAAAGAGCAAGATAGTAATGAAGTAATTCAACAACTACAGAAAACCAAGTCTAACATTTCCATATGGGGTTTACTCATGGCATCACCCCAACATAAGCAAGCAGTTCTTCAAGCCTTGAACCAAGCTCATGTTCCAGCTTCTATCCAGCCAAACGATTTGGCGCGTACAGTCTCTTCCCTTAGGAAGACAAACTCCATAACATTTTTGATGATGATCTGACAGTAGATGGAATAACTCATATGAAAGCATTGACTATTATGGTGAATTGCAATGACCATAAGGTGTCATTTATACTGATTGACAATGGATACAGTTTGAATATCTGCCTAGTCAATTCCACTAAAGCCATTGGAATCGTTCCGGAAGACTTCACTTTCACTAAGGATACAGCCAGAGCGGTTCATGGGTTTGACAATCGGAGAAGCTTATCTCCTTCTCTGAACGTGGCAAGGTATGATTATTATTTTTCTTCCTTTGGTCACGTCTGTATATATATAGGTGTGGTTGGACGGGTCAATTAGAAAGTGCGTGTGATCTTGTTTGTTTAGAAGTCGGTGGATTTTGTTTCAAAAAGAGAACTGTTCGATTTGGTTTAAAAAACAGATGGTTTCAATTTTGAGAAAAGACAAAATAGTTTGACTCTTCAAAGATTCTCTTCCTTTTAAACCAAAACTGTTTTCATAAAATGATATAGTGCAAGCACCATAAATGGAATTTCGTTGCACCTTACCTACTTCTCACCCAGTTTGGTCTGGTTCAACATGTTTGGCCCAGGTTGACTCGGTTGGTCTAGTCTGACCTAGTTTCCACCTGTACGACCCGGTTTTGACCTGTTTGACCCGGGTTTGACCTATTTGAGTTTGTTTTGATCAGTTTAACCCAGTTTTGACCAGTTTAACTATTGACCAAATTTGACTAAAAAAAAATGATGAATATTAGTATCATGGAGTTCTTACCCTCTAGTATGAGAAAATATTCATCAAGTTTTCACCGCACTATTGGCAACCATTTGATCATTTATATCATTTTGTTAACCAAATTGTGCAACATAAAAATTGTTCGCCAGAACAATGTCAGTTTTTACTAACAACCTCTTGGATGGATTAGCCTAAACTCACAGTGACAGTCTTTCCCAATCCAAGTATACTTGAACGTAACTGATTGATTGATTGATTGAACTTGAACATCACCATCCCCAGCATCCATCTTTCATCTCCAACATGTCATTCATCTTCCCCAGTAGTGTTCTTCTGTGTCTTCTTCCCTCATCTTTAGAACCTCATATCCCCAGTGGATCTTCTTACTCTCCCCGGTGAGTCTTTTGTCAGTGTTTGGTTATCACCATTATATGAGAATCTTTAATCTAAGTCAAAATCATGAATGAATTGATCTATCCACTTGATTTCACCAGTTTTCCAAAGTGAATTTGAAAATATCAGATTTCAAAAAATTTGTCCCTTGATTTCAAAAAGTTGTTCATCCTTATCCATCACCATTTCTGGCATAAGTGCCTGGCCTAAGTGCCATTATCCTGGTACACACTAATGTAATGTAAGACGTAAAATACACGCATTAGAAGGAGTGATACCTTTGGTTGACTACTGAAAAGATATAAGACGTAAAACACTCATTTGTAAAATACGATACCATCCTATCTTGAGTGACAACCATTTTCAACTATGCTATCACAAACAACTTGAAAAAATTGAGGATTTCACATATCTAGGGAAAAGCCCTCTTTCAAAATATTTTTCAAATGAATTTTCAAAAATTGCATGAGATCTTTTGCCTGTAGCTTGGGAAAAATGGTTTGTCTCTATGGCTTCGTTGTTCAGTTGCAAGCAACCTCCGCCAAAGAGGGGTAACTATAGACACCCCATTTTTGCACCCCAGGCATAATTCATTCACGATTTTGCTTGAATTAAATTTGATTATATAAGGTGGTTTGCATTCTAGACTCTTCATTTCTACATCAAACTTATTTCTTTTCATTTTCTACTAGCATCTTTAGACTCTCCTCATCATGTTCTAGCTATGGCTGAAGTTTCATTGCTTTCTGGATTTTGAGCTGAAAATGACCAAAATGCCTTTGTAACCATTTAGAGCCCAAATTTCTAATTTTTCACTCTTTCTTTGGATTATATTATTTCATATTTGAATTCCACTTGAAAAATCCTTTGATGTGAGTACTAGCTTACCTAGGTTCCTTTTGGATTTCAGAAATCCTAATCTTACCATATCCCATTTTAGCCCGTTGTGTGCGTTGTTCAGTGCAAAATATTTTTGGAGTAAGATTTTGACCCAATGATATTTTTAAAAGTTCATGAGCCTTCCTAATGGATTAATGAACAATTTTTATGAAGAAGAGTTTGCATAATTTTGACTTGGTCAAAGGGAATTTACAATGTTAAAAAATAGTCAAAATGGGCCTTTTGGGTTGGTTTTGGACATGTGCTCATGGGATGTGGATCCAGCTCGTGTTGGACCTTTTCATTAAGGTTTCTAGACTATTCTCAAGCCTCTAAAACCCTAGATAACCTTCCTTATTTGTTTGATTTGAATTGATCCCAAAAATCAAGAATATTCTAGAAAATATACCATTTTGGAGCCATGTTTGGAAACTCAAGATTGTGGGAATATTGAGCACATCTAGGGTTTGGTTTTTTGCCCTAATCCATCTATAAAACCTAGAAATCAAGGGCCAAGAACGCACCTCTCTTTCCACCTCTTGAATCAAGGGCCAGAATTAGGAGGTGCATCTAGAAAGATATCAAGCTATTAGATTTTTCTTAATCAACATTCATCCATTGGATCAAACTCATTACCATATTGGAATTGACACCCAAACACTATAAATAGGGATCTCATTCACTAAAAAAAGCTGGAGCTAGTTATTCGGAGCTAATAATCTAGAACTAGTTATTCAAAGCTAAGGATCTGGAGCTAGTTATTCGGAGCTAATAATCTGGAACTAGTTATTTAGAGCTAAAGATCTTCAGCTAGTTATTCAGAGCTAATAGGCTAGTAGTCTTCTTTTCTTTAGTGTTCTTCATCTTTCTTTCTAGCTCTTCCTGTTTAGCCATCTATTTTCCTAGTTCAATCCTGAGTAGAAGCTCTATTTTATCAAAAGTTGTTTCTTCTCCCAAATCACCTGTTTCAATCATCAAAATTGTCAATTCAAGATCAAGTTCATCATCATCATTCATCAACAATCAATCAATCAATCTACAGTCAAGTATGAGGCAACATTCCGAACAAGGTGATATCTCTCTTTTCTCTTCAATTAGCATTGCATATTAGAAGTATTTTTTAGTCTTATTATAATATATAGTTATTAGCTTTAAATAATTTAGCGAAGATCATCCTACATGGTAATAAAATTTCAAGTTGTCTTCATTTACCTATCTCAAAACATTACACCTCAATTGAAGTAAGGCTGGTTTTACCAGGCATGTGTGGGTACGTAACACCTTCCCACATCGTACTTTAACTCCTAAACTCAATAATCATCTAGTTTCCAGGGCTAGTCCATCACATAGGTTTTACTCAACTTTTCCTTAATAAAGTTAGTGGCGACTCGAAAATCAATTACATAGACCTAGGTACACATTTTTGTCCGTACATAAGGTGTTACTATAACAAAGTCAATTGCTAAAGCCCATCCTGATATTTATGACCAATTAAAACCCCATTACCATCCACCTGACTATCATGTGAATTCCAGATTCTATGATGATGACTATATGCATGAGAAGACTCCGACAGAAGAAACTCAAAAACCTATACATGTTGGAGATTAACTCGACAAACTTAGACGATGAGATTGAAAAAAACTCTGAAGTTTTAGGTAGAGAGGATAAAGAAAATGAAGTGCCTGGAGAAGATGATATAAATTCTATAGTAGAAAGTGGATTCCAATTTAGTTTGGCCGTTAAAGACTTATCGATGCAACGACATCCTTACTATTGCGGATATGAACCATAATCGTGTGGAAATGCCAAAACTAGATTAAGAATTCTCTGAGTCCTCGAGATCATGTGAAAAACCACCACCCAACCATCACCATCCCAATTTAACACCTCTTGAAAGTCAACCTCCATTAATTAACAATTCACCAATTTCTGAGGACTTCACTACTAAACCATTTCAAAGAAAACTCCAATTCACACTTAAGCCAATTGCCTTTGAGATCCTTCATAATTTTCTAAACCTTCCCAATAAAGAGATGTTGCCCAATATACAAACTCACGAGTCCATCATTCCAGTTGATAAGAACCCTGCTTTGATTGAAGTACCAGAAAAAGAAGAAACAAAATATATGGCAGAATGTGAATTTTTTAGAACATACGATGATCCTTTTATTCAAGTGGTTGAAAATCCCAGTTTGTCATATTTCACATCATCTGAGCTTCATGAAGAACAACTACTACCATACTCATACTCTCTTGGACAATTCAAACATGACGGGTTATTGCAAAAGTTCCATGATGTGTTACATATGTTTTCTCTTATCATTCTGCATCTTACACTCCAACTACATCATTCCATATGTTTTTCTATATTGATTCCCAATTGTTTAGATTATTAGTATATAGTTAACAACATATCATCCTAATTATGAATAGTCTTTGGGAATCTGACTTAAAATGAGCCCACATATAGTCTTGAATATCTGACTATAAAAGATTCATGTTATGTTTTCTCGATGCATTCCATACCGGACCCTCTACTTGGAGTGTATGGTTGTAAGTGCTGGAGCCTTGAGTCCACGTATACCTTACATATTCCTTTTTAGCACTTGTACTCGTAGTTTGAGTAGTGTACCCCTATGGAGCAAGTATACATTTTTTATTTCTTTATTTTACATTCTTTTTAAAAAAATAGTTTTCTTTTCCTGTAATTTACTTTACATTTCCTGCTTTCTGTTATTTCCCAGTCTTCTGTCTTGCATAAGTTATTTCATTCAATCTTCACTTTTGATGCTTGAGTAGTCTTTCCTCTATAAAGAAAAGATGTGAAACAAAGCAGAGGTGAGATTGTGATTGAGTGGTGTCTTATG
This sequence comes from Coptis chinensis, assembly GCF_015680905.1. Classification (NCBI taxonomy): domain Eukaryota; kingdom Viridiplantae; phylum Streptophyta; class Magnoliopsida; order Ranunculales; family Ranunculaceae; genus Coptis; species Coptis chinensis. The sequence continues at coordinate 53,412,777 of NC_141456.1, read as the reverse complement.
GTTGCCTTTCATGGTTGTTTAGCATGTTTCGTCTTATATAGGCATGCCAAACCATGGGATGGTTGGCAATTGGAGCCTTTTTCATTCAAATTTTTTTTCCTTCTGTGGGCAATTTCTAGTTGTTTCGAGTTTTGAGTTTCGTCATACAATCTAGTTGGAATGGCTTTAACAAGGGCTAACTAGAGAGTAGGAGAGGAGAGACTAGATTATCTAGAAATATAGCTAGTCCTCTTCACTAGATTTTTCTACTTGCAAAACAAGAGGTGGAAGACCTAGGGAGACCAAACCATGGGATGGTTCGCAATTTGAGTCACCTAAATTCAAAAATCTTTTCCTTCTATCAGGTGGATCACTCTCCTCATAGTGATTTTTCTTATTAGTTTTCTCTTTTTTAGTTATTGTTTTAAGTAATTTAGGAACAAAACCCCAAAAAGCCTAAAAAGAAAAACCCTTCTCTCACCGTTTCAAAAATGTTTGTTTTTCCCAGTTATCTTTATAGAAGTTTCTCGATACAACAATAGTTATATGATTTTCTACAAACATGGGTGCTAACCTATAAAAACTTCACTAGATCTCTCTAACCTTATTCTTACGGTAACAATTATTTATTTCCTACTCTCACATGTATATTCATGCAATATATAGAGTACAGAATCGTTCCACTCCTAAACTACCAAGACATAAATAGAATCCAATTAATCAAACACAAGAAAACAATGTTGAGAGCAATATTTATAGAGGTGAATTTATACTATGAAACTAAATATATGAATTTAACTTATACTAATTCAACTAAGCAATTGAATATGACTTGAATAGAATATGGAGAAGAAATTAGGGGAATTTGATTCCACTTTAATTTATTCCTAATATAATAGTGTAGATTATTGCAATCCTAACCAATTAAGATTAAATATTTGATCCCTAATTATTCATGGCAATCTCTGCCAACTAATAATTAGCATGTGATAAAGTTCAACCCATTCTCATGGCGAATCAACTAACCTACTAGAGTGAAGCTCTTAAACAAGCAATAATTCTAACTAACATATCAAGTCTTCATCAAGCTTCATCAAACCCCTCTAATGGAGGTTTAGCTAGAAGTCATTAGACTATCATTAATAGAAGAATAAGAAGAAGACATAATGAAAAACAATAACTTGACTTTTATTAATCTAATGAAGGCTACAAACTAAACTAATTAACTAAAACTAAACTAAACTAAAAAAGGAGAGTGAGATAACCCTAATTTAAAAATAAACTAAAGAGGGGAGTAGCCAAGTTTTGTTTAGCCTTAACCCTCTTTATATAGAAGAGGGTTAGGTTTACAATTTCGTGCATGGACTTTGGAGCCATGTTTTGGGCCATGAAATCAAGCCCAAAACCTAATTACATATGTCCAAAAAGGGTTTCTCTATGTGAAATTACTTTAACACCTTTTTCATCTACTTTTACTACTCTAATTGGGTTAAGGTTTGAACCATTAGAAATCTCTTTCCGAGCCGGTCGTTTTGACATATAATAAGCCCAATTCCGAGGTCTGAGTCTAACGATACAGCCTACGGAAGTTCTGTTGACTTTTATGCTCTTTTTCTACCCGCGTTGACTTTGACTTTTCAGCTTTGACTAGGCTTTAAAAAAGCTTTTTCTCCTTGAAACTTGGGCTTTAACCATAGAACTTTTTAGCAACCAACCTTTGCTCCTTTCTCTTACAAAAGTGACATATTTCTTCATATATTTGACTCCAAGACCTGAAATACACAAAAACACGTAAACAGTACTAATTCTTATTTATTATACACATAATTAGTCTAAATGTAATATTATTAAGGGGTTAAAACTACATTTTTGGGCTCTTATCAAACCACCCCCAAACAGCATTTTGCTTGTCCTCAAGCAAATATGAGAAATTAAAATAAGTGACCAAAAAATAGAGTTCTAACTAATCTCGTTTAGCTGAGTGCGATTGCATTGACCATATGCAATAAGACCTTAAACCACTAGGAATTCCCTAGTGGACGAGTTATAGTCTCGTGAGAGTTTTCCAGAGAAGGTACTCACAAACTTCATCTATACTATAACGACTAAGAAATAAAAATTATTGTTTTTTTATTTTTTCTCAGATATTTATACATCTCACTAGCAATGAATACAGAATAATCAATTGGAAACCTAACCTAATACATGCATAATAATCAATCATCTACGGATAAACATATATATAATGAATTATACTATGAAATGCAATAACAGATCCATTTCTGAAACTTTGGAATATCGTCCTTAAGTAGGTCCTTACATATATGTCAAGACAAAAACACTCTGATTTTTCCACTCAAGTTTCGCTCACTCTAGTGCACAGTGGGCACACTTTACCTTATAAACTCAATGACATATAAGGAAGCCGAAGTCGATCAAACACATCTGCCACTTACTATCACACTAACCTATTTCTAATTGAGCTAGAGGTCTTTATTAGGTGTTACAGGGATTAGGTGTTGGTTTAAGAATGAATAAAATGGATATTCAAGAAGGACAAGTCTGAGATGATAGAGTCTTCATATTATTATGTAAATAAAGAAAACCTTGTTCTTACATTGCTTCTACACTTTGTTTCCATCCTTAGCCAATTTCTTTTTCTTTTTCTTTTGGTTTTTGACTCCTTTAATTCTATTTTTGGAGTTCTAACTTTTTATTTTTTTTTTCTTTTCTTTGGATGAAAACTTTCTTTTCTTATTTGAAGCAACTAACAATTCTTGGTGATCCACAGGTATTTATTCTTTCTTTTCTTCATTTAATCTCTATTCTCAAACTCATTCAAAAATGGGTAGGCTTATTTTAATTTTATTTTCTTTTGTAAAAGGGTAAATGATTTGCTGTTTATGAAAGGCTAAAAAAAGGCTCAGAGGGGCGATTAGCAAAAAATAATTTCATATAGGTTTGAATTTTAGGCTATATCGATCCAAAAAGGGCCTAAATTCTCGCTTAGGATATGATATAGTGATCAAGCAAGTGGACGTGTGATTTCTCTATTCGGAATTTACTTCTCCCTTGTGTCATTTCTTAAATATTTCACTCATATAAGGCTTTAAGGCTATATTCTCACAGGATTTGTAGAATAAGTACTCTAGCCTAGATTTCAGAAACTTACTGCCAATACAAACATAGATACTCATGCAATATATTACTGGAAAGATGCAATTATTATTACCTACACATTAACCTAAATTTCTAAAAATTATTCTAATTTAAAAGTTAACGTGAAACTTCTAGACTAATATCATCATGGAGAATGGAACAATACCATTATCTTAAAGTTCATAGTATAAATATTTTTTATTATTTTGTTATTTTCTAATTTCTATAAGGCAAATAATACGTAGTATACAAGCTAATATGTGCTTAAACATTTACAACGTGTTTCTATACCACCCCCCAAACAATTTGGGAGAAGGGGGTTCATGAAACAATTCAATAGTACAATTAAATTATGTAACTAACTAATTTTTATGATTTTTAATATTTTATAAATTAAAGTGCGTAATTTACATCCTAAAAGTGCCTAATTTTTGCAAATGTTTCTATCCCACCCCTCAAACAATCGAACGCTTTGTCCTCAGAGTGTAAAGAGATAAGGAAAGAATTTACCATAGAAACGTGGTAAAAATTGGCAGTACCTGTAACAGAAATATTATAAAGGTAATATGATAACATGAAGTACAATAAAACTGTTACGTACTAACTAACACAAATTCTATTGGAGTAAACATGACAGGCAAAGGGTGGCAAAAAGATTTGAAATGAAATACCAAAATACGCCACCCCCAAACAAAATTTGAAAACTCTTTTTAAGTTTGAAAAATTTGGTGGCATATACTCCATTAAGGTGGTATTTTACGAAAAATTATATGGGTCTTTTAAAGTCAAAATCCCCTAGACTTAATGTGGGTCGTTTTAAGTCAGATTCCCCTAGACTTAATGTGGGGTCGTTTTAAGTCAAATTCCCCTAGACTGTGCACACTCCCACATAAGCAAGAAACTAGGGTGGCACAAAATGGATGATGTGTGGTAAACTATAAACTAATAGTCGAAAGAGTTGGGGGTCTAGCCATAAAAACATAAAACAAAATGCACCCCCAAACAGAATGAAGTTGTATAATTGGAAGCAATCATGTAGAAGAATAAAAGAAAACTTATGCAATCCATCAAAAAACATATGCAAATCATCATGTTGTAGCTGTTTTAAAGAGTTAGAATGACCAAAAAGATGAATTAGTGATACTTTAGGTGAGAAAGGAATGGAGTATGGATCCTAATGTCTTTCATGAGGCTCAGATGAGGAAAAATAAGAGAAACTAGGTTTCTCACTACACTCGGTTAAAGCTTGGCTCTCAACTATAAGAATGGTGTACTCATGGGATTGTGTGCTAGGCAAAAACTTTTCACCGTGAGGGTTGAAAAAATTATAGAGGGTCTCTGAGGCAATTGGCTCAAGTGCAAATTCAAGGTTTCTCTGAAATAGTGGATGAATGGATGGCTTAGTTATGGTAGATGGTTGAATTTTAAGAGGTGGTAACTCAGGTGGATGGTGGTCTGTTGGTGGATCCTCACATGCTCTTAAGAACTCTACATCTGGCTTGGTTGAATCCACAAAGTTGTGGTTCATGGCTTTATCTTTAAGAAAGTCATCTATTTCTTCCATTGTTATTTCCTCAGTTGCCAAACTCAATTTAGATTCACATTGTGCTAAAGAAGTTACATCGTTTAACTCCTACACATTATCATGTTCATGCTTTAGATTAGAATTATTAATCTCTATTTCCTCACCCTCTTCATCTAAAACACTATAAGTATCATCAATGGCATCATTCGAATGTGTCGAGGAATCATCCAGCCGAGTGCGGTTAGAAAACATCAAGCCCTGGACATGCTCAATAGGAGGGTCCATATTAAGTGAATACCAATAGTTATCAAATTCTTCCTCCGTCACATCTTTATAAATATCTTCTAATGTGTCATCATTATATTCATCTTCAGATGGATCAGTGGGAGGTTCCTCGGAGGCATCTCCCAAATTTGAGCGGTCATCCAAAACAAGTCCTAAAGAGTCGTCTTCAAGAATTTCATCATCCAGGTGGGGTGTGGAGTCAGCAGAATGGTTAATGGGAGGGTCATGGGAAGGTAATGATTCATGAAATTCAGGGTAGGTCATAACTAGGTCAAATGGTGTGGTTATGGGAATAGGTTGTTCTACTTGTGTGCCGATCTCTAGCAAGGTTGAAAGTTCTGTGTTAAGTGAGGTTAGCATCAATCTTGTCTGTTCTAGGTATTGTTTGTTTTGGGCCATTATTTTGTCAAATGTCGTTAGTGATAGGATATACTAAAAGCATTACTTTTGTATTAAATCTAATTCTTTATATTTTGAATGAGAATCATATTAGCAAATGTCATGCATATTATATATGTTATTAGTTATATGCATGCGTCTAATACTTTATGTTGTAGATGATATGGTGTGTGGTGACACACAGAAGATCATATCATCAGTACATTATAAAGTATAAGTAAACGTTCACAACCTAGATGGATTTAGACAAAACATTGGTACGGTTGTAGTATAATCTGGTATTAGTCTATCTTGACTACAACATTACACTAGCACACTTTGTGTGTATTGAACAGGACAAAGTGAGGTTGTTTCTCTTTATACTGACTATATAAGAGAATAAACACCTCTGTTATTATGGATGCTTGTCCTCTTAATCCAGATATAATAACGGGCACTTGCGTGTATTGTACATTGCTTTAAATCATCAATGAGTGAGATTCATTTGTGAATCACACAAACTGGATGGATTGGGTAATGACATTGTATGTAAGGTGTGCTGTTGATTATAGAAGAAATCCGTGACCCGCAGGAAGTCGGGCTGATGATGTCCCCTTGAGGAGCTCATAAGGATTGTCATGTAAACCCTGCAGGTGGATTTAATCTGACATGATAATGAGGTTGAGTGGTACTACTCAAGGACATAAGAAGTTGATTAATATAGTTGTCAGTAACTTGACTTAATTAACGAGCATTCGATATCTTAAACACGGGGAGATCAACAAGCATATAATATGGAGCCCATAAACATAACACGTAATTTGGGATTAGGGCGGTAGTGCAACAATGGCCTTTAGTGGAATAAGTCATTTGTTGACAATCTTGGGCCGTGTGTTCTGGGCGAACATGGGAATCCCAAGCCCGTCAGGAGGCCCAACCCTAATTTCTCCTCATAGTCCCTATTGTAGCCTATAAATAGAAACCTCTTTCTCTGGTTGTTTTTTTACACAAGTAAAACTTAGGTTTTGCTCAAGGAAAGTGAGATCCAAAATCGGTTCTAACTTTGTGAGTGAGAGAGGCCAAGAAAGAAAGAAGAGGTTGGAAGATCGTTGCCCACACAACGTCCATTCTAAGGATAGGAATACAATAGAAGATCAAGAGGTTGCTGATTCATAGATCTTGGATTCCCAGAGTTATCTTAGCCGATCTAAAGGTATGAATTTCTAACCAAAATCGTGAGAACCTTTATTCTGCTGCGCATGGTTTTCACAATTTGTAAACTGTGACCATAACGGTTCCTACAGTTAGCGGAGGGGAAACTTGGTTGTGTTGTTCTGGTTGGTATGGTGTTTGATAGTCATAGGTATTGGCGAATGGATATGATATAAGTCCTTCTTGGGATATGGCATTTGAGTGACTTTGGTTGTTCTCGTACTGTGATGGGTTAGGTTGAGGCTGAATAAATATGGGACATGAATAGGCGGTGTGGTCTAGATCTGAACAAATTGTGCACGAAAAAGTATTTGGTTCGTTGTACACACTCATTATAGAACTAGAAGTAGACAACACTGGTTGACTCCATGTATTGTTTGGATGACTAGAAAACTCTTGATTATATGGGTTACTATAAAAATTTGAAAATTGAGGCTCATAATTATTATTATATCCTATAGTAGGCTCAAACTCTTGATATAATGGGCAATGAGAAGCCCAATGGTAAGGACTACGACAACACGAACATGGTGAAGGGTTTGCATAATAACCACATGATTGTTGGTCGACATATTGATATGCCATATTGTTTTTAAAAATATATTCTAGGACAATTAATATGCAAACAAAATGCTAACTATAAATTTCTAGATAGGCATGTGGTATTGCGTTTACAAAAAACAAGCCTGATTATACTAGAATTAAAACTCCTCTGACAGAAGAAACGAGGAGTGCAAGGAGTAACTGAATGCCTCCTTGCTATGCGTATGAATAGTGTCTTTGATACACAATCTCAGTGTAATTAAGAAGATGGAAACACTGAATATATATAAAAATATGAACAAAACGAGAGTCGGTGACTAACCTAGGAAAATCGGGATTCCTTCAGAAGGGGAGTGGGCGTGCTTGGAAACAGGCTTATAAAGGCGCGGGCGCGCTCAAATGATAGGTTTAATAGGGTGCAGGTGCACGCTCCAAAAAATTTGAAATATTTACAATAGTTTTCTAAGACATCCAGTAAGTCACATATAAAATTTCAGATGAATCGGAATTATGAAAGTCCTTCTATTGCCCTACAAAGTTTGTGAGACAGTTTACGGACACAATACAAACCACCGAATGGTTAATCAATCAAAACAAAGCCAAAAATCCCCAAAGCTTTATTGGAGAATCGTGACAGATCATGCGTGTTCCTGTAAAACATTTAGAGCAATTGGAGTTCTACAAACCCTCCTTATCGATTGTTATTCTAGAAATTAAGTGTTGACAAACTGTAGAAATACACTGGAAACAATCCACTAGTTAGGTGGTCAAAACAAATAAAAAATACTTCAAATTTTTACTGTAAACTCCTGACTTATGATAGATACTCCTGTAAAAATCTTAAAATTTTTGGAATAGTCTAAGTAACCTTACTTGTCAGTGTTTCCCGACACTTAGGGTTTGAAAGCTGAAATACAGCACTGTAAAGATGGCATTAGTTCGCTAGGTAAACTAACTTGGAAAAATCTGAAAATATTTGAGTAAATCAATAACACATTAAGGATTATGTTTTTAAATTTTCAGAAGTTGTCGAAATTTACAAATACCTTTGCTGCAGTGTTCTTTACTGTGAATCCACAGACACAAGGGAGGGTGGACACGCCCTAAACAAGGCAAAATGGAAGGCGTGTGCCCCTGTGCTTAAAACAGTGAACAGTATCGAAAATGCAAGAAATAAGAATGAAAAATTAAAAGGGTGGATGGGTAGAGAATGGGGGATTGCCCTTTGGATTCAACCAATTGAATTCTTGTCCTGAATGAGTTTAAGATGGCAACAACGTCATTTGATAACCCGTAAAACCTTCACTAGATTTCTCTAACCTTATTCTTACGGTATCAATTATTTATTTCCTACTCTCACATGTATATTCATGCAATATATAGAGTATGGAATCGTTCCACTCCTAAACTACCAAGACATAAATATAATCCAATTAATCAAACACAAGGAAACAATGATTAGAGCAATATTTATAGAGGTAAATTTATACTATGAAACTAAATATATGAATTTAACTTATACTAATTTACCTAAGCAATTGAATATGACTTGAATAGAATATGGAAAAGAAATTAGGGGGATTTGATTCCACTTTGATTTATTCCTAATATGCTAGTGTAGATTATTGCAATCCTAACCAATTAAGATTAAATATTTGATCCCTAATTATTCATGGCAATCTCTACCAACTAATAATTAGCATGTGAGAAACTTCAACCCATTCTCATGGCGAATCAACTAACCTATTAAAGTAAAACTCTTAAACAAGAAATAATTCTAACTAACATATCAAGTCTTCATCAAGCTTCATCAAACCCCTCTAATAGAGGTTTAGCTAGAAGTTATTAGACTATCATTAATAGAAGAATAAGAATAAGACATAATGAAAAACAATAACTTGACTTTTATTAATCTAATGAAGGCTACAAACTAAACTAATTAACTAAAACTAAACTAAACTAAAAAGGGAGAGAGAGAGAGAACCCTAATTTAAAATTAAACTAAACAGGGGAGTAGCCAAGTTTTGTTTAGCCTTATCCCTCTTTATATAGGAGAGGGTTAGGTTTACAATTTCATGCATGGGCTTTGGATCCATGTTTTGGGCCATGGGATCAAGCCCAAAATCTAATTATATATGCCCAAAAAGGATTTCTCTGTGTAAAATTACTTCAACACCCTTTTCATCCATTTTTACTACTCTATTTGGGTCAGGGCTTGGACCATTAGAAAGCTCTTTCCGAACCGGTCGTTTTGACATATTATAGGCCCAATTCCGAGGTTTAAGTCTGAAGATACAGCCTACAGAAGTTCTGTTGACTTTTCTGCTCTTTTTCTACCCGCGTTGACTTTGATTTTTTAGCTTTGACTAGGCTTTAAAAATGTTTTTTCTCCTTAAAACTTGGGCTTTAACCATAGAACTTCTTCGCAACCAACCTTTGCTCCTTTCTCTTGCAAAAGTGACTTATTTCTTCACATATTTTACTCTAAGACCTGAAATACACAAAAGCACATAAACGGTACTAACTCTTATTTATTATACACATAATTGGTCTAAATGTATTATTAAGGGGTTAAAACTACAGTTTTGGGCTCTTATCAATGGGCAATGGATTCCATATAAACCAACCCTTAGAAGTAATCAATCTCCATTCTTCTAAGGGTGGTTTGAGGATTAGTTATGTGTTTACTAAGGGTCACCTATATCACCATGATATTTGTACGAGATATCTTACGTCTTGCATAGTAAATGTCCCAACACACATAACTGAAGCCACAGTCTGACTGGATTGGGTTCAATAAAGAGCTAACACGAAAGTTGCCTAAGATCATCTGTTATGGTTTGTTTTCAAACTTAGCTTAGAAATCACAGCTTTTTTATGAGTTATCTTTATAACATCTCTAAATAATTTTTTCAAAACCTTGAGGATATAAAAAATAAAAATCTCACGTCCCAAAGTAACCAAAATGATACTTGATAACCGAATGTTTTTATCTTCTTGTGTAAAACCCTCTATATGGTTAGAGATAGATTTAGATTGAGAAAAACAACATTTTGAGAAAAATAAAATAAAATAAAACACACATTTCATATGTGTCTATATAGATAGTTGTTTACATACTTTACATTTCGCACTTTTTATTTCTTAACCTGTTAATATAATAATAATCATATATGCATGTTTAGTGTTTGGTATATGAGTCGAATATAATACATATACATCATGCCAAAATTTTCGTATTTCTACATTATATATGTTTTCCAAAAATAAATACAAAAACCCAAAAAATTTATGGTAGAATAATTACGTAGCTTATTATTTAGATAAACCATGTATTTCTTGTTCTATACTTAGCAACCCACGTTCCAAACTTGTTTGGGGGTGGTATATTTTCATCACAAAGAACAGAGTACTGGTGTACTCCATTTTTGTTCATGTTCCTATGGTAATCTTTTTCCTTATCTCTTCATACTTTGAGGACAAAACATATTTCTATTTGAGGGTAGTATAGTAAGATTCTGTAAAAACTAGGCATTTCTTATATTAGGTATATTAGTATATTTCTTTCTTTCTTAAAGTAGTTTCGAAAATACCAAAAATAGTTTTTATGTTTAGTACTAAAAGTCTTGGTTCCTTTTTCTATGATGAATACATGGTCTAGAAGTCTCATTATAGGAATAGAGTAAGGATTCGTTCTTCGAACTTAGACTAATATACATACAATAGTTTCTGCATCTTTTCGTGAATGGCATGTTATATCCGATAAGAATCTAGCCAAAAGCCTCATTTGTATGTTTATTGAGTGATGATACAAAAGATGTCTGGATAGAAAGACCACACGTCCACTTGCTTGATCACCACGGCATATCCTAGGAGAGTATTTAGGCCCTTTTTGGATCGATATAGCCAAATAAATGTTAAAAACCCAAAAAGATATTTTTCCTCTAGTTACCCCGTTTGAGCCTTCAAAAACTTCTAAAAGCCTTTTTTGTTCTTCACCATCAACCCCTAACCCGTTGCTACACACAATAAAAAGCTTACCCAGCTGACGAGTTGAGAATTGGATGAATGGTAAAAAGAAAAGAGAACACCTTGTACAAAAACAAAACAGTTAGTTCGTTCGAAAAGAAAAGAAAATAAAGAAAATAAAGAAAAGAAAAGAAAGATTCATATAAAAAAAATTGAATCTTCCAAAAGTTCAAAATCGAAAGGAGTCAATTTCAAAAGAAACAAAACCAAAGTTAGAACTCCCAAAAATCAATATCATATGGAGTCACAAAGCCAAAGGGCTAAAGAATGAATCACAAATTTGGAACGAAAAGAACAAAATGAGGTTCTTCTCTAGTTATAAATATCTTGAAGACCCAATTTCTCAACTTTTTAGAGTTTGTTTTCCCTTCCCTTTATTTTTAAACCACTACCTTAGTCCTGTAATTCCTAATAAAAGACCTCTAGCTCAAATAGGAAAAGGATGGTGTGATAGTAAGTGGATATTGTGATCAATCGACCCCAGTTTCTTTGGACATCATTCGTATATCTGAGGATTATAAGTGCCCTTTGCACTTGAGAGAATGAAACTTGAGTGAATCTATCAGAGAGTTGTGATTGCAACACACCCCTATGAGAACCCACCTTAAGGACGCTCTCCAAAAGTTTCGGAAACGACTCTGCTTTTGCATTTCATCGTTCATGTTTTGCACATTTATCTTTGGATGATTAAATTACTGTGTATATATTATTCTAAGTTCAAATGAGCTTTTCCTTATTCCACCGCTAATGAGATGTATAGACTTCTGAGAATAAACAAGGAAACAAAACCCTTTGTACTAGATAGATGACATTTGTTAGTACGTTCTATGGAAAACTCTCACGAGACTTAAGCTCGTCTACTAGGGAATTCCTAGTGGTTAAGGCCTTGTTGCATATGGTCAATGCAATCACACTCCGCAAAACGAGACTAGTATAATAAATCACACATTTATGATCTTAGTTTTTTCTCTCATCTTTACTTGAGGACAAGCAAAATGTTGTTTGGGGGTAGTTAATTAGTCCCCAAATGTTCGTTTAAACTCCCTTTACAATGCTACAAATATGCCCTTCTTATGTTTAATAAACAGACAACTCATAGCTTTTGCTACCTTTTGCAAGATACATGCCATTTAGGACTTATACTCCTAATATGTGTATTTTAGCACAAAAAAGAGTGTTATCGACGCTACTTCGGAAAATTCCAGCTTAGGAGAAAATGTGTGGAAAATTCAAGGTCAAAGTCAACGGTAAACAATTAGGGGCTCAAAACCAAAAGACGGAAGATCATGTCCTTAACCCAAAAGACCAAAGATTATGTCCTCAACTCAAAAGTGGGCATCCTTAGCAAGCTTGTTCAAGAAGATACCTAAAGCATAAAGCAACCCTAATGAGGTGTCTTATTTCTAAAGGATAGGGGCAAAGTTGTAAAATGTAAAAGGTGTAGTATATAAGCCAAAGTGAGAGGAGAGAGAACTTACCCTAGAATTAATTTTTGGTCATTAAGAGTAGTTAACATGTTTTAATTAATAGTTTAATTGTTATTTACATTATTTTCCATTTTCATGTTCTTAAAGCTTGAAGCTTTGTTGGATTTTATGGCTTTTTTTTCCATTCAAGTTGTGTTATCTTGTTTTTCATAACAATAGTTCTTCAAAACATCTTTTATATCATTCATTCACCCAACCAAAGTTGGTTATACTCATTTGAATCAATCAAATTAGCATAACTTGCTAACCAAGTTACCTTGTTCATATCAAGTTCTTCATGTTTTTCATTATCAAACAACTCTTATTTCCATGTTTTCAATATCAAAACAATAATAGCTAGTTCTCAACATCATTATACATCAAAAACTAACCCAAAAATAATAGAGAAATCAAGAAAAAGGTGGGGTTTTCTCCATCACCATTCTTCTCACTTAGATCTAAGATGAACAACAAAAACCCCAACTCAAAGATATCTGAGTGAGAAGAGCTACCCCGTGAACCCTTTCTTGTCTCCTCATTCAACTATACATAGGTAACCATTTCTATTGAAATGATTCCATCCTTAGTAGCTTCGCTAAGAGAAACTGCCAAAGTCTCCCAACTATCGGGTAGAGAGTTCAATAGTAACAAAGCCTCAACTTTGTTACCCATATCAATCATCATCAAATACAATTGATTGATGATATTCTGTACTCCATTAAGATGCTCAGACATTGAAGAACTTTCTTTGTATTTCAAGTTAGCAAACTTCTTAATGAGTAACCCTTTGTTTTTAGCAGACTTGCTCTTATAGAGGTCTTCCAATTTCTTCCACAAGCTAAAAATGGTAGTATCTTGTGATACATGGTGGAATACATTATCATCAATTCACTGTCGAATGTATCCAATAGCTTTTCTATCAAACTTCTCTAATCAGTTACGAATACTGCATCCGGTTTTAATCCTTCGTTCTCAATGGGTTATGCCAAGTCCTTGCAATAAAACAAGTCTTCCATCTTGGCTTTCCAAATGGTGTAGTTACTTCTATTTAGACTAGTCATGCGAGTTTTTATAGAATGATCCATCTTCAACAAACTATTTCAACTCAAACCTCTTCTTAAGAATTTAATCAAATACCTTTCGAGCAAAGCGTGGAACAACAACCTTCCTGATTAATCTAACCACGGCTCTGATACCACTTGTTGGGGAAATTGATACCAATCGATCCCTGCTAAGATAGTTTATATATGGACACTCCAAATTCCAATCAAAATCTAAGCTTTCATTATAACCAACACCCACAAACATAAGCTATGAAATTAACTATCACCAACAAGCAATAGCAATGTAGAGTAAAAAAACATAACTTCTTGGTTTTCTCTTAATTTTAGTTGCTCTTAAAATTGTTTTTTCTCTCTCATCTTATGGGTCAAACCCCTAACTTCTTTTAAATAGTATTACAAAATTTTGATGTAAAATGAATTTCCGAATCATCTTGGTTTATCTGTGAAAAACTGGAACTTTGCATGTGCAAAGCCATGGGGACGTGTGCCCCTCTCACAAGGCATGTTCGAGGGCATTCACCCCTATAGTGATCCCAACTTCCAGTACTAATGTCTTCGCATCTGGAGAAAACTCTATTGTATAAGGCTAAGGGGGGCGCCCCCCTTTGGCAAGACAGATTAGAAAGCGTCCGCCCTCTGCATGTTCGAGGGCATTCTTCCCTATAGTGATCCCAACTTCCAGTGTTGATGTCTTCGCATCTAGAGAAAACTTTATTGTATAAAGCTAAGGGGGCGTGCCCTCCTTTGGCAAGACAAGATATTTGGAAAGACATGTTAGAGGGCGATCCCCATTCCATGTAATCTCAAAGGCTAAGGGGCCCCCCTTTGAAAGACATATTACATGGTAATCTCAACAGGGTGAGGGGCCCCCTTTGTCTATAACCTAGATGGCTAGCTAGATGCCTAGATGCCTCAACTCGATGTGCAATTGGTTAAAAATTGTGCAATTAAGAAGCAACATTCTTTATTTCAAATTCTAACATTATCAACTTCAAAATAATATAAAAAAAATGTCTTCTGAAAAAAGCAAATATGAGGATAGGAACATTTGGATCAATACTCCTTTAGGAACATTTTCATATAAAATTGCTTATCAAGCACTTAGAATGAAAACAGGTTAGCCTAACTGGTGCAAGATGGTGTGGGGCAAATTGTGCTACCCAAGCACTTTTTGAATAGTTGGCAATTGTTCTCAAGTAGCCTTCCTACACAAAATAGACTCATGCATAAAAAAAAGTTCTTACCCGCTCAAAGTGTTGCTTTTGTAATCTTAAAAGGGAGAACTCGAAACACTTGTACTTTGACTATCTATATACAACTAAGGTTTGGGCAAACGTCAAACAAATGGTTGGTTTGGGGAATTTTGTCAAATCCTCAAATGGAGAATTAATGGTGTGACCTCATTAACTTGTGCTGGAAAAAAAATCCCAAGATAAAAGTTTATAAGCAGTTCTATGCATGTGTAACTATTGGCTATATATGGATGGAGAGAAATGGTAGAAGATTTCAAAACAAATCAAAATCTTGGGATCAACTAGCTTACTCTATTATTAATTAAGGACATGAAGATCTATCTGGGCATTAAAATAGTCTCGTTGTCTGATGTTAGAGATATAAAGGCCCTTTTGATCAGACTTGGCATAGATGTGCAATACAAGAACAAGAGTACTCCCCTCTATTGCAAATGGAAGTTACCCCCATTAGATTAATTAATCAATTTATTAAATACCGACGGTTCCATGACTGATCAGTATGTTGGCTCTAGTGGTATAGCAGTAGACCATAATGGAATTGTGATATTCATATTCACTGGAGGTGGAACAAAAGATCAGTATTATACCAAGAGATCATGGCAATCGAAGTCGGTCTACAACTATGTCAACAACACAGCTTCAACATGATTTCGTTGTGTTCAGATTCACAAAGGTCTATCGGTGTCTTAACAGCTTAGGAGAATGCCCCATGATTATAATCTTCTAATGCAGGTAAGGGTCTACCTAACCCTATTAATCATTTTCATAAAAAAAAAAGGCTTAATTTACAATATTTAATATTTTCGTAGAGAAGAGTAGAGAAGACCTTGAAAAATGGAGCCAATGTCGACTGTAACAGACTTGCCAAGCCATGCTACTTGATCAAGAGAAGTTTGATCTAAAGGGTGAAAGCAGATGTGGTCAGCGATCCCCACATACGATGATGGGTGCGTACCACAATGTGATGTAAAGTAAAAACTGCTTCTATATCAAGGAGCTAGAATCTGGTGATCGGGTGGGCAAAAATTAAGAGAAAAGAGTGTAACCAACCAACTTGATTGTAAGCTACCACTGGGTTATGGCTGGGCGGATTGGATCACTCAATTGAACTCAATGCGCACTAATTTATTTCGACGTGACTCAATGTGCAACCATTCCTCTTGATATTTCTCTATTTCCTCTTTCACAATCCGCACAAAAGTACCTACAACAGGTAACATTTTTTTTGCTAAAGGGTAATTGTATTAGATAGTAAAGAAAAAATAGTATACATTTTGTGAAGGCCCTGGGTAGACCACTCCAACATACATTTCCAAAAAAATTAAGAAATAAATCTAAAATAAGTAGAGTGTTGATTCTCTACCCTATAAACAAAATTAGGTCTATTCTCCCACCATTGCTTCTGGCCTTCTGCAAGGGTCGCTCGTTTCATTATACACAAGTCTGCTCTGAAATTTGCCTCCCTCCATGTGCTTGTTAGAACTATATCTGCATTGCCTTTAGTCCTTTCCCAATCTGCTCTAACTTTCCAGTACACTGAGTTAGTTTGGAATGCTTTAATTGCTATCGTGGAGTCCGACTCCACCCATACTTCCCATCTCAATTGCCTTAGTTATACCTTCAATAATAGCTTTTGATTCAGCCACATAGTTTGTATCTGAGCCTATTCCCCCAATGTAAACTCCAACATCTTTGCATGTATGCTTCCTGAATAGTGTTCCCCAACCTGCTGGACCAGGGTTGCCTCAAGCACATCCATCCGCATTGATTTTTAAGTATTCAAGTGATGGAGCAGTCCAATAACACTCAAGAATCCTAGGTGCTCGTCTCAGTTTGTTCCTCAGTCCCAATGCATGAAGTGTTTCCAATTCCAGAGGGGTGTTGTCCATGGTGCCACCAGAGAGCTCATGTGCTCTTAGAATAGCCCTTTTGATATGTATTCTGACCTGCCCCTTCTCAACCTTCCCACCATCATAAAGAACTCGATTTCTTGTCTTCCAAATATGTACAAGGCAAGCAATTGCTGCGGCAGACCAGATGTCTTTTGTGAGTGGGCTCCTGGACTTACAAGAGTTAAAAACATTTTTCCTAAAGTAGATGTCAGACTGCAACTTGAATGATTCCTTTAGGTAGTTCCATTGTTCTTGTGCGAAAGTGCATCTGAAGAAAATGTGTTCCTGTGTCTCTTCATGCTGTAAGCACAGGCAACACCTAGAGGCAATTTTAAAATTCCTATTCTTAAGCATGTCATCAGTGTGTATAATCCCATGAAAGATTTTCCAGCCAATGGCTTGAGTACTTGGGTGCAGCTTGGTTTTCCAAATGAGTGTATGCTAGCTCACCTTTTTTACCTTCTTTCTAATTGCTTCATGTGCTGTAGAAACTGAGAATTTTTCATTGGTAGATGGCATCCAAATCTTAGCATCATCTTGTGTGGGATTTGGGGCTTGTAGGTTATTAACATTGACACCAGCGGCATCCAATATCTTAATTGTTTCAGCAGGGAAACTTCATTGTCCATTGCGTATGCATTCACTAAGTCTTGAACTGCAATGCCCCTAAAAATTATCGGTCATCTGAAATACATGAGTGAAAGCTACGGTTCCTGTCCAGTTTTCCTTCCATGTGTTTATAGCTTCTCCAGTACCAATGACCCAGGTCGTATGCACTTTTGATTCCTTGAGAGCCCATTTGATGCCTGGCCATATAGTAGAAGTCTTGTATTTTGTCCACTCATCATTTCTTGCACCATATTTCCCCTTCATGTACATTGCCCAATCATTATTATCATTTTCTAAGCTCTAAGACAACTTCATCAACATAGCTAGATTAATGTCTTTGAGTCTCCTCAGCCCAAGTTCACCCTCTTCCTGTGGCTTACATGTTTTCTCCTAGTTCAGAGTCATGAATTTCTTTTTTGTAGGATTTCCAGACCAAATGAAGTTTCTAATAATTTTCTCACACTCCTTTATGACTGAAGCAGACCATTTGTAAATAGCCAAGTTATGAACGGGTATACTATTGAGAACATGCCTTGTAAGAACAACTTTTCCTTGAAATGAAAGCATCTTGCCAGCCCAGCTAGTTACTTTCTTCCTTATCTTGTCGACCAGAGGAACTAGATTTGCTTTAGTTACCATTCATGTGATTGGCACACCAAGATACTTCTCTGGAAGGCCACCCTCCTTTATGACGAGAAAAGACACAACAGATTCCCTTCTGCATGTGGTCATGGGGCTTAGAAAGATTTTGCACTTGTCTTTGTTGATGTACTGACCAACTGAGCATTGATACTTGTCTAACAAATCTAGAAGAGACCTTAGACATCTTTTATCAGAATTATAGGACATAAAAATATCATCGGCAAACATGAGGTGATAAGGGCTACAATAATTTGTATGTGTTACCATTCTTTTGACTTTCTTTTGGGAGACTAGGTACTCTATTCCCCTGCTGAGACAGTCTTCTGCAAAGGCAAATAAGAGAGGTGACTTTCCTTGAAACCAATGAAGCCAGATGCTAGAGAAGCCAAATCTTTCCATGACATACCAAAGAAATTTCCAATCGAGTGTATCAAATGCTTGAGAGATGTCAAGTATTATAGCTGCATTGCCTCCATGTCTCTTGTCTTTGGGTTCATTAATCATTTCTGAAGCAAGCCCAATGGCATGGTGTGAGTTTCAATTGGAGATTAAACCATACTGAGTCTTTGAAATGATTTTTTAAGCTACTGGAGCCATCCTAGATGCCAAAATCTTCGTAATAATCTTGTAAGCAAAATTTGAGAGACATATTGGTTTGTACCGATTAAGCTGGTTTGCATTCCTCTCTTTTGGTATTAGTGATATATCGTAAAAACAATATAGATCTCTCTAACTTATTCTTACATTATCAATTCTTTATTTCCTACTCTCACATATATATTCATGCAATATATAGAGTACAGAATTGTTCTACTATTAACTCTCTAAAGCTAAACGAATTCAACTAATCAAACATAAGAAAATAATTGTGAAAGCACAATATTTATGAATGTAAATTTATACTACGAAACTAAATATATGAATTTAACTTATACTAATTTAATTAAAGCAATTGAATATGACTTGAATAAAATATGGAGAAGAGTAGAGAGAGATTGAAATCCACTTTTTAATTTCTTAACATGCTAGCATAGATTTGTATAGAAAACCCTAATCTAGAGATTCACACACAAGGTTAAAATATAAAGACTAGATCTTTAATGATCCTTAATTACTTTATACTATCTCTAGTCATAAACTAATTAGCATGAGAGGAAGCTTGTTCCCATTCTCATGGCAAACTCACTATTCTGTAGTTTAGGTTAAACTCTTCTTATCTCTAAGTCAAGAAAAACCTAAACTTGACCCTAAACAACAAATCTATACTAACAAATCAAGTCCTCTCAAAGCTTCATTCAAACTCCCTCTAATAGGAGTTTAACTTTGATTCATAGGACTATCATGAATAAAAGAATAAGAAGAAGACATAATAGAAATAGAAGCAATTGAATTGAATAATAATAATAACTTGAAGGTAATTTTAATGGAGGTTTTATGGAGGCTACAATTATAAACCCTAATTACTTAAACTATATTAAACTAAAGAAAGGGGAGAGAAAGAGCTAAATTATTCTAACTAATGGGAGAGAGAGAGAGCTAAATTATTCTAACTAATGGGAGAGAGAGATAGAGAGAACCCTAATTTATAACTAAACTAAATAGGGGAGTAGTCAAGTTTTGTTTAGCCTTAGCCCTCTTTATATAGGAGAGGGTTAGGTTTACAATTTTATGCATGGGCTTTGGAGTTGTGTTTTAGGCCACTAAATCAAGCCCAAAACCTAATTACTTAAGTCCAAAAAGGGTTTCTCTATGGGAATTTACTACAACACCATTTTCGTCCACTTTTATTATTTTGATTGGGTCAAGGCTTCGACCATTAGAACGCTCTTTCTGAGTTGGTCATTTTGACACATAATAGACCCAATTCCAAGGTCTGAGTCCAAAGAAACGGCCTGCGGAAGTTCTGTTGACTTTTTTGCTCTTTTTCTACTCGCGTTGACTTTCACTTTTCAGCTTTTACTAGGCTTTAAAAAGGTTTTTTCTCCTTGAAGCTTAGGCTTTAATCATATAATTTCTCTATCAAACAATTTGACCCCTTTCTCTTACAAAAGTGACGTATTTCTTCACATAATTGATTCCAAGACATGAAATACACAAAAACACGTAAATATTACTAACTCTTATTTATTATAAATATAATTGGCCTAAATATAATACTATTAAGGGGTTGAAACTACAGTTTTGGACTCTTATCAAACCACCCCCCAAACAGCATTTTGTTTGTCCTCAAGCAAATATGTGAAATTAAAATAAATGGCAAAAAATGTATACCTAACTACTCTCGTTTCGCTAAGTGCGACTGCATTGACCATATGCAATAAGGCCTTAAACTACTAAGAATTCCCTAGTGAACGAGTTATAGCTTCATGAGAGTTTTCTAGAGAAGATACTCACAAACTTTATTTATACTACAACGACTAAGAAATAAAAGTAATTTTCCCCTAATTTATCTCAGATATATATACATCTAACTAGTGTTTAAATAATGATCATCAATATAACTCCTAAATTAATACATGCATAATAATCAAATCATCTTAAGATAAATAACTATACAATGAACTATGCTATGAAATGCAATAGCAGGTCTTTTTCTGAAACTTTTGGGTAGCGTGCCTAAGTAGGTTCTCACAAAGAATGTGTCAAGACACATAACACTCTGACTTTTCCACTCAAGTTTGCTGTGTGCAGTAGGCACAGGTTTCCTCATAATCTCAATGACAATCCAAGAAAGCCGATGTCGATCAAACACATCTATCACTTACTATCACACCAACCTATTCCTAATTGAGCTAGAGGTCTTTATTAGGTAATACAGGGCATAGGTATTGGTTAAAGAATGAAGAAAATGGATATTTAAAAAGACAAATCTAAGAAAATAGGGTCTTCATATTATGTAACTAGAGAAAACCTTGTTCTTATTTTGCTTCTACACTTTGTTTCCACCCTTAGCCCTTTTGTTTTGGCTTTTGACTCCTTTTGACTCTATTTTTAGAGTTCTAACTTTTTATTTTATTTCTATTTTTGGAAGCTTTCTTTTCTTTTCCTTTTCTATTTCTTTTTCTTTCGAAGCAACTAACTAATTTTTGTTTACACAAGTTTTTCTCTTCTATTTTCTTCACTCATCTGATTTCTCAGATTTATCCAGATAGATAGGTTGATTTTATTTTTTATTTTGTTTTATTGGGTAAAGGATTTTTGGTTTGTGAAAAGGCTAATGAAAGGCTCAGTGGGGCAACTAGCGGATAATAAATTTCATATATGTGTGAATTTCTGGCTATATCGATCCAAAGATGGCCTAAATTCTCGCTTAGAATATGGTATGGTGATCAAGCAAGTGGATGTGTGATTTCTCTACTCGGAATTGACTTCTCCCTTATGTCATTACTCAGAAATTAATTCATATGGGCTTTTTGGCTAGATGCTCACAGGATATGTATTAAGTACTCTAACCTAAGTCTTAGAAAAATATTGCCAAGTACAATCATAAATGCGCATGCAAGATGTTCATGAAAAGATGCAATGACTGTTACCTACATATTAATCTAAGTTTCAAAAATTAAATCCTAATTCAAGTACTATGTGAGATTTCTAGACTAATATCATCATGGAGAAGGGAACAATATCATTATCACTAAGTGCATAGTATAAACTATATTTTTGATTTTTTTTATAATTTTTATAAGACAAATAATACGTAATATACGACCTAATATGTGTTTAAACATTTACAACGTGTTTCTATACCACCCCCAAATAGAATCATGCTTTGTCCCCAAAGTATGGAATGAAAATAAAGGATAGAGAGTACTATAGAAACGTGCTTGTAAATGGAAGCACCTGAAAAAGAAAGTTAATCTATACTAATATAAAGAAATAAAAATGTACACAACTCCTATATAAGTTTCACCCGTTATGGGGATAACATGAAATAATAAATAGTGCTTGGGACATAAGCGTGCTCTAACAAAAATAAAATAATACCATTTACGTTCACAAATCAATCATGTGCCTATCGTGGCTCCTATCGGATTAGCTTCAGAAATTCTGTGAAATAGTGAATTTCACAAAATTAAGGTACATAATTACATTATGAATCCCAATAAAATCAACAAGGCCTATGGATTCTATATTTCGATATTTATACATGCAATTTTAATACGTGAATGTACAATGTGCTAAAATTAAATACACCACCCCCCCCCCAAACAATTTGGGAGAAGGGGGGTCATGAAATAATTCAATAGCACAATTAAATTACGTAACTAACTAATTTTTATGATTTTTAACATTTTTTAAAGAAAAGTGTGTAATTTACATCCTAAAAGTGCCTAATTTTTCAAATGTTTCTATCCCACCCCCAAACAATCGAATGCTTTGTCCTCAAAGTGTAAAGAGATAAAAAAAAAAAAAAATTTATCATAGAAACGTGGCAAAAATTGGTAGTACCTATAACAGAAATATTATAAAGATGATATGATAACATCAAACACAATTAACTATTACGTACTAACTAACATAGACTCTACTAGAGTAAACATGACAGGCAAAGAGTGGCAAAAAAATTTGAAATGAAATACCAAAATACGCCACCCCCAAACAAAATTTGAAAACTCTTTTTAAGTTTGAAAATTTTTGTGGCTTATACTCCATTAAAGTGGTATTTTACAAAAAATTATATGAGTCTTTTAAAGTCAGATTCCCCTAGACTTAATGTGGGATGGTTTTAAGTCAGATTCCCCTAGACTTTGCACACCCCCAAACAAACAAGGAACTGGGGTGGCACAAAATGGGTGATGCCTGGTTAACTATAAACTAATAGTCGAAAGAGTTGGGGGTCTAACCATAAAAACATGATACTAAATGCACCCCCCAAATAGAATGAAGTTGTATAATTGGAAGCAATCATGTAGAAGAATTAATAAAAACTTATGCAACCGATCAAAGAACATATGCAAACCATCGTGTTGTAGCTGTTTTAAAGAGTTAGAATGACCCAAAAGATGAATTAGTGATACTTTAAGTGAGAAAAGAATGAAGTATGGATCTTGATGTCTTTCATGAGGCTCAGATAAGGAAAAATAAAACAAACTAGGTTTCTCACTACACTCGGTCAAAGCTTGGCTCTCAACTACAGGAATGGTGTACTCATGGGATTGTGTGCTAGGCAAAAACTTTTCACCGTGAGGGTTGAAAAAATTCTAAAGGGTCTCTGAGACAATTGGCCGAAATGCAAATTCGAGGTTCCTTTGAAATTGTGGGTGAATGGATGGCTCAGATGTGGTAGATGGTTAGATTTTAGGAGGTGGTAACTCAGGTGGATGTTTGTCGGTTGGTGGTTCATCAGTTGGTAGATCCTTACACGCTCTTAAGAAATCAAAGAATTCTTTATCTAGCTTAGCTGAATCCATAAAGTTGTGGTTCAAGGCTTTATCTTTAAGAAATTCATCTATTTCTTCCATTGTTATTTCCTCAACTGCCAAACTAAATTGAGATTCACATTGCGATAAAGAAGTTACTTCCTTTAATTCATGCACATTACCTTGTTCATGCCTTATATTAGAATTGTTGATTTCTATTTCCTTGCTCTCGTCGTCTAAAACAATATAAGTTTCGTCAATGGCATCATGGTCATCCGAAACAAGTCCTACAAAGTCGTCTTCAAGAATTTCCTTATCCAGGTAGTGTGTGGAGTTAATATAATGGTTAATGGGAGGGTCATGGGAAGGTAATGGGTTAATGAAATTTAGGGTAGGTCTTAACTAGGTCGAATGGTTTAGTTATGGGAATAGGTTGTTCTACTTGTCTGTCGATCTCTGACAAGGTTGAAAGTTCTGTGTTAGGTGAGGGGATCATGGAAATCGTTTGGGCTAGATTCTGTAGCATAGTTTGGGTTTTGGCATTTTGTTCTCTAAACATTTTTTCATTGTTGCCTATTTGTTCCCTAAATGTTTGTTTAGAGTCAGTCATTTGTTAGGAAATTTGGTCTGACAAGGGTGGGGAACTAGATGGATGGGTGATTTCTGGCATGGTGGAAGGGTCTGGCGTAGATGAGATTAGCATCAATCTTGTCCATTCTAAGTTCTGAAGTATTATGAGGCACTCTTGGTATATGGCGTTTGAGTGAATCTGGTTGATCTCGTACTGTGATGGGTTAGGTTGAGGCTGAATGGCTGGTTGATTATTATTGGTGGAACTTCATGAATAGTTTGAATGACTAGGAAACTCTTGATTATATGCGTTACTATGAAAATTTGAAAATTGAGGCTCATAATTATAATTGTTTCATATAGTAGGCTCAAACTCTTGATATGATGGGCAATGAGAGCCCAATGGTAAGAACTACCACAACATGAACATGGTGAAGGGTTTGCATAATAACTACATGATTGTTGGTCTACATATTGATAAGCCATATTGGTTTTAAAGATATATTCTATGTTAGTTAATATATAAAAACACTAACTGTAAATTTATAGATAGGTGATTATTTCTGCATCTACAAGAAACTAATATGGCAGGTTTATGCGTACTAGATCTTAATCTCATGTAAGTTTTAAGTCTAATAGGCAATTCCTAATGAGCATGCAAAAATTAGCCTGATTATTACTAGAAATACAATCTTGTGACAGAATAAACGAGTGAAATAATGAGAACCTAAATGCCTCCTTGCTATGCTTATGACTAGCGTCGTCAATATGAATCTCAATGTCCTATAGAAGTGTGGAACACCGAAACAACAAATATTTTGAGCTAAAATATGACTTGTAACTAACCTGTAAATTGGGCTTACTTCAGAGGGCGCGGGCGCGGTCAAATATAAGGTAACTAGGGCGCGTGCACGCTGCAAAAGAAAACTAAAGAAAAATGCAAACTTAGGTTACTGGAGGTTCTCATTCTTAAGTATATTAGGGCACGTACGCACTCCAAAAAATTTGAAATTTTTACAGTTGTTTGCTAAGACATCCAGTAAGTAGCCTTTAAAATTTTAGAACAATCAGAGTTATGAAAGTCCTTCTACTGCACTGCAAAGTTTGTGAAACAATTTTTCGGACAAAATGCAAACTACTGAATGGTTAACCAATTAAAACAAAGCCAAAAATAGCTAAAATATTATTGGAGACTCCTGACAGACCAGGAGTATTCCTGTAAAACTTTTAGAGCAATTGGAGTTCTATAAACCTTCCTTATCGGCTGTTGTTCCAGAAATTAAGTGTTGCAAAACTGCATAAACACACTGGAAACAATCCACTAGTTAGGTGGTCAAAACAAATCAAAGACTCTTCAAAGTCTTACTGCAAACTCCTGACTTATGATAGATACTCCTGTAAAAATCTTAGAGTTTTTGGAACTACCTAAGTAACCCCTGCTAGCTGTGAAATAGCCTCTTGGCCCTCCATTGATCATGGCTGATATGCAATCGTTTGTGATAGCTCCTTGAAACCAATGAAGCCAGATGCCAGAGAAGCCAAATCTTTCCATGACAAACCAAAGAAATTTCCAATCAAGTGTATCAAATGCTTGAGAGATGTCAAGTTTTATAGTTGCATTGCCTCCATGTCTCTTGACTTTGAGTTTATTAATCATTTCTGAAGCAACCCCAATGGCATGATGTGAGTTTCAATTGGAGATGAAACCATATTGAGCCTTTGAAATGATTTTTTAAGCTACTAGAGCTAGCCTAGATGCCAAGATCTTTGTAATAATCTTGTAAGCAAAATTTCATAGGAATATTGGTTTGTACCGATTAAGCTGGTTTGCATTCCTCTCTTTCGGTATTAGTGATATACTGTAAAAACAATATAGATCTCTCTAACTTATTCTTACGTTATCAATTATTTATTTTCTACTCTCACATATATATTCATGCAATATATAGAGTACGGAATCGTTCCACTCTTAACTCTCTAGACTTAAACGAATTCAACTAATCAAACACAAGGAAACAATGCTGAGAGCAATATTTATGGATGTGAATTTATACTACGAAACTAAATATATGAATTTAACTTATACTAATTTAATTAAAACAATTGAATATAACTTGAATAAAATATGGAGAATAATAGAGAGAGATTGAAATCCACTTTTTAAATTTCTTAACATGCTAGCATAGATTTGTATAGGAAACCCTAGTCTAGATATTCTCACACAAGGTTAAAATATAAAGACTAGACCTTTAATGTTCCCTAATTACTTTATACTATCTCTAGTCATAAACTAATTAACATGAGAGAAAGTTTGTTCCCATTCTCATGGCAAACTCACTATTCTCTAGTTTAGGTTAAACTCTTCTTATCTCTAAGTCAAGAAAAACCTAAACTTGAAACCCTAAACAACAAATCTATACTAACAAATCAAGTCCTCTCAAAGTTTCATTCAAACTCCCTCTAATGGGAGTTTAGCTTTGATTCATGGGACTATCATGAATAAAAGAATGAGAAGAAAACATAATAGAAAGAGAAGCAATCGAATTGAATAATAATAATAACTTGAAGGTATTTTAATGGAGGTTTTATGGATGCTACAATTATAAACCCTAATTACTTACACTATATTAAACTAAATAAAGGGGAGAGAGAAAGCTAAATTATTCTAACTAATGGGAGGGAAAGTGAGCTAAATTATTTTAACTAATGGGGGAGAGAGAGAGAGCTAAATTATTCTTACTAATGGGAGAGAGAGATAGAGAGAATCCTAATTTACAACTAAAGTAAAGAGGGGAGTAGCTAATTTTGTTTATCCTTAACTCTCTTTATATAGGAGAGGGTTAGGTTTACAATTTCATGCATGGGCTTTGGAGTTGTGTTTTGGGCCACTAAATCAAGCCCAAAACCTAATTACTAAAGTCCAAAAAGGGTTTCTCTATATGAAGTTACCACAACACCATTTTTGTCTACTTGTACTTCTTTGATTGGGTCAAGGCTTGGACTATTAGAAAGCTCTTTCTGAGCCGGTCGTTTTGACATATAATAGACCCAATTCCAAAGTCTGAGTCTAAAGATACGACCTGCGGAAGTTCTGTTAACTTTTCTACTCTTTTTCTACCCGCATTGACTTTGACTTTTCAGCTTTGACTAGGCTTTAAAAAAGCTTTTTCTCCTTAAAACTTGGGCTTTAATCATATAATTTCTCTAGCAAATAATTTTACTCTTTTCTCTTGCAAAAGTGACATATTTCTTCACATAATTGATTCTAAGATCTAAAATACACAAAAACACGCAAACATTAGTAAATCTTATTTATTATAAATATAATTGGCCTAAATATAATACTATTAAGGGGTGAAAACTACAGTTTTGGGCTCTTATCAGTATTAGCACAATAAAATTTGCATTGTAGCTTTTTGGTAGTCTGCTTTTCAAAAAGAAGTATCTTACTGCTCTTTAAACATCTCCACTAACTATGTTCCAGCAGACTTGATAGAAGTGTCCATTAAATTAGTCTGGCCCCGGTGCACTATCTGGACAAAGACCAAAGACAACTCTTTTGATCTCACCGAATGTAGGTATACACGAGAGCTCTTTATTATCTTCTTCTGTGACTAACTTTGGTATCAAGTTTAGTAGGTTCACATCTGATTCTAGCTCCTCCTCTTTAAACTTTTCTGTATATGAATCTACTGATATCTTCTTAATCTTTCAAAGTGACACCATGTGCATCTTGTATTTCTATTATCATTGCTTTTGACTTCCTCATGTTTACTAAGTTGTGAAAATACATGGTGTTTCTATCCACTTCTTTATCCCATCTAGTTCTAGATCTTTTCTTCCAATAGTCAGCTTCTTGTTGTAGGAGATTTTCAACTTGTAGTTCCTATTCTGCAATTTCCATAGCTAGCATCTCATTTTCATCTTGCTCAAACTGATATTGAAGTGCCTTAAGATTGTGAGTTGCCTGTGTGATCTTTGTGCCCAGGTTACCAAAGACATATCTGTTCTAGTGCTTCAACTTTTGTTTAAGTCTTTTGAGTTTCTGTGATAGAATGAATAGGGAGTCCCCCTCAATAGGCACCTTCCAATTTTCTTTAACCACTTCTAAAAAATCAGGGTGAGAAGTCCACATGTTAAAGACTCTAAATGGAGTATTTGTAGGTTTTGGAATTCTGTCATACCACCCTACCAGAGGAGAGTGATCGGAGCAAAGCCTATCGAGTACTTTGTAGTTCCAACTAGGATACCTATCACACCGGTGAGAATTGAAAAAAAAACTCTATCAATCTTGCCCATGATCCTTATGTGAACCTTCTGATTATTAGGCCAAGTAAGCATATAACCAGTACTTGGAGCTTCAATAAGTTGATTCATATTCACTACGTCTCTAAAGTCCTCCATAGATGCAGAAGTAGGCCTCAAGCCACCTTTCTTCTCAGATGGGCTTATATATGCATTGAAGTCTCCCATGATCAGCCAAGGAATGTTTAAGGGGTTAAGATGCGCCAGTTCCTTCCATAAAGATCTTCGTTGCACATATAGAGTACTAGCGTGTACCATAGTAACAATAGAACCATTACATTCAATAGTCATCTACTGATTAGAACCGTGAATGAGATTAGGAGCAGAAAACCCTTCCTTCCATAGCAGGCAGATGTTTGGCAGTTGCTGATTATTACTATTGCAAAAAAAAGTAACACATAGCCCTAAGGACTGAAAGTAGGTCTTCGAGATGGCATTGGAGTCTATTTTGGGTTCAATAATTCCCAATAAGTCCGGATCCCACTCCTTAATAAGTTTGGAGAGCCTATTTTGTGTTTTGGCATTTGCAATGTCTCTTAGATTCCAAAAGATGCACTTCATTTTGTAACAAAAGAAGTTTTTATTTGTGAAAGGGTGATAAGTCACCTTTTGCTCCTTTTCTTCTTAGACATGGCTGTCTTAGAAGAAGTTATGTTCTGCACTGGACAAAGCTCTATAAGTAGAGCAAATTTTCCTATGTGTGAAGTCTCTGTATCATCATCTTGAATATCTGCCTACCTCTCCTTGGCCTTGTATGGTGGTCTAGGTGGTGTTTGATCAACCTGTGCTTGGTGATCAATAGCATGAATGACTTCAATTGTCTCATTGATAAGTTGTTGTTGCCGACTAGGAGTACACCTAACAACTGATACCGAACTTGCACATGAAGCTGGTGTTTGTGGAGCATCCTCTCTGTGTTTAGGGGATTCACTATTGGCTTGGCTCTCCATGTTTTCCACTGTATTCAGTTCTGGCTGGACATTTAGAGCATCAGAAAATTCTTCTTCAAATTCAGCTCCAGAGTAGTCCTCCTCAGTATCTGTTTAATCTGTTGAATCAGATAACTGTCCCTCAGTGTTGTCTTGTTTGTTTTGATCATCAGAATCAGCTATTGCAACTGCTTCCAAGTTAATTTCCTAATCCCCTTCAGGAGCTAGTTGAACCTCTTGTGGAGTGGTGATATGTTCGTTGACGACCACAATCACTGCATTTTGTTCCCTATCTTTCTTTCCGTTCTCTTCCCCTTGTAATTCCGCTAGTGCGCTGAACTGATTTCTATTGCTAATAGGAGGGTTCATAGAGGTTGCTTTTGGACCCAGGTTTGTGATGGCCCTCCTTTCTTGTTCCTTTTCTTGTTTCCATCTTTTGTCACATTGGAAGGACCTTCAGCTGGTGTAGTATCGACTACCACCTCTTTGTTTTTGTCTTGCTGCATCACTCCCTTTAATCGCTTGCATTCTGTCACTAAGTGACCTACACACTTGTAGTGATTGCATAGTTTAGGTAGCTTGCTTACCTCCACAATTTGCCAAAACTCAAAAGCTTTGGTTTTGACATAGATTTGATTAGGGATGGGATTAGAGAGATCCACATCAACAAGCACCTTTGCGAAGTACCCATAATCCCTTTTCAGAGTCTTCTCGTCAATTTGCATAGGGTTGCCCACACCTCTGGCAATGGACATGAGTGCCTCTGGATCCCAGTATTCTTGACTTAGTGCAGGGAAGATAACCCAGACTAAGGCGTGTGATTGTCTTTGAGTTTCTGGATTGAAATTTGGATTCCAAGTGTTTAGTCTCAGAGGGAAGCCATCAAAAACCCATGAGCCTTTAGACCAAACCCTGTTAAGATCTTCAACATTATCAAATCTTATGAATAAGAATCCCTTGCCTATTAGTGTAATAAGCAAGTCTCTTGTGGGTGACCATTTCGCTTTGGCTAGCTGCCTAACCTTGTCAATCGGTACTTTAACCAGATCAATCCTGCCAATTAAGCAGAACTTGCAATACCTTAAGCCATGCTCCACCGCTGCTTCAAGGATTATTATTGTTGGGTACTCTCCCATTTTCTCAGGCTGAGGAAGGTTTTGGAACACAAATTGAGAAGGTGCGGTTTGTTTAGCCGCCTCTGCATAGGAAACGGCTGCTCTGTTTCCATTAGTTGCCGCTGGTTGAGCCTCAGTACATGTTATTACCTCATTGCTCACAAATGGCCTCTCAAACTCTGATAAATCCATTTTTCCAAAGGAAAGATGATCAAAACCTAAGTTTTCGATCAAAACCCCCCATAAGGGGAAGTTTTCTATGTGTTTTCAATCCAAGTACAGCTTGAGTAGATAAGAATTTTCTATTTTGAGAAAGAAATGATGTTTGTTTACACTATTGCCCTTGATGATGTGAGGATAAGTGAATCGCACTTATTTTCCTGCATTAGTGAATCGCACTCCGACCTACAACATGTAACAAGAATGACCATAAATACTGTTAATAATTTTGCAGCCACAAATTTCTGTTGAACCACATGTCCACTTAGTATATGGCTGTGAGGATAATATCTTTTTCCTCTTTACATACATCATTGTGCATGATACTTGACATGTAATTTAGCTCCTCAGATCTGCAATTCTCTCAAAAAGGGATTGTGAGGGAGTAATATACACTTCCATTAATATTAAGCACGTGTCCAGCACACCAAGACGGTAACACTCATCTATGCGTCCAGGTTACTAAGGATCAGTTCATACAGGTCATGCGATCTCATCAGCACCCTGAACGCTACCCCCTCATATCGTCCGCATCCAGAACGGTAAGCGTCCAGAACGCTCATATTGTCTATCACCTCAATGGCTAGTAACGTATGGCTTGGTTGTCACCTTAAAGATCGAAGCTGCAAATGCGCTCACCATTACTCCACTGTAGGATGCCTTTATGGCTCTTTAAGTGCCATCAAGTCCAAAACTTGACTGGACGCGGGAGAGGGGGAGGCGCGAGCACCATCACCTATATAAAAGAAGAGGAGGAACTACGTCTGACCTTATTCAAGTCTCCCCCCAGCAGAGAAAACTTGATACGTAGGCAATTCGTCCAAACGAACTCGGTTAAACCCAATCAACCAATCCATCTTCCCCAAATTGCCTACTCCAGTAAGGTTAAACGAAACTTAACCTTTATATTGGCGCTGTCTATGGATCAAATTACTTTAAAATTCATCAACTCAAAATTTCCATTTCTTCCAACCATCTTCATAGAATCATCAATTTTCAAGCCCACGAAGCATGGAAAGCCTCCATGATCAAATGAAGAACATGGCTGCCCATATGGGAACCATGAACGACAACATCACCTTCTTACGACAGGAAAACGTTGCACTCAAAAGTCAAGTGGCAGCCCAGAACCGTAATGGAGTTAAAGCTGAGGACGGTATTAACGAAGTGAACCAGCAAATCAACGAGAAGTCGCAATGAATTGGCCAGAGTCATGTGAAGAAGGACGCCTCTCAGATCATCCAGAAGATGCTGAAAACTAATCGAGCATCCCCATTCACACCGAAGGTAATTAGTAAACCCTCCCCTCATGATTTCATTCAGCCACGCTTTGCGATATATGATGGAAGTACGTGTCCCGGTTAACACGTAGCTCGTTACATCCAGAGGCTCGCACTCTACATTGTGCAAGAGTTCGACTACTTGCAATGCCGCTTGTTTCCTACAAGTCTGAAAGAAGGACCCTCGACTGGTTCTACTCAATAGAGATAAACTTTATTAATAGCTTCGAAAAGCTAACCGACCAGTTCGCTAATCATTACGCCCACAACAGATGTAAGAAAACCGACGTTGACTCACTCTTCATGTTGTCTCAGAAGAAAGACGAGTCAATCCACTCCTTTTTAAGGCGATTCAAGACAGACTTGCTGTCTATAGAAAGCGACCTCCAAGAGTCCTTTGCAACCTTGGCATTCACCAAGGCAATCCAAAAAAACACTTGGCTATATAGGTTGCTCATGAAGGAGCATCCTTTAAAACTGGAAGACTTGTACACTCACGTGTACAAATATATAAAGCTACAGTAAGCTTTAGATCACGACGGTGAATAGGAGGAAGTTGCAGCAATCTCAGACGCTGCCCCATCCTCAAACAAGCAACCCAGACCACAAGGACAGAAGTCTGGTACCAGGATGCACACGAAGTGTGAGTTTGCTGTGCTGACAAGATCTCTAAGCTACATACTGGAGAAAATAAAAACATAATCCTATTACCGACCTGAGGTAAAACAGCCAAAAGACACACTAGGAAAGTTGTACTGCGCTTTCCATAAAGCAAAGTGCCATGAGACTAACGAGTGTCGCGGGCTCAAGCACTACCTACAAGACCTTGTCGAAGCAGGGCATATCAAACATTACACTGATATCGCTGATGGTGACCTGCGCCATAAACTCAAGGCTCGCAGAGAACAAAGCCAAACTCCACCCCTCAACAACAGAGCTCGCTCTCATGCTAGAGGACGCTTCGATCCAATGAGCGATCTCGTCATGAGCGTCGCCAGCACTCCTCTGACAAAGACAACAATAGAACCATCAACATGATTACCTTCCAGGACGACTCTGTCATGTCCTCTAGGGAGAAAAGGAGATGGGTAGGCGCCATCCAAGAAGTCTACCAGTTCTCCTCACAAGCGGCTCCTGCCCCACATGCAACTCCCCGTAACTCTAGAGACATCACTTTCACTGAGGACGACCTCAACAAGGTGTGTCTCCCACACAATGATGCTTTGGTGGTCCACGTCAAAATCAGCAACTGGACTGTCAAGCGCGTCCTGATCGACCTAGGTAGTTCGTGTGACATCCTATTCTACCGCACCTTTAAGGAGATGAACATGCCCAGGTCAGTCATGATCGATCTAATAGCCCCCCTCTATAAATTCAACGGATCACGAGCCGACCCAATAGGAGACATCATTCTACCTGTCTCAGTTAGGTCACACGAAGCCAAGGTCAGTATCAACACGCGCTTCAGCGTTCTGGATGTCAACTCGTCCTATACTGCTATTTCAGGACGGCGTTGGATCCACAAGATGCAAGCAGTTCCATCAACACTCCATCAATTTTTACGCTTCCCTATCCCAGAGGCATGATGGAGCTTATAAGCAACCAGCTCGATGCCAACAATTGCAACCAGATCCACTCAGTCAACAAGCCAGCTGGGGCTTCACTCAAAAACAAGGGAGAGATCGCCAAAACCAAGCTCGCAAAAGACTTCATATCTGAGGTCAAAACCCTGGCCAAGACCCCTCGAAACGATCTGCCAAAGGAAAACACTGGGGGCACGGTCAAGGAAGATGCTTCAAAAGTTATGACCCCAGAGGTCGCCCCACGGCTTTAGGTCAAGGAGATACCACAAGAGACCAAGAAGACCCCACAGGTCGCTCAACCCACTGCAGCGGCTGCTCAGACTGAGCTAAAGGAAAAGGTTAACCTAGGAACTGAATAGGACCCTAAGTTCGTGTATGTAGGAGCTAACCTTGATCATACACTCAAGGCACAACTTATAAGCTTTTTATCATTAAATAAAGATGTTTTTACTTTGTCATATATCGATGTGCCTGGAATTGATCCTAATGCTGCATGCCATAAGTTAAACGTTAACCCAAACACGAACCAGTTTGCCAACAACCTCGAAAGTTATCCTTTAGATTCTAAAAAGCAATCAATGAAGAAGTAAAAAATCTCTAAAAAGTTAGCTTCATTAGGAAGGTCAATTGCCCTGAATGGGTCGCTAACATAGTTGCAGTCCCAAAAAAGAATGGTACAGTTCACCTTTGCATGGACTTTACCAACCTAAATCTAAAAACTCCTAAGGATAGCTTCCCCTTACCAAGAATCGACCAACTTGTGGACCAAACCTGTGGCCACGAGCTCTTGTCATTCATGGATGCCCACAGCGGCTACAACCAAATCCCACTAGCAGAAAAAGACCAAGAAAAAACCTCATTCATGACAGAGTAAGGAATTTACTGTTACAACGTCCTCTCGTTCGGCCTCAAGAATGTCGGAGCGACCTACCAGCGACTCATCACCGATATGTTCCAAGACATGTTAGGTGACACCATGGAAGTCTACATAGACGACATGGTCGTCAAAAGCAAGAAAGCTGGAGACCACTTAGATTATCTCACACAAGCGTTCTCCAGACTTCGGCTAACTCAGATGAAACTTAACCCTGAGAAATGCCTCTTTGGAGTGTCCTCTGATAAATTTCTGGGGTATCAGGTCTCACAACGTGGGATAGAGGCAAACCATGATCAGATTCAAGCGTTCTTAGACATGCCCAACCCAAAAACAAATAAGCAGATACATAAACTCTCAGGAATGGTGGCAGCTCTAAACCAATTCATATCGAGAACATCAGACAAATGCCAATCTTTCCTACAAATTCTCAAGAAGGGTGAACAGTTCTCATGGAACGAGCAATGCCACCAAGCTTTCTTTACTCTTAAGGACTATTTGACAACACCACCCATGTTGGCAAAACCGATTGATGATGAAATGTTAAGGCTGTATTTAGCTGTGTCTGACTTCGCTATCAGTTTAGTTCTCTTCAAAGAGGAACAGAACGTAGAGAAACTGATCTACTTCACAAGTAAGACATTATTGCCAGTTGAGAAGAACTACTCCCACATCAAAAAGGCAGTACTGGCATTACTTTACTCAGCAAGAAAGTTCAGGCCCTACTTCTAAGTACATCCAATCAAAGTGCTCACCGACCTGCGACTTAAAAAGATCCTTCTTAAAGTAAACAAGACAACTCACATGGTAAGATGGGCAGAAGAACTCGGTGAAAGTTCACCCCAAGAACCTCTCAGAAGGGTCAGGTCGTTGCTGATTTCTTAGCATATTTCCCAGTGGAAGCCCTAAATTGGGAACCAGAGGACAACATTCCGGCCTCTGAACAACACGACCCATCGGAATGGTCACTCTTTGTGGATAGAGCTAGCAATCTTGGGGGCAATGGAGTCGGAGTAGTCCTATTGTCACCAGATGGTTCTATGGTCGAAAAGTCAGTTCTTATCGATTTTGCGACCTCCAACAATGAAGTGGAGTATGAAGCCCTGATCATGGGACTACGTATGGCGTTAGAGCTCAAGGTCTTTAGCGATTTACAACTGGTCGTTCGTCAGATCACCCATGAGTACGCCACCAATGAAGGTAACCTTTTTAAATACCTTCAAGTTGTAAATCAATTACTGCATTCTTTCAAGAAAGTTACCATACACCATTTCCTATGGGAAAAGAATCGCCATGCTGACAGCTTGGCGTACCTCGCAACCCAAACACCGAACTGTGACCCTAAGAAACTAATCATCGAAGTAGTTGATCGACCTGCTTACTAAAATGAGCACGTCCTAGAAGTTATCGACCTATGCCCACTCTCTGACACTCAGATGAGTCAAACATGGATGCAACCTATCATAGATCATATCCAACTCGGCAAATTACCAGCAGATCGCACCAAGGCCAGACAAGTTCAATATCAGTCAGGCTGCTACTGCCTAGTAAATGCCAAACTTTTCAGAAAATCCGCCGGAGGACCCCATCTGAAGTGCATAAGCCCAGAATAGGGTTAGATGATTTTCACAAAAATCTATGAGAGAGAATGCAGAAACCACACAAGAGGTCGCTCTCTGGCTCACAAAGCGATCTCACAAGGATACTTCTGGCCAAGAATGCATATCGATACTAAGAAGTATGTACTCAAATGCATTAAGTGCCAAACATTTGGCCACAACATCATCCAACTAGCTCACGAACTGATCAACATTGCCAGCCCTTGGCCATTTCACATGTGGGGCTTGAACATTGCTGATGGATAATGGCTCTCAATTCAAGGGAAAAATAATCAACGAATTATTGGCCAAGTGGAAGATCGTTCACGCATTCTCCACTCCCCAGTATGCTCAGAGCAATGGTCAAGCAGAAGCTAATAACAAAGCAATTCTTAAGAACTTGAAAAAGAAGATTGAAAAGAACAAAAGCCAGTGGCCAATGTATCTAGAAAACATCATATGGGCTCATAGAATGATAGCTCGTTCTAGTACAGGTGAGTCACCATTCTCATTATGCTAAGGTACTGAGGCAGTCATCCCTACTGAGTTGACAATTACAACAACTCGATCTGAAATCATCGAATCTAGTTAGAACGATTCCATTCTTGCTCGTGAGGTCGGCTTACTTGAAGAACAACGCGACCTAGTAGCCATTTGAGTGGCATCCTACCATCAAATCCTGAGGAAGAGATACAACAAGCGAGTTAACCCTCGAAGTTTCCAACCTGGCAACCTAGTTTTGAAAAAGACTAAAGATGACTCAAAATTGGTACCAACATGGGAAGACCCTTATATAGTAGAACGAGTCGTTGGCAATGGAGCATATTGGATCAAAACCCAAGATGGACAGGCACTTCCACGTTCTTGGAATACTTTCTTAATAAAGAAATTTTATTAATAAACAATTCCGTTTTCATGAGTTTTTACTCTTAGCATTATACATATAGTTTTTATTTTGTATCTCTCAATGTTATCAAGTAGACTCACGGCTCACTTTCTAAGAGCAAAACATTCACTAGAACTAAAACACTATACAGGGCTTAAACGTTCTCCACATTAAAACGCTCACTCGAGCTCAGGGCTATGATAGGGTTATATACTAAAAGCATTACTTTTGTAATAACTCTAATTCTTTATATTTTGAATGAGAATCATATAGGCAAACGTTATGCACATTATATATGTTATTAGTTATATGCATATGTCTAATGGTGTGAACACACAGAAGATCATATCATCAGTACCTTATAAAGTATGAGTAATCGTTCACAACCTAGATGGATTTGAACAAACCATTGGTACGGTTGTAGTATAATATGGTATTAGTCTATCTTGACTATAGGATTATACTAGTACACTTTGTGTGTATTGAACAGGACCAAGTGAGGTTGTTTCTCTTTATACTGACTATATAAGAGAACAAACGCCTCTGTTATTATGGATGTTTGTCCTCCTAATCCGGATATAATAACGGGCACTTACGTGCATTGTACATTGCTTTAAATCATTAATGAGTGAGATTTATTTGTGAATCAACAAACTTGATGGATTAGGTAATGACATTGTATGTAAGGTGTGCTGTTGATTATAGAAGGAATCCGTGTTCTGCAAGAAGTCGGGCTGATGATGTCCTATTGAGGAGCTCATAAGGATTGTCATGTAAACCCTACAGGTGGATTTGATTAGACATGATAATAAGGTTGAGTGGTACTACTCAAGGACATAAGAAGTTGATTAATGTAGTTATCAGTAACTTAACTAAATCAATGGACATTTGATACCTTAAACACGGGGAGATCAACAAGCATATAATATGGAGCCTATAAATGCTGACACGTAATTTAGGATTAGAGCGGTAGTGCAACAATGGCCTTTAGTGGAATAAGCCATTTGTTGACGGACTTGGGGCGTGTGTTTTGGGCGAACATGGGAAGCCCAAGTCCGTCAGGAGGCCCAACCCTAATTTCTCCTCATGGTCCTTGTTGTAGCCTATAAATAGAATCTCTTCTCTCCTGGCCAAAATTACTATTCAATCAGGATTGAAAAGAGAGGCAAGGAAAGATAGATCCAAAATTGGTTCTAGCTTTGTGAGAAAGAAAAGGGTTGGTAGATCGTTGCCCACACAATGTCCAATCTATTGAAAGGAATATAACAAAAGATCAAGGGGATTGTTGATTCGGATTCATAGCTATTGGATTCTCAGAGTTATCAAGAAGCCGGATTTACAGGTATGTTTTCCTATCCAAAACCGTGAACCCCATTAATTCTGTTGCGCGTGGGTTTTCGCAGTTTGTAGAAATTTGCATTATGAAATAACGGTTCCTACAATTGGTATCAGAGCATGTAGATTTGTTGGTAGATGTAGAACTGTTCTAAATTGGTTTTGCAGGCATCTAGACCAACTGTTATGGTCAGAATGAATTTTAGAAAGAAAAGGATTGATTTTTGTTTTTATGAAAAATTGATTGGTTTTACAGTTTTTGATTATTGGTGGATGTAATTTAAATCACGGTATGTATCGTGTTATTGTTTTTATCCATGATGTAATCTTATGTAAAGATCAAAAGATCAAAAAGATCAAGTTTTGGATTGGTCAAGATCTGGATCTGAGTTTTTTCTCGTGGAGCGCGGGTCGCGCTGAAGCGCATGGAAGTGAGCGCACCACGCGCCTTATACAGGCATAAGGGGAGCACGAGTCGCGCCCTTAACGCCAAAAAAGAGAAAAATCTGAAGTGAGCTACCACGCCGCTTTATACTGAACAAAAATGGAGCCTTGTAGTAGCGATACGCTGGAGCATGAGCACACCACGCGCCTTATACAAGCACAAACGGAGCGTGGTTCGCGCCCTTCATGGCAGAAAGAGAAATTTTTTTCTATATAATGAGATGATTTTTGTTTGCTGTTCTGGGGTCTATGAAGTGATTTTGTGAGGTTTCCAGTGAAGGAAACAGGTCACGACTTCAAAAAAAAAATTGGGGCGCTGCCCCAAACCCCGCGACCTGACCGCCGAATTTTGGGAAGGCAACTAAAAGAGTTCGGCGAACAGGATGGAGCAATGAATATGGGCCATAACAGTTGGGGATTTATTGTCCATATTTGCTTATTCTATCTGCATGTTTTTATTTGTGGATATTTGTTAAAAAAAAACTAAACCCACATGAATAATAGATAATATGGACATAGGCCTGACCAGTAAACAGAAAGATCCTCAATTCTAAATAACTAATTGGGAGCGGGAATTTGTTTCGTATAAATCCCACGGTCTCCATTACTGGTTTGTTGGTGATGTAATTATACTTGCGCGTCGGTTTTAGTGCCTTCCTCCATATCGGATGAGTCTAATTACGGATCACCAGAACAAACTTCTAAAGGACAACTATATGAAGTTATTAATGTATGGATTCACTTCTCCATCTGAAGGGATTCATTACAAATAATGGACTAAGATGTTGAATAATGGTATACACTTAGATGCAAGTAATGGCATCCTCCCCATCGGAGTCACTGCTATTATTTGTAGGACCGAAGAAAGGCCAGTAGATTAGTTTTACTTGTCTAGATGGCATGTGCCCACTCTAACGAGTGGTGTGCTGTTAAGTGGACGAGAAGTAGAACTAATAGGAAAAACCTCTCTATACGAATGTAGATATGGTAAACATCCACACTATCATGGCTTACTACATCTCGGTGTGTAGGGTGTTGCTGGGTTAATTAATTAATTTTTTAAGTTAACTCCAAGAGTATTTCTACGAATGTAGAATGGTAAACGTCCACACTATCGTGGCTTACTACTTCTCGGTGTGGAGGGTGCAAGTGATGGGTTGATTAATTAATTAATTTTTGTTATTAACTCAAGAATTGTTTGCCCTACATAATAGTTATTTTATGTGACTCTCAGGTTTTCAAAATGGTTACTTTCAATCCATTAGCAACTATTCTTAAGGAAAACAAACTTCTTGGCCCTAATAACATAGACTGGAAGGGAGATGATCCTCTTCTCAAACCAGAGAATAATGGTGGTATGTCTCATGCACTAGTTGTTGAAACATGTTTAGCGGTGTTATCTACCAATACCTGGTGTGTAGATACAGGAGCCACTGACCATGTATGCATTTCGATGCAAGGGTTCCAGGAAACCAGAAAACTAAGTGCTGGAGAGATTACCATATCTTTGAGGGATGCTACGAAAGTAGTAGCTGTTGCAGTGGGAGATGTTTGTTTATCTTTTGGTAGAAATAAGACTATGGTGTTAAAGAATTGCCTTTATGTGCCTAATTTTAGAAAGAATTTAATTTCAGTTTCTATGGCAATTAAGGATGGATATTCTTTTTCTTTTAATGACAAGGTAGTCATTAAGAAAAGTAAACATTTTATCTGTTCTGGTACATTAGAAGGCAATTTATACATCATTAATCCTATTCCACCCACAGCGCATCAAATGGAAATTAATAACACATCTTCTAATTCAAATAAGAGAAAGGAACCTTCTCAAATGAACCAAACACATCTCTGGCATCTACGGTTAGGTCATATCAACTTGAGGAGGATTCAGAGATTAGTAGCCGATGGACCTTTGGGTTCATTGAAAGTGGAAACTTTTCTTATCTGTGAATCCTGCTTGGAAGGTAAGATGATGAAAAGGCCTTTTACGGCCAAGGGGTATAGAGCCAAAGATGTGTTGGAACTGGTTCATTCTGATTTATGTGGACCCATGACTGTCCAGGCTAGAGGTGGTTTTGAATACTTTGTCACTTTCATTAATGATTATTCAAGATATGGGTACATTTATTTGATGCGTCGTAAGTCTAAGTGTTTTGAAAATTTTAAAATGTACAAGGCTAAGACGGAGAAACGTCATGGAAAATGTATCAAGTCACTACGATCAGATCGTGGTGGTGAATACATCTTAGGAATGTTTAGGGATTATTTATCAAAGGTTGGGATTACATCCCAAATGTCTGCACCTAGGACTCCCCAACAAAATGGTGTAGCAGAGAGGAGAAACAGGACTCTTATGGAAATGGTTAGATCGATGATGAGTTATTCGGATTTACCAATTTCGTTTTGGGGATATGCCTTGGAAACGACAGCTTACATTCTGAACTTGGTACCTTCTAAATCAATACCTAAAACCCCAATAGAATTGTAGACTGGGCGTGAGCCTAGCATGAAACACATTCAGATTTAGGGTACCCCAGCACATGTGTTAGGAGATGCTAATAAGTTGGGATCTCGTATAGAAGTACACTTGTTTGTAGGCTATCCTAGAGGAACGAAGGGTGGTTTATTTTATAGTCATAAGGATCAGAAGATCATTGTTAGCACCAATGCTCAATTCTTAGAAGAAGACTATGTGATGAACCACAACACCCCAAGTAGTATTATTCTAGAAGAATTAAGAGGAGAGACACCAACTCCTGCAGTACCAATTGTACAAGAACAGGAACCACAACGTGTCACCAATGACGTACAAGAACAAGAGGTGCTTCGTCGTAGTGGGAGGGTTGTTAGACAACTTGAAAGGTGGATTGGTATGGGAATGTCTTCTGACATAACCACTGATAACCAAGATTCTGATCCCTGGACCTACAATGAAGCACTCCAAGATAAAGATGTAGAATCTTGGCAAAAGGCAATGATTTCTGAGATAGAATCTATGGATTCTAATCAGGTTTAGGAGCTTGTAGAGCCACCCAATGGTGTTAAAACCATTGGATGCAAGTGGATCTATAAAAGAAAAAGAGGGGCAGACGGTAAGGTTAAAACCTTTAAAGCAAGGTTGGTGGCAAAGTGCTTTACTCAGAGAGAAGGTATCGATTATGAGGGGACCTTTTCACCAGTAGCCATGCTTAAGTCTATCCGGATTCTTTTATCTATCGCAGCTCATTTCGATTATGAAATTTGGCAAATGGATGTAAAGACAGCTTTCCTTGATGGAAGTCTTGAGGAAACCATCTATATGAAGCAACCAAAAGGATTCATTGAAAAAGGTCAAGAGCATCTTGTTTGTAAGCTTAAAAGATCCATTTATGGACTTAAACAACCTTCTAGATCTTGGAACATTCGTTTTAATGAGGTAATCCAATCTTATGGATTTGACCAAAGCCCAGACGAATCTTGTGTGTACAAGAAATTTGATGGAAACGTAGTGGTATTTCTTGTGCTTTATGTAGATGACATCTTACTCATTGGAAATAATGTGAAAGTGTTGTCAGACATAAGGGTATGGTTATCAAAGCAATTTGATATGAAGGACTTGGGAGAAGCGGGTCACGTCCTTGGGATCAAAATTATAAAAGATCGCAAGAAAAGGATGTTGTGCTTATCCCAGGCTACCTATATTTATACTGTGTTGACTCGTTTTAGCATGCAAAACTCCAAGAAAGGTTTCTTGCCTTTCAGGCATGGAGTTCCTCTATCAAAGGATATGTGTCCCAAAACACCAAAAGAGATAGAGGACATGAAAGCGGTTCCTTATGCTTCGGCTGTAGGAAGCTTAATGTACGCCATGCTATACACGAGGCCAGACATCTACTTTGCCGTAGGCATGGTTAGCAGATATCAGTAGAACCTAGGACAAGGGCACTGGACTGCGGTAAAACATATTCTAAAGTACCTGGAAAGGACTAAGGATTATATGTTAGTATACCATGCAGATAGTTTGGTTTCCTTAGGGTATATAGATTCTGATTTTCAGTCAGATAGGGACAAGAGTAAGTCTACCTCAGGTTGTGTGTTTACCTTGGGAGGTGGAGCCATAGTATGGAGGAGTGTCAAGCAAAAATGTGTGTCTAACTCTACCATGGAAGCTGAATATGTGGCAGCCAGTAAGGCAGCCAAAGAGGCAATTTGGCTCCGAAACTTCTTATTGGACTTGACAATAGTACCTGGTTTACCTAAGAGTATCACACTTTATTGTGATAACACTGGTGCGGTATCTAACTCGAAGGAACCACAAGCCCATAAAGCAAGTAAACACATTGAGCGCAAGTACCACCTGATACGATCAAACGTAAAAAGAGGAGATGTTACTATTACCAAGATAGCATCAGAAGATAACCTGGCTGACCCCTTTACAAAGAGTTTACCAGCTAAGTCTTTTGACAGGCATGTTGAGGGGATGGGAATCAGATGCTTGGCAGCATAGCTTTAAGTATAAGTGGAGATTTGTTAGCAGTATACTAAAAAGCAATGCTTTGAGTATAAGTAGGAGATTGATAGGGTTATATACTAAAAGCATTACTTTTGTAATAACTCTAATTCTTTATATTTTGAATGAGAATCATATGGGCAAATGTTATGCACATTATATATGTTATTAGTTATATGCATGTGTCTAATACTTTATGTTGTAGATGATATGGTGTGAACACACAGAAGATCATATCATCAGTACCTTATAAAGTATAAGTAATCGTTCACAACCTAGATGAATTTGGACAAACCATTGGTATGGTTGTAGTATAATCTGGTATTAGTCTATCTTGACTATAGGATTACACTAGTACACTTTGTGTGTATTGAACAGGACCAAGTGAGGTTGTTTCTCTTTATACTGACTATATAAGAGAACAAACGCCTCTATTATTATGGATGTTTGTCCTCCTAATCCGGATATAATAACTGGCACTTACGTGCATTGTACATTGCTTTAAATCATCAATGAGTGAGATTCATTTGTGAATCAACAAACTCGATGGATTGGGTAATGACATTGTATGTAAGGTGTGTTGTTGATTATAGAAGGAATCTGTGTCCCGCAAGAAGTCGGGCTGATGATGTCCCCTTGAGGAACTCATAAGGATTGTCATGTAAACCCTGCAGGTGGATTTGATCCGACATGACAATGAGGTTGAGTGGTACTACTCAAGGACATAAGAAGTTGATTAATGTAGTTGTCAGTAACTTGACTAAATCAATGGACATTCGATATCTTTAACATGGGGAGATCAACGAGCATATAATATGGAGCCCATAAACGCTGACACGTAATTTGGGATTAGGGTGGTAGTGCAACAATGACCTTTAGTGGAATAAGCCATTTGTTGACGGACTTGGGCCGTGTGTTCTGGGCAAACATGAGAATCCCAAGCCAGTCAGGAGGCCCAACCCTAATTTCTCCTCATGGTCCCTGTTGTAGCCTATAAATAGAATCCTTTCTCTCCTAGCTGAAATTACTATTCATTCTGGATTGAAAAGAGAGGCAAGGAAAGA
Organism: Coptis chinensis; assembly: GCF_015680905.1. NCBI lineage: Eukaryota > Viridiplantae > Streptophyta > Magnoliopsida > Ranunculales > Ranunculaceae > Coptis > Coptis chinensis. The sequence goes on along the minus strand of NC_141456.1, from coordinate 53,368,693 downwards.
TAGATCCAAAATTGGTTCTAGCTTTGTGAGAAAGAAAGGGGTCGGTAGATCGTTGCCCACACAATGTCCAATCTATTGAAAGGAATACAACAGAAGATCAAGGGGTTGATTATTGATTCGGATTCATAGCTATTGAATTCTCAGAGTTATCAAGAAGCCGATTTACAGGTATGTTTTCCTATCCAAAACCGTGAACCCCATTAATTCGGCTGCGCGTGGGTTTTCGCAGTTTGTAGATATTTGCATTCTGAAATAACGGTTCCTACAGGCTACATAGCTCACAAGCTACTTAGCCTTGACACTTCTTGCTAGTTGGAGACCTATACTTCTAGGGTCAACTAAGTGCAGAACGCTCTCTAATAGCAAAACATTCAAATGAACTTAAACGCTCCCCAGAGCTCAAACGTTATGTACGATCAAACGCTCACTCGAACTAAGGGCTACATAGCTCACACACCTCTCATTAGTTCAAAACCTACATTTCTAGGGTTAACTTAGTGAAGAATGCTCTCTAAGAGCAACACACTTACTTAAGATACAATGCTCACTCGAGCTTCAAGGCTTCACAGCTCCAACACTTCTCACTAGTTGAATACCTACAACTCGAGGATCAACTTATCGCAGAACACTTACTCAATCGAGCTACAATGCTTCAAGGCATCCTAAGTCTTCTTAGACGATAGAACATACGTCTCTAGGTCAAGTTCCTACTGAGATATTAAAGCTACAAGCATTCAAACAAAAGTAAGATCATACTTCAAAGTAAACATGCATTTCATAAGTGCAAGTACAAATTGCCTGAACACACTCAGGAAACTAGTTCTTTAAAACTACCGAACTGCCACTTATGTGGAAACCAGTTCGTCAAGGTTGCAAAAATAAAGTAGATAGTAAAGGCAAACTGACTAATGCCATGCAATAACAATAAGTAAGGCAAACTGCCTGGGCAAACCCAGGAAACTAGCTCTATTGTATCTCCACCACTTTCGCACAAGATTACAAATTCAAGAGAAACGTCCAAAAACCCACAACTCTCAAAGAAAAAGAAATTAAACAACATGGTCAAAGGTATCAACTTGCAGAGGGTCCAGCACAGGAGATGAGACAGGTTCTATGGCGGTCGCAGCAGGAGGGACGACAGTGTTCATTTCTAGCTCGCCAACAACAAAAAGTAAATCAACAAAGGTAGAGGCAGCAATAAAGGGCACTACATTAAGAGCATTACTTGCATCTTCGGTTGAGGCATTCTCTCGTTCACCCAAAGCCCCACGTTCATGCTCTTCTCTGACCTGCTCATACTTCTTCTCCATCTTTTCTAGTTCAAGGCACATATCGTCATACACCCTTTTAGCTTGAAGCGTGCACTTCTGGGCAAAGTCGTTAGCCGTGGCTAACTTCCCCTCCAGGTCGCTCACCATGTTGACAGCTACCATCTTCTCCAGAGTAACTGAGATGAGTTATGCCTTCACAGCGTCCAACTCTTTCTTCTATGACTCCTGCACCACCCGAATAGACACCAGCTTATCTTCAAAGCCTCGACCTCACCCTTGTCCATCTCAGCAAATTGAGTTGTCGTCTTTAATTTTTGATAACCAGCTATCAACTGCACCAAAAGAAGATCGCAACATCACACAAGTGTACATTTTAACGCAAATATATGAAAGAGTGAAAAATCAATCCAACAATGACAACTTGATCACTTACCAAACAGTGCGCCAGGTCCATAGCCCTCAGGTTCTGTTCTAGACCCTTAGAATCAAGATCCTTCCTATCTCCATCGAGCGTCATCCCCTCTAGTAAACGAGTTGCTATAGGTGCAGACATGTAACTAATGTCAGACCTTTTCACGAATTGTTTTTGTCTCAACCTCTAGTTCACACACTCCAGATTGCGTTCCAAAATGTCATTAACTTTACCAGAAGAACTCTTCCCACTATCCTTGGCAACCTCTTTCTCCTTCACCCTGCCTGCAGTAGGGATCATAACAATTTCAGTACTGCCACTACCCAGAATACTGAAATCGACTTGGGCCTTCGACCTCGAACTATGAGAGGTCTTCTCCGCTCAACACTGCGAGCAATAGAGATGCTCCCAATAAGCGTGCCCATACCCTTTAGCGACCTTCACAGCTCGCCCTTCAGACTCCTCAACCTTCCTCTTCAACGTATTCTTCCGCTCACGAAGACTGGTGGCGATGTCATCCAAGTCGAAGGGGTGTCCTCCTGCCCTCTCCCCCTTGCAGCGACCTCAGACCTTTCACAGTCAGGTCGCCTCACCAACCTATTACCACCAGGTCGCTCCTGAGCAGACCGGCTCTTATTCCTAGCCTCTCTACTGATAATGCCACTGTCCTCATGCTCTATGCTTGAACCACTTGATGATGTAATCACATTCTGACCTCTGGACCTCTTCTTCTGTTGTTTCCTCTTTGCCCTGATCTCGCGTCCTCCTCTTTCAACAAAGTAGCTCGCCACTTCAGGCAACTTCTCCTACTTCTCAGCACGAGTCAGACAAACAAACTTCTCTATCACACTATGTCCTTTCCTTCTGGCAATAGCGAACTCTGTAACATAAAAAAGTCAAAGGTCAGTTTGTTATAGCACATATTTATCAACATGCAAAACAGAGGCATGGTTCAACTAAACAACCTAGTACGTACCAATAAAATTATAAACCCTAGTCTCCACATTAAATCCAGTGGTACAATAGTTCCCAACTATAAAAAATGGCCTCTTCTCCCAGGGTTCATTACTAACCCCATCCAGAATGCTAGACTTCTCAGTCAACGTCTTTAAGTTAAAGTTGTTAGCTTTAGATAATTTCACAACAAAATTCTCAGCAATATCCGCAACACCAATGTACATTGTCCACTCTCATTCAAAAGGTCGAATACTCTAAGCAAATGCCATGTGTTCCTAACAAACTGGCATGGCGCTTTCTCACAAAAATTTAAAAACTCACATGTCAGCCTAGACAACGGTAACCTCAACCCCACTCTCAGTAGCCCCTCGTAGATAGCCGCACCATAGTCATGGGGGACGAACGCGTTACTAAAAATGTCAGCGTCCTCACCCAGTTTGTGAATCTCCAGATCGCTTCCACGAATATCATACGCATGCCTCAAATCACCAAAGCTTTTTAGAGCTCGCTTGTCTAATACCCTAGAAGGTAACCCATTAGAGGATGATGCACCAAAACTGCTCACCACCATAACCACAAAATCATAACCAACCTCCTCTATCTCCTCACTCAATGAAACATCTCGAATCTCCTCAGATCGAGTATCATCCAAATCAAACATAATTCCTCTTCTTGTACAACTCACCAACAACAAATAAATGATAGCTAAAACCTAGCGAACCCAACAAAAGAAAAAAGTAGCAAAGAAAAGGAAACGCAAAGTAAAAATGGAAAATACTAACCTGTGCCTTTCGAACTCAAAGATGCAAATGATGAAGGCTTCAGTTCTCCAGGCGTATATCACAAGCCACCGGTTCATTTTCCAAAGCAACACAATCATTTTATTTAACCCTAACGTGCCATGTCTCCCCACATTACGAGGCGGTTCAGTTGCAACTTCTCAAATCAACCGTCCCACGTGCCATCCACATGACAACTTAAATCTCTCACTAGATCGCTACACAATAACAAACGACCTACTGAGAGGGGGCTGTGTGAGGGAGTAATATACACTTCCAGTAATATTAAGCATGTGTCCAGCACACCAGGATGGTAACACTCATTTATACGTCCAGGTCGCTAAAGATCAGCTCATACAGGTCATGCATGCGACCTCATCAGCACTCTGAATGCTACCCCCTCAGATCGACCGCATCTAGAATGTTAAGCGTCCAGAACGCTTATATTGTCCATCACTTCAACGGCTAGTAACGTATGCCCTGGCTGTATGTCACCTTAAAGACCGGAGCTGCAGATGCGCTCGCCATTACTCCTCCGCAGGACGCCTTTCTGGCTCTTTAAGTGCCATCAAGTCCAGAACTTGACTAGACGCGGGAGAGGGGGAGGCGCGAGCACCCTCACCTATATAAAGAAGAGGAGGAACTACGTCTGACTTGATTCAAGTCTCCCCCCCCCAGTAGAGAGAACTTGATACGTAGGCAGTTCATCCAAATGAACTTTGTCAAACCCAATCAACCAACCCATCTTCCCCAAATTGCCTACTATAGTAAGGTTAAATGAAACTTAACCTTTACAGGGATCTATAATATCCACACTTTGCGGTATAAAGATTTGAATCCTCTACTCCGTTCGGTGTAGACTCAAGACCTTACTCACGTGTTTTTGTGCGCTTAGCTCAAGTAGGAATTCGAACCAACCTAAAGTCTAGGACAGTTTACAACCTTATTACACTCCTTAGGAAACTAGTGAGTAAGTTTTAATTGTGGATTTGCTAGCTAAAGTTGCTTTGTTTTAAATCACTTCGGATACAAAAAATGCGAGACACGTAGAAAAATGGAAAAACTAAGGTTTTTAACTTGTAATTTAACGAGAAAGAAAGCGTAGGGGATCATGATTTTCATGCAATGACTCGTTATACTCCATAAAATTCAGATTACTACCATCTCTAAGCCGTTTTGGGTTCATTATCAAACCCGAAACGGATAGAACTGATAGGGTTATATACTAAAAGCATTACTTTTGTATTAACGCTAATTCTTTATTTTTGAATGAGAATCATATGAGCAAATGTTATGCATATTATATATGTTATTAGTTGTATGCATGTGTCTAATACTTTATGTTCTAGATGATATGGTGTGAACACACAGAAGATCATATCATCAGTACCTTATAAAGTGTAAGTAATCGTTCACAACCTAGATAGATTTGGACAAACCATTAGTATGGTTGTAGTATAATCTGGTATTAGTCTATCTAGACTATAGGATTACACTAGTACACTTTGTGTGTATTGAACAAGACCAAGTGAGGTTGTTTCTCCTTATACTGATTATATAAGAAAACAAACGCCTCTGTTATTATGGATGCTTGCCCTCCTAATCCGGATATAATAACGGGCACTTACATGCATTGTACATTGATTTAAATCATCAATGAGTGAGATTCATTTGTGAATCAACAAACTCGATGGATTGGGTAATGACATTGTATGTAAGGTGTGCTGTTGATTATAGAAGGAATCCGTGTCTTGCAAGAAGTCGGGTTGATGATGTCCCCTTGAGGAGCTCAAAAAGATTGTCATGTAAACCCTGCAGGTGGATTTATTCCGACATGACAATGAGGTTGAGTGGTACTATTCAAGGACATAAGAAGTTGATTAATGTAGTTGTTAGTAACTTGACTTAATCAACGGACATTCGATATCTTAAACACGGGGAGATCAACGAGCATATAATATGGAGCCCATAAACGCTGACACGTAATTTGGGATTAGGGCGGTAGTAAAGCAACAATGGCCTTTAGTGGAATAAGCCATTTGTTGACGGACTTGGGCCGTGTGTTCGGGGCGAACATGGGAAGCCCAAGCCCGTCAGGAGGCCCAACCCTAATTCTCCTCATGGTCCCTGTTGTAGCCTATAAATAGAATAATCTCTCTCTGGCTGAAATTGACTATTCATCTTAACAGAAAAGAGGGCAAGGAAAGTTAGATCCAAAATTGGATCTAGCTTTGTGAGAAAGAAGGGGATTGGTAGATCGTTGTCCACACAACGTCCAATCTATTCTAAAGGAATACAACAGAAGATCAAGGGGTTGATTGTTAATTCAGATTCATAAAGCTTGGATTCTCAGAGTTATCAAAACCGGATCTAAAAGGTATGTTCTCTATCCAAATCGTGGACGCCCATTAACTCCGCTGCGCGTGGTATTCGCGGTTTGTAGAAATAGTCATTCTGAAATAACGGTTCCTACAAGAACGTCGATCCCTAGCGAGATGAACTCATCTCTAAGTCCATTTCCCTATCATAAGGAGTTGAACTGGGATTTCATCTCTGAAGTCCCATCTCAACTCCTGGACTCATACAACATATTCCTATCAACTAAGAAAATAAGAAGTTAAAGAAGACCCGCGCACGTGGCTAGCCCAGACATAAAAAAGGAGGCGCACGCGAGTCCTTCTTAATTTCCAAACCTCAAGTTTGGCCGGACACTACCATTTTGGGGTAGTGTGCTATATGTGTCCTTAAGTCTAGGCAGTAATTCCTAGTTCTAAGACATATATGAATCCTCACATGAGCATCATTAACCCTCCACCTTGGAGGGTTTTAGCTCATGATCCTTGGATTGTTTGAAAGCTAATACAAGTTATATAAGCTAATAAGGGAAAGGAAGAAAGAAAAACAAAACTAAACACTGATTTACCTAAAGAAAATGATGAAGTTTATTCAAAAACTAAAAGTGTTCCCCATTAACACTATTACAAGCTTTTTTTTACATAAAACAAAAACTAAACTAAACAAGACCATCAATAGAAAAGTAGTCAAAAGGGAGTAAATGAAGTGTTTTTCTTTTTTTGTTTTCTTGCTCTATATGAGAGCATTCTCCCTCCATCCCACGTGAAACACAAAAGCACATTTATTTCCTTCTTATCCACCAAACCAAAGCAAAGTGACACCTTGCTTGGTTTATACTATTAGCACCTAATCTTATCTAACTTCATTAATTACATGCAAGGTGTCCACTTTGCTCCAATTATTTGCTCCTTTTGTCTTGTCTTGTCTTGCATGATGACTCATCAAATCTTGTAGGCCTACATAGTGGGCCCCATGTGCTGTGTCCAGTGGCATCCTAGTTTTTTAGAATTTTTACAACATCCCACCTTTGCATAGAGTTCGTCTCACTGATCATCTAAGCAGCTTACTTGTCGCATTCGGAGTCCTGGTTCAAGAGATATAAGCTTCGGAAGTTTGATGTTTCTATGCACGTAATCCTGTTTCTGACTTGATTATGTACTGTTTGAGTCTTTGGGCTTTAGTCCGGATTTGTTGGGCTTCACACGGGTTTAATCGGAAAGCTTAGGTATACTCCCTATTCCGTACTTAAATGCTGGCTTTATCATCATTTTTACGTTGGTTGCTCCAACCTGCAATAACACGAGAATACGATTATTTCATGATTATTAAATACAAAATTAACCAAAATGTTACGTCTCTATGGGATTTTAGAAAACAATTTTGGGTGCTTATCAATCTATATCAGAGGTGTCCTTCACACTATAATTAAAGTGAAGTTCGAATCACTCGACCAATCTAAACCAACACAACTTTAGAAGCGAGAGCAGACTGTCCGATTCCATCATTGGGTACATCTTATTTCTTCTGTTTCTATGCATCACTTGGGTTTGCCAAGTGGAGGTTTGAGACTTGAGAGCCAAGCTAAATACTCAGACCCTTGTTAGCAATTTGCCAAATTATTCGCGAATCGAATTTTTGAAGGGCAAAACGTATAATACTTCCGAATGTTTGAAAAATTCGCAATAATTCGCGATTTTTTGCCTTGAAACGAACAATACGGATTTTGCCGAATTTTTCAAAAATTAGACTAAAAAATTCGGCTAAAAAAAAAATGAATGAAAATTCGGTTGCATTTTTGTTATTTTTTATGTACTTTATGTCCTCACTCTTATTTTAAGTCCCTTACTCTTACATTTTTAGTGATAAATTAATCCAAAAGCTTTGCTTTTATTCTTTTTGGGCAATATTTAAATTGTCATGTCATGGTGTGTGATAAGTACCCAAAACTGTATTTTAAACCCTGTAGAGACATTAAATTTGGGTCAATTATGTGTTTAATACATATAAATTAATTGTATTTTCATGTTTCAACAGACAACAATAAAATACACACAGAACCTGGGTTTTAGCATGAAATACATCTGAATAAAGCTTGGACTTGAAATCTTGATGTCGGCTCATTTAAAAGCTCCAATCTGCAAAGAAAGCTCATGAACTCCGAAACCATGAAACAAGTTGAAGAATCCAAACTTGAGTTCCCGAGCTAGCCAAAGGAGTCATGTTCGGTCAAGACTTGGTCAAACCGACTTGTAACAATCAAAAATCGATTAAAGTTCAAATGGTGACATCTTTCATCTCCTAACTCCGATTGAAGCATATGACTGTCAAAATGATCAAATGCATGAAAACTCTACACAACGGTATATTGCTTTTACAAAATGGACATATGGTTTGAAATCAGAGATAAAGCCAAACACGCCACTATTCATCGAAGACGACGTAGATATTTTAGATTTTTTATTATTTAACTTTTTGTAAAGTCAAAAGATGAATAGTTCCGAATAGTATCAAATAATGTTGAATAGTGTCAAATAGTGATTACTATTCCTTAAAGTCAAAAAGTTGAATAGTGATCAAATCTCAGTCGTAGGATCAGATTTCTGAGATTCGATCACGACCGTCCATTCAACTATAAATAGAAGGGTCTAGTTTTAGTTTTTCTCATGGAATGGTTAGCATTCCATCAGTAGGAGTAGAGTAGTTTACTGCTTTCCTAGTGTAATGAAGAATTTAATTTCCAGTTTTTAATTAAAATGTTTTTAATTCACTTTTATTTTATGTTAATTAGAATAAAACTTTAGTTATGTAATCTTAGAGCAGAAACTCTGCCCGAGTGAGAATTATATCCGTTTGGGGAGTTAATAAAACTCATGTGAGGGAAAATCTTCGTTGTTGGTTTGGTAAGTTGTTTAGGAAGAACAACTAGACCTACATCCTATCCCAAAATGATAGTTGGTATAGTGTCTAGTTAGGGATCAAAGTGATGAGCTTAGAGATAAGTCATTGCTTTGGTTCCATTTTGCTATGTATGAGCTTTAGAGATGAGTCATACATGTTAGGGATCAAGTTTTCTTCTATTAGACTTGTCTATGAGTTCTAGGAAGAATAAAATGAACTTATCAAACAACAAAACTTATTAAAATCATTAAGATGAAATATTTTGCAATTTTATTGAAATGTGAACGAAATGACAAACCCGACCGCTGTTTTACAGTCAGATCAGTGTGTGTGTATTTTGAAATTTGAACGTTAATTTCAATCCAAGAATAAATAAATGAAGGTACCTATGTGAACCATTCAATTGGTTTCAATGTTTTTGTAGCTAAATTGTTTAAATATGTTTGTTATGTTGTAAAGAATGACAACTATTATTAATATTTACTAACATAATATCACGAATTTTTTACTTCCGAATTTTTGCAACCAAACGTTTAAAACGCGTATTAATTAAACACAACATAATTGTCGTATTGCGAATTTTTGATCGTACTGTTTTTTTGAATCACCGAATAATTTTCGAATTATTCCCGTACCGAATTTTGCGGTATCCCGAATTGCTAACAAATACTCAGACTAGGAGATATAAAATTCTGGCCAGATATCTGTCTAAAATCAAATGATATCTCGACAGTTACGATATATCGACATGAAAAACTATGGCGATATTATAGATGCCGATTTCCGCGATAAAACACAGGTTAGAAAACGGACAGCAGATAGAATGTTTTCAAGTCATCGTGGCATTTGGATTTCCTTAAGAAACTCTTCTGACTCTCAATCTCTCTTTTTTGTCCCTTGTTTCCCCCCAACATAAAATTCCACCACAAAAAAAAAGAACGCAAAATTATTCAATCAATTTTTGTTGAATAGAAAGAGAGAGAGAGAGAGGCCGGGGTGGGTTTCATCAATGAAGTACGTAGTAGATGGTGCACCTCTTCATCCACAGTACAGCATTTTAGCCAACGATGGAAACCAAAGTTGAACATCACAAGGTAACAAACACCTCTTATGTTGTATTACTTAAAAACTTTTTTAGACTTTTCGTACATTGTTTTGTGAATATTTTACTTATGTATTCATTTTTATATATTAACCAAGGATTACTACAAAGTTTTGGAGGTTGATTATGACGTTACAGATGAGAAGATTAGATTAAACTTCCGTAAACTTGCCCTGGTTAGTGATCTTTTGTGTTTACGTAGCTCTCATTTATTTGTAAAAGGAAGTTCCACTGAAACTAATAGAAGTATTGGGTTTTATTTATTCATAGAAGTGGCATCCTGACAAACACAATGGTGACCACACGGTGACGACAAAATTTCAAGAGATTAATGAAGCTTATAGAGGTAATTTACTTGAATACTCATGAGCGTTAATTTTGTCAGTGCATGCAAGCTGATTGCACTTATCTTGTTATATAATATGCCAACATTGTTGACAACTTAACATCACCTACTGGTGTTGATTCAACTGACGGTGAAAGTTATTTTCCCAATATCCATAGCAAAAAAATTTGCATTCATTTCTCCGCCAGTTTCTTTCCAACAGATACTAGCTCCTTGTTATTGTGTTTAGCATTCGCAGTAGGAACCAAACTTCAACCTTTTGACGACTTGGTTTGTATTTTTGTGTTCCATCAACACTAAATGCTGAATTTTGTACCTCAGTCTCGCCTTCTTCAACATCATGTAAAAGTCCATATCTATTGGATGACTCACCCAGGTCTGTAGTATTATTGGAAGGAGTTGAAGCCTCCTTGTTTCTCTTTTAGAATCACTGACCAAAGGGAAGCCATCTCCATTTTCATTCTAACTGTGAGCATAAGACTGCTTGTTTCAATTATCCCGTTAATCATTAATCACTTAGCATTGATGCTTGATCCTTTCCACTTTCCGGAAACTTTGCAATAGATAGAGGAGAAGCGAGATCAGAAAGAACACCCTATTTGCATGAGAATCTTAGCTGCATGATTCACATAGAAGCCTGAGCTTCCCAATAATCATTTAGATCAAGCATGGTATTAATCCTACATTGAACATTGATTCAAAAAGGTTAACCTGTTGAAGCAAGTAAATGCTTGTGTGTAGACCATCACATCTTTGACAGTCCTTGGGATGTGGTGTATATTGTATACCTTGGGGCTTTTAGTCATGTTATTTGATTGGTGGAAGCTTCAATCAATTAACACACCATTGAAATAGCCCAAAACCTAGGGTTTATAAATCTCATAATCGAAATAGTCTAACTGACATACAAGGAGGCTGCCAACCTATATATAATAATTTTGTCTCCTTAAACCAAACCTTAAAACACTTTAGCTGGGCTTTTAGTTTATGGATACACATGGCCCTCTAAAATAAACAATAAATATAAGAATTGTCCTAGTAAGGACATGCCTATTACATCAGTTAGAGTGACACTCCACACTGGCGTCTGGGGGATTTATTCTTCCTATACGGATAAGAAACTGGTAAGAGCAGAATTATTTTGGCATAGCTTATCACCTGCTTGCACTACATTTAGTACAAATGAACCGTTGTTTCAATTGATTGTATTTTGAAAATTTCACATTTGAATACTATTGAGAACCTTGAATTCTTTAATCCATTTTGAACCTTAGTAAATTACCTTTTTTTATCATGCGGTATGAGCTTGGAACTATCCATGTTACTTTATTTTTTGCAGTGTTGAGCGATCCAGCTAAACGACTTGATTACGATTTAAATGGAAATTATGAGATCAATAGGTACACTTTGGGGGTAAGAAGAATTATCTGTTCATATTCACTGGATTCCTATAGATTGCTCCAATTACAGTTGGTTTATGCTTTCATTTGCAGTTTTACACACTAAATATTTGCCAATACACGTGTCAATGCAGGAGTATCTAACTAGATTCAAGGGAATGATTCTTACCTGCAATGGCCTCGGTATTAGTCAGGCTTCGATATGGTAATTCCTTGAATTCAAATATATGCCAGGTTACCACTATAATTAGACACCGTCTATAATGTAGTATGTGGATACGTATGTATAAATTACCATTTTCTTTTGGTTTCAGTGTTACAAATTTCCTTGCTCTGTACACAAATCTCTACGAACCACTTATTGAAAGCTCTCTCTCACTCCTTTCTAGTATGTATTTACAGTCCCGACTTTTCTGGACTTATCCCTTGAGATCAATTTTCCATGACTCTGCTGTTATTTGTGATATACTCATCCTGCAAAAAGATAATTACTTTGAAAATTTAATAAAAAACATATTCATTTGACTTTAGTCAAATCTTACAGGAGATAGTTGATTATGTCAGGTTTTATCTTTTGCATATCAAATTTGAAGAATTCGTTTCAAGATGCCAAATCGCCCTTGTAGATCTTTCGAGTGCTAAAACTTTGAACCTTTTAGAGAATCGGAGGGAGAGAAGAGAATTGGTTACAATCCTGATGATGGAGAGGAGAAAGATAGAAAATTGCACCTCTAGACATTCTTTAGTTGTCAACTTGCATCTGCAAAACAGCACCTCTAAACCTAGAGAGGGTAACATCCTTCATCCTCCGTTCTTCACTATTTGTGGAGGAAGAGGAGCATTTGTGGTGGAGGAGAAGTAAGCAACTGGCTCATAAAGGAACCCTCAAATCCTTAGGAGATCACTCTTTGGAGTGGCATTGTGAATGGGTGCAACGAGTTTCCCAAAGGTGTAGCCTTTACACTGATACCAACGAGTCTCTTTCCTTTTGGGAAGATATTTGGGTGGGGGAAGTACCATGGGTACATGTTGGCAACTATCAAAAAAGCAAAGGTATTGGAATACATGGGAAGGGGGGAGCAAAGAGTGGAATGGAATGTCATTTTAAGGAGGGGTCTAATTGATTGGGAGATCAAATCTTATGAGGCCATGATCAAATCTCTTGGCTACTATCTATAATGAGGGGGGTGGGGAGAGGTGGATAGAAGGAAAGCAAGGAATTGGGTGTGAGATAATAAAGAGGAGTTTTTGGTGCGGTCTTTCTACCAAGAGTTAACCAAGGACTATACTTTGTACTATCTAGAAGGCGAAGAGATTATTCATCATTTTCCTTACAAGAAAATTTGGATGGATCCATTCCATTTAGAGTGGTGTGTTTTTGTTGGCTTGGCTTTTTGGGAAGAATTAAGTCAATCACATCTACAAGAAGCTATGATGCACGGATACTCCTAAAATACCATTGCACCCATATCGGTCAGATACAATACCGGTACGGGTACTGGAATCCCTGAAATAGACCTGATCCGATAGTTCTACTCCATTAAAATGTAAATTATTCTTGAGGCTTCAAGTTGTATTGACTTTGACATGTGCTATAATAGTTTTTCACATGTTCCAGACTAACTTTACTCAAAGAACTACTAATATAATTTTCAGAATGCACATATATAATAAAATATTCATATTCATTAACCGTACTCATAGGCCGTACCCGTATCCTAATATTTCAAAAAAGCCTTATCGTACCCCGTATCAGTGTCACCGTATTGGTATCCGTACCTGTATCCGTGCTTCATAGACAAGAAGTATGGATCTTCACAATATTTGCTCTTTATACAAAGAGAGAGTGGACAGTGAACCATCTTCTTCTCATTTGTTCTTTGTTGATGGATATTTGGGAGCTATCTTTTTATCATTCCTTAACCCTTGCAGGACACCTACTAACATCAAGGAGGTGGTAAGTAGTAAGCTTATAGCCTTATACAGTTATACTATTATCACTTTCTAGCAATGCATATGGATTGCAGAGCATCTTCGAAGAGCAACTCAAAAAGGATACTTACAAGGTAGTAGAGGGGATCAAAGAGGGCATTATATCAGTGGACTTGTGCTAGTATTAGTGTCAATGATGTTAGTAATCAAGACTTCATTGGGATATGGTAATGTATTATAAAGTGGGGTACTTTTGTGGATCTTGTAGTTCCTTGCTACATGGCCTATTTCTTGTAATATTATTACTTCAGTCTACTAACAAATCAATTTTGACTGAACAAAGAAAAAGAAAATGAAAAAGAAGAAAAGTGAGGAGAAAACATAGCGTGTCTGCCTACATTTTGAAAGTTATGTGCGAGTCAGTGGTGTGCCTTAGTGTCTCATATCTGTAATTCTTCAATTTTATATAATCGTTTATGTAATCTACTAATTTCTGTGTACTGTACTATTAGAACTTTGTTTTAGTATCCGCTTATGGAAGTTTAAGCATTTCTTTGGTAATTATTTAATATCATGGATTCTAATATCATGTGAGAAAATACTATTATATAAAGAAACATTAAAATTATGCATATAACTGCTATGCATAAAATGCATTAGCATAATCTTGTAATTTTGATATAGTCTTAACTTAATTTATGCAGGACGCAACAATTAATGGAATCTAATGAACACTTGGATAAATAAGGTATTGGATTTTGCAAATACTTCAATTATCTTAAGTTGCTTTTAAATAATCCTCCAACTGAAAATGATAATACGCCGGAAATTCGAGGGAAAATCGAGACAACTATGGACAAAACCCACGAGCCCAATGAATCACTAGTGTGACTACTTGGGTTGTGCTTGTTTACTGTCAATTTTCTAGGTAAAATTTTGCTTGAATAGAGATGCTTTAAGTAGAATAGGGATGTTTCTAGGTATGGTAGGTGTTTCTACCTCCAAAGTCCTACCTGAAAGATGCAAATAGATTCAAAAGCTTTACTTTTTGAAATGGAAACAAAGTTTTCACTCAATTTACTCCCCTTTTCTTATTTTTAGTAGTAAGATCCCCCACAACACACTCTGTTTTGGTTCACAATTACTCTGTTTAGCTCCAATTCCCCTCTTTGCCTTGTTCTGCTAGACCCTACATATGGTGTCATGGTAAAAATCCTGAACTTACTGTTCCTTTGTAGATCCATCCCTGTGAATGAATGAGTAGAAAGCTCCCTCTCTCTCTCTCTCTCTCACACACACACACACACTTGTTAAGATGAATCTCAAAATCAGGTTTAATCACGAAGAAGAACTGATGACTCCTTGCTTGTAAATTTTTAAGCAGGACAATCATATTACGTTGGGTTTGAACGAGGGTTACTGTTTTAGTGACTGTACACCGAAGGCACTGACAGTGGACTTAGTCACTTGGTTTCCTCTGCTAAGAGCTGAAGAGAAGGTATCCTGCTTGAAAATCGTATTTCTGAGCTTGTTTCAATATGTACTATGGAAAAGTTATTTGTGCTTCGTTTCTTATACGTCAGTTGGTGTAAGGATAAATACTAGAGTGATCTAAAATTTAAGAAAGTCAATCATTGACGATCGTCTCTATCATTAATTTGGGTCAATAAATCATGCTTCTCCATTCAATGTTTTTTGTTCACATATACTTGTACTTTGTACACCGAACTTGATTGTACATGGTAATTACAGATTCAGAACGTTACTTACCAAACACGTTTGTAATCTTGTTAATACTTAATAGACCTCTTGCAACCTAATGTTACAGCTAGAATGTATTGCATTTCCAATATTACGGCTAGAATGTTTGTAATCTCTCTCCCACACACACTTGGTAAAGTTGGTAGGTATTTGCCCCATAACATCAAATTATGGACTACTGAATTTTTAATGAAATAATAATATTTTTGTTTACC
The DNA here is from genome assembly GCF_015680905.1 of Coptis chinensis. NCBI lineage: Eukaryota > Viridiplantae > Streptophyta > Magnoliopsida > Ranunculales > Ranunculaceae > Coptis > Coptis chinensis. Next base: position 53,353,265 of record NC_141456.1, on the reverse strand, counting down.
AAATTGTTCTTAATATTTTCATTTCCTGTCGTGAATGTTCTTAATAATTGGAAATGTGATAATCTATTTCCAATTGGGCGTCTTTTGTGGGAGGTTGTGTTTCATGCGATATGTTAGTGGGGTGTGACTCGAAAGAAATAATAGAGCGTTTGAAGATAAAAGGGAGTCAAGTCATCGTGTTCTTTGCAGTATCATGGTCATTTTTTATGATGATGTAATGTTTAGGTGGGAAAACCTTGTATTGGCTAATTACTAATGTTTTATTTTGGATTTAGGTGTAATGTGATTGTCTCTATCACATTAGATCCTATTTGATAATATTGTTGTTTTACTTGGTATATATATACTCGGTATTACATGAAAATTCAACACACCAGTTGTTTTATCTATTTTATAAAACAAGAAATATCTTCAAACGCCGGGGAAGGAAATTCGCGCCAACAAAACAAAAATTAAAACTAATCCTAGAAAGCCAATGCAGAAACTAAGAAATCTTAGAATTTATGATTTTTTGTGAGAATGATCATTTTTACAAAAAATTAGGACTTAATTCATTTATATGTCGAAAATGTACCTATAATGTGCACATAATGAATGTGTCTCTATCCCTCTCTATATATATATGGACAGAGATAGAGACACATTCATTATAATGCACATTATAACTACATTTTCGACATACAAATAAATTAAGTCCTAGTTTTTTGTAGAGATGATCTCCCCCACCATGAAGATCATTTTCACAAAAAATCATAAATTCTAGGATTTCTTAGTTTCTGCATTGGCTTTCTAGGATTAGTGTTAATTTTTGTTTTGTTGGCACAAATTTCCTTCCCCGGCTTTATATATATATATATATATATCCAGTATATTATGGATCATAATACAAGTCAACTATTGAATATGGTGAACAGAAGCTCAAGTACAACTGTAATTTGTAGGGTAGGTTTTAAGAGGGTATGACAGTGGTCCAGTCAAGTATCACATGAACTGGTAGTAGCTGAAAATTGTTGCATAGCATACTGTAATATTTTCCAAAAAATTGTTGCCAAGATGCGTCTCCAGCCTTCATAACACCACGGCCAGTTAAACAATCATGCAATCATTTGCTTAGGCAAAGCAGGCCACCATGCCTTTCGAGTTGTCTAAGCAATGAATCAGAGTACTGTATTTAAGTTTTATGATTTTTTCTTAGGCGAACAAGAAAGTAGAAACTTACGAGAAAGTCTTCTGCGGCTGCTCCTCAAGGCAAGAGATATGGAGAGGTGATGAATCGTAACAAGAGGCTGTCCTATTAGCTAGAATTAACAAGCCATGTATTGCTAATAAACTTAATTGCCGACCACTTGGTATATGTAGTCTTCTTCCTTTGTAAGTAGCACCTATCTAGTACGAGTACCCAATGTTTCCTCATCTGCCAATATACATCTTGGCGACAATACAACATAGTTCCTACTCCTCTGTTTAGCCTATGTGATTTGCAAAGCTGAAATGTCATTGGAGTTGAAAGATAAACCATCGGTTGCTCCTACTCTAGCACCAGAAGCCTTCAAGTGCGAGCACCATATGGCTTATTGATGGTCTTCTTATCTCTTCAGTAAGTATCAAATCACATAGCTAAAGTAAGAGAACAATCCAACACACAAAAAGTGGTCAGAACAGTTCATAACAATCTTGTCCAACAATCGATGGGCTTTTGGATTTTGGGAGTAGGAGAAAAACAAATGAGGTTTTGTTTTGAATCAAGCCGAAGAACTCTCTCAATTATGAGTACTTATTTGGTTACTTTACAAGGAAATAAATGGGTGGAAGGGTAAGGGGTTTTCTCAGGGAAGTAGAGCAACTATGGTGATAGCAATAGTTCAGGCAATTCCGTTATATGCCATGAGTGCATTTTTATTACCAACCAAAATCAGTGATCAGCTGGACAAAATGACTAGGCAGTTTAGTAGCAAGGAAGCGGCGAGAGGAATACAGTACACACACTCAGTTGGGATAAGCTCTGTAAGAACAAAAGACACGGAGGGGCTAGGGTTTAGAAAAGCCACAGAGATAAATTTGGCAATGATGAACAAGCATTGCTGGAGACTAACTATGAATCACGAATCAAAGTGGGTGGAAACTTTCTGAAATCCATATAGATGGGGATGGAGAACTACGGATTGGACAAAGGTGAACATAAAATGCTCTTATTTTTGGTGGGGGTCAAAAGAATATGGAGGCGATTAAGACAAGGATGAGATGGAGCAAGATCATTTTATAATGATCCTTGGACTACATCTCTTCACAAAAAATCTACTACCGTAAACAAACTCATGATTCCCGAGTCAGACCATAGGAATGATAACACAAGAGCCGGTCATTTAATACACCCAGAAACAAATACTTGAAACCAAAATACGTTAGAAGAGCTATTTCCTCAACCAATACAGGACATCATTAACCAAGTGTCAGTTAATCCCCAAAACACTGACAATATCATATGGAATGAAGATCACAAGGCATTTTGAGAGTCGAGGCTGCATACAAAATGATGACCGAGCATACAGAAAATGGTGAGAAACTGAGAATTCTAGAATGAATGAGAAGACTCTGACAAAGGTATGGGGGTTACAAGTTGAGGCAAGTGTGTAGCTGTTTGTGTGGAAATTATACAGTGGAGGTGTAGCTGGATGTGATGATCAAGAAAAACATTTAAGGGGATAGTGGATGTGGGTTCTGTCAAAAATGCATTGAAGTTACCATCTGATTCTAAGATGTCAGTGGACTAGTCCATCTGGTTTAGAGCAGGTCAAATCTATGTTGTGAAAAATATAGAGACAGAAACTTCAAAGAGTGGATGAATGAACTAGTAGAATGGAGAAGTAAAAGGGAAGATGAAGAGGTAAGGTATGCTGCCATGATGGGAACTATGGGCTGTATGCTTTATATACAATATGGAAAAGTAGAACAAACTCAGATTTGAGGAGTGGCCAAACAATGCTGGGTTATATAGGACTTGCCAAACAATGCTCTGGTTTACACAGGAAGGTGCAGGTTTAGACAAGCAGAAGTATAGAAGTTTATAGAGGTGAAAACAGAAAGAAAAAAAAGAAGAACAAGGAGCTAGACTACAAATTGTAAATAGTAATAGAGAAGAAAAAAAGATATATAAGAGAGTGGACTAAAATTAATTTTGATAGAGCATTCAATCAATCAAATGTTTTGCATTCATTCTAATGCAATCTCACTTGTAGATGCATTCAATCAGTCAATTGTTTTGAGTGGAAAGGGGTTGTTGCTGCTGTGTGTAGGGATGCATTAGGTATCTTACTGGGTGTTGTATGAAAGAGGTTCAAAGCACATGATTATTTTACTAAAGCAGAGGGTAGAGGTGCAAAACATTAAGGGTGTGTTTGTTTAGTGGCAAACTTCTAGTGGGAAAATATTAGATTTGCCAGTATTTTTCCACTAGAGTTTTGCCAGGCTAATTTGTAGTGGGAAAATTTCAATTTGCCAGTGTTTGTTTGCAAAACTTTATAGTGGGAAAATATGAGATTTGCCAGTTTTGCCAACGTTTGTTTACATGGTTTTTTTTCCGTGGCAAATGATTTTTCAACTTTTTGTAAATATTATTTTTTTGGTTTTCAAACTCAATAAACCATAAAAATAGAAATAACATTGAATTCCAACTACGTGAACTTCCCAAGTATGGTGGGTGAACAAACACCTCCATTGGAGAAACAAACTTAAATTCCAATATCCCGACTGCTCAATAAGCATCATCACAACACTAACATACTACAATATTTCTACAACACCATTTCATTAACTCATCATCTTGATACATCACCAAGGATCATAAACTATTGCAAAGATGGAACTACCAAATTAAGCAAGTAAATTGGACAATTCAAAACCCAATCCAACATAAGAATTTTAAAAACCAAACATCCCATTAAATTAAATGCCTGAAACCTCTACTCACATATGCAAAACATGGAATACCAAACTGAAAAGAGCTCCTCGGCACCCGACGCAAAAGACCTAACGCCTTGCGAAGAAGAAGAATAAAGACGCAAAGACCTAACAAAGAAGAAACACTAAGCACCAAAGAAGACACAACAAAGAAGACACCCAACACCTTGCAATGTTAGCGGAGGCACCCAACGCCAACAACAGCGTAGCGGCACCCCAAAGATGCAAAGACCACTAAGCACCGGCGACGCAACAAAGAAGAACACTAAGCACCAAAGAAACACACAACAACAAAGAAGCACCACCCAAAGACCTTGCAACAAAGAATAGCACCCCCGGTACCAACAAGCGGCGAAGAAGAATAACCCAAAGACGCGCGACTCCCGACACATCAACCAAGCGAAGAAGAAGACTCCAAAGATGCAACAAAGACTTCCCAAGACGCGAAAGACACATCAACCAAAGAAGAAGCGGCGGACTCCAAAGACGCTAACAAAGCACCCGGACGCGGCGGCACCCGACCTTTGCAAAGAAGAATAATGACACCCGGACCTTGCAAAGAAGACTTCAAAGACGCTAAAGAACACCCGGCACCTTGTAGCTAATGCTCGTGAAGCGAACAAATTAGGATTGTGTGAAAACGGACGGAATACAAATAAGACATCGACATCGATGTTGCTCCAGTAAAATCATCATAACTCCCAATACGCGTATTATTATTCGAAGGCACCAAAGACTGGGTACTCCTACTAGGCCTCAAAGCAACAAGAACATCAGCAGCTCTCGGCATGCGGTTAGGCGAGGCAAGGGACAGTGATACATCAGGCAAACCCAAAGACAAATTGAGGGTCTCAGTCTCAGTCTCTAGTTTTGGTTTCTTCTCATTCTCCTTCTCCGACTTCCCCTCTCGATTGATATTTCGAACCACCTCCACTAACCCCATTCAATTGCAAGAAATCTCTTTCAACCCATCTCTCATCTTCATTTCCAGAATCCAAAACAACTTCTTTCCCTTTACTACAACTACCCTTTTCTAAAGAAGTCAAAAAAATTCTTCCCTCAGAGTCAGAACCTCTTTTTCTTGAATACCCATCTTAAAATTCTCACACAAATAACTCAAAGTCAACTCCTACGATCCTAAATTTCCAATTTTTAACAATTTGAGCTACCCCCATCACGATCCATGTCCGATTTTCAGTATAAAATCATCATTTTTCACGAAAAATCAGTTTTTCATTCGGGTTTTGGAACTTTCCGAGTTTTCGATTACCATACACAATCTTTATCTGTAAACATGATGAAACACGGTAGAAAAATAGACAAAGTTACCCTCGAAAAAGGAAGGAGGAATTATAATGACCAGTATATCGCTTTGTCTTCTTCTTCTTCTTTCCCTCATGACGACTCCATTTGAGAGAGGAAGAAACCGAGAGAAGAGAGAGACGCGGCTGAGAGAGAGAGGAGAAGTGTTGGAGAGAGGAAGAGAGGTGCGAGTGAATGAGAGAGGGAGAAGAAAGAGAGAGTCTGAGGGTGGCAAATTTTTTGATCCGTAGTGAGAAAATAAGGCTGGCAAAAGAGTTTAGGGGGGGAGGTGGACATCAGCAACATTTTCACTTAAGGACACATTTTTAATTACTATCTAGGACATGTTCATCGGTTATTACATATAAGTCCTCAATCCCAGGTAATTCAGTCGTAGGATTCTCTCGAGATCGTGCAGATGATTTCAAGGTACATAAAACAATTAGACGCCACTTTAAAAAAGGATTCGTGATAAAACAACGAGTCATAGAAACACAAAAATTGATTCTAAAACTAAAAACCCTTCCAGTCCTTCAAAGTTTAAGCTATGAATCCTAAAACAACAAAAAACATTCTAATAGTCCGCAAAATAAAAAACACCCAAAAGACCAAAATCCCACGAGTTCTCAACTGCCAAGATTGAAGAACTCACGATTGATGAAGAAAGAAGCAATTTAATCAGTCCATTGTCTATTCTTTAATTTTTGGGGTTTTGAAATCTATTCAATCTAAACTATAAACACTCAGCAAGGTAAGTGAAGCTGTTCTTACTTTTTCATCTGTAGTACTGTGTTGTTGGGTTTATTATGTTTTTTGTCATTCTCTAAAGCAGCCAATCAGAATGCTCTCATCACAAACCTTCCCGGTTTCAATGGCACTTTTCCTTCCAAACATTACTCAGGGTAACTCTTTTTTTTTCTCTTTATTATTTTGCTTAAAAGTTTTAACGGTCTGCAAACTTAGGTATATTTATGACTTGGGTATTGAAGGTATGTGAATATTGATGAGAGTCATGGGAAGAATCTGTTTTACTATTTTATTGCTTCTGAGAGGAACCCATCCAAGGACCTGTTGTTCTATGGCTCAATGGTGGACCTGGGTGTTCTAGCTTCGATGGCTTCATGTATGAGCACGGTATTGGTTTCACTTAATTAGCACTCTGATTGATATGACTTAAATTTTCCTGTTCCACACATTTAATATGTTATATGTACTATGTAGAAGTTGTTTAGTTAGTTGTTGAAACAATTGATAGGAAATTGCCTTATCCAAAATGTTTGGTGCAATGGGAGATTTATTTACGCCATTTCATCAACCTAGAATCTACTAAATCATTTGCTTAAGTGGCTTACTAATGGTTTGATACACTCCTGTTTGCCCATTATGTTTGGGTAGAAATCTGTCTATAAAAATGAGGTATGGTCTATGACTCTATGGGGAAGTGAATTAGTGTAATGGCACCTCCCAATATGAAATTCGTATCTTTCTATTGTTTTTGCATATACAAATGCCTTCTTAATTTTTCTTGTGGTCTTCCACATAGTGTCTAATTTTATATGTAATACGCTTGAATTGACTTGAATGTTTTTGGGAAGGAGGCATATCAATATCTCTCACAGATTTTGGCGAGTCCGTTCAATTTTCAAGCGGGGAAAGACTAGTGGAAGCCCCAGCCTAACCTGCATCTTAATTCATACAATTTGTTCCAAAGTTAAAATACTGGAAAGCGAATATATAATCTTGGAATAATTGTTGCTTACAGCCTTAGTTATTAGGTTAACTTTTTGTTCCTTGTGTACTTTTATTTTGAATTTAGGTTTCCAATATTATCTATCTGGATTCTCCTGCTGGTGTTGGATTGTCTTACTCTGAAAATCAAGATGACTACTATACTGGGGACATTAAGACTGCCTCTGATACTCATACGTTTCTCCTCAAGGTACTACACAAACTTGAAAGAATGATTCATTAATTCATGGTTTTGGATTCGATAGGAGCCTGGCCTGTACATTTCTTCCCTTTAATGTAGAATACACACCACGCAGTGGTCCTTAAATACACCCAAACACTGGCAAATGGTGCATCTAGTGGGAAAATAAAATTTGCCACCCCTATTTGCCACTAAACAAACACAGCCTAAGGAAAAGTGGTGGAGAAGCTTAACATCAACAGAGCATGCATAATGGGCAACTGCATAATGAGATATGGCATGAGATTATCCAGGTTAGAGGTAAAAGGGAAAATGGGTAACACATACACTCGGATCCTTATAAAACACTCTGCCATCTGGACAAATCTGATGGGGTTAGTTTGTGTTTTACCAAATTTCACTCTACTTTCTCTCTCTTTCGTGTTTACTGCAAAATGTCCTTCATTCCCTCTAATGGGATCTATCTCTCAACAAGCTCTTGTTTTAAGATCATAACATATTTAACATGCCTGCAGTGATGCAAACTATAATGGAAACATTTATTATTCGATAACACGTAATTGTCATACTAAACTTTAATAAGATATTAGACACAAAAATTGAGATAGACTTTCATATTCCTTAAACTTTCTTATGTTGTATTACTGAATGCCTTTAATTTGAGGTATCAGACTCTTAAGAACTGCTTACTTGCTTAGTTAGCACTTCATGTTGTTTTATCTCGTTTTCTTTCGTGGAAGCTTTCGTCTTTACTTGTTATGAGAACAAGACTTGCATATCCTATTTCTAGTTGAATATCACATGGTTATGAATACTGCCTGCAGGCTGGTCTTTGGTTACGCATACAGATGCATAAGAATAGATTTTTAATGTCATAGATAACTTAGATTACTAATAAACAAGACAATTTGTGTGCAGATGACTCGTTTAGGGATTTACTTGCTTGCGGTTCCTTAGTAGCCTTCTGAACCCAAGTCAATCACCTTGTAATCCAATGTTACCTGCATACAAGGTTTGTAAGTGTTTTTTTTTTTATAAGTGAATTTTATTGAAATATGATAATCTAGAGACAGTACATAGGAAGTGAGAGAGAGCCTCACCTATAACAACACATCATTACAATCAACAGTGCACCCTTAATAATGGGTAGAAACTAATTAGTCACCAATAATAAGAAGTTCCTAGTGGAGAACCAAGTCCCTAAACCTATAATCCTTCCTCTCCGGATAGATGGCAAGCCAATACCAAAGAAAAGATTTCACCTCCAATACAGCTTGAGCGGGTGGAGTTTCCTTATGCCGAAACATCCGATCATTCTTTAATCTCCACAACACCCAAATAGTTGCATACGGAACAAGTCTCCCCAGTTTAACACCAAAACTAGTCCCATTCTTTTTTGCCCACCTCGGGAGCCATTGTTCAACAGAGTCATCCTGTGCTAGTCTTGGGAAAGAGAGTCCCACGGGTCGCATTAAAATGGACCACACTTCCAAAACGAAAGAACAATAAAGGGTTAAATGGGCTAACGACTCTTGAAGAAAACCACACATTGAGCAAGTAGGTGAAATATGCATCCCTCTGTGAATAAGAACATCTGTTGTGAGAGTGCCCCCAAGCAACGCTGACCAGAAAAACATTCTTACATTGAGTGGAATTGGAACTTTCCATACAAGCTTCATGGGAACTCTTGTACCTCATAAGCTTCGTCTCTGTTGCGTACCACCATATACGTATAAAATGTTTTAACTTAAAATACGTCGTCCTTGGTCCGCCTCCAACGCCAAGTATCTGTTTGATCAGTAAGTGATCACTAGAAAGGAGGTTGGACAGATTGGCACACTGTTGTACCTCCCAATCATTACATGCCCTCCGAATTTGCAAGTTCCAAGACACCCCATTCTGATCACTACTAGCTAGGTCGCAAATCCGGGCATGTCTCATAGTCGTAGCTTGGAAAACCAGAGGGAATTGGTCATAGAAAGGCTTGTCCCCTAACCAAATATTTTGCCAGAACCGAATTGAGGTGACATTGCCAAGCTGGAGAGCAATGCCTTCCTTGAAATTTGATAAAATGGCGGTAATGCCTTTCCATAAGCTAACACCGTGTGCTTGAACAACTTGTTTCGGCCACCGACCATTCTCGACAGTTCCATACTTTGAGTTAATCACCTTTCTCCACAATGCCTCCTCCTCATGGCCATATCTCCATAACCAACAGCCTAAGAGAGCCTTGTTCATGGTGGCTAAATCTCTTATAGCTAAGCCACCGTCATCTTTCGGTATGCATAACTTTTCCCAACCAACAAGGTGATACTTCTGTTTTTCGCTTGTTGTACCCCATAAGAAATCCCTTATTTTTTGCTCAAAATTCTTTTAGAGACACTAACCGGGATGGTAAGGAGAGACATATAGTAGATAGGTAGGTTGCTCAGAACACTGTGAATAAGAATTAGTGTAGCACCTTTCAAGAGAACTTTCCTTCTCCAACCACCTAACTGCCATTTCACTGTTCCTTCTCCAACCACCTAACCGCCATTTCACTGTTTCAATCACCGGGTCCCAGACTTTCTTATTCTTGTACGACGCTCCGAGCGGTAAACCCAAGTACCTACAAGGTAGCTTTTCAATCCCACATCCCATGACTTGTGCCAAAGAGATCAAGTTCTCAACCGTGCCGACTTCATATATAGAGGTTTTAGACATATTGGCTTTAAGCCCTAAGCATGCCTCAAAAATAAGAAACAAAGTCTTAATCACCATGATTTGCCAAAATAGATGCATCCAGGAGAAAGTGTATCATCATCAAACTATAAGATTCTGACTTCAGGACCACTTGGAGATGGTCTAAAACCCCTTACGAAACCCAAATCCATCACCTTGGACAGCATCCTAGTTAAGGCTTCCATAACAATGTTGAACAGGAAAAGAGATATGGGGTCTCCTTGCCTAAGACCACACTCGCTTCTAAAGAAGCCTATAGGCAAACCATCAACCATAATAGAGAACGATGCAGTGGAGATGCATGTGGTAACCCAAACTCTAAATTTCTCACCAAATCCCATCATTTTGAGTAGATAGTCCAAAAAGGTCCAATTAACATGGTCATAGGCCTGTGATGTCTACCTTACATAGCACCCCATTTTGCTTCGCCTTTACTCGGGTATCCAAACATTCAATAGTGATAAGAGGACCATCTAAAATCTGCCGCCCTCCAACATAAGCGCTTTTGAGGCAAGATATAATGGAAGGTAGCACAACTCGCATCCTAGAAGCCAAAACCTTCGTTATAACCTTATATATACCTCCCACCAAGCTAATAGGCAGGTAATCTTTAAGCGAAAGAGCACCAGTCTTTTTGGGTACAAGTTTAACAAAAGTGGAGTTGTTCCTATAATCCAGAGAAGCCGATTCGTGAAACTCACGAACCACTGCCATAAAATCAGATCTGAAGGTGTCCCAACACTTTATGTACACTATCATTTGAAGACCATCAGGACTCGGAGCATGGTCAGCACCTAACTCATTAATAGCCGCCAAAACTTCGATCTTATCAATAGGGAGTTCAAGCCCTATAGCCTGTTCTTCAGAAATCATGTCAAAAACCATGTCGTCCATAGTTGGTCTCATAATCGGGTCCTCTGAGTATAGGCTGTCATAGTAGTGTACAATGTGCTCCTTAATAAAACTTGAATCATTGACTTCTTCATTACTTACAATCAGTTTGTTAATGTGTTCAAACGATTACTCGCATTTGCTGTTTTGTGGAAGAACTTTGTGTTATTCTCCCCTTCCTTGACGTAGCGAGATCTAGATTTTTGTCACCAAGACACTTCTTCCTTTCTCATAAGAACCACCAATTCAGTTTTAAGAGCCCCTCTATGAAATTCTTCATCTGATGACAGGGCTTGTGTCTCCTCTTTCCGGTCCAATTCATCAATCTCCTGTAGTTTAGACTTTATAAGTAAGTCTACCTTCCCAAAAACTTCTTTGTTCCAAACTCTGAGTTTTTGTTTTAACTCTTTGATTTTACACCACCACACGAAGCTAGGAGAGCCCTCGTAAACAAATGACGACCACTACTCATCCATCAACTGAACAAGGTTGGTATCATCGAACCACATCAACTCGAATCTGAAAGGGATAGGACCGCGAGACGTTTGCGAGCAATCTAGAATGATGACTCGGTGATCAGACATAAACTTCGGGTGGGCTACCTCCTTAGCATGACTGAAATGTTTGTCCCACTCAACAGAAGCAAGAAACCTACCGATTCTGCTGCTCCCTCTGCTATCAGCCCAAGTGAAGAGAGCACCATTTAGAGGATAGTCGATCAGAGTATGTCGAGAGACGAAATCGTCAAACAGGCACATGTATTTTGTGATTCGACTGCCTCCACTTCTTTCATGCCCAAACCGAATAAGGTTGAAATCACCTCCCAAGCACCAAGGCAACTCGGACCAGTGCCTCACGTCCTCCAGTTCTTGAAGAAAGTGAGAACGACTACTATCGTCACTCGGACCATACACCCCCGTCATTAGCCATGCAAAACCATTTGCTCTCAAAACACATTCAGTGGACAAAGAATACGCCCCTAAATGTGTTTTTATTTGTCCAGATAAAAACACTAGTGTTTTGTAAATCGAACTCTGAACGAGAATAAAACCTTTCGACTATGAGTACTGAGACTCTGAGAAAGGCGAAAGGCCGAAAGCCAAAAAGACACCAAAACATTTTCTTCAAACATCAAACCCCACCCCCCCATGGAAACCTTTCTGGTTTTCTCTTTTTGCTGTTGCCGAATGGTGGAAATCGTGAGATTTGCTTTTCTCTCTCTTGGAGGGTAACAGTGGTGAAACCAATCCACGCAGTTCTCTTCTTTGTCGCATTATTGGTCTTATTATTCCATTTTTAATTTTTTTTCCTGTACATGAATTGTTTTTCTGGATCAAAAACCTGGCTCAAATCACTCAATACCTCATAAGAAATGAGACAATAATGAAACAAAAATAGTCATTCTTGGAAAGCATTTGGTGGGTATTTGCAAAGCAAGGAGAAAGGTATTGTATGACAATTGGACATTGAATGCAAGTTAGCAAGTAAAAGCACAGATTAAGCAATCATTGCTCAGAGCGCATCATAGATCCAAAATGGTTCATGTACAATACTACTGCTGGGCTGCTGGCCTGGTCAGCTTAGAGCATCTCTTTAGGAGCGATATAAAAAAAACACCAAATTTTTTAACCAAACCAAATACCAAATTAAACTTATACCAAAAAAATTCAGGAGTGATATCAAAAAGTTGACATTAAAGGCCGCGGTTTTAGATAAATCGCGCCATATAGTCCACGCTGCTTTTGCTAAACCACGCCATAGACGCCTACCACAAAAGCCGAAGCCCACATGGTTTTCTAGAAACCGCGTGGTGTGTCGCACATCGCAAGCTATCATCCTTTAACCCCGTGTTTTCTGCGTGGCTCTCTTCATTTTTCATGTTCCCTCTAATCCTAAACTCATCTCCTTAGCAAAAAAAAAAACTACCGAAACTCTTGACGATTTTTCAATGGATCATTCATCTTTTTCTGATTCATTTTCTTCTTTTTCATCAAGCTTGAGCTCTTCAAATAATAATACTGCAATTAAGCGTTGTAAAAAATTAGTGGCTATTGCTCTACTTTTGGTCTGACATCTTCTGAGTTTATTACGTCATCAAGAAGTGGAGTCTTCTTATAAACCACATGGTTGTTTGAAGAAAGGAAGAAAATGTAAGAATCGTCAGTACGAGGCAACACTGGCTCGTATAAATGCTAACTACTTCGGTGTAAATTCTATATTAACTGACCACGACTTTCGTCGCCGATTTCGTATAGGTAAGTCATTGTTTATTCATATTTTCAATCATTTTAACCATCATGTACTATATTTTCAACAAAAAGTTAATAATGCGGGTAAGTTTGAGATTCACCCAAAAATCAAAGTAATTGCTGCTATACGAATGCTTGTTTATGGGTCTCCAGCTGATCTAGTAGATGACATGCTACATATTGCTAAGCCAACTGTTCATGAAAGCATGCGCTATTTCTGCGATGGAATTATTAGAATTTTTGGAGGTGAATACTTATGCAAACCAAATGCTGCAGATATTCAGCGTTTGCTTGAAGAGTCTGAGGAATGCGGATGGCCTAGAATGCTAGGAAGCATTGATTGCATACACTGGCAATGGAAAAATTGCCCATCCGTGTGGCAAGAGTCTCATATTGGTCATGTGCATAAACCAACAATGATTCTGGAGGCGGTTGCTTCTCGTGACACGTGGATTTGGCATGTTTTTTTTTGGAATGGCGGGTTCTCACAATGTTCTTAATGTGCTTGACCGCTCACCAATATTTGATGATATAGTCAATGATGAAGTTATTCCTTGTAACTACATTGTGAATGAGCATCATTATGATATGGGCTATTACTTGGCTGACGATATATATCCTAATTATGTCACCTTGATTTAAACGATTTCTAAGCCGACTGTTGCACAAGACAAATATTTTGCAAAGAAGCAAAAAGCTGCTAGAAAAGACATAAAGCGGGCGTTTGGTATATTGCAGTCGCATTGGGCTATTTTAGCGAATCCGTGCAGGTTATGGTATTTGGAGACCATGACGACTGTTATGAGGGCTTGCATAATTTTATACAATATGATTATGAAAGATGAACACTAAACGGATATCCCGCAGTATATTCCTGATTATGAAAGGCCAAGTAGCATTTGAAGATGAACACTACTTTGTTCTATCTTGTTGGGCATCTAGCGTCGAGAGGGTTCATTCACAAGTTATTCATGATAAATTGAAGAATGACTTGGTCGAGCATTTGTGGAGTAGGTGTGGTCAGCATTGATTTCTATTTCTATTTGGACTTCATTTGGACTTTGTATTTATTTATCGTTTTAATTTCTATATATTTGTGTTCCAAGTTTATTTCTATGTATTTGTGGTTTTATGAAAGAATTTGTGTATATGAAAATTTTGAAAATACAAAGTAGACTCTACCGAATTATTTTTAGAATGATAAAAAGTATCAACTTTAAATTAAGGTAACTCAAATTAAAAGAAAATATTCAATTAAAGTACATTCTAATTAAAATCAAGATACAAACTCAAATTAAAGTACGTCATAAATTAAAAGACATAAGTAGGAAGTAAATCATTTAGACTCTACTCCATAATTTGGTGGTTTTATTGGCCACAAGAAAATTTTTTTAGTAACTTTTTGCTAATTTCCTTCTACACCATCTTTTCTAGACTAACTTGTTGAACCCATCAAAAGGTGTGGATCTTTCTTCATTGGTGAGAGCAACATCTTCTTCTTGTATCTATGAAGCCCCTCTAGATTTTGTTTTTGGCTCTTCACTAGTCATTGTAGTTTAGAGTAGAGGGTAGAGAATAGAAGTGAGTGTAAAATCTATTGTGTGAGTGCTTCAATTTATAGTGAAAGAAAAATATAGCCGTTTTTTGCCCATTTTTCCAAAACCAGGTCATTGAAACCCACACTTTAGCCCAAGCCCATGCGGAACTTGTGTTAAATGAGAGTCACGGTGGTTTTCTAAAACCACTCTTCCTAGATTTGATACAACACCAAAGCAAACACTAAAATTTGGTGTTTCGATTTGGTGTTTTTTTTGTGTTTTTATCAAAAGGTGTCTCTCCTGAAGATAAAAAAACACCAAATTATTGAAAATTTGGTATTTGATGCTACGATAGTGCTTCTGCTAAATATGCTCTTACATACAATGATACGCTAGTATAGTAGTATTATAAGTGAAAATATTAAGAGCTCCACACGATGCATGGAGTGTTATTGGACAGCACCACCAGTGCTAATCAAGGCTAATACAGATGGTTGTGCTACAACACCGCACGGTTTTCGCAAAACAGCGTCATTAAATCTCACACTCTAGCCCAAGCCCATGCGATGTTCGAAACACCGACCGCGAGAGAGATTTGATACAGCACCAAAGCAAACACCAAATTTTGGCGTTTCGATTTGGTGTTTGCTTTAGTGTTTTTATCAAAAAGTGTCTCTCCTGAAGATAAAAAAAACACCAAATTATTGAAAATTTGGTATTTGATGCTAGAATAGTGTCTCTCTTAAAGATGCTCTTACATACAATGATACGCTATACACTAGTATAATAGCATTACAAGTGAAAATATTAAGAGCTCCACACGATGTATGGAGTGTTATTGGACAGCACCACCAGTGCTAATCAAGGCTAATACAGATGGTTGTGCCATGGGCAACCATGGAATGCTTGTTGGGCCGTTGGGGTGCCTTGTTAAAAACTCATACAGGAGAAGTGGTAAAAACATGCATTGGCGGGCTAGACACCAGTATAAATTATGTGACGAGGACCATTGCTATAATGGAGGGCATATGCAAGGCCATCGAGCTAGGCTGGACTACCGTCTGGATAAAATCTGATCCATGACACCCGTACAAGCATTTCAGACATCACTCTGAAATTGTTCATTAGAAGCTCAGGAAACTTGGAACAGGGTCAAGAATAATATCAATTATTCAATTTCATTCACTAGAACATATGGCGAGAAGCCAATTTTGGTGCAGATTTATGTCCCAACAGAGGAGCAACATTAGCAATATTAAACGAGGGAGGTAGAGCAAAAAATAACCAGTGTACAAGATAGTCTCTTTACCTTCAACAAATAACAAATTCTAGCATTATTTTTATTTTTATTTTTTCGATTGGTAAAGTGCAAGTCCCAGACTTCTGGTATCATATCATCACCCATTCAAGCATTATTATTTGATACATTGGTGAAATTGATTGGTTCTGAAAGCCGTATTTGACTTTGCACATAGTGTCCACGAGAAACAATTGAATCATGGAGTGATTAATTTTGTGCTATGCCTAAAATCGCCTCTTTGGTTAATATGCTGTTATTGGTGAATATGTTTGAAAGGGTGTGAAGCCTTGAAAAAGAAGTTTCTATATATATATTATAGCTCTCCCCTTCTCAATTGAGGAAGCGTTGCTAGAGTGTCCACGTGTCCAGACTAATTACAAAAAAAGAGGAGAGAAAAACTACGATACAAACCCGCCTAAAAAACCCACGACTATTCCCAAAAAAAAAAACCACGACTAAAATTAAAAACAACCTAGAGATTCTCTCGCTGAAATTTTGTCTCTTCTCTCTAATCTTTTCACTCTTTAATTTGGATTTTGGTTTTCTTTTCTCATCTTCTCCAATTTTCCATCTTTCTAAAATCCCAGGTGAGTGAGTTGAGTCTCTCGATTTCGAATCAATTTTTTTACCGAATCAAAAATTATTTTTTACTGATTAAAAAAGGTTAGTTTTTTGTTTTACCGATGGAAAAATCAATTTTCTCTCTCTCATTCTCTTGGATTATTTGTAGAATTCCTATGGTGAGTTAGTAACAGAGTGGACATCTCAATAGTGGGAGTTCAAAATTTTGGTAAGCTCCTCAATCGGTTCCCCTCTATTAATTTTCATTAATCTTTATTAATTTTGTGTAGTTAAGGTTCAGATTTCTGATTGTTGTTCGTCATAGTTTGCATGACTAATTTAGTTTACATGCTTCCCTTTCAGGATTGTGTTGCATTGGAAGAACTGTATCTGAGCC
The DNA here is from genome assembly GCF_015680905.1 of Coptis chinensis. NCBI lineage: Eukaryota > Viridiplantae > Streptophyta > Magnoliopsida > Ranunculales > Ranunculaceae > Coptis > Coptis chinensis. The sequence continues at coordinate 53,336,419 of NC_141456.1, read as the reverse complement.
ATAATGGTATTTCCAAAATGGAAGGCTTTAGTTTACATTAGTTAATCTTCGGATCTTGGATATTTCCTCCAACAAACTGACAACAGTGGATGATATTGAAAAATTGACAAGGTTTAGATGATTTTTCTCGGGTGTTCTTTTTTTTTTAATAGTAAGGGGTGTTCTTCTTCTGTTATTATTACTATATGGCTTTTATTTTTCCTGGTTTTTCATCCTTTTTTCTTTCTTTGTCATTGCATGTATAGTTTATTTTACATTTTGACCAGACATTCTTATGGACTGTTGCTATGTAGATTGGAAGATCTTTGGATGAACGACAACCAAATTGCATCACTGGATAGCCTTGATCTAGCTCTTACTGGTTCAAGAGATAAACTCACAACCATCTACGTTGAACACAACCCATGTGTATGATTCTTTATCCGTCATATTGGTTTTTACAAAAGATTTACCTCCCTGGATTGAATACTGAATGTGAGGGTTTCCCCATGATTATGTCCTACTCTGTACTGAAGTATTGAGTTGCTTTGTTTCTGCAGGCAAATTTTCCTAACTATACGAAGACCCTGAGACAGTTTTTCCCAAATTTGGAGCAAATTGATTCTTATACATTCTCATAAGGCCGGGCCTTGAAAAAGGATGAGTAATACACGCTAGGATGCTTCAGATTGTATTCTCATATTATATTGGGGTCCCACTTCTGTGAACTTCCTAGATTGTCATAAAAGGGAAGCAGAAGCTTATGCATGTGCTGGAAGGATGATGTACACAAACTAAAAACACAGGACACTACTTAATGGTTTGGGAGTTCTTAAGTAAGGTAATGGCAGCTAAAAATAGGATTGTTAGGCTTGTATTTCGGTATTTCCCAAAGTGTCCATACACCAGGTACGAACAGTTACATGGTTTTCTCTTTGTGTTAGTTGGCTTTTAATAACTTGTTATTGGCGGCAAAGACTAAGAGTATATACTTGAGTCTATATTCTTTGGTGGATTATTCGATCATATAGCAAATTAAGCCCAAGGGTGCGCTGGTAACTTATAGAACACAAGGAATTGAACGAAATATATTGAGTTAAAATAACTAGGCCACTTGCTAGGCCAGCACCAAGCCGTACCAGGCCACTAAAACCCACAAGTCGGGCCTCAACAGGCTATCACCAAGCCATTTTCATGCCATCGCCTAGCCATCCCCTCATAACTTATTATTTGATTTTTTCGCATGACTAAATTTAGTAGAATAGTAATGATATATATTTATTAATGTCATGAAATTATCATAGGTTGATATTAGATATCGACCGGTTTTATTAGTAATATCGTTACTATTTATTATTTATTTGTACATGTATTATATATTGTTGTATAGTTGATAACTAACACACAAGACCTTAAATATTTAAGGTGAGGCCGGTTTGAGAATAGTTACGGTGGGACCGTAAATAGTTAAAGCGGGTTCAATTAATGAATAGTTACGGTAGGACCGTGTATAGCTGTTAACAGTGAAATATAAATAGACCAATGGTAGAGAAAACCATGCCGCCTTCCTCTTCGGAATGACTTAATCCATTCCCATAGAACCTTACACCCCAATAGGAAAAAACTGTGAAAACTAAGAAAAAACCAAACATTAAATTTTACAGAATTTTATCAGAAAACCTCCTCTCATTCGTTTCCTTTCAACTGTTTGACGAAGCCGATGACTCAGTGTTCAAACCACTCACCTCAACCCCACGATTGAAGAAAATTTTAGTTGATTAAACATCATTTATTAACCCATATTCGGTTTTCTGCTCCTTGATACACTAATTTTCTGAGATTTGTATTTGCCTTTTTAGTTTTTACTACATCTCTTGATTGAGATAATGGTTTTTGGCTTACTACTGCAAGGCCTAATAGGGACTCAGCTTAAGTAACAAATATACTTCTTGATCCATGATAAGCACCCAAAACTGTAATATTAAACCCCGAGAGACATAGCATTTTGGTCGATTATGTGTTTAATAATTATGTAATAATTATATTTTCGTACTTTTGTAGGTTTCCGCAATTAAAATGAATATAATGATAAAACATACATCAAAGTACGGGAATACTGGAATATTTGAAGTTTCCCACTCAACCCCCGTGAAACCCAACAATGCCTGACTAAAGCTGAAGTTTCCAAAAGAATAAAACCAGTGCAGAACGGGTCCACATATAAAGAAGCAGCAAACTTCCGAAGCTCAAATCGGATAAATCAAGATGCCGACGTTGGCTAGTGAAGCTGCCATAGCGACCCGGGCGACGAACTCTGCGCAAGGACAGAAAATCGTAAAAACGCCAAAATCGACGCCGCCACTGGACACACTAAGTGGACCCACTATGCGGGTCCAAAGTTAATTTACATTAATTGCACTACCGTTAATTTAATTAAATCCAACGAAAAAACCTAAAATCCTACTCACCAAAAGTTGTAATTCCAGTTGTGAACCTTTTCCGAGCCCTAAGGTTTGGACGATCACTTACTCGACCTATCCTACCAAACCCACGTGAGTAAGGTAACTTGACTAAAACGTACGACTATATGGACGTTGGACTTTGGACTTTGGATTTGGGTCTTTGGACTTCACACTTTGGACTGTGGACCTCGGACTTAAGAAAATAAGTAACTGAAATCAATAAACGTGCATTCACTACTACAGAATGACACTTATACCACTGTTTTTAAGTGTGGTATAAATATATTTACCACTGTTATACAACCGTGACAATAGGTGGTGTGGTATATAATAATAGCAAAACTGTGGTATATATGTTTAACGGATACCACGGTTTTTCAAAGAAACGTGGTTTGTAATTCCCATTATATACCACGGTTATCAACATAACCATGATATATAAGCTATTGAAACCGTGGTTTATATTAGTGTATATGTTATAATAACGTGGTATATAATTATACTAAACACTACGGTTTATGCCAAACCGTGGTATATATATATATATATATATATATATAATAATAATGCTAGAAACAGTCTTCCACTTAAAAACTGAACCTGCATAACAAAATTTACACTGACACATGCCTACATACAACATTTCCATCTTCCCAACAAATTCCAAAATGTACAATAAACTATCAAACATTGCAAAAAAAGATAATAATAATAATAAAAAAACTTTCATTAATTTTTTGAGTGCACTAAGAAAACAAACTTCAAATTCCTTTTCATAAATTAAAAAGGTAAGACTCATAAATTAAACTTGAGGGGTCCGAACATAGCTAAAACTCATCCTCATTAAACCCATTTGAAACACCCCATTTTCCTGGATGAACTGAATAATATCGAGTCGAACACCGTCAAGTTCATCTTGCGTGTATGTCTCCTTCAGTTCTAATTTGTTATCTGGATGAGTCAAAGCACAACATGTGGAGTTACTATATAAGAATAAGGCGAAGTCGTTGAGCCAAATAAAGTGTTTGTCAAAACTTTCGAATACCTTATTTTCAAATAATCCAGTTGAACAAGCTTCTACTATTTCCCTCATAAACTTCATTGTATAATACCCACACTCTGTGCCACCTGGTTAATATGGGCCCTAACATATAGACTCACAACATATGTAAACATATACTTTTCAAAGAAAAAAACAATAATGTGTAGGATTTGTTTACCTTGATCTTGTCCCACTTCAGTGGAACTCGTTTCCCATCAACCCTTTGCAATATGAGGACCGCACTTCACAATAAGATAAATGTAAAACATTTAATTCACAAGGTTTAGAGACAACCAATAGAAACTAAGCTACGTTCTATTAAGCGAAACATGATTCACTCCCACATAGTTTGTACATACAGGTTTTCACCTCACACATGGCTGCCAAGAGGTTTGAGAATAGATGCATTGAAAGAGAATCGAAGAAACTAGAAAGGTTAAAGCAAAATACCACCAGGTAATAGGGGTAAACAAGTAGGTCCCTCATCAGATGATTTACTCCATCCATAAATTAACATTTTTTTATGGTAAGGATGATCAATGATAATCATCAACTTGACACATTATGAAACAAAAAGGAATAAGGTGGTTCGCAGTATCTTCAAAACCAAATTAATATGAATGGAAAACCAGAAAAAAAAAATATCAATCATTTACTTTCTAAGTTGCCTTTGCAATAAAAAAAAATAATATCGAGAGAGGTGTCCTTACCGGAGAGTTGATGTAGCTTGCCCCTTGCCCAAAAGATCCCTGATGAGTGAGCTGTGAAATTCAATTACCCGTATTTACAACAACTCTTTAAATCCCAAAAGACATTGTCACAAACACTTAGACCCCAAATCAATTCAACACAAACAATAACTATTACTAATTGAAAATAAAAAAGGGAACAATTGAAGAAGTTGTCAAAAAGATATTTTTTACTTCAAAATCATTGAGTAATAGAGCAATAGTATGAGGAATTTGCGAGTGATTAAAGAAACCACAAAATTAGTAAAAGATCTAACCTGAAAAATTCCTCGCCAATCCCCCAAAAGTTTAATGAGGTTGAAGATTTTTGTTTATGTTCACTACCTGACCAAAATAAGGTATATGAAATCAAATCAAACACACTACTATATCAAGTGATAAAAGAAATAATATTGAAAGGGAGGACGAAAAACTAACCCTTCTTTGCGGGATCATAGAAAGATGTGATGGTACATCTATAATTGCTCAATCAAAAACTAACAATAAGAGGATTGGTTTTGCGTGAAGAAAATTATTGGTTATTTTTCTTTGATCACTTTATGTTCTAGATGATCAAATTTCTCCAGGTTAGATAGTGACGAAAATCATCGGGATATCACAAATTCTAACACAACTTTAAACACTTGAATGAGTGCCAAGCATATAGATATGAACTACCATACAAAATTTTGGATAGAGAAGCATTGGAGTTTACCGATCACCGCAAAGTCCGGGCGGTCACGAGTGACTATGGCATGATCACGAACTTGCCGATTTTGGGGTAGTCTCGGCGGTTGCTAGCTCTTCCAATTGAATTGCATTTCTCATATGAGGCCCCATATTCACTTCGATCGGTGAGAACAATATGGGTGTTGCATATAGCACCTCTCATATCCTTCAAGATATTCCTACTGAAAAAATCAGTGATATCCTAGCAACAAATTAGTCTGAAATAAGCATTGATATATAAATATCATAGTGAATGTCAACACTGTGAGTTCTTGGTACAATTACAGTTGACTTTATCACAAAGGTCACAAAAAAAGAGTATAGATGAAAACATTTCATACCCGTTTAAGGTCTCCTTCAATGGGGGCGGGACGAAGAGGTGCTCCTGTAGCTATCACTTATGCATGTGTCACGTCAGTTTGCACCTGCCATCTCTTCCTACAATTTGGTTTAAAATATAATATACCCAGGTTAGAGATGCTTAAGCAGAATAATCAGAAAATGTTAGAAATGATGCTAGGAAAACTGTAGAAAAACATGGCTAACGTGAACACCTTCTATATGGTCAAAATTCATATGTATACTTGTTATCATTGACATAAGACGATAAGGTTGAAGCATCTAAGCGTCCAGTTATGATCTACAATAAAGAGATAAAGAATAAAAAATAAACATTGTTGCTAACTGTATAAAAAGGATTGCCCAGACGGTGTCATACCTTGGATCCCTTTTTATGATAATGGAAGGTATTGTATCTCCTTACTTGGTCGGTGCATATTTGAGTCACTGGAAATACAGAGAAATGTCAAACTCTGTTGTTTCGGTCCCATATAAGGATGAATGATATAGAAAATCCATAACACAACATTTGTAAACTACATCTGTTAAAGAACATTTACTGTAAAACAATGAGCATCTAAAACTAAGATTAGTCTTCACCATCTTCAAAAACCATTATGGTTATGTTCGAACGACCCCTACTAACACACTTGAAAAGCACTTTCTCTGAACTTTCACCCTCCTCAGAAAATCTGTATCCAATATCTGTTTTTCCATCATCAAGTCGATTTTGAGACAAAAATATTATTGTATAGGATTGATCTAACTGACCCACTGCAGAACACTAAGTGCATTTATAGTTAAGAAGCAAGTAAGAAACATGCTTATTATTATACTGGGATTCACTTTCGAATTTGGGCATAAGTCCTAGGGACAATATGGTTGAAGACCCATTGTGGTCGTTCCAAAAGTCGAATATTTGGCGGCTCCTTAAAGCCCCACAAACTTCAAACTTTAAAAGAGCAAAACCTAAATATGTTAAAAAAACAGAGTTTTTACAGAATAAAATACTATAGAAAAATACATTACACATTGTAAAGGATCATGTCTATCCATTTCATCTTTAATTATGAAAATAATAGAAGTTATAGAATTGTGAATACAAGCGAAAAGTTTCGATTCACTAAACAAAAACTTTCACTATCACGATAGTGATTAAACTGAATCTGTAATATAATTCTCTAGAACTCGAATGCCTGGTGAGAACATATAGATAAGTGAAAAAGGCGGCAGTAAAATCTTCTTAGGCATTTTCATAAACAATATCATATAGTTAATAGAGAAATGTGGAAGTAAAGTGTTCCTAAGCATTTTGTCAAACAACATAGGAAAACGAAAGTGTTAAAGAAAAAGAAGAAGAATTCTCAAGAAAAAGTTAAAGAAAAAGAAGAAGAAAATAGAAGAAGGGCGCACCTGAAGAAACCGTTTGCTAATTTGCTCGATTGGTGGGAAGAAATCATCTTAAAACTGATGATAAATTAAGGAATGGCGATTTGAAATGAAAGTGTCGCACTATTTGCAAATGAAGCAGCTAGGTGAAAACTGAACGTACAACGCAGTTTCCGCAGAGAAAGTTAGAGATTGGGGATCTACAGAGGGGATAAGCCTAAGAATTGAATGGAGAAGACGAATTGCTTTTTTTTTTTTAGTCTTTGAAAATGGAAAAGAAGCCCGAAATAGTGTTATATTTCGTGAGATAGTTTTTTTATTTCTTTGAGGTGCTGGAAATGTGCACCTTTGATTTTGAAAATGAAATTAGGGTTTAAATTTATGTTTCGTTGGTTGGGGCAAAGTGTTTGGGAATATCAGGAACGAAGAAGAGTAACGAACGGTTTACACTTTTTTTTTAAATTTTAATTGGGAAACCGCGAAACGGTGTCTTGTTTTCTGAAGACGTTGAGTTTTATAGTTCTGGAAATATTTAAATTACCGATTGACCCTTCGAATGTGAAGTGTAGAAAATTTGGGGGGTGAAACTTTTGGGTACCCTTTTGATTTAAAAGATTGGTTTAAAATGGAGAATATAGAAACTAATAAACGGGGGCAAGTTTTCCCATTATATATAAAATAAGATATAAAGAAGTCATAAACCACGGTAGAAAGTGGAAAATTACCTAAACTTATGTGTATTTAGCCTGACGCTGAAAGACGGTAATGCGCATACCTGTAGGATGTGTGAACGTGGGGAGAGTTTGTCTATGGGATGCTGAAAATTAAAAACAGTAATAGACACAAATAAATTTCAAATTTCAAATTAATGGTTGGAAAGAATGTAGGAGGAAGAACTAAATACCAAAAAAATTAAAACTTAAAATAGGACAGTAACATGGAATAATGACATCGATAAAATTAATGCAATGGCAAAGCAAATGTGGGTGTTCTAGGTAGTAAATCAACCAACGTGTGTGAAACAACTGCTAAAAGCGATAAAAACAAAATAAGAACAAATAGAATCACATAACATATATAATCATGTAAAATGGAAACGAATCACGTAACGGTTTGATGATCTAGGAGAAAAGAAATTAGGAAAAATATAAGGAAAAGTGAAATTACAAACTAAGAAATTAAAATACCAGAGAGAGAAATTAACAGCTCACCTCTTTCAATCTTTAGCATAAGAAACAGAAAGCAAGCTAATGAGATGCCAATGGCAGCAAGCATCACCAACAACATGGCATGAAATGTAACGTGTGGGCTTATAAAGAAAACCACTGCAGTAGATGCGCTATGCCAGACCTTCAGTTGTGCGAACGCTCCTTCCTGATACAGATTAACTACTTAATTAGTAACCCATCCGGAGTAACTTGAGATGTTTAGAAATGAGAACAAAATAAAAGATGTAATAGTGGTTTTCATAAGGGACAGAAAATAACTCTGACAATTGACACGTGATGAGTAGCTATGTAGTGCGAGAGAATAGAGAAGAGTGAGGCAAGAATGAAACACCTAGTTCACTCTTTTTTGAGGTACCAAGCTTTGTCATATCAAGGCAAAATGGGAAAGATCAATTTAAGTATGTGGAACAATCTTTTATAGGAGCAGACACCATAGGCAGTTGTTCGGTTTGTCTGTTTAGTGAAGATTACTCTATTTTTTTTTCTTTTTTTATGGATAGTCAGGAATGGAGAAGACGAACATTTTTTTTTTTCATATGTTATGGTAGTAAATTATTCAGATGGATTTTCTCAGTGGAAAATGAAAAGGAAATAAAAATGGGGTAAATGTACAATAGAAAGGAGCGCACCAGTTTATGAAGAAGGATTGCCTACAAATTGGAAACAAAGAATAACAAATTAGGAATTCAGTGAATTAGAATTTGATTAAGAAACTTTAAGAAAAAATAAATCATCAAACTAACCTCATCCATTGGGGTTGCAAAGTATTAAACGTTGGTAACAATTCGTAGGAAAAAAAATGAGGGAGAGAGGATACTATAACGAAGATAGAGAAATCATCGAGGGATTGAAAGACGTCTTTTTTTTTTCTTCTATGACAGCCGGAGATAGAAAGATCTGAAAGAGGGGTGATTGGTCATTATTGTAGGAGATTCAAATTTTTTTGGGAGAGAATAGCGAAGACGAACAGTTATTTGGGGGAAATAGGTGAAACGACGTGACTGTGTTTTTTAGTTGGGGAATAGATAAACTTACTAAAATGCCCTTTCTATGAAGAGCAAAAAAAAAGAAAATAGTTGTTGAATGACAAACATACCCTTCAACTTAAAACTGTCCAATTTTTTTTGGGTGAAACTTTTGGGTACCCTTGTGATTTAAAAGTTTGGGTTAAAACCAAGGATAAGGGAACTAATAAACGGGGGCTAGTTTTCCCATTATATATAAGATAAGATAAGATATAAAGAAGTCATAAACCACGGTAGAAAGTGGAAAATTTATATACCACTGTTTATGTTTAAGGTAGTGGGATGTGGAGTACTCTCATGCTGAAAAAAAAGCTAACCATGGTATATGGCCCAACTTATCCCACGGTTTTCATGTAACTGTGGCATATACTAGTAAACCAATGACCAAAGAAATTTCCACAGTGGTATATAAGTATTTCCCACGGTTTTTGGAAGAACCGTGGTATAAACGTTCTTATTGACCGTGGTATATGTGTCATTCTGTAGTAGTGATTATGAAGGTTTTATCAAATGGCGCCGCTGCCAGGGAAGGACTCTGGACTTAACGTAATAACTGGAATACATCCATAAAAACCCCCTCCCCTACCTCCTCATCTTTTTAATTTTCATTTATGTTACAATACTAACGAGTTACGTAACTTTTTACCCTAACTTTTTCTACTAACAAATAGCTGTGAACCAAGTTTTGTTTATTTTTATTAGCACAGTCTAAGTACTCCGTAGGAATTTGAAGTACTGAACAGACAAAAGAGTCTCGGACGAGACTGAATTAGTAAGCACGCGAGACTAACCCGAGTATCAACACTCCGGTTTTAGGTACGAGCCACTTTCCTTTTCAAGACTCTTTTGGACTCTCGGGTCCTGTTTTTCTAGTAAGCATAAGCTCGGGAGTTAGTCGATCGCTATCTGAGGAATCGCGGGGGGGCCTTGTTTCAAACTCTTAAACTCCTCAAACTTTATCGAGGATATTATTTGCTATAACCTGTTTTACCTCGTATATTTGTATGTTGGCATGAGAACTCCTTGCATGTAAAGGTGGTTTGTCATTACATATTCACGTTAACACAATTAATATGATTCGAATATATTTGGATATATGCGTAGCTTCAAACCACCTGCTTAGAATATTTTTGTATGTGTATGTTACATCAATTTACGTACGCGGTATTCAATTGCATGAGTTCGTTCTCGACATTCCCCTAGCTCACATATAACTTACATATATTTGCACGTATAAGTAATATAGATTTGCATGTGTAAACTTTCTACGTAAACTAGTATATGTTAGTTAGTTTCTATTTTGGCATCTATCATTTTTAATTGCATATTTCGTAATCACGTCTCCATAATACACTAATTACATAAATAAAAAATAAATAATAAAATAAATAAATAAAAATAAAATAAAATAAAATAATAAAAATTAAAATAAAATAATAAAAATAAAAATCATAGTAATTAAAATTTTCATAATCTTAATAATACCCCGCATAATACACCATCATAAATCATCACCCTATTCTATCAGTGTCTAGGAAACTCGAAAGATTGAGGTTGCCTAATTAAGGAACGTGCTAGCACGGACAACCCCTCAATCCTCTCAGGTGACCTGGCTGCTGGAATATTCACACGTTATTCTAGCTTACCTGCTTGAGTTAGCAACATCTCAGGAAGATGTGCTTCACCTCCCTCCTTCCTAAATTTTAAAACCTCCAGTCATTATTCGTTCCTTATGAGCCTTAAATTAAAATTTATATTTGTATGAGACTACGGTCTGGTAAACATAAGGAATTAGAACTTACATATCGTCGTAGAAAATACAAGAAACAACTGTTTATGTTATCTCCTAGACATAGTTCCTCCTCCGTAAATCAACCTCGTCAAACATCTCCGTTGCCATTATCTCCTTTAATTATGGCTGAGGAAAATCTCACAGTCGAGAAACCCCTTTCGGATTTCTATACTACCTTACAAGAAGGACCTGCTTCCTGCATTAAACTCGATGCGATTGTAGGTGATTTTCGCATTCCGCCAAACATTTTCGGTTTGTTACCTGTTTACCATGGTTTAGACTATGAAAAACCGTACAATCATCTTCGTCGGATGCAACAAGTAGTCACCACTTTCCGCCATCTGACAGTTACCAACGAACAAGTCTTGCTTAGGTTGTTTCCATTCACCTTAGCTGATAAAGCTTCATTTGGCTCGCCCGGACAAAGCCGCCCGAATCCATTGACACATGGGGCCAAACTTCGTACAAGCATTCATGATAAAGTTCTATACTCAGAAGAAAACTACAGAAATGCTTCAAAAGATTCAATTCTTTCGCCAGCACCCCCAGGAATCCTTTTCAGAAGCATGGAGCATATTTACTGATCTGCTTCTCGAATGTCCCCATCATCAACTCGACACCGCTATATTAGTCCATTCATTCTTTAATGGTCTCTCTGACCATCAAAAGGAAACATTAGATATCATGAACGGCAAGTGTTTTATGGACAAGGGCGCTACTGAAGCATACACTTTTCTTGAGAAACAGGCTTCACGAAGCACCCATTGGGGAAACACTGATTCTTCTAGATCTTCTAAAGACACTCCTGCCAAAGTTACGTCTATGTTCGAGGTCAAACCCGATCCGGAATTAAAAACTCTAATCGAGTCCCTAAACAAAAAGGTCGATGCTCTTTCGATACAAGTAAATGAACAAAAACCCAAACAGGTCATGGCTGCCAACGCTTCCCCATGCCCTCTTTGCTTAAGTCCTGAGCACGCCAATTCTTATTGTCCTTTGGTATACGAGTGCCCTCCCCAATCTTCTGAAGAGGCTTGTGCTTTCAACATCCCTAATGCACCTTGGCGACAACATCCGAATTTAGCTTGGGCACCCCCTGTCCAACATCAAGCTCCTCCAGGTGTCAACAACGTTCCTGTACGACCACCCGCGAACTACAATTCCTATCGTCAAGGAAATTCTCCGCAATTCCAGCAAGGGCAAAGTAATTTTTCCAACAACGCAAATATAGGGTACCAAAACAACCGCAACCTTGTTCCCGCTAATCAAGGATATGGCTACCAAAATCAAACCGTGAATAATAACCGTGAACTAGTTCCTGCTGCTCCTCTGGTACAATCCACAGCCGATAAAACTTTCCTGACATACATGAATCAACAGAATCAAATCCTAGCTTCTATCCAATGATCTCTCTTCACCGTTAGCTCGGGATAAAAGTCAAAGGCGTGTTCCCCGCCAAGCGGTTCCAAACCCTAGGCCTACAAACACGCCTTTGAACTCAACAATGCACCGGGATCTAGTAATCCAAGCCGGGGTGAGTTAAATGCCATTACCACTCTTCGCTTCGGCGAACCATCGACAATAATATCGATGCGGATGAAGAATCGACGGAAGCCACGATCGACGCCCTTCCAACTCCTACCTCGCGAACCGTAGAACGACGAAGTTGTACCTTCCAAATCTACACCCACGCATCTAGGAAAGATACCACTGATCCTTATATGCGATTCCTAAAAAGCTCCGTTCCACCCCCCGTTTGGTAAAGAACAAACATGACGAAAATTTTGATGAGATCCGTGAAACCTTAAAAAATTTGACCATAAACTTACCTTTCCTAGATGCGCTAAAGCATTTGCCCAAACATGCCAAGTTTTTGAAGGACATGTGCACCACCAAACGACGTACGAATGTACCTCAACAAGCGTTCCTCACTGAGCAGTTTCCCTCGATTACCACTACCAATGGTGTGGTAAAGTACAAGGAGACCAACTGTACTATGCACGTTGGGCGACAAGTATACCGCTACTACACTTTTAGACCCAGGTGCCAGTGTTAACCTACATCCCTACTACTTATTTAAGCAATTAGGTCTTCATGAATTAAAACCTACCAATATGACTCTGCAACTCGCGGATCGCTCCATCAAGTACCCAAAGGGCATAGTAGAGAACGTCATAGTCAAGGTCCAAGATTTTTACTACCCAGTTGATTTTGTCATTTTAGATACTGAAGTGGCCTATGACTCCATTCCTAACATCTTGGGACGTCCTTTTCTTGCAACTGCTAACGCTCTGATAAATTGTCGGGACGGTTCAATGACATTGTCTTTCGGGAACCTTTATGTCGAACTCAACGTGTTCAAATTAATGAAACAGTTTCCCGATCCTATAATGGAGGGCGAGATTAGCTTGGTTGATAGTCTAGAATATGATTATTTCACAAACTCTTTTCCCCCAGACGAGATACACCAATTTCTTTCTTTTGATAATCTGGAGTTTGACGATGACTCGTACATAAAGGATGTACATGCATTATTAGAGTCAGTACCATAATTTGACCCTAATGCTGCGTTGCAAACTGATTCAGAAGAACCGGATTCGCTCTTTTCCATTGAAGAGATTATCCCTCACGAATCCTTGATCCCCAATCCTCTAACTCTGGATTTAAAACCTCTACCCTCTGATTTGAAGTACGTGCATCTCAATCTCGATGGTAGTCACCCTATCATCATTTCTGCTCACTTGACTACCGACGAAGAGGCACGTTTGATTCATGTCATTCGTGAACACCGCTCCGCTATCGGATGGTCCTTAGATGATATCAAGGGAATATACCCTAGCATATGCACGCATCGCATACATATTGATGACGGCACAAAGACATCGCGAGAACCACAACGCCGCCTTAATCCCGCCATGAAGGAAGTAGTGAGAGAGGAAGTTTTACGTTTACTTGATGTGGGTATCATATACTCTATCTCTGATAGTGACTGGGTTAGTCCTGTCCACGTTGTTCCTAAAAAGTCCGGCATTCAAGTTGTACAAAATGAAAATGGTGAGTGCATCTCCACTCGCATTCCATTAAAATGGAGAATTTGCATTGACTATCGCAAACTTAATGCCAAAACACGTAAATATCACTTCCCTCTCCCATTCATTGACCAGATGCTAGAACGTTTAGCCGGTCATGCTTACTACTGTTTTCTTGATGGCTATTCTGGATACTTCCAAATTGTCATCGATCCTGCCGATCAAGAAAAGACAACTTTCACATGTCCCTTTGGAACCTTTGCATACAGACGAATGCCTTTTGGTGTTTGTAATGCCCCAGGCACCTTCCAACGCTGCATGCTTCACATTTTCAGTGATATGGTGGAACGTTATATGGAAGTCTTTATGGACGATTTTTCCATCTACGAAAATTCCTTTGACGACTGCCTATCCAACCTTTCTAAGGTATTAACGTGTTGCGAAGAGAAAAATCTGGTACTCAATTGGGAGAAGCCTCATTTCATGGTTACCAAAGGACTTGTTCTAGGTCATATTGTTTCGAAAGATGGGATAGAGGTTGATAAAGCTAAAATTGTTAAAATTGCTTTGCTACCTTTCCCACGTACAGTTCGTGATATCCGTGCCTTTTTAGGCCACGCTGGGTTTTACAGGAGATTCATTTAGGATTTTTCTAAAGTTGCTCGACCCTTAACCAATCTCCTGCTTAAGGATGCAGTATTCAACTTCCATTTCAATTGCAAACAAGCTTTTGATACTCTAAAAACCGCTTTGACTACCGCTCCTATCATTCAATCCCCTGATTGGTCTCAACCATTCGAACTGATGTGTGACGCTAGCGACTTTGCTATTAGCGCCGTACTAGGCCAACGACGTGGCGACAAACCCATTGTCATTTACTACACTAGTAAAACTCTTAACGACGCTCAACGTAATTATACCACAACTAAGAAAGAATTCCTAGCTGTTGTCTATGCTTTGGATAAGTTTCGCCCCTACCTAGTTGGAACATCGACCATCGTATATACTGACCATGCCGCAATTCGGTACTTACTTGCAAAAAAGGACACAAAACAACGATTGTTCGGCTGGATCCTTCTCTTACAAGAATTCACCCTGGAAATCAAGGACAAGAAAGGAACCGAAAATGTCATAGCCGACCATTTATCAAGGCTGGTTGGTGACATCGATAGTGATTCTGAAGCTATCAGTGATTCCTTCCCAGACGAATACTTGTACTCTATTTTCTCATCTCCATGGTACGCGGATATCGTTAACTACCTAGTTACTGAGGAAGTCCCCTCCTTTTGGTCACGTCCTGATCATAAAAAGTTCTTATCCACTGTGAAATATTATTTCTGGGATGAACCCTACCTCTTTAAGTAATGTTCCGACCAACTCATTCGTCGCTGCATTCCCGACTGGGAACACACCGACGTATTATCCTTTTGCCATGAACAATCTTATGAGGTCATTTCAGTGGAAAGAAAACTGCGGCCAAGGTGTTACAATGTGGTTTTTACTGGCCTACCCTTTTTCGCGATGCACACGAACATTGCATAGCTTGCATTCGTTGTCAACATCTAGGTCGAATTACCAAACAAAATATGATGCCCTTAAATCCTATCTTGATTGTGGAAATTTTTGATGTTTGGGGCATTGATTTTATGGGACCTTTCCCTATTTCTCAAGGTTTTCTATAAATTTTAGTCGCTGTAGACTTTGTGTCCAAATGGATTGAGGCACTCACATGTCGCTCAAATGACCATAAGACTGTCATGAGATTTGTAAAAGAAAACATTTTCTCTCGTTTTGGTGTTCCCAAAGCTATCATCAGTGATGGGGGTACACATTTTTATAACAAAATTTTTGGGTTTTTAATGAAGAAATATGAAGTTACTCACAAGGTTGCTACTCCATACCACCCACAAACGAGTGGCCAAGTGGAAGTCTCCAACAGAGAGATAAAGTCTATTCGAGAGAAAAAACTGTCAACCCATCAAGAAGGGACTGGTCTCTCCGCTTATCGGATGCCTTGTGGGTATACCGAACAACATTTAAGACACCTATAGGGATGTCTCCTTACAGCATTGTTTTTAGAAAACCTTGTCATCTGCCAGTTGAACTTAAGCATCGTGCCCTTTGGGCCATCAAAAGCCTCAATTACAATATCATCGAGGCAGGCGAGAAGCGAAAACTGCAATTAAATTAGCTGGAGGAGATTCGGAGTGATGCTTATGATCTCTCAAAATCCTACAAAGCTAATATGAAAAGAGTGCACGACAAACACATTTTGCGTAAGGATTTCAAAATTGGCCAAAAAGTTTTACTGTACAACTCCAGATTACACATCTTTCCTGGTAAATTGAAAATACGGTGGTCTGGTCCTTTCATTGTGTCAGCTGTGAAACATTATGGGGCAATCTCTTTGCTTAATCCAAAAGATAACAGTGAATTTCAAGTCGATGGACAACGCCTAAAACATTACCACAAATTATGCTCACCAAATGTTGAACATACTCTTCTTCAGGATCCAGTATACACAGACTAGATGTTTCGTTTGGCGTACTCAATCTTGTTTCTATAGAGGGTACGCCATTTTGGTAGCCGGGCCATCTTCTATTTTATGATCTCCAAAGTTCTTTGAAGTGTGTGGTTGCAAGCGCCGGAACCTTAGTCCACGAAAACTCTTTTTCAGAACTAAGTATAAATATCTTCTGCAACACGAGAAAACGTGCTTTTCGGTAAACGATGGGTACCTAAAATTTCACCTCCTTCCTTCTCTTTCCTTTTCTACTCTCTGTCTCGCAAACTTCAGTTAATCATTTGGTGTAACTCTCACTCATCACGAATAGGGAATGGTCGTAGTTCTTTTGCTCGTAAACGACGTGCGCGAAGGATGGGCTGGTGTATGCATTGCCAAACACCCTTCTGTCTAGGTCTTGACTTCCTATCCGATACTAGCCAGTTTAAGGTATACTTTTGTCTAACACCAGCTGCGCAGGATAATCTTCGTCGCCGCGCCGTTTCTCCCACAGGTTGGGATTCGTCTTGAGAATCTGACATTAACAGACTCGATTCGTCTTGAGGATCTGACGTTAAAAGACTCGATTTGTCTTTAGAATCTGACGTTAAAAGACTCATCTTGTAGATATGTTTATATTGTTGCCTTTTCCCTTTGCATTAAGTTTTGCACATGAGATTCGTGTCCAACCTCGGATGTTGCATACTTGGAACATAAACGGGCAATGGATTCCACCAGACCAACCCTAGAATTGGTTACTTTGAGTTCCCTTGGGGCAGTTTGAGGATAGCGATATGTAATAAGGGCAATTTTATTAGACCGTAGCGTGCATGGTCCAGGATGGTACCGTCCTGCCCCTAACCCCATAATACATAAAGGTAAAGCCACAGTCTGGCTGGATTGGGTTCGCTCCAGAGCCGACATGATAGTTGTCTATGATTATAGATGGTGACTCTTTTGGACATCCAGTGTTCTTCACGTTTATCTCCTTTGTATATAAATAAAATCATGGTTTATAAATAAAACACCCTCCTTCTTTTAAAAAACTCTTGTGACCTTTGAGGATGACTCATACAATTGGATAGCATTTTTCGTGCCGATCATTTCAATATCTCATTCGTCCAATTCGGAGTCCAAACGAGTCGTGGGTAAACATTTAGATTTTTTTAGGCTTAAATCGGGCTTTAGGCTTGATTTGGGCTTGGGGAAAATTTTTGGCCTAACCAAAATATCAAAATCTTGGTCCATTTACACACAAAAAACTGGAACACACGCGTCACATTTACATCACTCTTCTCCCTAAAAAACCGGATCTTGCCCCCTCTCGATTTAGTCTCGCACGAGACAGACCCACACTAAAACCAGGTCTCGCGCGAGACCCTCACATCTCCGACCAAGATTTTCTTCCGTCAGAACATCCCATTTCTCCCCCTAATCAGTAATCAATAGCCATCCTCTCCTTAAGACCAGTAATGGCCGGAAACAGGCGGATTTGTGTGGAATTTTTTTTTGGAAATTTGTTTGAAAACGGGGTGTTTGCTCCATTCTTTGATCATGAAATTCACTCTAGAGGATGGGAGAGTTTGTTATATGCCAATAGAAGGCTTTATTCCAAGGATTTGGTGATGAAATTCTACGACAATGGGAGCTTTAATGGCGACCATTTTTGGGTCACCGTCGAGGGTGTGCGCCATGAAGTCACACTTGTGTTGCTCTCCGGGATCACGGGCATTTCTCTGGTCGACCACGTACTGACTCAGTAGCAGTCCGTGTACCCACGGACTTACGACCTAATGCTCGACATGCTAATTGAGGGAGAGTATAACATCGACGGGAAATGCGCGTATCAGCGCTCGGTGCGACGGAACTAGCTGGCTGTGACTCAATGGATGGGACTGAACATCATTGGTACCTCGAAGCCTTCGGACATCAACAAGACCTTCCTCCACCTTCTCTGGATCCTCCAGGAGCGAAAGGGTAACTTCTGCATCGTTACCTTTCTTTTTGATATTATCACACATGTCACTCTTAGGTCTGCCCCTCTTGCCGTTCTAGTAACGCAAGTTATGAGTAATCTGGGTTTTCTGTCTGCCACCCCACTACTCCCCATACCACAATATGAGAATATGCTTGTCTTCAAGAAATGCATACTGGACCCTTGGGAACCCACATCACCTAGGGCTGCCGAGCACGCTAGCGTAGGATCCTCTCACCCACCATACTTTGATGAGACAACCATGAGTAAGATCACTCACCCCATAGAGGCCTTACGTGCTGTGAACAGTGGTCTGAGAGACATGTACACTCACCAGGTATCGATGAGACGTACCTTGGGCGAGTTAAGGACAGATATGACCACTCACCATGAGTCGATGACAGACAGCATGGGCGAATTCCAGTAGGAAATGAGAGCTTCCATGACTGCATTTTAGGACAATATGCTTACTCGCCAGAACCAGTTCCAGCGAATGTTCATGGCGAGCCAAAGATCGATTTGCTCGGTGATGGATACTGGGGTGATATCCGGGGCGCAGTTAGCCTCCACGGGAGCTCAGATCTTGCATGACGCGTCGCAGACTCCGGTTCTTCTTCTGCGCCCCTCGAGGATTCGCTCACAAAGACCGAGGATCATCAGTAGCTAGATTTATTTTTTTTCCGGTCTTGTATAATATTTATATTAGATATTTTATTTATGTGTTTGCATTTTCCAGCTTAATAGTAGATTGTTTCCTAAAAATTTCTATCTTGATATATTAGCTATATCTAATATTATAGTATATAGGTAGAAACATATATTGGTAATAATAAATTATATACATATATATAAATATATATTTTAAATGTCATACTTAAACAACAAATTTTAACGTAAACTAACGTTTTATAAAACGTTCAGAAACCGATAATGAAAATGCATAAAAAACAGTCAGAAAACGGCAACTTTCTTTCTATAAATAAGTTCAACTCTTCCTCCATATTCACTCATTTCATATTCTTCCCTCTACACTTCTTATTCTAAAAAACGTTTTTAGATCACTCCAAGTTTCAAGATTCATGGATGCACTAGAAAAGTTTGAGCAGCAGCAGATTGAATATGCTACTCAAGTCTTCATGCTCGGTTGTTTTATTATAGTCATGTTGTTAATGTGGCATATAGTTCTATCTAATATTTAGGTTTGTATTTAATTCCTCGTATCATTATGTTGTGTTTCCATACCGTTGTACGTTCTTACATCTTATTGTGATAGTATATCTACATTTTCCTTGTCCTTCTACTTACGCTAGTTAAAAAAAAAAAAAAAAAAAAAAAAAAAACAAAAACAAAAAAAAAAAAAAAAAACAAAGGGGGCACTCCTTGTCACATGCCCCATTCTTCTCATCCACAGTGCATCCACTTTTGCGCATATCTTAGAAGATACACGTGGTCTAATTATCCTGTGACACCTCGAAACGTATCTTTTACATTTTTGGATGGGTGCCTATTTATAACAAGGATGGACACCTCAAAAATCGAACTTCCCTTTTTCAAAATAATCTTTTTCTTCACCACTCCATCTTTAATGGCCCTCACTCGAAGTTTCGTGCCCGAGCAAAATTTTATGGAAAATTTCCAAAATGGTCTTTTTCATCCTTTTTTTGACACTGAAATATTACGTCGAGGATGGTACCCTCTTTTACACCATAAGCAAGTATTTTATTCCAGAGAATTGGTCTTGTTATTTTATAAAAGCGGTTATTTCCAAAACGGACAATTCTTTGTCCGTGCTAACGGATCTTGAGCATGAATTGACTATGGAAATCATCTCGAGGTACTTCAAATTCTATTACAAACCAAGGAGTGCACCTTCGATTCACCTTTCGATAATATCCGCATCATCGATGTTTGCAACTATCCTTCACGGCGAATACAACCGGAAAAACCGTATTGTTTATTAGCGATCTTTGCAAAAGAACCAATTATCTGTGATCCAATGAGTAGCTCATAATGTCCTCGGCACGTCTAAGACTTCCGAAATAACCAAACCCCTCCTCCATTTACTCTGGGTCTTGCAGAGTAACTGTAATGATTTTTGCATTATTAAATTTCTCTGGAATGCGATCGCACGTGCCAGGAAAAAGACAGCTCTTTTACCAATCATTGTGACACTTATCATGATACATTGGGGTTTTTCTAGTACTTCTCCTCATACACCTCTTCGAACAGCTAACATTCTTACCATTCACTCAGTATGTAGGAACGGATTCTGGAACCCCGACGTTGCAAAGAACCATGTCGGTGCAGAAACTGACGAAGATTGTTCCGCTGACAACATCTTCACTAAAAATGCATTATGCAACGTATTTAGGGCTTCACTTAATTCAACAAAGACTGATGACATTATTCAAACCTCAGAACATTATCATCACCAGCCTTCTTGAATTTCAGGACCTACGGACAATAAACGAAGAGGAACAAGCACAATTCTTGCACAGCCACAACCAATTCTTGGCAAATCACACTCTCATAATGGAGAACCACGCCGAGATTTACCGCATTTAAAGCAAAATGTTGCAACAGGCTGTTGCAACGGATTGACGGCATAGAAAATCTTATAAATGGATCCCTCCCACAAAAGGATCCTCGCCGTTACTTGGGCCAATGAAACCATTTAAATTTTGCAATTTTATATTATTTATCATTTTCTTTTTAGTTTTTAATTTTCGTATGGTAATTTATTTTTACTTAATTATTCTCATCATACTCTAATATTTGTTTATCCTTGTCTAAACAGGTCACATTTTTTTCACACATCTTCTACAATGGAAGCTCCAAGGATGATTCCAGAACAATCTTTCCATTCGTTGCTGAATTTTCCGGCATATGGACATCTTTTCAGAGACTACATCACTCAAGTTGGTTGGAACTGTCTTATTCTACACCTGGAGCAGACATACTCCCCAGGTTTGGCAACTTATTTTTATGATCACATGGAAGATCTACCAGCTGTCCAGGGTTTCCCTTTGAATGGTTTTACACTACGTATTGGTAACACCCGACACGCTTTTTATGAGCCAATAGTGGCTATGGCTCTAGACCTTCCTCCTCTTCAGCCAGATCTCCCCATTCAATACATGATAGAGAATGACTTTAATGACTATTCTAGTGAAGATTTTGCTGCCCGGTATGGCGATGGCCTTGCCCACGTCAAAGAAGGTGCCGAAGCTGGTCGATGGCCGGACTTCACTATTCTACTAGCTAGTATGACCATGAATGTTGGAACTGCCATGTTATTTATTCTTCTGAACATAATGGGGGATTGGCATTTTTCCAATGCATCGAAGTCAGCGTGTAAGACATTCCATGCATTGGCCCAGCAATATACCGCCTTCGACATTACAGACCTAGTAATTGAGAATCTTAAGAAGGCTCGGTCTTTTCGCCAACACTATATCACCCTACCAGTTACAGCATGCAGGATAGTGGGGACGTACTTCCCTCAGTTTGCGGCCACCTTTCAGGACTGGGTAAAGGTCGACTCTATGTATCCAACAAACAAGATAATTCGTTCTTTGCAATTTCGGACATGGAGAAGCCCTGCAAGGTATCTTAAGAAAGTTCGTTCTTTCCCTAATGATGATAAAATGATAGGTCATCTAGACAATGCAAAGAAGAGGAAGTGGAGTGAAGTCTGGAAAGCTATGATAGATTGGCGGGATGCAAGGGAATAACATTTCTACAGGGATGAGGCAAGGATGGACTATCCCCCAGTTCAAGGTTCGGGCAATGTGAGTTGATGCATGTACATATTTGTTTTCCGTTTTGATGTGAAATAAATAAATAACCTAACAGTGTGCTACTCTAACAGTGTGTTTCTACTTTTATGATGTATAATATATAGTGTGTTACAATAAATTTCTGTGGAAGATGTCAGCTAGATTTTTGCTCAAAGCCTCTCAGGTATACTCTTTCTTCCTCTTAACACTTTGAGGACATAGTGTCCGACTGTTTGGGGGTGGTGAGAACCTTTTGCAAAAATTAGGCATGCATAGTTGTATATAGTTTACTTAATGTCTAAATAAACGTATTTAGTGATAAATTCTCGTTTCCCTTCTATGATGAAAAATATTTAGAAATCTCACCCTAGCATCAGAATTAGGACTTGTTCTTAGAAACTTAATTTAATACATATGCAATAGTTTTTACATCTTTTCATGAGCATTCATGCACTGACTATCATTTAATGTATACAGCAGTAAGTTTCTGGGACCCACGGTTAGACAACTTAGTTTCCATATCCTGTAAGAATCTAACCAAAAGCCTCAAAATGTGTGATAAATGAGTAATGACACAGATGAGTAGTTCTTCCGAATAGAGAAGTTCACACGTCTACTTACTTGATCACTACTCAAATCCTAGGCGAGAATTTAGGCCTTCTTTGGATCGATATAGCCAAAAATTCACACCTGTAAAAAAAATTTACCGCTAGTCGCCCTACTGAACCTTGCATTAATCCTTTCTACTTCACCAAAAAAATCATTACCCATCTAGTAACCACAAATAAATAAGCCTACCTAGATGATGAGTATGAGAAATAGGATGAAGTGCACAAAAATGAAGAGAAAAACCTTGTCAACGAATCAAAATCAGTTACCTGTTTCAGAAGAAAAGAAAAAGAAAATAGAAATATATTTCCAAAAATCAAAAGAAATATCAAGGTTAGAATTCCCCCCAAAAATCAAATCAAAAGGGAATACAAAAGCTTGAAAAATCCAAGTATGGAAACCCATGTTAGAAGCAGGAAAGAAAATAAGAATTCTCTAGTATAAATATCTCAAAGACCTTATTCTCTTACACTTATCATTTTTTAATTTTCCATTTCAGTTCTTTTACACTACCACCTAAGCCCCATAACACCTAATAAAGACCTCTAGCTCAATTAGGAATAGGATAGTAAGATAATAAGTAGTAGTTGTGACTTCTCGACCTCGGCTCCTCTGACTGTCATTTTGTATGTGAGGAAACGTGTGCCCACTGCACACTGGAGATAGCGAAGCTTGAGTGGAAAAATAAGATAGAAATTGTGTTTCGACACATACCTGTGAGAACCTACTTAAGGACGCTATCCAAAGGATCCAGAAACGGCCCTGCTCGTACATTTCATTATTAGATCACTGCATGCATGCTCATACGTAGATGTTTTGATTATTGTATGTATATTAACTTGAAATTCGAAAGAATTAAATCCTTGTTTCCCCCGCTAGTGAGATGTCTAGATACTTGAGATTAATTAAGGAAACAAGCCTTTGTTACTAAGTCGTTGTAGTATAAATGAAGTTTGTGAGTATCTTCTCTGGAAAACTCTCACGAGGCTATAACTCATCCACTAGGGAATTCCTAGTGGTTCAAGGCCTTGTTGCATGCAAATCAATGCAACCGCGACTCGCGAAATGAGATTTAGCTTAGGATAACACATTTTTGACCACTTATCGTTTTAATCTCTCTTCTTTGCTTGAGGACAAGCAAAGTGCTGTTTGGGGGTGGTGTGATAAGCACCCAAAACTGTAATATTAAACCCCGAGAGACATAGCATTTTGGTCGATTATGTGTTTAATAATCATGTAATAATTATATTTTCGTACTTTTTGCAGTTTTACGCAATTAAAATGAATATAATGATAAAACATGCATCAAAGTACGGAATACCGGAATATTTTGAAGTTTCCCACTCAACCCCGTGAAGCCCAACAAAGCCCTACTAAAGCCGGGTTTCCAAAAGAACAAAACCAAAGTCGCGAACGGATCCACATATAAAGAAGCAGCAAACTTTCGAAGCTCAAAGCGGATAAATCTAGATGCCGACGTTGGCTAGTGAAGCTGCCATAGCGACCCGGGCGATGAACTCTGCGCAAGGACAGAAAGTCGTAAAAACGCCAAAATCGACGCCGCCTCTGGACACACTAAGTGGACCCACTATGCGTGCCCAAAGGCATGACGAGTCATCATAGGCAGGTGGCAAGTGATGAGTTCAATTTGGTGCCACCTTGCAAGAGGAAAGACACGTACCAATTCAATATTTTAATTGAATTGGGCTAAAAGACAAAAGTAAAACATAAAAGGACAAAACAAATTATAATAAGACAAAACTTTATAAATACGAAGTTTTGATCTTAACAATTTGAAAGAAGCAAAACCTTTAAATGTTGGGACTTCACGTGAAGGGTCCCCAGCCTATATATATGAGGGGGGTCTTCATTATTCGGCCTTCAGCATTTTCATGCTTTAGCATCAGCTTAGCTTAGTTCGTTTTCTTTCAGTACTTACATTCTGTCATTTTCATTCCAGCAGCTTAAATACTATAAGTTATTTTACCCTTAATAACAGTCATTTCTTTTCTAGTTTAATTCTTGTCCTACATTTATTTACTTAATGTATACAACAAGTTTTATTATTCCTTCTATGACCATGAGCTAATCCCGTGGGGAGGGTTATACTTGCTTCGTGTGAAAATCGGATTGACTCGTTAATATTCTAGAATCACTACTTAGGATTTAGGCATAGATTAGACATCCGTCCCCAAATGATCGAGACTGTACCAATTTGGAGTCTTGATGCTCGAATCAGTCTCGTCTGTCTCGCTCATTAGTGTCGAATGACTCTCCAATTTGTCTAGCCGATGTGAAATCGAGCCGAGCTGGAAATAATATACCGTAGATGAGATATTAGTTAAACTCCTTATGCTATTGCAATGTGACCTAGAGATGTGGGCATGCTTAGGGATCAATACTTCGGCGCCGTCTCGAACACGAGGCAATTAGAGATGTAGTGATGTAATAGTAAACTGTTGAAAACGATTCTTGCATGAGCATGATTAACTCTCTCCCTGTTTCTCCATCTTTGTTTACCTACATCAAAATCACCGTAGTAATTTTACATTAATTGCACTACCGTTAATTTAATTAAATCCAACTAAAAACCTAAAATCCTACTCACCAAAAGGTGTAATTCCAGGTGTGAACCTTTTCCGAGCCCTAAGGTTTGGACGATCCCTTACTCGACCTATCCTACCAAACCCACGTGAGTAAGGTAACTTGACTAAAACGTACGACTATACGGACGTTGGACTTTGGACGGTGGACCTCGGACTTAAAAAAATAAGTAACTGAAATCAATAAACGTGCATTATGAAGGTTTTATCAATCCATCAAAATAACAGGTAATTAATTTGTTTAGTTCCTTTTTGATGTTTCGAGTGTTCATGTATAGTAAATGTTTCATGTGACACACTTTATAAAGAAGAATTTTATTTATAGTATGTCACCGTGAAATTACATAATGTGAGATTACATAATGTTTTTTTTTCGTGTGTATGGTATTCTGGGATAATATCACGTATCGTATGTCAATAACAAAGGAAGAACAAGAAGAGCACCAACTAAAACCAACACATAACATTATCGAAAAAGATCGTCACATGGGATGCCTCATTCCCAAGAAAAATAAAATGATAATTCAAATCATTTTAAGATGAGCAATTAAGTCAGGATTAATCACTACCAAAGTATTTGTTAAATTGCATATGAAACGGGAGAATGAGAACTACCCGAGTATTCTCATCACAAATGTTTCATATAAACGTGCTAGCTTAAGGAGCTTCTTTGGAGCTGTTTCAGACACATTAGCTTAAGTTTGTTAGAGTATGTATAATAAGACATATAGTGACATGCAAATAAATTGAGGTGGCCAACTCTTATTGAATTTATAGGAGTTCAGATGATTAACTAACATATATAATTGTAGTTAAGTTGCACATTATTATATTTTCCGTAACTTAACAGTTTTAGAATATTAATTGCAGATGGCCAAATTAGATTATTAACATATATATCAGTGCGTATTCTTAAAAGCTTTCCGTCATTCTCTCATCTCGAGTTTCTCCACTGTTTGGGATGCTGCTTTTTGGGTCACTTTCATTGGTTCAATTGATACATGTCACACCAGTTGAGAATAATATCCATATGAGGGTAACCTTTGTAAGCAACACAAATTTTACACGTTAGGTAATCCCTGTCAGTTGATTGCTCTTGCTTTGTTACCTGGTTTCCTTTCAATAGAATCACTATACTGGATTAAATGTGATGAACACACAACGTAATTGAGTATTGCTGATAGTGCTAGCTAGATGATGCATTCTTGAAAAAAAAAAGTGGTTTATAACTCATGCATTGTAGATAGAGAAATTTTGATGTTGTGCGGAGAATGTGAAATTTTGGATTTACCATAATAAAATTATAAAACTACTGAGTGTTTGATGATGAATGAAATG
Organism: Coptis chinensis; assembly: GCF_015680905.1. Classification (NCBI taxonomy): domain Eukaryota; kingdom Viridiplantae; phylum Streptophyta; class Magnoliopsida; order Ranunculales; family Ranunculaceae; genus Coptis; species Coptis chinensis. The sequence goes on along the minus strand of NC_141456.1, from coordinate 53,309,869 downwards.
TGTGAGGACTAATTATTAAACTATTGGGTGTGTGGGGATGAATGAAATATGTAAAGACTTCTACTGTGTCAATTAAATTGCATATATGCCTTTTTTGGACCTGCTATTTATAAAGTGTTAGTATGTGGATTATGCTTTTCTCCCACTCATTGAAATCTAAGATGCATAGTGCAACATTATATTATGTCAGCTAGTCATCTTCTTTGTCTTCTTTTTCATGTGGTACTTAATATCTTTGGATTAGGAAAGTATCCAAAGATTGGCAATTAATGAGTGGTTTGGAAGCCAAACAATGAGATTTTTTGGGTGCTGAAGTGGTTGTGCTACTTGACTTCAGTAACACACTCAATCAGCTAGGCTTTGCCCCAAAGGATCACGGTAATAATTTATTTAATGGCACAAGAGATGATAATATTTGTTTAATGGCACAAGAGATGAAAATATTGAAAATATAGAAAGCAGACATGCAATTAATGTTTCCATCATCCAAAGGATATGACGAAATCATAACTAGCATAATCTATTTTTTAGTTGATAGGTTTGCAGCTTAACTTGGAATCCAGAATAATGAGAAATTGTCTTAGACCTATCCAAATGTTGAAGAAATAGCTGTTACAATATGTTACATCGCATAATTGGGTGGCAAGCCTCTCAAAGTCATTAAAAGGACCATCGTGACGTCTTCTTGAATGCTTTTCAATGCTCAAAATACCATCTATTATAGGTAGGTGAGCTCTTACAAGTCATCACTGTTCGATTTACTTTATAGTCTTGACTTCATTACGTGCTTAACTTCATTACGAAAACATGTGATGAGTATTTCAGGCTCAAGCTATAGACGAATTGGCTAAGCAGGTGCTTGACGCACTGAGAATAACTAATCCTCGAAACCTGGGCACCTGGCAGAAAACCCAAATATATGTGAAGTCAGAAATTTAAATTCTACATTGCAAACTGAGTTTAATACGAATTGCCCAATATGTTTTTTATGTGTGACAGTGATTATTGTTCCAAGTTAAGTAGTCTTTATTTTGCGAGATTAGAAATGGGTATTGCTTAACTTTTAAAGATATGCAGATTATCTTTCATAGCATTGATCACGAAGTGGAAGTTCGGAAAGACGTACAGGCTTGAAGAAGATGATAATGTGTTCGAAAAATCTGACGAAAAAACTAATAGAATATCAGATTCGATCATAAAATGAATGGGCTTCCGTTTCTCAAGGTACTATTAGAAGTTTTTGATGATCCCACATAGTTAGAATCATATATAATTATGAGATTATCATTTGATAAGTATCAGAAATATTTATTGATTATTTTTTTTTATGCCAATTTCTATAGAGATGTTGTGGAAGGATCAATAGAAGTGGCTATTAAATACCACCTTGAATAATTAACGGGAGATCGAAATTGAATTAACCTCAAAACACACGGTTGAGACTATTAGATGTGGAATATGTAGTGGTAATGCTTGGACAAATAGTTCTACATTTAAAATGGCATGTGTGTGTGTTTTTTTAAATATGATTGGATTGCCTTCCTATGTATTTTGGTAGGGCTTGCATTGATTCATCATCATGCTTGACTACAAGTTGATGTTTTTTTTAAAACGTTACAGTTTTACACTTTCGCAATCATGAAGTTTCAAAATGGTATTTACAAACGTTCAAGCATTTGAATTTATGCCATCTAACCAATAACAAATATTTTACTCCTATTTCCCTAATAATTGTAATGACAACTATAACTATGTAGTGTTTATTTTTCTACTATTTACAAACCCATAAAATTGATTTCAATTTATTCTTTGCTTTTTTCTTTGACACAATTAAAAGTGTTCGCATCTCATACATAGGCACATAATTTTGCATTCATTTATATTTTCTTTACCAATTTTTTTTTTCATATAACGGTACCGTAGGACGGATTTGAAAACTAGTGGTAGCTTAAGGCATGGCCTCAATGACTAAGTATAGTGTTCAACATTATCTTAGTCATTTGATTAACCCCTTGATAGAAAAAGTGGTAGTAGTCCATTTGAAAATATCAACTTCGGTAACCCCAATATGCCACAAATAAACATTTTTGGCAACAAAATATATTAAACAACAACCAAACCAAACACTAAAACACTATATTAAACAACCAAACCAACCCACGACCCCAATGATCTGTTGGTAGTGTGGTAAACTGTTGACTAGTTTGGTCATGGGATCAAATCGTGGTAAAATACTAAAACCACCAAAAAGAAGCACAAAAAAAAAACAACCAAACCAAACAATATATGTCCAAACCTCAGGAAAAAACTTTTGTAGGAAACAAATACAATATTGAGAAGCCATTTATAGCTATCAATCAAATGGTAGGAATCAAATGCAAACAGTGCGAGACTCGAAGGACAATTACATGAAGAATACATTTTCTTTCTGGTTTTTCGTTTAGTAGGGACGTAGGCAGGGTGAATCAAAGAAGCAGCAGTATTGGTTGAATTCGGTAATGTTCGTTAACCCAAGAAAATATGATTCGTCATACAATTATCAACTCAAACAATTTATTTGATCAGGAAACAATAACAAAAACAGTGAGTTATTATAAAAAATTCAAAACAATGAACAATAGCAATTACCCATTAACTCAATCATTAAGACGAAGAGGAAGATGGAGAATTAATGAAGAGCCAAACCATATCAACAAAACTAATATTTGCAGGCCTATCACTCCTCTTAACATACCCTTTAGCTGCTTCTCCATCATACTCACACAATCCTTTCTCTCCACTCTTTTTCCACAACTCCCCTGCAAAACTTCTATGCCCAAAATAACCTTCAGCCTTAACGACTGCCACGTTGTTATTATTCCCCTCTTTTTTCACAACTTCCACAGCTAATCTCTCGTAATGGTTACGACTCGTTCCTTCTAACTCGTCCATACGACTCAGTCCGATTTCTGACACGGCGTATAATTCGCCAAGTACACTATTGCTGTCTCCGGAATTTGGCAAGTTGAGAAGGAATGGAACACCGTAGGGTCCACAAACGAGTGGGTATTTTTCTACGGTTCGGTATACGCCCAGGAAGGTAGCGTCGTTTGTTTGCATGAGGTCTTGCATTAGGTTGTGATTTGGGAATCCTCGTTTTAGTGTGCCGTATGCAAAGATCAAGAATCGTTCATTTTCCAACCCCATATCTCTCTCTGTTGTTTGTGTTGGGTACTTGGAACTTGGAAGAAGCTTTTATACATTTCTCGCATTGCCATAAATTTCGACATATCGACTTTTCGACATTATGCACTTGAAAATTGTGATATCGATATTATCTATGCTAAAAATATCATAGGGAATATATGGGAGTAAACTTTTGATGAAAGTAGGGTGCAAGTGGATATTCAAATATTCGAATCCGATTCGAATTCATATTCGAAAAATCGGATATTATCTGAAAATTTCGGATTCAGACTTTTTTTTTTTTTTGTTCGAACCGGTTTTGATAACGGATTCGGATACTGCCATATCCGCATCCAATAATATCCAATCCGATTTAAAAAATTAATAGTTATTATATATAATTTATTAATTAATTTTTTATTGTATGAAATATTATATAAAATCATAAACTAATAATATAAAACTATAATAACAAAATAATAATAATAAATGACAAATATATATATATATATATATATATATATATATATACTAGTTTTTACAGTGGTAAAATGAATTATTCAAATCAAATAAAATTTTAATTAATTTTAATTTTCGAATTAGATATTATCCGATATCCGTTTCGGATATATGAAATTGGATTCGGATATAAATTTTTTAATATCCGTCGGATTCGGATTTGGATATTGGTATAAATTTTCGGATTCGGATTCGGATACAGGCATATCCGCATCTGAACCTATCCGTTTGCACCCCTAGATGAAGGCCAGGGTCACCGTTACTAGTCTTTTTTGGATGTTAAACTGTTAATGCCCACGAAGGGACGATTGAGCTTTTTTAGTCTCTACAATATTTCCAAATCATCTAGAAGTCTAAATATCTTTTAACTAGAGAAGAACCTTGTTTTGTTATTTGTGACTCATCATTTAGCACTTTGGCTTTGTGACTCCATATGATTTTGAATTTTGGGAGTTCTAACTTTGTTTTTGTTTCTTTTGATATCGACTCATTTTGATTTTGAACTTTTGGGAGATTCGATTTTTGACTCCTTTGATTTTTTTAGAGTTTTGGTTTTTGATGGATGGGTCTTTTCTTTCCTTTCTTTTCCTTTATTTGTTTTCGAAGCAACTAACTGTTCTGTTTTTGTACAAGGTCTTATCTTCTCTTTTTCTAATACTCATCTAATTCTCAACTCGTCAGTTGGGTAAGTGTGTTATAACGGGTCAGAGATTGATAGCAAAGAATAAAAAGGCTTTTAGAAATTTGTGAAGGCTCAAAAGAAGTAACTATAGGAAAAACTATCTTTTTGGGTTTTTAATGTTTATTTGGCTATATCGATCCAAAAATAGCCTAAATTCTCTCCTAGGATATGACGTGGTGATAAAGCAAGTGGACATATGATCTTTCTATCCGGGCATCCTTTGCGTCATCACTCAATAGTCATTCAGATGAGGCTTTTGGCTAGATTCTCACATGATATGGAACTTAATTGTTCTAACCTTGGTCTCGAAAACTCACTGCTATATACAATCAAATGTTTATGCATGCCATTCATGAAAAGATGCAGAAATTATTGTACGTATATTAGTCTAAGTTCAAAGAACGAATCCTTACTTTATTGTTATAATGAGACTTCTAGACTATTTATTTATCATGGAAAAAGAAAACAAGACTTTTAGTACTAAACAGAAAAATATTTTTTGGTCTTTTTCGAATAATTTTTTTAAAGAAATTAAGAAAGAAATATACTACTATAACTAATATAAGAAATGCCTAGTTTTTGCAAAATATTACTATACCACCCCCAAATAGAAATAAGTTTTGTCCTCAAAGTATGAAGAACTAAGGAAAGAGATTACAATAGAAACATGAGCAAAAACGGCAGTACACCTGTATTCTGTTCTTCGTGATGAAAATATACTACCCCCAAATAACTTTGGAGGGTGGGTTGTTTCATATAGAACGAGAAATACATGGGTTTTTGTATTCTTGAAAACATATAAGTAATGCAAAAGAAAAATGGAAATTTTGGCATGATGTATTTGTATTACCTTCTACTCATATACCAAATTCCACATAAGAAAGAATTAAAACAAGCAGATAAAATTAAATTTATACTAAACATCATACACGTATGTGCTGAAAGGAAAAACAAAACAAACAAAATAAAAATAAAACTAAAACATCCAACTATACAGACTCTAGGGAACTACCAAATCAGAATCCGTGCGTGCTATCTAACGTCGAGGCTGTCTCAAGCTACCCTCTCCTGGCTCTCGGCGGACTCTCTGGGATATGTACTCAGGAATAATCGCATCTCGTAACTCGTTAAGAGTTTGAGTGGTGCGTTCTTGAAAAGCATCCTGGTCCTCTCTGGAAGCGCGCTGCTCGTCCTACATGATAAGGACATGCAGGTGCAGGCGTCGTTGACCCTCGCACATGAATGCAATTGCATACAGCGGGTGCGTGAACTGAGAAATCGCTCCAGGAGTGAAGTAGTCGACTAGAGGTGGTGGCGGGAGGTCCTCTGTTGCATGCTTTGCGACACGTTCTTCTATTGGTGACTAGTCGAGTGCCACATAGTGACGGTATGTAGGTGTGATTGTGGCAGTCCGGACTGTCATGTAATCTGTAGGTTATGCTGCTCCCCAAGCAAGCATGATCTTGGTGACAAGGATAGGCAGGGGAGCAGTACTTCGTCTCAACTGTGTGAGCTGGTCCCAAAGAAACGTAACAATACATAACCCATTGTTTCGGGTTTGTAAGATCCAAAGAATGTGGAGAATCGACTTACCTATATGAAAAGGCTTCATCATTCCTACCAAGTTGTGGGCTATCCACGTTGCTACTGGTAGCTGGTTCTTCCTTAAGGAGCTCTGCTTCGTGCATGTAGAACCAGTGGAGTACTGCCCCTCGATAACCGTAGCAGCCATCAGGTCGAACAACGAACTGTGGAACTCTTGACTTTCTGGAATCTCGCGCCTTGTAGGAATACCTAATGCTCTTTTTAGCTCAAACAACCCTTCTCCAACCATCACTGTCGCGCTAGCCTCGTTATCGTGAGCTAAGCTGCGATAAAAGATTTTAATGAGAGAGGGGGAGTATTGGGCTGTAGAGTCTAGCATGAGAGGTTTCCAACCTCTCCTTAAGATCTGTGCCTTGTAGAAGACATCATAAGAGCCTGCATCGAAGAGAGAGGAAAATCTCATCTCGGGTACTATCGTTCGATTGGCATCCATGAGTGGAGGTTTTGTTAAATTGGAGGTTGGGTTGAGAAGGGGTGAAAATTTGCTGCAAGGTGACGGAAGGAATTTGAATTTGGAGAAAATCTAGGGGCGGGCGTAGGTTTGGTTTGCATGGGCGCACCTGGTTCGGGTTTTGTGGAGGAAGAAGAAGTAAGTCATGCGGTCGTGTGGTTAGGTTTTATATCCGTGTACAACCGTCAGATGTTGGGTTTTTAGGGTTTTGAAAATTTTGGCTCAAGCCCAAATGAATATCTGAAATACCTAAGATGTCTTTTCCTATCTCATAACTCGTAAAACGTGAATCCCTGCTTCCTTACCGATCAGAATTGGAAAAGCGAGTCGCCTAAACGACTAGCACAAAAAATCCTATCCAACGGTATATCACATACTTTTATCTGAGGTTGTATGACACAAAAAATGATGGAGAACGCCTTGAGGTGCGTAGATGACATAAGTTAAAATACGACGAAACTCTACAGAAATAGAGTGTGTCAAACTGGAAAATAAGCATGTACGAATGACATGATTATACAAAAAGAAAGTTACAAGGGCAAATGAAGTAGGATCTTTATTTTGTATTTACAAACTTAAAGATAAAGACTAATTAATTTTTTTGGAATGAATTGTTGGAAACTGTAAAAAAAAAGGGTGGGTCGTTTTAAGTCAGATTCCCAAGACTTGTTGAAGTTTTTAAAAACTTTGAGTCAATCCCAACCAGATGGTTGGATTACTCTATTTAGTTCTATTACCCAAACCCAGAATGGTTTTGGTAATGTGTCCATATCTCCATATCTTCAGTTGCAGTTCTCTATGAAGTGTTTGTACACACATGAAAACCTTTGAAAACTGAATTTTTACTATGAGGTTGAAGGAAAGATACAAAAAAAGTGAAAAAAGCAAAAAAGTCGGTCACCAAAAGGATTGATCATTGTAAAACTTCAACAACCCTACTAGGTAGGCCTCAACCTTCTCTCATAGCGTGTCTCTTACGTGCATATGTTCTATTACCCAAACCAGGAATGGTTTTTGGTATATGTGTCCATATCTCCATATCTTCAGTTGCAGTTCTCTATGAAGTGTTTGTACACGATTATTGAAACTAATCCATCTTGTCTTGCTAGGTGGAGGGTTTTCGTTCTTTTTTCTTGCTAAAGGTGAGCAGTAATATATTAAGAAAGAAGAAGGAAAGATACAAAAAAAGTGGAAAAAGAAAAAAAGAATGAGTGTTTCTTCACCAAAAGGATTGCATCATTGTAAAACTTCAACAACCCTACTAGTACAATGGATAAAGCTTGATTTCTTGTCTTCAAAGAATACTTTATTCCGTTGCTTCCATATAGTTACCATACCCCCAAATCGGAAAGAAAAGAAATTCTGCCCATAGCCTTTTATCATCTTTGTTGCTTGACCAAACCATATTTTTCCCAATTCTTTTGCACCCGCACTTTGCCAAGTAGTTCATAAGACATTTTTGTTCTTAACATAAGACATTTTTGGAAATCGTAAGAGTTTTGAAAAAGAGAGGTTGAGAAGGGGAAATATTTTAAGATTTTAAAAGAAGGGGAAATTTTTGAAAGAATACTTTATTCCGTCCATATAGTTATAAGGTTGAGTCTTTTAACATCAGATTCTATAAGACACAAATATAGAAATCGTAGAGGCAAAAGATAGAATTAAAGATTTTAAAAGAATAATATCACTTTGGGTTTTAACATATTTGTTTAATTAGCATTTGGAGATGTCTTAAAAACGTTTTTTTTTTTTTTTTTTTTTTTTTTTTTTTTTGTAGTTGGTTTTCCCAAACAAAATATATCTCTAACTATATAGAGGTTTTGACAAGAAGATAAAATTATACGTGAATCTGGTATCATTTTGGTTACTCCGGGGTGTATAATTATCATTTTTATATCGTCTAGTTTTAAAAACTATGTAGAGATGCTTTAAGATACTCGTACTCAAAAGCCATGATTCTTAACTCTAATTTTGAAAACAAACCATAACAGGTAATCTCAATCCAGTCAGACTCTTTATTGAACCCAATCCAGTTAGACTGTGGATTTAGTTACGTGTGTGTTGGGGGATTTACTACACAAGACATAATGGGAGGGTTTATATGATTGGACACTAGTGGGTGGTGTAACTGGAACTAGGTCTCTTTGGTTGTTGATAGATGGATTTTGGTAGTTTTAGTTAAAATAGGATGGAACTAATGCTCTGTTCTGATTGTTGTAGGTACCTTGTCATTGTCTGAATATGTTTGGTGGTTTGACGTGATTGGTGAATGAACCCTGGAGGTGGTTGGGTTTGTGGATTAGTACTCCATGTATAATTTGGGTGTTGCCTCCATAGTGTATTTGGTACATTGAAAGCACAAACTTCTTCTGGTTGAAGTAATGATATGTTGTTCTACAAGGGACAATTGGTATCTATGTGGTTTAAGCTGAGATAGAAAGTGCATGGTGATATGGGTGACCCTTAGTAACATATAACTGATCCTCAAACCGCCCTTAGAAGAATGAAGATTATGTACCTCTAAGGGTTGGTCTATATGGAATCCATTACTCGTTTTGTTTTTTGGAAAAATCACATAACTATTGATGTATTGAAAATCTTCTATTATGAGAACGGAGAAAAAATAACTATTTTGGAAAAGAAATGTAAAAGAAATAAAAAGAAAATTGTATACTAGCTCCATAGGATCACACTTACTCAAACGATGAGTAAAAAATGTTTTATAAAGAATATGCATATGAGATATACGTGGACTAAGGTTTCGGCGCTTACAACCACACACTCCAAGAGGAGGGCCCAATTACCTTAAGGATGCACTCTTAGGACTATTTTCCCGTCTCCAATAAAGTACGAGCAATACCATCTTAAATCGTTTTGTGCCTGTCGTATTGGTTCATTATGTTGGCAAAAGGACTTTGCTTTCTATCCCATATTAAGGACGGGACAAGGTGTCTGTTAACTTTTCACAGACCGTCGTAGTTGGTTTCCCCCTTCTTTCTCACAAGCCTACCCAATATTTGCACGAAGCCCGCCCAATATTTTGTTCATATACTAAACCCAAAAGATTAAAACTAAAACAAAACGGCAAGAGTGAAGCTTTCATGGGACGGTGGGAGTGCTCTGATAGTTCTGGTAGTGAAGGCCTCGGTCGAAGTGCAAGAGCTTTACCTCTCTCTGTCTTAAGATCGACAAGAGCTAGAGCTGCATCTCTCTGAAGCTTTGGTAACCATCTCTATCTCTTTCAACAAGTTTCAATTTTGTTTAATGTCGTAATTGTTTAACCCCAATTTCTGATGGTTTCACAATTGTTTTCTTTTTTTATAATTTGCTCAATTTCTTATGTTAGTAAGATTGCCTACGGTTTATTCATTATTTAAAATGCAGAAACCAATCTCTTTGTTCTAATATTTACCATTGTTGCCTATTATTTTATTTTATGGCTGGATTGAATTATGTGTGGGTTTTGTAAGTATACTACCCAATTCTTAACATAAATGAACTTTGTTTTTTTCCCTTAAAATATGAAATGGATGAAACAAGCTTATAAGTACAATGTTTTTTCTGGTTGCATAGATTCCAAAGTTTGAAACTTTGTTGAAGCCTCATTAGTAAGTGGGATAGTTCAATGGAAATATGCGCTAGGGTTGTATCTAGAGTTGGAAATACAAGTGATTTAAGAGCACCAATTTCCTTATTCACATGATCAGCTCTTGAAATGTTAAAGGTGGTTATCTGTTTTTCGCTAGTGTGATGCATGCCTCTTAATTTGAGCATGTTTATTTTCTAGCTTATACATATACTTTCTTTTATCAAATAAGGCAGATTTTTTCTTTAGACTTCTTATTTCATCTTATTTGTTATTTATTAGTTTTCACTTGTTTTTTTGTATTAGAAGTAGTAGGTGGTATTCAAATACTTGTGAGTTAAATGACTTCTTTTCCTCCAAGCAAGGCATGGATGAAAGAAATAAGTCCCTATCCTTAGTATCTGGAAGGTGTCAAATCATTTATGAAATTTGCCAAAGACCATTCAGGGAATGCAGATTGGTATCTTTGTCCATGTATAAACTGTCATAATGTTTGTGGTGGAAAAACTTATAAGGTGGTCAAGGAACATTTAATTTGTATGACATCCTACACCACATGGTATTGTCATGGCGAACCCATTAATGATGTTGAGCCAAACCAAGTGCGTTGTAGTGCATCTTCTAGTGATAAGACTCATGAAGAGCAGCCACGAATGTTGGATTTGGTGAATGAAGCTTTTAGATGTGTTCTGCCCGAGAGCCTCGAGCGTGCATGAATGAATTGGGTTCATATGGGGATACTCATGCTGAACGTGGAGAAGATAATAATTTTGAAAACAATTCACGTGAGGACATAAAAGCTAAAAAGTTATGGGATGATGCAACTTGATAAAAGGTAAAAAGATAGTTTTATTTACGAATAAGTGATGAAACTCAAACGTAAGTAAAACTAAAGCTATTTTATATTCTATATATCAACGTTCTACACTCTCGATGCTATTGCAATAAGTGGAGTAGAGAATTCGTTTCACTCCTAGTTCTTTAGAATTCAAGTTAACTATATGATAATCAGTCTATCAAAATCAATGAGAGTAACGATGGAAATTATAGTACGATGATAATTCAACTAATCAAGATACGATAATTCAACTAATCAAGATACGATAATTCAAACTAATCAAGATACGATAAATGAAATAACGGCAATTTAAAACTAACTTGACAATATGAGGATGAATTAGGGGAATTTGATTCCACCTTGATTCGACTTAATTAACTAGCGATGAATTGTCGTAATCCGAATTGCAATGCTTTCGCATAGCAATTGGGTCTTTCTAATCCCTAATTGTTCATGGTAATCTCTACCAACTATAATTAGCATGTGAAACAATCAAACCCATTCTCATGGTGAACTAATTGCTTTCTAGAATGGAATAGATTATTACAAACAATTCTATGCTAACAACAATCAAGTTTCATCAAGGCTTCCTCAAACCCCTCTAATGGAGGTTTTAGTCTTGAATCATTATACTATCATTTCTAAAACAAGAACAATAAAAAAAAGTCATTATTGAATAACTACTTAACTTTATTAATCTAATTTAACAATAGTCTAAGATTCAAAATGGATTAAAACTGAATTTAAAACTAATTTAGAACTAAGATTATGAATATTAATTATCAATTTAAAACAACTAAATCTATGAATGAAGAATTGAATTCGAAATTAAATATTGAAACATCAACTAAGTATTTTATTCTAAAATTCAAAACTTATTCTAACAACTAATAAAATTGACAACTAACTAGATTCATCTATAAAAACTAATTTAATGAATTAAAACTAAGTCTTTTGATCATTCACTCACTAAACACTAACTAAAAATTCCTTAACTAAGTACAAAAACTAAGATTAAAGCTAATTTTCTGATCCAGAACTAGGTTTCTTAAGAGATAAGCTTTTGTTTGTTGATATAGAAGAGACCAGATCCACAATTTCGTGTATGGGCTTGGTGCCATGTTTTGGGCCGGAAAATCGAGCCCAAAGCCTCAGTATTTCAGTCAACAAAGGGCTTTTCAGTTGAAAATGACTTCAACAGCCCTTTTCTTCCACTTTTACTTCTCTGATTGGGTCAAGACTTAGACCATTGGAAAACTCTTTCCAAGCTGGTCGTTTTGACATAAGGTAGGCCCAATTTCGAGGTCTGAGTCCAAAGATACGGCTTTTGAAAGTTCTGCTGACTTTGTGCACTGTTTCTGCCCGCGTTGACTTTGACTTTTCAGCTTTGGACGGGATTTAAAAAGGTTTTTTCTCCTTGAATCGTGCCCTTTTATCATACAACTTCTTAGCAACCAACCCTTGCTCCTTTATCTCGCAAAAGGGGCGCATTTCTGCACATATTCGACTAATCGACTCCAATGCCTGAAATACATAAGAACATGATAACAGTACTAACTCTTACTTATTAATCAGATAATTGGTCAAAAAACAATATTGTTAAGGGGTTAAAACTACAGTTTTGCTCTTATCAAACCACCCCTGTTTCGACCAAATATGATCAAAACACTAAGTGGTGACGAAAGAGATGAATAACGTAGAAAACTAGTTAGAAAAATGATAGTGATCAGGAGAATGATGAGACTGTACCTTGCGGTTGCCTATGTACCCAAATTATCACTGGGATCAAGTCTCAAGAACGTAGTTCTTTATGAAAAATAGTTTGGTATTTATATAGGTAGAGTAGAGTGTCCTTGTAGCTCAAGTAATCTCGTAGCTTGAGTAATTATGATAGAATATAATTCTCAAGTGATAATTATCTCTTTGATAAGAAACGAATCTGGACATAAATTAACGTACATTAATGGCAAGCCATGTGGCTAAGGTTCAGCCTTAGACACATGAGTTAATGGGACTGTATATTGATCCATGGTATTGCAAATTGGGCTTTAGCCCTATTGTTTAAACGAATAAAGTGGAGACTCCTACCAATGGACGTTTGCCACGTAGGTGGGGGTCGAAACACCGCCCCCTCTTCGACATGCGAATAAAGTTCATATGGCAAAGAAGAGAAGAAAAATCAAAGAAAAAATGGAATAAAAAAATAGTAAGCGGAATGTATAACAAAGTGTCGTGTGAACATAAACGATAGGAAAATGGACAATTGGGAAAAAGTCGTGAATTATCGGAAATGAAATACCAAACTAACGTATACGGGACGCAATGTAGTTAAAACGTGGCTGAAAAATGCACAGAAAAACTTTCAAAAGAAATTGATTGCCGAAAACTGTACCGAACACATTACGTAATAATACAAAAGTTGATTTCGACGACGCGTGCCACCGAAATAGCGATACTAGGATTAGACCATTGAAATTAAACGTAGGGGCAATAGAGTAATAATAGTAATAAAAGAAAGTTAAACACTAATTGTACTCAAAGTGTTCGGATGAGATAAGAATATGAAGTAGATAAGAATTGAGATTAGAGATGAAGTTGGATTAGAAAAGAATCCCACCAGCACTGGAAAACTCGCTCGGAAACCCTATATAAGTGCTGGTGCAGCTCCCGCATATCCCAATCCAGGAAAAAATAGAACGTGGCCAAGGCTCCAACACTGCTGACAGAACGTGGCCAAGGCTCCAACACTGCTGCTTTATAACTCTGTGATCCTTCTTCGCGTCGACCAACAGGTGCGTCTCTCTCTCTCTTCATCTTCGTTCACGAGGGTTCGTAACGCAAGTGGAGGGGCACAACGTTGGGCTGGTTCACAGAGCAGCGAATCTCTCTCTTTCGCAACGGTGGAAGGATATCAAGATGGGTGCTCCTATCTGGAAATCAGTATAAAAACACACCTGCTTCCATCAAACAGAAACTTTGCATCTCATCTTGGTATTCGACTTTTGTGGTAAGTAAACTATGCGCGGTATGCTGCTGTCGTTTTCCTTTTTTTTTTTTGGTTTTGAACTATGTGCGGTATGCACAACCTTTGAACTGTTGAATTTTTTCCTAAGGAATTCCTCTGCATGGATCATGTGGAGATGACAAAAAAGAAAAATGTCGGTGTTCGGAGCGAATTCCTGCATGAGCTGCTGTAGAAGAAACGTGGTGAAGGTGATGATGGCACCTCTATTCAAACTGATATCAACAAACATGATACCATACACTACCAGTAAAGGAGGGGCACCGTACCTGTCTCGCATTGATCTGGCCTAGTGAACCCAGTTTTTGTGCTTTCTGACCCGTTGTTTGTTTGTTTGTTTTTTTTTTTTTTTTTTTTTTCAGGTATAAACGACCGTATTATACGGGCGAAAGATAATCGAGAAGAAAAATACTCGATGACATGGAAAGAAAGTGACAAAAACAACGAATACACGATGCCGCGACGATGGTCAAATTAAGTTGCGGGAGTGCAATTTCGTTGAGTAAAAAAAAATGCAATTATTGAGTTATTTTGGGCTGCCGAAGAAGACGGAGAAAAGTTCAGAGAATATGACAAAGCGGTGTCAAAAATTTTTGACAGCATGAAACAGGTATGTTAGTATTTTTTTTATCAGTTAGGTTCAAATTTTGGTTAAGTCTGAAAGACTAACGAAAATATTTGTATTTTCGTCGTAGGTTGAAACGGCGGAATTACGAGCAAAAGATATTGACGAAAACTTTCGAGAGGAAAGATCACAATGTCGTAGAAAAAAATAAAGAAGCTGAAGAAAGTTTTAACTCAGAAAGTGAATGTAATACGAATTTTTGCTGCACGGAGAAACGACGGTAGTTCGAGCAAAATATATGCACAAAGAGTCGACGAAGAAAAGTTGTGTGCAATAAGGTGGCAATTAATGTCGTAGAAGAATGAAAGAGCTGAAAGAAGTTTCGTTGAGAAAGATCAGCTCAATGCCTTAGAGAAAATAATGGCACTGTCGGAAAGTTTAACTTGGAAAGATCGGCTCAATGCCTTAGAAAAAATAATGAAGTTGTCGGAAATTTACAACTCGCTCGGAAAAATCGGCTTAATGCCTTAGAAAAAATAACGAAACTGTCAAAAAAATTCGCTGAGAAAATTTCTTGTAGAACGATCGGCACAATGCCTTCGAAAAAATAATGAAGCTCTAAAAAATCATCACTCGGAAAATTTCTGTTAAAAGATTAGTAGAATGGCTTAGAAAAAATAATGAAGCTGTCAAAAAAATTTCGCTCGAAAAATTTATCGTAGAAAGACCAGCACAACGCCTTAGAAAAAAGGGGATTGCACGCGAGCGAGAAAAATAAAAGAATTGGATTATAAAGGAAAGAATGATAGAGAATGTCGGGGTGACTATTCGGAAAGCAATGGCTAAAGAAAAAGTGTCGTTCACCGTGGATGAACTCGAAAAATACTTTAAGCAGACTCAATGATTGTCGACAACATTAAACAGGTATGTTAGTATGTTTTATAAGTTATCTTAAAACTTTGGTTAAGTTTGAAAGACTGATGAAAAGATTTGTATTTTTGTCGCAGGTTGAAATGTAGGAATTACGAGCAAAAGATATTGACAAAAAATTTCGAGTGGAAAGATCTCAATGCCTTAGAAAAAATAAAGAAGCTAAATAAAGGTTTTGCTCAGGGTGATTGCGCCGCAATGTCATAGAAGAAATAAAGAAGTCGAAGAAAATTTTCGCTCAGAAAAATTGACAAAAAGTCTCTCAGAAATATCGGCCCAATGCCTTAGAAAAAATAATGAATACGGAAGATAGTTAACCAAAAGTGCTAAGCGAAGCGAATACATATTTCAAAGAAGAAAACAAAGATTTAATCAAGCGACCGTAAGACAATTGACAGAGACAATTGATTAGGTAATTGTGTGAATGTAATACCATAGAGCTAAAACTTCTTTTGATGAAAAATAAAAATAAAGTATGGGTTTGTTACTGAATATTGTTGTTGTAACAGATAACATACCTGTGGAAAACTGACAATGTTGTTGATTTATGTAGTTGAAATAAAATAGAACGAGACGCCCCCATGTAGAGAAAAATGCCCCCAATGCTAACTTAACTCAGCAAAATTAGACTAAGTGAGTGTAAAAATATTCAAACTTCGACTGACAAAAAGAAATGCGGTGACTTAGTCGGAGATTTTCGTAGTGATAGTAACGGACTAAGCGAGCGTAAAAGCGTTCAAACTTAGACTGACGAAGCTAAACATGGTAACTTCGTCAGATTTTGTCGTAGCGATAGTAACAAACTAAGCAAGCGTAAAAGCGTTCAAACTTAAATTGACGAAGCTAAACGTGGTAACTTCGTCAGGTTTTTTCATAGCGATAGTAATGAACTAAGCGAGCATAAAAGCGTTCAAACTTAGATTGACGAAGCTAAACGTGGTAACTTCGTCAGGTTTTTTTGTAGCGATAGTAACGAACTAAGCGAGCATTAAAGCGTTCAAACATAGACTGACGAAGCTAAACGTGATTACTTCATTAGATTTTGTCGTAGCGATAGTAACGAACTAAGTGAGCGTAAAAATGTTCAAACTTAGACTGACGAAGCTAAACGTGGTAACTTCGTCAGATTTTGTCGTAGCGATAATAACGAACTAAGCGAGCGTAAAAGCGTTCAAACTTAGACTGACGAAGCTAAATATGGCAACTTTGTCAGATTTTGTTGTAGCGATAATAACGAACTAAGTGAGCGTAAAAGCGTTCAAACTTAGACTGACGAAGCTAAATGTGGTAACTTCATCAGATTTTGTCGTAGCAATAATAACGAACTAAGCGAGCGTAAAAACATTCAACCTTAGACTGACGAAGCTAAACGTGGTAATTTCGTTAAATTTTGTCATAGCGATAGTAATGAACTAAGCGAGCGTAAAAGCGTTCAAACTTAGACTGACGAAGTTAAACATGGTAACTTCGTCATGTTTTTTCATAGCAATAGTAATGAACTAAGCGAGCGTAAAAGTATTCAAACTTAGAATGATGAAGCTAAATGAGGTAACTTCGTCAGATTTTGTCGTAGTGATAGTAACGAACTAAGTGAGCGTAAAAGCGTTCAAACTTAGACTGACGAAGCTAAACGCAGTAACTTCGTCAGATTTTGTTGTAGCGATAATAATGTTGCGATGGAAACAAAATGATACCATTAGAACTGAAGTGAAAGAAAGACTTTATTGAGCACCAAATCTTGAAAAGTGTAAAAATAATAACGAAAAAGAAACTATTGAACTGGAAACAGACGAACAAATTTTTTGTCCGATTTTTCGTTCAACTTGTCTATTTTGTCCGCTCCTTTAGTAAAATAATTTGTTGCGACGAGCAAGAAACAAACACTGTCAGGGGCTCTCGGAAATAAACCAACAATGTCAAGGCCCCATTTCGCAAATGACCAAGGTGTATGGATTGGATGACGCTTCATCGCGGGAAGCTTGACCCATATCATATATCATGTTTTTGACAAGGCACACACTTCTCGGACAAATGTTTAACATCCTTTTGCATGTATGGCCACCAATACTTTTGGGTCATTGCTATGTGAGCGAGACTTCGCCCCCGGGAGTGTTGTTCACATAGTCCCGAATGAATTTCTTTGAGGCCTAGTAAATCGTTCGTTCTGCCCAAACAACAAAGGATAAGATTGGGACTTGTGCTGCTGCGATAGAGTTTTTAGTCATCAGGAATTTCGGAGCATCGTCAGCTGCATGATCGTCGTCGATAGATACTGAGACATTATCAGTGCCAAGCTCATTATAATCATCGAACATCATAAGTAGTTAATCCAGTGTTGTCGTGACAGCGACGACTTGATTTTCCACGGATAAGTATGCGATAGAATCAGGATGTCGTACATCATAGCGTGGATACTACACAATATTGATAGATATAAAATTTCATACAATTCGTTGAATTAAGTCCAGATAAATGACCATTCTATTATCGCAAGCCGCATATTATCATTCAAAGTGGCTAGCGACTAACTTAGAATAATTAATCGTAACTTAGTAGCCCCCAGTTGAAGAGTTGTGCGTATACCGCAAATGACAGTTTCGGACTCGGCCATATTATTTGAAGCGTCAAAACCTAAACATAGAGACCTCTCAATTATGTCTTCATTCAGTTTCAAGATGACAAAAACAAGTCCGGAGGCGGACTTATTATGCAAACTATCTTTGTAAATCTAGCAATCAGCTGATATATCCAATAAATATTTCAAGTCATCGCCCCCGGGAGGTAATGACATTTAGGGATCGACGTTTTCCTCATCGAGTAATGCGTTCAACATAGGAATATCATCAATAAGAAAATTAGTCATTAGCGAAACCAAAGTTTGTCTCTGTTTAATTGTATGAGTGTTAGAGACAATGTTGTAAACGCTAAGGTAACTTTTCCATTCTGCGACTCAATCCATAGACATTGCGAAAAAACTTGGGCAGCGGATATTCGATAAATATAAACTTCGACTATTCCTTCTTTGAAATAAGCTTAAGACGTTTGACAACATAAAACAAGGCCAGTGCAATATTCTCAATACAAGAATGTCTCGATTCAACTGATATAAAAGTTGTGGTAACAAAGAATATGAGACGACTAACGGCACTATGAAACGGCAATGGAAAAATATGAATTGGATATGTGTCGCTGAGATTCGTGAAAAGTACCCATTGCGAAGTCCGCATGTATTGTCTTGAACTCATGGATAACCATTGCGAACAACGAGAATCTAATCACCACCACGTAAACGATCCCACATACAACTATGTTGTTGGCGTGTGTTACGTCGTGGTGTGACAAATACAACACCATTTTCGAAAACTCATAGATGACCGTATGTTGTGAACAACAAGAATCTCAGCCTCACTACGTAAACGATCCCACACATTACGATATCATTGGCGTGTGTTATGTTGTGGTGCGATAGATTTCACATCATCTTTAAGAGGAATGGTTCGTTTCAGATGACGCTTGTAGTAATCATAACTTTTATAGAACAAGATCGTCGGTTTTGAATAAGAACCATAGACAGCGCCAATTATATTTCGACTAAATATGATCAAAACACTAAATGGTGACGAAAGAGATGAATAACATAGAAAAGTAGTTAGAAAATGATGGTGATCGGGAGAATGATGAGACTATACCTTGCGGTTGCCTACGTACCCAAATTATCACTGGGATCAAGTCTCAAGAATGTAGTTCTTTATGAAAAATAGTTTGGTATTTATATAGGTAGAGTAGAGTGTCCTTGTAGTTCAAGTAATCTTGAAGCTTGAGTAATTGTGATAGAATATAATTCTCAGCCTTAGACATATGAGTTAATGAGCCTGTACATTGATCCATGGTATTGCAAATTGGGCTTTAGCCCTGTTGTTTAAACGAATAAAGTGGAGACTCCTACCAATGGACGTTTGCCACGTAGGTAGGGGTCGAAACAACCCCCAAACAGTATTTTGCTTGTCCTCAAGCAAATATGAGAAATTAGAATAAGTGACCAAAAATGGAGTTCTAACTAATCTCGTTTCGCCGAGTGCGATTGCATTGACCATATGTGACAAGGCCTTAAACTACTAGGAATTCCCTAGTAGATGAGTTATAGCCTCGTGAGAGTTTTTCAGTGAAAGTACTCACAAATTTCATCTATACTACAACGACTAAGAAATAAAACTATTGTTTCCTTATTTATTCTCAATATCTATCTATCTCACTAGCAATGAATACAAAATAATCAAGTCAAAACCTAAGCTATTATATGCATAATAATCAATCATCTACGAATAAACATATATACAATGAGCAATACTATGAAATGCACTAATAGGCCCATTTCTGAAACTTTGGAATAACGTCCTTAAGTAGGTCCTCACATAAAAGTCAAGAAAAAAGCACTTTGATTTTTCAGCTCAAGTTTCGCTACTCTAGTGTGCAGTGGGCACACTTTACCTTACAATCTCAATGACACACAAGGAAGCCGAAGTCGATCAAACACATCTACCACTTACTATCACACTAACCTATTCCTAATTGAGTTAGAGGTCTTTATTAGGTGTTGCGGGGATTAGGTGATGGTTTAAGAATGAAAAAAATGGATATTCAAAAAGGACAAGTATGAGATAATAGAGTCTTCATATTATGTAACTAGAGAAAACCTTGTTCTTACCTTGCTTCTACACTTTGTTTCATCCTTAGCCAATTTTTTTTTTGCTTTGGCTTTTAACTCCTTTGATTCTGTTTTTGGAGTTTTAACTCTTCATTTTTTTTCTCTTTTCTTTGGATAGAAACTTTCTTTTCTTATTTTAAGCAACTAATAATTTTTTGATTTCAAAGGTCTTTCTCTTTTCTATTATTCATCTCTATTCTCAGACTCATTCAAAGAATGGGTAGGATGATTTTTATTTTTATTTTGTTATGTAAAAGGGTAAAGGATTTGCGGGTTATCAAAGGCTAAAAAAGGGATCAGAGGGGCGACTAGCGAAAAATAATTTCATAAGGTTTGAATTTATGGTTATATCGATCCAAAGAGGGCCTAAATTCTCGCTTAGGATATGGTTTAGTGATCAAGCAAGTGGACATGTGATTTCTCTATTTGGAATTTACTTCTCCCTTGTGTCATTTCTCGAATTATTTCACTCATATAAGGCCTTAAGCTATATTCTCACAGGATTTGTAGAATAAGTACTCTAGCCTAGATTTCAGAAACTTACTACCAAAAAATCATAGATACTCATGCAATATATTTATAGAAAGATGCAAAGATTATTATCTACATATCAACCTAAGTTTTTAAAAACTATTCTAATGCAAAAACTAACGTGAAACTTCTAGATTATTAAGAGAATAGAGAAAGAACAATACCAATATTCCTAAGTGTATAACATAAACTTTTTATTTATATTACTATTTTTTTTTACTAGAAAACAAGTGCCTATTATACATATCTGTATCCTAACAGATGCCTTAAATTATGCGTGTTTCTATGCCACCCCCAAACAAGAAGCATGCTTTGTCCTCAAAGTATTGAAATAAAAAGGGTAGAAAAATACCATGGAAATGCGTGAAATTTTGGAACATCTGCAAAACAAGGTTAAAACATACTAATATAGAAAAATAAAAACAGTTGCAACTCTATATGAATTCCACCCGTTATGGGGATAACAAGAATCAAATTGCTTGGGATATAAGTAGACACTAACTGAAAAAAAAAAAAAACTTACCTTATCTCCAGCGTTTAAGCGTCATCGTCCTCCTCTTCTATAAAGAAATGAGGTTCCTTCGCATCCTGCCACGCCATAATAATTTGCCAGGCTTCATGCCATTTATCATCTACAATTACTAACCTGTTAAGCACCACTTGGTCGGATGGGGTGTAAGGTGCAACCCGATGAGGTTGTATCCTCTACCCTTGCCAAGTCATTACACGGAAAGATCGAATAATACAATTAGTGGGTCTCACAATGTCGACCCCAACCCAATCCATAAAACGGGTACAAAAAACAGGAAAGAAACACAGCATAATACGACAAACTAAAATAGGCATAAGAAGGTACTTATGCCTCATGCTATGGGCTCACGTTAAACTAGAAACTAAGATTCGGGGAAGGTCATAGAGCATACGTCCCATGGCTAAAGCAAGGAAGACGCTGCAAGTGGTGTCATTCACAGAAGAAAAACATCATTCTCCTAATATGTTTAGCATGATCCGAAATATAACAGTGCCTACGTTCAAGGATAGGCTACCAAGGGCGACGTTATATTCTCCTTGGTCCTCGATACGGAAAATTCTTGCCCTATAAGCCTCATGCAAAAACTCATAGGTGTAGATATACATTTTATCTACCCAATAACCCCATGGGTCTTATATTTCAGCGGGCATAGCAAGTCCAAGAACAAAGGCTAGGAAGAACCTAGTAATTTCCATTGGTTCATCCTCAATGGTGATGGAGAACACTTGTTCTCCATCCGGTCTATCAAAGAACTTACAATTATCATAAAAATAAGATGTAAGTGCCAGAGAATAATGTTCATCAGGTCTTACCATTAGCGGTTCCCAGCCTACGTGTATGATCACGTCGCAAAACCAAGCACCATAGGTGCCGCTTTGGAACAAATCTTTAAAAGACTGCTCCGGTATGACTGTAGGAGATGTCATCATAATAACTACTCTCTTTAAGTGCTGCAAACAACCCTGGCACAACTCACAAAAAATCAGAAAATTATAGTGGCTGTGAAGGTCAGGGCGCAGGGTGCGCTCCGAAATGGCCTTTGAAGGGCGCGGGTCGCGTTCCTTGTGTAACTCGAGTTCCAGGCGTGTCAGCGCTAGGCGCTCTTAGAAGTAGCCTATATAGGGCACGGGGCGCGCTCCGTGTGCTCTGGGCAGGATGAAGTGAAAAACAGAAGGAAAAATTTAGAGGTTCAAGGTGAGAGATGCAAGTGAGATGTGTGGGTTGTGACTGTAGAATGAATCAAGTATATATAGGATTTTAGTTTCTAAAACGAATTAACAAGTTGCCCAAAATTTATAAGGCAATTGCCGGAAACAAAATATTTCCAAAACCTAAAACGGAAACAACCCAGATTCATTATTCCAAAACAAATCTAATATATTTTAGATTGAATTTAGAATAACAACTTCCTAACTCATTAAAATTTCATCCTACCACAATATCTAATCCTAGCCACACCAATATTGGCAACATTCTCAACCAACTCATTGCAAAATTACTTCTAAAATGGTGGATCAGATAAAAGCAATGCTAAAAACAATAATACCACTCCCAAACAATTCGGGAAGGTGGGATTAATTCAAAAATCATCGCATGCTTAGACAAGAACCAAATTAAATTAAAATAGAAATTCAAATAACAATTAACTATAGAATTCAAATTTAACAATTAAATTTAACAACTCAATATCCAATCTACTAAAAAATACAATAAAAACAACATAAAAACAACAAATTTATAGAACAGAGTTTAGGATGGAAAGACCAACACCCCACCCCCAAACAAATTTTATAGAACGAAGTTTAGAAAATTTATTTTAAACGCGGGTCTTTTAAAGTCAGATTCCCGAGACTTCATAGATTAATATTTTTATGGTTTTGGTATTTTTTTTTTTTATGACTATGGATTAATATAAGGAAAACAATAAAGCAATAAAGACATAATTCACACCATAGATAAACATGACTCAAAAATCGAGAAAACATACAAGAGTGGAAAACGTGAATTATGTTAAATGTGGACTTAGGATTCGGTACTTACAGCCACACACTCCATTAGGAGGGCCCGATTACTTGAATGGTGCACTTACCAAAATATAAGACGAGAATGGAGTGCACCTAAGAATATAATGAGTCTTTTATAGTCAGCTACTCGAGACTTTATCTCTAACAAATGTATATAATGAGCATGCAGTTTACCATAAATAATTAGCATGGAATGCACCCCCAAACAGAATCAAGCACCAAGATTTTCTACGACGTAACTTAGTGAAATGAAAGCGAAGTCTGATAGACCTAGAACGTAACCGAGCATACACCTTCTTCTTCATCTTTGAACGAAAGGGCGTCCAAGTGAACGATCGTAAGAAAATGGATGTTTGCGGAAGATATGTTGGATATGTATAAGTTTTAGAAGGAAAGAATGGAAAAAATGGGAATGTGGGTTTAACACAAAACTCATTCATGGTATAGGTAGGAACTGTCTAAATTTTGAAAATGAATGTGGCAAGTGCTTTTTCCTTGGAAATTATTTCCGTATTAGGAGGATTTAGAAAATCATAAAGCACAGGAAAAACAAGAGGGTCAAGTGCAAACTCAAGGTTCCTTTGCAAAGGTGGAAGGTAGGGAAAATTAGTGATGGAAGATGAATGAGTGACAGGATGATGTGAGGTGGATGAATGGGACTCGGTTAGAGCTCTCATGTCTAGATCATCAGAAGCCTTGAGATATACAAGACATTCCTTAATAGGTGGGTCAAAAGAATTACTGGAATAGAGGGTAAAAAATTCAACTTTTGTCATAACGTCAAGGGATGAATGGATGTTGACAAGGAGGGACTCGCGAGGTGGCAAGGAAGAGTTGCAAAAGAGTCGAAAGAAATCTTTCTTGACTTCCAGGGAGTTCTCGTCGAAGATGGAACTTCCAAAGGAAAGGAATTTGTGCATCTGATTATCAGGAAACGTGGTTTTGAAATAATCTTGAGCTAAGCTCTCAATCATGTTAACCTCTCCATCCGAAGTCGTATCTTGGAAATGTTTCGTTGTTTTAAAAAAAATTACCTAAATAGAAAGATGGCCAAAAGACATGGGCATCGAACCATTGCGGCAATTTATGAGCGCGTTGGCAATAGCCAAGAAAGGACGTCCTAAAATGATCAGAACAGAGTCGTTAGTGACTTCTGTATCAAGGATAACAAAATCAGCAGGATAGTAGAAATCCTGAGCCTTAACAAGCACGTTTTCAACCACACCCTTAGGATACTTAATAGACTGATCAGCTAATTGTAACGTCATTTTAGTAGGTTGTATCTCCTATAGACCTATTTGTTTATATAAATAATACAGGAGTAAGTTAATACTCGCCCCCAGGTCTAATAGCGCGGTCGTCGTGTGCGAATCTCCTAAGGTGCATTATACAGTAGGATGACCAAGGTCTTTGTACTTAACGATTCCATTATGTTCGGTTAAGGTTGGAAACTGTTTAGTTAAAAAGGCATCTTTAGGAATATTGGTATTACGCCTAGTAGTGCACAACTCTTTAAGAAACTTAGCATGGTGAGGTAACTTTTTAATCGCTTCAAGAAAGTGTAGGTTTATCGTTAGATTTTTGAAAACCTCCCTAATCTCATCGAAATTCGTATCCTTGGTTAACATGGCTAATCTCTGGGGAAACGGTGGTTTCTGTCTATATTTAGCATATATATCAATAGGATGTCTAACCTTGGCTTTTTGTTTCTTAGGTTGTGGTTTAACTGGTACCTTTACTGGAGTAGGATCTTCAAAATATTAGTTATAGGGACTACTGGTGGGGTAACTACAGGCATAGTTATGGCATTATCAACCACTCTGCCAGAACGGAGAGTGGTGATGGCATTTAGCTCACCTACGTTTCCATTTTCATTACTAGTATTACCGTTTACCTCAAAGGCTGTGTTTGTTGTTTTAGGATTAGGTATTGCTTGACCTGGAAACACATCTTTTGGATGTATTTTATCTTGGGCTAACTGCTGTAAGGAAAGTTAGATGGGCTGCAAAATCTGTTATTGGGTTTCCATAAAGGCAACGAAACGATCTGGTTGTGGATGTGTAGTTGTTACAGGTGGTGTGACAGGAACTATCTCACGTTGATTATTAACATGTGGGTTGTGATAGTTATGATTAACCGGAACGACACCTCTATTTGCATTATAATTATTATAATTACCTTGTCCTTGTCCTTGTCTCGGTGGAGCTTGATTGTAATTGTTTGCTGGCCTAACGTTTTGATTATTATACGCTGGAGGTGTAACTTGTTAATTATTTCGCCAATCGTAGTTAGGGTTTTGTCGCCAAGGTGCGTTAGGTTCGCTATTAATGGAACAAACATTGTCTGGCTGTGCGGATTGTTGTTCATAAACTAGAGGACAATAGGGGTCAGGATGTGCAGGACTCAAACAGAAATTACATGGAATAGAGTTGATATTAATGACAGGGGTAGGCTTTTGTTGAACAAAAATAGCTTCTACCTTTTTAGTGAGGGATTCAATTAGAGTTTTAAGCTCATGATCAGATTTAACCTCAAACATACCAGTAGTCTTAACTGTTGAAGAAGAACTAGCGGAGCGAAAGATATCGTCACTACCCCCCCTTTATTATTACGCTTTGTTTGATCTTCTAAAAATTTATAAGCCTCTGAGGCTCCTTTACTAAAGAAACTACCCCCATTCATTATATCAAGGACTTCTTTATGGTGGTGTAAAAGGCCTTTGAAAAAGGCATGAACTAACGTGTCTTTCGCAAGATTATGATGTGGACACTCTATAAGAAGGTCAGTGAAATGATTCCAAGCCTCTGAAAAAGATTCATGAGGATTCTATCGAAAAAAATGAATCTTGGAAAGCATTTCATCTGTCTTCAGGGGTGGGTAAAAATATTCCATAAATAGTTGAACAAGTTTGGCCCATAAGTCCCATAATTAGGCGCTTGGGCAGTTAACCAAGACGCCGCCTTGTCGGCTAGGGTGAAAGGAAGCACCCTCAATTTAATTTGTTCTGCACCAACCGTAGGATGATGGAATGTGGTAAGGACTTGTTCAATCCTATGCATATGCTGATAAGGTTTTTCATGGTCTAACCCATAAAAACGGGTAACAAATTAAATATATTTGGGGGGATTCAGAAATTCCCTACTGGGTCTGCAAGAACGATGCAAGATTTTGGGCTATCGTTCAAGGCTTTATAAAAGTCAGAGAGAGGAGACTCTCTTTCTTCAGCCATTATTTCAAGTATAGTGTGTGGTATACTTGATAGGTTTGTGTGTTGACGTTCACGATAGATTACGTTAATCGTTTTTTCTCTACCTGACCTTAATCTCATGCAAGGCTAAGTCCAATATTAAATAAACACGACAACAGTAAAAAAAACCCTAATATGCTAATATAAATCCTCTAAAAGGAGATGCGAAGAGTGGAAGAAAGAAGTACCTGAATGCCTCCTTACTTCGCTTATGAATAACATCTTGTATACGCGAGTTCAGTGTATTTAACAAGTTAGAAATACTGAATAACTTGAAGAAATGGAAGTTTGTACTAACCGGTGAAAATTGGGCTGTTTAGAAGAGGGCACGGGTTGCGCTCACAAGTAGCCTAGATAGGGCGCAGGTCGCACTCATTGTGTAACTCGAGTTCCAGGCGTGTCAGCGCAGGGGGCGCTCGAACTTTGCCTTGGATGGGCGCAGGGCGCGCTCCTTGTGTAACTCGAGTTCCAGGCATGTCAGCAGCAGGGGGCGCTTGAACTTTGCCTTGGATGGGCACAGGGCGCACTCAGGCTTTTCTTGGAATTTTTTTTAGTTTCTGAACCAAACAATCACTGTCAGAACAAAACAAGGGTGGGTGGGTTTAATTGGACTTTTGGAAGACTAACAATACTAATGAAAACAATTCTAAATAGAACTAAGATGGCAGCGGCGCCATTTGATAAAAGGTAAAAAGATAGTTTTACCTACGAATAAGCGATGAAACTCAAACGTAAGTAAAACTAAAGCTAATTTCAGCTAATGTTATCAAAGTTCTACACTTTCGATGCTATTGCAATAAGTGGAGTAGAGAATTCGTTCCACTCCTAGTTCTTTAGAATTCAAGTTAACTTTGATAATTAGTCTATCAAAATCAATGAGAGTAACGATGGAAATTATACTACGATAGTAATTCAACTAATCAAGATACGATAATTCAAACTAATCAAGATACGATAAATGAAATAATGACAATTCAAAACTAACTTGACAATATGAAGATGAATTAGGAGAATTTGATTCCACCTTGATTCGACTTAATTAACTAGCGAGGAATTGTTGTAATCCGAATTGCAATGCTTTCACATAGCAATTGGGTCTTTCTAATCCTTAATTGTTCATGATAATCTCTACCAACTAACAACTAGCATATGAAACAATCAAACCCATTCTCATGGTGAACTAATTGTTTTATATAATGGAATAGATTATTACAAACAATTCTATGCTAACAACAATCAAGTTTCATCAAGGCTTCCTCAAACCCCTCTAATGGAGGTTTTAGCCTTGAATCATTATACTATCATTTCTAAAATAAGAATAATCAAAACAAGTCATTATTAAATAACTACTTAACTTTATTAATCTAATTTAACAATAGTCTAAGATTCAAAATAGATTAAAATTGAATTTAAAACTAATTTAGAACTAAGATTATGAATAATAATTATCAATTTAAAACAACTAAATCTATGAATGAAGAATTGAATTCAAAATTAAATATTGAAATATAAACTAAGTATTTTATTCTAAAATTCAAAACTTATTCTAACAACTAATAAAATTGACAACTAACTAGATTCATCTATAAACACTAATTTAATGAATTAAAACTAACTAAAAACTCCTTCACTAAGTACAAAAACTAAGATTAAAACTAATTTTCTGATCCAAAACTAGGTTTCTTAAGAGCTAAGCTTTTGTCTATTGATATAGAAGAGACCAGATCCACAATTTCATGCATGGGCTTGGTGCCATATTTTGGGCCGGAAAATCGAGCTCAAAACCTCAGTACTACAGTCCACAAAGGGCTTTTCAGCTGGAAATGACTTCAACAACCATTTTCGTCCACTTCTGCTCCTCTGATTGGGTTAAGGCTTTTGATCACTAACTAATATAATAGAAAATAACTGTCTTTTCTGTATACTTTCCCCGGTTCTGTTGCTACCGCGGGCCTTACGCAATCGATCGGATCATATAGATATCCCTTCAACACAACATAGGTCACCGAAAGGATCTCGAATGACCCACCAAAGCACCGGTCGTTTTGACATAAGGTAGGCTCAATTTCGAGGTCTGAGTCTAAAGATACGTCCTTCGGAAGTTCTGCTGAGTTTGTGCGCTGTTTCTGCCTGCGTTGACTTTGACTTTTCAGCTTTGGTTGGGCTTTAAAAAGGTTTTTTCTCCTTGAATTGTGCCCTTTTATCATAGAACTTCTTAGGAACCAACCCTTGCTCCTTTATCTCGCAAAAGGAGTGCATTTCTGCACATATTCGACTCCAATGCCTGAAATACATAAGAACACGATAACAATACTAAGTCTTACTTATTAGTCACATAATTGGTCAAAAAGCAATATTGTTAAGGGGTTAAAACTACAGTTTTGGGCTCTTATCACAACTCAACCTTTGTATCCCTCATGTGGAGTCGAGGAAACAAAACTGTATGTTATAGTTGAGCTGGTAGGCTTGAAGTCTACGCATAATTTGTCCAATAACAATTTTGATGAGTTGCTTAAGACACTCAAAAGAGTTCTCCCTAGTGGTAACACCTTGGCAGAGAGCACAACTGATTGTTTGGAAATGATCAAGTCTCTGGGTTTGAATTACATATCTATCCATGCATGCCCCAATGATTGTATGTTATATTGGAAAGATAATAAAGCTCTTAAACATTGTACTACATGTGGAGAAGGCAGGTACAAGGCTGAGTTTAATAAGTCCTCGCTTGTACCAAAAAAAGTATTAAGATGCCCAAGGTTGCATAGGCTTTACCAGTTAGCCATCTTGTTTGTGGGTAATATTCATTTATGATGTTTCCATATAAAATAAGTTGATATATTTTTTCTTACATATACTCTTGTAGCATTCCGTGGATAGCTAAGATGATGACATGGCATTCCAAATCAACTTCCCCACCAGGATATATGTGCAATCCATTAGATTCTTCTTATTCGAGGGGAATTGATACCGCGTCACCTGAATTTGCTGCCAAGCCGTGTAATGTTCACTTAGGCCTTTCAACAGATGGATTTAATCCGTTTGGTAAAAAGAGTCTTTCTCACAGTTGTTGGCCTGTAATGATTGTTCCGTACAATCTTTCACCTTCATTTTGCATTCTAAAAGAGTTTACTATGTTATCACTGTTAATTCTTGGGAAGCACAGCCCAGGAAAAAACATTGATATTTATTTGGAACTATTGGTAGATGAGTTGAAAGATCTATGGAACAATGGATCAACTGTTTTCGACTCTCACAACAAGACTTCTTTCACAATGAAAGATGTTCTTTTGTGGACCATACAAGATTTCCCGACATATGGGTATTTATCAGGTTGTAGAACTTCTAGAAAGTATGCTTGTCCAACCTGCGGTGAAGATATATCCTCAATTAGGCTTAAACAAGGGAGTAAATAAGCTTACATGGGTCACAGGTGCTTTCTACAGGACAACCATCCCTTTAGATCTCAAAAATCTTAGTTTAATGGGAAAGAAGAACATAGGAAGACTCCTAACCGATTAACAGGTGACAAAGTACTTGAAAAATTTAAGAACCTTCAAAATGTGTTTGGAAAAGTAACGTCTAGGAAAAGAAAGAAGCAAAAGGACGATGATGAGACTGCATGGTCAAAGAGATCGATCCTATTTGAGTTGCCTTATTGGGACGTACAATTTTAAAATACGTTATTGTCAATTGTAGTTTAATGTCCATTATTTAAACTATAATAAACTATAACCTTTGTGTCTTTACAGAATTTGCTCGTTCGTAACAATTTAGATGTGATGCACGTGGAGAAAAATGTTGTTGAAAATCTCATAGGTACAATAATGGGCGCAAAAAATAAGACTAATAAGGACGGTCTTGCAGCTCATTTGGACTTAAAGGAGATGAATATTAGGAAAAAGTTGTGGCATGTACAAAATGGGACTTGAACTTTTTACCACATGCTCCTTTCTTACTTTCAAGAGAAGAGAAAACGTTATTTTGTCAGACCTTGAAAACATTGAAGGTTCCTATAGGATACAATTTTAATTGGGTGTATAATGTAAGCATGGAGGATCTTCAGATTAGATGTCCCAAATCACATGATTATCATATTGTTATTCAACAATTACTACCGGTACTATTGGTGTATGCCTACAAAGAGCAAAAGCCATTGGGTGCTGCGATTAGACAATTGTCAATATTTTTTAATGTGCTTTGTTCTAAGGTTATTTGTCGCAAAGAGCTTGAAACTGCTAGCCGACAGATTGTGGAAGTATTATGTGTATTTGAGAAGTACTTTCCTCCTTCATTTTTTGTTTCAATGGCACACCTCGTAGTGCATTTGGCCGAGGAAGCACGTATTTGTGGTCCTGTTAGATTCCGTTGGATGTATCCTTTTGAAAGGTAAGTGAAATGATATATAATTATTCAATTCAAGTGTTAATTTTTCAAGTGATGATTGTCATTTAAAACCTTAACTTAATGTCTTGTTTTAGGATGATGATAACATTCAAAACCTATGTTAGGAATAAAAGGTTTCCGGAAGGGTGTATCGCTGAGCGATACCTTATTGAAGAATCAATTTTGTATTGCAATGAATACTTGCCAAAAGGTGGGAGTGGAAGCCACAAATGAGCAAGGAAAAATTTCTTGGATGATGATAATGGTTGTTCTAGTGAACAACTTAGTGGTAAAAAGGGCAATGTGTACAAACTTTCAAATATCCAGTACGAACAAGTGAGAAGATGGGTATTGGAGTGCTCTAAAGATGTTGTTAGTTGGAGAGAGTAAGTACAACATCCAGTTCATGACTTTAAACTCTTATACTCAATAATAAAGTAGCATTTAATGCTTTTACCAGGAAGTACCATTCCTACGAACAAAACCACCCAAGTAAGAAAAGAGGATGAAAGGGAAAATCAGTTGGGAAAGTGATGGATTTTATTCCTTGGCTTCAAGAACAGGTTCAAATTAGTAATTATTTAGTTTTATATTGTTTGGTGTCTTTTTATTTGTACAAAAATATTAACATATGCATTTTGACCGAGCTAGTTGGAAAATGAAGAGATGTCCCCTTTGAAAAGGCTTGCTGAAGGTCCGTTATTTAAAGCTATGTCATATAACCGACATACAGTAAATGGATATCAATTTTGCACAGCCAAATGTGATAGTACCAAGATAACACAAAACAGTGGGGTTGCCATGAATGCCACGACTAGTTTTCGAGCCAGTGCAAGATATAAGAACTTGATTGATGGAGATGCGACTTATTATGGCATCATCCAATAGATTCTTGAGCTGGACTATACTGAGTTCAAACAAGTTGTTTTTTTATGTGATTGGGTTTGAATAGGAGATAAAGTAAATGGATGTTTAGTTGATCCATAAACCAGGTTAACATTTGTGAATTTTAGAAGGTTCATGAGCAGTTCAAAGGAAGGTGATGAGCCTTTTATTCTTGTTTCTCAAGCATGCCAAGTCTTTTATTGCAAAGATCCCAAAAGAGACGATTGGCGTGTCATTTTAGATGCTCCTAAGAAGTTGACCCGAGATGTGGATGCATATGAAGATCCTTTGGTCTTCAAGGCAAGGCTAAAAGCAGATGCTTTTAGATCGACATTAGTAGATGAGGTTATAGAAGAAGATATTTGTGAAGGATCATGGGTTGGAAGTTAGCTGAGTTTTAAAGGTGCACGGACATAGTTAATTGTTATACGCCTTGTTGTTTTTCATATTCATTTTTCATTTTCTAAACCTTATTTTAGTATCCCTGAATGTCTTATAAATATTATTATTTTTCTTAATTTGAACAGTGCTTTTGGAATGAATCTAGATTCACAACTTGAAAGGATGGAACGTTTGATTCGATTGGGCAATCACATCTTCATGTTTTAATTTAGTGAAACAGTTTTTTGTAACTACTAATGTGTATGCATAGAATGTGTCTTGCATTTGGTATACTTTCTTTTGTTGTGTGCATTTTGTAATTGTTAGCTACTAAAATGTAATTGATGATGGAATATTTGAAAAGTGAGTTATGAATTAAATGAGTTGTTTTGTTATGAAAATGAGGTGTTCTATTTGTTTTGTGCAATATAGTTTTCAACACAATGGCATCTGGACAAGCTTAGGGTGGGAGTGGATCTCGACAAGTTGAGGGGTGGGAGTGGATCTCGACAAACTAATGGAGGGAATGGATCTGGGCAGTCTGCGGGTGGTAATGTATCTAGACAATCGAAAACTGCGAATGCTGGTATATTGTTACTTAGGTTATTTTAAGTATATATATATATAAGAGATGTATTTAAGTATTCCTAACTTATACTTGGGTATTTTAGAACCTAGACAGAAGATTTTTGTATTATTTGATGTAGATGGAAGACCAGTTGGAGACAAAGCTGCTGAATATAGTAGTCATCTTGGAGAATATAGTCGGGCGCATGCTTCAATAGCCCATCACAGATGGAAGAATGTGTCAGATGATGATAAGAGACTCATATGGAAGCGAATCTCTGTAAATTTGATTACAACTATATTATAGTTCAATATTATTATTTAACTTCACTAATTAATAATTTAATGTAAATATAGGAAGAATATGATTTGTCTAGAACAACAAAAGGAAAAGTCAAGGCCAAGGCAAATGAATATTGGCGGAAGTACAAGAGCAGCTCCCTTAGGAAGGTTTATGATAAGTGTAGAACAGATGAAGAAAGGAAAAGGCATTGCCCATGTGCTATTAGAAAAGAAGATTGGGAAAAATTTGTTGACAATGAGTCCACTAAAGTAGGAAAATCTCATCGAGTTAATGGAAAACTTTCTAGACAGGCTGCAAAAGCACAACAGAGATCCGGAAGAAAAGGTTCAGCTAGAATTGCTCATGAATTGGTAATCATTATCAGATTTAAATTTTACTTTTTGGTGTATTTAGGGTAGTTATGTTTCTCGAGGTACTTGTTGTATGTACACTTTTACTCTTTGGTGCAGACCTCAATTTCATATCTTCTATGCGTGCACATGCATGTAATATAGTTATCTCGATGGCTGTAAGTTAGTTACTTACTGTTCACACACCCATTACTATAGTTAAAAAGAAATAACTTGACCCGATGCATCTCTTAGAACTTCACCATGTCCATCACCATTTGCGCACAAGGCTCCATCAACATTCCATTTAATAATTCCTGCACTAGGAGCAAGCTAGTTGTACCATGTTATGGGTTGAGACCTGAACTGCATATCTATTCCAATGGCATTGCATAAAGATCGACCTAATTTTAGCATGGTCTAGCATTTTTGTACATGTAAGTAAGTCTTTATGTGTTTGAATATCTTTTTATATATAATTTTTTTTCGAGAAACTAAAGAACCCTAATGTCCCTGTCACGAGAACAGATGTGTATGTCGTTTTACATACCAATAGCGAGGACACTTGCCCCACACAAGTGCATAGTGACCAAATGGTGAGACATTTTATAATAGATAACTTATTTGTCAATCATTTTGATGTTTTAAGTTATGAACAAATTCTTATTTGTTATATAGGAAAGTATAAAGGAAATTGTTGCCAGTAACCCTGCAAGAACTATGTTGGATTTGGATCATGATCCTGTTGCACAAGTATTGGGGCATGATACCAAAGGTCGCTTTCGTGGCTTAGGCGCTGGAGTTAGTAGAAGAGGACTTGACGCTTCAGCTCCAGCAAAAAATCAGTTTAAAATGCAAAAGGAGATGGCTTCAACTCTTATTGGGGAGGTCCAGGATTTGAAGTTGCTGTGTGGAGAATTGCTAAAGGACGTAGCGATGATGAAATCTGGTCAAGGGTTGAATGTACCATTCTCCCTTTGTTCCGGTTCTTCTCAGGTAAGGTTGAATGCACCTTCCATATAAATTTTTTAGTACAAATTTTACTCCAAAACATCTGACTTAATTGATGAAATTTATATCTACTATTTGTAGTTGAATCGGATGGGACCAACACCCCAAGGATTTCCACCTGGTTTATGTTCAGCCAGTTGTAAGTTATACTCAATGTGTCGTGAGGATGTGGCTAATGGAAGGGCAATTATAGGAGAAGAAGTTGGTGGAGAAGTTATCGAGACTTATGATGTTATCTTGGATAGTGTGCTTGTACCTCATGCTCAAAGTACAAACTGCGCAACTCTTGGAGAGGAGGAGATAGGATCAATTGTCGATTGGCCCAAAGCTCTAACTGTCTTTGATCATTAGCCATTAGGGGTATGAATATCTGAATGTGTAATATCTTACTACATCAGCATCTACTACTAAAAAGAGTTTAGGCTAATAGAAAATGCTCTTATTTT
Source organism: Coptis chinensis (assembly GCF_015680905.1). NCBI lineage: Eukaryota > Viridiplantae > Streptophyta > Magnoliopsida > Ranunculales > Ranunculaceae > Coptis > Coptis chinensis. The sequence continues at coordinate 53,275,161 of NC_141456.1, read as the reverse complement.
GCAGGATGTGGACTTTTTGCGTGTTGCTTCTCTTTTTGTACATCAGTGTTAGTGAAGCTCATGGAAGATGCTTGTAGAAGTCTCATATTTTTTGTATATCGGTGCTTAGGCAGGATGTGAATGCTTAGATGAACCTCTAGTATTTTGTGTATATCAATGATTTTTTTTGTATTAAGTTGATCGTATCCCCTTGTTTTTTATATTGGTTCATAGAACATGAATTTGAAGTTACTAGCCTACTGATTGAAAGTTTGAATCTAGATCTCGTGTATCTTTAATGACGTGTGTGTTTGTATGTTCCTTTGTACCATTTACCATGTTTATTTTTTTTTCTTCAGTTACTTGTTTATGGATTGCAATGAACAAGCTTTGACCTCTCGCCCTGTCTACCGTTAATGGAGGGAATGGAACTAATGATCTTGAGGCTCTCAAACATGTATTGTATTTTCTTTATGTTTTATAGATTTTTGTTTATTAGGTTTTGATTGTTGACTTATGGGATTCATTATGTTTATTTTCAGATTGCATTCGAATGATTATGATCATTCAGGTGAGTTATGATTTCAAGTTGTCATAACTTGTTCCCTGGGTATCAATTGTTTGAATAAATTCTTAATTTGAGAAATTCAATTTCAGGGTGAGGCAACTGAATGCATGCCTGAGCTTCATTTGAGGTACTTAATTACTTGATTACAATTACAATTTTCTTTTTCTCTTATTTGATTATATAAGTATAGTTTTGGTTTAAATTTACACTAATCCACTAATCCATAAGTCAACAATCAAAACCCAATAAACAAAAACCGGTGTACTTTAAATCATAAGTTGATTTATAACCATTAGATTTTCAAGATCACCATGTCCTGTGATTTATAACCATTAGATGTTGAATATGAAGATACTTTGACTATCTATATATATAAAACCATTTTTTATCTTAAATGCTACAGAGAAAGAGTGCTGGTTCAACTTCAGATAAACAACTTGATGCAAAGGTCTACTTTCTCTTTCATATTATTATATATTATTTTTATGGATTCAATGAACCATTTGTCAAGTTGGAAAGATTCTTATTTTTGTTTGTTTGTGAACTGTTTGTTTCAAACATTAAGACGTTTAGCTCAGAATAGAGAAGCAGCAAGGAAGAGTCGCTTGAGAAAAAAGGTGGATCATATTCAGCAGCATGTTCTTATAAGTCAATAATAGATACAGGCTAAAGTTTGGATACTTCTTTTGTTTATGTTTTGTGCTTTGCATGCAGGCTTATGTGCAGCAGCTAGAATCTAGTAGAATAAAGCTTACTCAGTTAGAACAAGATCTTCAAAGAGCAAGATCGCAGGTTCTCAAAATTAACAATTTTGAGAAAATGAAATTATTCTTTTATTGTTTTGTTCATCGAAATTTGGTGGTTTTTCTAGTTGGAGGTAGTGGAGGAGCAAATCTCAGCTCAGGTAGAATTATACCAAGTTAATGCCAATTTAGTAGTTGTGTTTAAAATATATCATTGTAAATAAAAGAAAGGAAAAAACTAAATTTTGGAAGACATATTTATGTTGGAGCATTTTAAATCTTTAATATTTGGTGAAAATGGGGGAAAAAAACTAATAACTAGTTCTATGGGTTTAGAAGCAATTTATAAGTTAAACATTTTTGTTTGCCTATTTTCACCATGACATTAGAGAACTTAGAGAGGAATGTTTGTTGTATAAGGAACGTACTTAGTGAATTAAGCCATTCCAACATTGTGTGAAAAATGATGATTAGATTTTCACAAATATATATGAATCAAGCTTACATTCTCTACTTGGTCCTAGAGGAATGCAAACAGGATACGATATTTATCTACATGATGTAGTTATAACTTTTAATAATTGAAAAGTTTATCATGTTACATATCGTTCTCAATAATCAGAGCCCACCTGAACATCTGTACGACTAATTGGTCGAGTTCTCTTGAATTGTGTTGCAATCATAATATCAACGAAAAGTCTAAATAACTGGTCTTTTTAGTGTTACACTAATTATTGTTGCTATTTTACAGATGCTGCCATCTTTGACATGGAATACACAAGGTGGTTAGAAGATGATCATAGGTACATGTCAGAGTTCTGGACTGCATTGCAAGCCCACCTATCTAATGGTGATCTAAGAATGATAACAGATGGATATCTTTCTCACTATGATGATTTAAGAATGATAACAGATGGATATCTTCCGGCTCAATGATTAACTTTTATGGCTTAGTAATGGGGACAGTTTTTAGTGCGACTTGTAGCGACATAACTTAAGTTGCACGAGTGATCCAGTGTCTCTTTTCTTTCCAAAAATAGATAAAATTTTAGGTAGGGAAACCTTATCCGAACCTCTCTTCATGTTTATTTCCCTTTCTGGTAAAATCCTCCCATTGTTGACAGTGCGAGTACAGACGGGAAAGTAAGCAAGTATGAATCTTTACGAGCTAGAAAACCCTTCAGGGGGTAGAAATGCAACAGAAAAGGTGGCTACTCCAAGCCTCTCTTATGTGGAAATAGCAAAGCAAGCAATTCAGCTGCAGGTTGAATTAAAGGAGCTATCAGAGCCAGATAAAATGGGAGAGTATGCAGCGATTACTGTCCGAGAGTAGGCGTATGAAACAGGATTAAACTACTGCAAACATTGTTTAATTGGGTGTATTGATTTGTTCAAGGTGCCCATTGACAAGGTTCATGAAATAGCAAAGGAGAAATGGAACATATCGGGGGAATAGAGAATTACACCGATAGGAAAAGGTTATCTTTTTATTCGCTTCTCCAATGCCGAGGACCTCAACAGAGTTTGGTCTCATGGGTTTTGGAATTTTGGGAAAGCTTTGCTCCGTTTAAGTCCTTGGAGCCCAAATTTCTACCCAGACAGCCAACGACTTTCCCATGCTCTTGTCTGGATATGTCTACCTCGGTTGGGACAAGAATTTTGGGAGCAAGAATTGTTAATGTCAATAGCAAGAGGTGTTGCTAACCGATGCACATAGATGAGAAAACCTTGAATAGAGAATATGGGTACTACGCCAATATCCTGGTTGATGTGGACATGTCCAAGCCGATACCAGACCAAATTTATGTCAGAACTACGTAGGTCCAATTCTAGCAAATGGTGGAAGTGGGCAAACTGCCCAAGATGTGCAACCACTGCAAGTCGGTTGGGAATTTGGTCACGGAATGCAGGAAACGTAAGGGGGTTATCTCAAGGCAAAATAAAGACAAAGAGGTGGTGGTAGACACTACTCCCATACCCCAGAGGGAAGAAGAGGTTAACAAGAGAAGAAAGAAAAGAAATAGAAACCACAAGGGAGAAAGCAGCAAGATATGGCAAGAAAAAACTGGGTCTAGGCCTGAGTTGGAGGAAAAAAATAGTTTTGGAGTGCTTGCAGAAGAGGATGCTTCCAATGAAGTAGAAACTGAAAATGGCATAGAGAAGTTAGTAGAAGCAAACACTGTGGATTTTCAAAGCCATGAAAAAGATACCAATGATGAAAGCAATAGAGAGGATAATGACACCCTTAATGAGGAAGGGTTTTTTGTAGATGCTAAACAGGATGGGGAGACCCAAGTTGAACCTATAATCGTGGAGGAAGGGCAGATGGGGGCTCCTGAGGGGACAGAACAATATGGGCAGAGTGTGATTCAAGAGGACCTTAATGATCAATGGCAGCTTGTAGTTCATGAACAATTACAGGAACAAGATATATTTGGTGAACCAGAAATGGTTCTACAAATATTGAATCAAAGGGACAGAAAAATGAAAGCTCCAGGTCAAAGTGTGGACTGCGAGTCACCTAAGAATACTAGCTGGGCAGATATGGCAGAGGAGGGGACAGAAGCTAGGCTGAAAGAAGCACTGCCCTACAGTAAGCACAAGCCTCAATGGAAACTGCAGAATGTCGCACCACCTACTACCAGAGCCAAAGCTGGTGTTGGGACTTCAAAAAAGTGATGAGTCACTTACCAGAATAAAGTTACAACATTTCTTAATGAGGTGCCTATACTGGAACATCAGAGGAATTAGTAACTCTCAGTCGCAGCAGAGGCTAGCTAAGCTAGTATAGAAGGAGAATCCAGAATTCATTGGCATAGCAGAACCCAAGATAAATCCTACTGACATTCCTTCGAAGTTACCTGCAATCAATGGGAATGAGTATGACTTTCTTTTTTAGTTAGAATAACAATAAAGTTCCTAATCTTTGGTTCATATGGAAAAAGGAATTGCCCTCCCCCTCTTTGATTCACTGCACAAGCCAACAAATAACAGTGGAACTACAGGGTAACATCATTACTATAGTGCATGCCCATTCTCTGTATGCTTACAGATGAGCTCTCTGGGAGGATTTGGCTATTTTGAATGCACTTAGCAGACCTTGGCTTGTAGTGGGCGACTTCAATTCTTATCTTAGCATAACAGAGAAGAAAGGGGGATTGAGACCGACTAACGCTACCATGGAAGATTTCAGAAATGCAGTCCACACTAATTTGCTTATGGAAGCACCTGAAACTGGTTTACATTCACTTGGTGGATTAAGCAGCTTGGAAGGATGAAAATTTTGGGAAAGTTGGATAGAGCCTTTTTCAATGCAGAATGGGCTAACAATCATCTAGGTTAGAATTACAAGGTGGGAATAAGGCTTTACTCAGACCACTCACCACTCACTGGTGGTATCAAGAATGTCCTAAGGCCAAAAAATGTCCCATTTTGTTTCTTCAACATGTGGGCTTCACACCCTGAGTTCTTGAAGGTAGTGGAAGACAGCTATAATGTACAAATGGATGGAAACTCTATTTTTGTCCTCAGGCAGAAGCTGAAGACTCTCAAAGGAAAACTCAAGCAATGGAACAGAACGGTGTTTGGCAATATAAAACATAAGCTAAAGGATGAAACTAGGAAGCTTGAGCAAATACAACATTTTTTTGAGCAAGATATGGATAATGAGAGTGTTTCTCTGGAACTGGTGGAGCAAGAGTTGGTGGTAGATGAACTGTTGAAGCAGGAACAAAGTTTCTGGAAACAAAAATAGAAAAACAATTGGGATAATGACATGGATAGAAGCACCAAGTTCTTTCATGCTCTTGTCAATTTGAAAAATAGCAAAAATATGATTACTGACCTGAAGAACAATGATGGAATTATAATACGAAACCAGGAAGAAATAAAGGATTACTTGGGGAATCACTACAAAGAAAAATTCACCAAAGTGATGCAAGAGCAAGATGAGGACTTGATAAGAATGATGCCAGAAGTCATTGAAGATGATGATAATAACACTCTTTGCAAGATGCCGGATAAAGAAGAAATTAGGAAAGTAGTGTTTAGCTTAAACAAGGACAGCTCACTTGGACCGGATGGGTTCAATGGCTTTTTCTTCCAGCATTGTTGGGCAATATTGGGGTTTGACCTGACTCGAGCAGTGCTATATTTCTTCAAGTACTCAAGACTGCCTAATGGTTTCAACTCCAGTTTCTTGGTACTGATACAAAAGAGAATAATGCAATACATCTAAGCAAATATAGGCCCATATGCTTATCGAATTTTGCATACAAAGTCATCACTAAGGTCATGGCTACAAGGTTGGGTCCAATAGTTGAGAGGGTGATTACTCAGGAGCAATATGGCTTCATAGCCCACAGAAATTCATAGCAAGCTATTGCCTTAGCCTCTGAACTAGTCAATGACATAAGGGTTACTCGACATGGGGGGAGCATTGGAATAAAGTTGGACATCTCACAAGCCTTTGACACTCTTGATTGGCAGTTTCTATGGGCAGTTATGAAAAGACTTGGATTTGGGGGAAGATGGATTTAGTGGATACAAGCAGCCATATCAAGCAACTCAATGTCTATCATGCTAAATGGAGGGCCAGTAGGTTTCTTTGAAGCACTGAGAGGGCTGAGGCAGGGGGACCCCCTCTCACCTCTTCTCTTTGCACTTGCAGAAGATTGCTTTAGTAGAGGAATTCAGAATCTAGTACAGGAGAAAACGTTGCAACATATGATTCTAAACTCGAAATACTCGAGTCCATCTTATCTTATGTTTGCCGACGATTTATTCCTTTTCTACAATGCCAATCTGAGAGGCAATAAGAATCTTGTAAATCTCCTTAACAGGTACTAGACCACCTCGGGGTAAATGTTTAACAAAGACAAGTGCAAAATTTTCTTGAGTCCTATGACAGAAAGAAGAAAGACAAAGCTTACTGAAGTGCTGGGAATGAATGAAGGTGAGTTACTAGAGAGTTACCTTGGGGTACCACTATTCATGGGAAATCCTACAAAAGCTATGTTGGCGCCACTAGTGGATAAAATCAGGAAAAAGGCTGCTGGCTGGGTGGAGCATATGTTATCGTTTCAAGGCAGGGTGGTGTTAGCAAAACATGTTCTTAACAGTATACCAGTCCACAATATGTCAGTTTATAAATGGACGCAATCTGTTATCAAAGAAGGTGAGACAATCATTCGTAATTTCATATGGACTGGTGATCCATCGACAGGGAAAGCTACTACAGTAGCATGGGAGAAGACTTGCAAGCCTTTGGAGGAAAGCAGACAAGGTCTAAGGAAGCTAAAGGACATTAACTTGGCCATGCTCATGAAACTAGCTTGGGCTCTCCTGACAGAGGACTCACATTGGGCGCAGTTCATGAAGGCCAAGTGCACAAACAGAGCTAGAGGTTGGTCGGATTACAAAACTTCCACGATATGGCATGGCATTAAATGGGCACTAAAAGAGATGGGATCGTATCATGGATGGGTTATTGGAAAAGGTAACTCAATAAAAATTTGGAGGGAAAACTAGTCCTTATCAAACCTAATATGCGACAACTTCAAGAAAGAAAGGAAAAACATTGTCAAGCTCCAAGGCACTCTTCAAAGATGCATACAAGGTAACCAATGGAACTTTAGCAATGCCACAAAATAGATCCTAGCACGAGTTGGTATCGATCCCGAGACCCTGAAGAAGCCAAAGCCTTTTATAGAAGATAGAAGAATTTGGATTTCATCCCCCACTAGCAAGTTCACAGTGGCTGGAGCTTATGAGGATATCAGAGGTAAATCACAACATACAAGATAATCAAAATTTCTTTGGAATTCTTTTGCCTCACCAAAAATAAAAGGCACTGGATGGAAAATACTTCATGGCGCATTGCACACTGACGACAGACTATGAGAGAAAATAAAGATCAAGCTAGTATCGAGATGTGGTGTTTGTAAGTGCAATGAAGAGTCACAATTACACCTGCTTTTTCATTGTCCCATTACTGTGAGGGATTAGACCATGGTAGCCAATCTGTTCAGCCTCGTGTTGGTACCTTAGGAAATAAACAATATACTTCAACAATGCAAACATTTTAGCTCACTGGTTCTGGATATGTGGAGAGCAACATGCTTCACTTGCCTAGTGAGTATCTGGAAGAACAAGAATCATGTAATCTTTGATGTGAAACTGTCGAGCTTCAAGTACATAAGCCAACAAATCAGAAGAGAGATGGCTAGAGCACATGGGAAATCGAAGGGGCACATGAACAATAGCATACAAGACTTGCGGATACTGCACAACCTTCATCTAAAGCATAAATTAAGGGCAGTACCGAAGATATTAGAATGTTTTTGGCTGCTTCCACCAACCAACATCCTCAAGGTAAACACCGATGGTTGCTCACTCGGAAACACAAGAAGATCAGGATGGGGTAATGTCTTTAGAGATAATCGAGGCAAAGTTTTGGGTGTCGCAGCTGGTGGACTCGAAGTAACAACAAACAATATGGTAAAGGCAGCAACAGTCATGGAAGGGATCAAGACAACACTCGAGATGGGCTAGACATCTACATGGGATGAAACAGACTCTAAAGTAGTAGCGAACCTCTTCCATAAGAATAAGGTTCACTGGTCAATGAGGGATGAGTGGGATCAGCTAAAGAGAGAAGCTAGATGGATCAATGTCACGCATACATGGAGAGAAACTAATTTCGCTGCAGATAACATATCTAAGTATGGTGCGACACTAGCTACTGGAACCAAAAAATGGTGGAATGGAAGACCAGAATTTCTAAGGGTGGAGGATCCATATCCTACCTACTTTTTCTTTGTAACTTGAAGTTATCATCTTACGTTTCTCTTGTAATCAAAATGTAACTCTATTTTATTCATTAATCAATTACCTTTAAGCAAAAAAAAAAAAAAAAAAAAAAAAAAGGCTCAAAGGAGTTGCTGCCAAATCTGATGTTTTCCACCTCATCACCGGAATGTGGACTACTCCTGCTGAACGTTGTTTCCTCTGGATGGGCGGATTTTGTCCGTCTGAACTCATAAAGGTTTGAAATCTGGTTTGCTTTATTTATCCTCACTAACAGATGTTACTCTTAGAAGCACAAATGGTTGGTTTGCTCTTCTTATTACTTATTTCAAATGTGTATGATCAGATATTGATGCCTCAACTAGACCCATTGATGGAGCAGCAACTGATGGGCATTTGTAACCTACAACAATCATCAAACCAGGCTGAGGAAGCTCTTTCCCAAGGCCTTGAGCAGCTCCATCAATCTTTGGTAGACACCATCTCCAGTGGGTCTCTCAACGATGGGGCCAATGTAGACGATTATATGGGTCAAATGGCTATTTCTCTAGGCAAGCTCTCCAATCTGGAAGGTTTCGTGCACCAGGTATGATCATGATCTCACCCATGGACTAGAGTCGATATATCTATTATCGAAGTTAACATTGCAAATTCTATTTAAGATGTTTTTCAGTGTAGCATGCCTCATATACCTAAATGGTTCACATTTACCATAAACAATAGTATACATATGATTAATGCTTCCTAAAAAATAAAAACAAGAAACTCATATTGAATGACATTGTCATAATAAGATATTGTCAGAATTCGCTTATGGTATCAGTATGCTAATTAGGGGTATCCCTAGATTGAAGAGGAGAGCTGTCTTTTTTGCTAACATAAACAATATGTCTATGTTATTTTACATCATCTACAACTTATAGCTAAACAACACATACAGTTTTGACGCAGGATATCCCTGGTCATTAAGAAGTCAATTGCTCTTGCTATTTAAGTTCACGGTCATATAGGAGTCATGCCAAGAGCATGTGAAATGACATGAAATGATAATTTTATTACGTGCGGTGTGATGTTAAGTGAATTCACTATTATAGTACTTAAGTATCAGATAAGCTTGTGAATTTCTTAGATTGTCTACTACAAAACAAAATGGTACACATTTCTAACGGGTTTAAATATCTTTTTCATGTACCACTTGTTTTGGTAGGGCACACCATTACTACTATAGCTTGTACCGGATTGTGAAAAGGTCTATGATTTTTATTTTTTTTATATTAGAAGACCGCTTAAACCAAACATCAAGGTAATAGAGCTTCATCAGATCCATTTAGTGCATATGCTTATCTTCAATGCATATTGTGGTTGTCTATGACTTAATGGGCCAAAACTAGAAGCAAGTATATTTATCCAATTTAGTTTAGTTTTGGTTGTTATTTTGCATAATATTTTTCCTTAACCCTCTGCATAAGCCAACCCATTAAGAAGCTCACGGAAGTTCAGTTTATTCCTTGGCATCCAGTAAAGAACTTGGATTTATATCAGTGAAATAAAGGTTAATCTTGATGCGGAGTCAATTGTCATGTATCAATGTACTTGTTTCGTTACTTATTTTTCAAGCAGGAACATGATCAGCGACAACAATTCATGCCAAACAACCACAGATTTACAAATGGTTCAACATTCACACAACTACTAGTATAAGTATAGTTTTGGTTGTTTAAGTATAGTTTTGGTTTAAATATATTCTAATCCACTAGTTTGTGCATATCATGCACATGGCATGGTGATTTTATAACTTGACGTACAGGTGAAGTTCCAAAAAGAAGTTCACCTTTGTAAGAATGTAGAGTATTAAGGAGAAACTTAACCATCTTTCTGCCACCATATCGAGGGAAAGAAGACATCTCAACAACAAGCTTTCACAATTCAAGAAAGAGTCAAAGCTTTTCGTTTCTAAAATAAGTGCAAATGTGAGTAACTACAAACATTATCTTATTCATCATTATTTATAGATGATTGTTCTTGTTCTAGCTTGAACGGATGGAATGCAGAGCTAGTAATGCAAAAAAAGAATCAGACTACTGAAAGAGTAGTTGGAAGATCTCAAGAAAGAGCACGACAGAGATCCGAAAGATATTTTGGATCCGGAAGAGTAGCTGGAAGATCTCAAGAAAGGCCATAGATTTGGATCCTTTGGAAGATATTTTCTCCCAGCCTGCTGTTTCTAACGGTGAGCAATGGTTCTTTATCATTAATTTTCATGTTTGGCTTTTCTTCTTAGCTCATGAGAGGATGCTGAATGAATTGTGATCAGAATCATGGATCCCTGGCTGTACATTTCTTATTCATTCAGGGCTCTCGGCCGGTGCTCCTCCCCTTTCTGTCAGTGGATAACTCCAACCACTAGTGCAAGTTTTAATCATAGGGAAGCAAGTCCAGTTGTTTGAGGAAGAGCTGGCTTTCCATGATTCTCCCGTTCTGAAAACATGTTGATCACACTCTTCACATCCCTTTCAACCAGGACATTCTCCAAGTGAAGGTCAATCGCGAGGTCCACAACAACTTCTAGAGCATTCAACTCAGGCTCCTCACTAGATCTGACTGTCTCTGGTTTTTCCTATTTTTCGGTTTGGCAACATCGCTGGCACCATTCTTTTGGAGTGGTGGCTAGGACGTGGAGTCCCCTTAGATCCTTATTTGAAAGGTTTATTAGTAAGTTTCTTCCAAAAGGAACTAAATCCGTGTGACTAAAAAGTCGCGCCTGATGAGTCACAGAGACTCAGACATGTACCAAGCTAACTTATCATATTGAAATTACTCGTTGCTGGTTGTTTCTCTTTGTTAACTACTCGTTAACTTATCATATTGAAATTTCTATCGCCTGACTATAGGAGTTATGATGGAGTTGATGAGGCAAGGTGCCATGTTGACTGTTTTAAGCACACTATTAGTTGCATTGGCTTGGCTAGCTACTTTACTGGTAGCAAATGATTTTATCGACAACAAATGGTTGATTCCTGTTGGAGTTGTATGTAGAAAGGGTGATTCTTCTTGGAGCTCCTATTTCGATTACATATGAGAACCTGGGGGATTGCTAGAAAGGTAGTTGCAAACAATCTTCCAACTTTCTAATTTCATTTTTGGAGTATATATTCATTGCACCCTAGTCCCTATATCTTTGTGAAATCATTTATATTGTTATACATGTTTGTTGGTAGATGGTAGCAGGCAGATTTGTGAATGCTTATGCTACAAGTGATTATCTAGTGTAGTGTCTCTTCACATGGAAAGAGACATTATATTTAATAACTAGTAATCCCAGATTGGATTTCCTTGGTTTCTGGGGAATTTTTCCAACCAATACAACACGTAAGCTGTGTTCTGTTGATTATGTTGAAACTCTACATCTACATCATTTAGTAGTTTAATTATATGTGCTACCTATGTACTCAGTAGTTTTATTATGCATTGAGCTTTATAGATTTATTTATGTAGATATTTATTTATTTTTGTCCTTTGCAGCGCGAGGCTGACAAAGATACTAATGAAGATCCAAAATGGGGTGGGACTGTTGCACTATTAACGTATATACTTAGAGAACAAAAAGAATTTTCTTCAACCACTTGCTTCACGTTTGCCCCTGGTATGTCTCTATAAAATAAGTTGACTCGTATTTGATGTGACTACTGTGAACTGTTAATAAGCTCATAGCATCCATGTCTTTGATAAATAACATTTAAATGTGAATAATCCACTCACATTTTGTTATACATGTATACTCCTGTTTGACGTGATTGTTTCGATACCATTTTCCCCCATTTTGTAAGCACGAGCTATGAACAAACTCATTAGTGGATTGGTGGTGGATAATGGAAGAGTTCTTTTTGGTTAAAATATGATTTCCTTGTGTTGTTCAAGTGGGTCATCTTCGTGTCAGTGGAAGGCATCTTACCTTGGGAAGCTATTTATTTAGATTTGGTACAAATAGTACTTCTAGGTTTTGGCTCTGCTTAGTGTATAGCAAAAGTTATGCAAGCAAATGTTGAATTGGTTTTGATAAAAATGGAAGATGGGCTTTCCAATGTAGTGTAGTCATTTCCTTGTTAACCCAATTTCAAATTCATCCCATTGACGCCGAGTCCTATCAATATTTGTAGTTCGAAAGTGGCAGTAAGGTATATGTTCAATATTTGAACCTACATATTATTCAATTCCTGGATTCCTTTACGCATGATTAAAGGAAAATGGTCCTTGCCTCTTGGTTTCTCCCTATATGTTTTGCACATAAAAGAGATTCTACAGTTCAAATCACACAAGAAGAATTCTCAATTGCAAGATGGGGAACCATGGCTACTTCAAGTTTTATTCTCTTTATTGTAATCTTATGACAACTTATATGTTGTTCTATAAGTAGAAAAATATCCGTTTACCACAATAGAGAATTTCTCCATGCAAGTACTCTAAGAAGTTTTCGATGATGGTACTCTTTGTTAAAGTTTTCAAATTATTTAGAGGCACATCCCGACGATTGGTATCAAAGTTATTCATAGTTTCATACTACTTCATGGAACACATGAAACCTTTAGGTTACCTCCAAATTAGTTACATTCATGATCTTTTAAGGTGTTGTGCTAACATTTTATGAAATTCCAGCCGCTTGTATGACGTGGGACTTGGCAGAATCCAGGATGCACTTCATTACAACAATTACCAATGGCTTTGATATGGTGTCGACATTCTCAACTGCTTCTATTGATGTCCTTCATTATGAGGTGCCCTTCTTCATACGTAATAGATGCTTATGGCGAGTGGTTTTTGTGATTGTCTTTTATCATACCATGCTAGCTAACATCAGAATCCTTAAATTTCTTGTAGGTCACTACATCAACTTGGTTAAGTGATCTGTGGGATCATACTAGAATTTTGAATGTTGTTTATAGATTTTCATCTACTTTAGGATCACGTCTACCCTCTATAGCTAGCACAAGAGCAAGGGTTGCTGGGGCAGGTGCCAGTTTGCTCCCAGTCTCCAGTAGTACTCAGGTAACTTTGTAGCAACTTTGAGAACTTATGTCTGCTTTTGAGCAACTAGGGATGTGGTTTATTGTGCTAAATGATTCTTTCGAACAATTGATGTTACAAAACTCTTATGCTTCTGTTAGAATTTGAGGAAATAATATTGTCTTTGCCGAACAAGTATTAGGCCGCAGAGAGGATAAATTGCAAGGCATTGCCTCGGTGGTTTGGCCTTTCTCTTTGGTACTTTAGTAGCACATTAAGCTATGTGGCATGGACACTTCATATTTTGAAAGCCTCAGTAATGAATTGACTCTTGCAGAAAAAAAAATCTTTCTAGTAGGGAAATGTTTGTGCTGTGTCTCCGAAACAAATGCTAATCTATGCCCAATAAGATAAGTATGCGCATATCCGTGTGGACACAAACACATTGATGCATAAAATTTCTAATTGTGGTTACCCTGATAGACTAAGAACACTCTCTGTTAACATAGTCACAATTCCATGAGATGCCCCTAGCATTGATTTCCTTGTAAGGAGGGGCTTTATAAGGTTTTAACCCCAAGAAATATCTGTGTAACTAGAGAATTGAAATATTTTTTTACCTAGCTATGTCCTACTTCATATAGGTCGCCATGTCAAAAACCAACACACACTTGTGTCAATGTTTCTCAGATATTAATTAAGCGAGACAATTTTTTTTTGCTAGGTTATAATTTTTTTTGCTATGTAGCAAAACAAAATGTCTTTCTTGTCCTGATGCCTAATGCAGGCTTGTTGTTTGTTATTATTATTAGGTTTAACTTGGATCTAAAGTATGAACTTTGTTTTTCATGTTGTCATTATGATTATATGTTGGGTACTTCCAGGCGTTGTCAGGACCCGTCATCTCTATCGTCGTGGTCCTGCATGGGTGCTTGCCGCCGTAGTGTAACTCCATTACCAACTTCTAAAGAGGACGGAGACAGATCTTAAGCTTCTCTTTTATCAAATAGAACTTCTGATGCTCTTGAGATTGTTTAGTCATGAAAGGTTGTGCGACTCAACGAAAGACCAAATTGCATAAAGGTGATGAAGATAGGAATTTCAAAGCACAAATTGTTTTTTTTTTCCATTATGTTCTTATTATGCCTTGTATACTTTAAAAGCCTAGTTATTTATTAGCAATCAACAGCTTGAAAACATTGTAAATCTTGGAAAACCAATGTATAATATATAAAATTTTGAAATGTGTTGTTTTAGTATGTTTGTGTAATTGATTTTATGATATGAGAATCATGTAGTATTAGTAGCGGTGTTGGGGAAAAAATAGGTTCTACCAAAAAAAATTACATTAAACAAATACGACGGGGAATACTATCGTTACTTGGACAAAAATTTGTTACTTGGACGAAAATTTACGACGGTTCAGTACGTTCTAGATTTGAAAATATGCAGTTATAGCAAAAAGGAAATTTGTGATGGTTTTGAATGTCCTATAATTAACGACGACTTTAAGTGTCGCATACCCGTTGCATTTCTAATTCGCTTTACCATGCATTTTCCCGTCATTAATATTAATAATAGGACTATTCGCGATGAACTCTAGGACACCATTTCCCGTCATAAATCTCAATTTAGGATGGCAATTTCCATCGTTTTTGGCCTTTTCTGATGTAGTGTAACTCGATAACCGACCCAAACCATATCGATAAAAAGCAGTTTCGGTTTTTGTAATTTGTTTTCGGTTCGGTAATGGGTTCAATTTTGAGTTTGGATAAGATATTGGTTTGGTTTCGGGTTTGCCCTCCACTGAACCGATAAGATGACATTTTAGTAATATAATGATTAATTTTGTATAGGGTTTGAAAAGGTTATATTTTGTCAAACCATACAGGTGTTGATGATTTGGGTAGAATGATATTGTGACTGAGTTCAATGGATTGAACTGCCTACATATCCAGTTCGCTGACGAACTGAAATCAAGTCGAGCGTAGTTCATTGTTTAGATTCGAGTGATAGTGATAGACACAAATTTACGTAAACTAATTATCTATGCGTAAACACAAATAATCAATTAACTAAATAAGTGCGTAGATCAATATTCCTACTCTTAATTCATTATGCAATATATAAAGAGTGCGGATTCGTTCCACTCATAAACCATCAAGACATAAATAGAATTCAACTAATCAAACAAAATGAACAATGATGAGAGTAATAATTTGAATAAGAAATTAACTATTATGATGATACTACGAATTTATACTAAATTAACTAACAATATAATGATGTGAATCAAAGATAAAGAATGTTAGAGAGAGAATTAAATCTACTTTTCAATTCCTAGAAGTATTAGAATAGATTGTTAAGAAACCCTAATCTTTATATTCTCACTAAAAGGTTAAATATAAATCTTAGACTTTTATGATCCCTAATTCAATTATACCATCTCTAGTCATAATCAAATTAGCATGAGAGGAAGGTTTGTTTTCCATTCTCATGACAAAACTCACAATCCTCTAGTTTAGATTTTTCTCTTCTTATCTCTAAGTCAAGAAAAATCCAAACTTTAAACCTTAATCAACAAATCTATGCTAAACAAATCAAGTCCTCTCAAAACTTCATTAACCTCCCTCTAATAGGAGTTTTGCTTTGATTCAATGGACTGAAATTACTTAAGCAATAAAGAGAAAACATAATAAAAGAACTTGAAGGTATTTTTATTGAAGGTTTAATGGAGGCTACAAACATAAACTAATTTTAACCCTAAACTAAACTATAGAGGGAGAGAGAGAAAACCCTAATTACACTAATTAAACTAATGGGGGAGAAGCCAACTTTGTTTTAGCCTTAACCATTTTTATATAGGAGAGGGTTAGGTTACAATTTCGTTTATGGGCTTTTAGGCTAGGTTATGGACCCATAAATCAAGTCCATAACCCAATTGGTTAAATCTAAGACTTCCAATTTTGGTCGTGTTACTGTAACATGCATTTTCATCAACTTATGCTTCTTTGATTGAGTCAACGCCTAGACTATTGGAAAGAGCTTTCTGAGCCGGTCATTTTGATATAAAATGGGCCTAATTCCGAGGCCTGAGTCCAAAGATATAGCCTTTTGAAGTTTTGTTGACTTTTCTTCAGCTCTCTAATCCGGTTTGAGTTTCACTTAACAGTATTGACTTGGGCTTTTTAAGGGTTTTTTCTCCATTAAACTTGGGCTTTCTTCATGGAACTTCTCTAGCAATCACTTTAGCTCCTTTTAGCGCCTAATTAGTAACAAATTGACATCTATTCAACTCCGAAGCCTGAAATACTCAAAAACACGTAATTAGTGATAAACTTATATTATTAATAACATAATTGGCTAAATAGAAATACTATTAAAGGGTTTAAACTACAGCTTTGGGCTCTTATCAAACCACCCCCAAACAGCATTTTGCTTGTCCTCAAGCAAATATGTGAAATTAAAATAAGTGGCCAAAAATATATTTTTAACTAGTCTCGTTTCGCTGAGTGCGACTACATTGACCATATGTAATAAGGCCTTAAACCACTAGGAATTCCCTAGTGGACGAGTTATAGCTTCGTGAGAGTTTTCTAGAAAAGGTACTCACAAACTTCATTTATACTACAACGACTAAAAAATAAAAGATTGTTCCCTAATTTTATCTCGGAATCTATACATCTCATCAGTATTTAAACAAGGATGATCATTCTAAAACTTAAACTAATACATGCATAATAATCAAATCATCTTAAGATAAATAACTATACAATGAACTATGATATGAAATGCAATAGCAGGTCCGTTTCTGAAACTTTTGGGTAGCGTGCCTAAGTAGGTTCTCACAAGGAATGTGTCAAAACACATAACACTCTGATTTTTCTACTCAAATTTGCTAACTCCAGTGTGCAGTGGGCAAACGTTTCCTCACAATCTCAATGACAATCCAAGGAAGCTGAGGTCGATCAAACACATCTACCACTTACTATCACACCAACCTATTCCTAATTGAGCTAGAGGTCTTTATTAGGTGATACGGAGTGTAGGTATTGGTTAAAGAAGGAAGGAAATGGATATTCAAAAAGACAAGTCTGAGAAAATAGGGTCTTCATATTATGTAACTAGAGAAAACCTTATTTTTTTGCTTCTACACTTTGTTTCCATCCTTAACCTTTTTATTTTGGCTTTTTGACTCCTTTTATTCTTTTTTTTTTGGAGTTTTTATTTTATTTCTATTTTTATTTTTATTTTTATTTTATTTTCTTTGGATGGAAACTTCTTTTTTTTTTCTTTTTTCTGAAGCTACTAACTAATTTTTGTTTACACAGGTTTTTCTCTTCTATTTTCTTTACTCATCCTATTTCTCATAGTTATCCAGATAGGTAGACTGATTTTATTTTTGTATTTTGTTTTATTAGGTAAGGGATTTTTGGTTTGTGGAAAGGCTAATAAAAGGCTCAGTGTGGCGACTAGCGGATAATAAATTTCATGTAGGTGTGAATTTTTGGCTATATCAATCCAAAGAGGGCCTAAATTTTCACTTAGGATATGGTGTGGTAATCAAGCAAGTGGATGTATGATTTCTCTACTCGGAATTTACTTCTCCCTTGTATCATCACTCAGATATTTCACTCTTATGAGGGTTTTAGGCTAGATGCTCACATGATATATATGTATTAAGTACTCTAACCTAGGTCTCAAAGAAATACTGCCAAGTACAATCAAAGATGCTCATACAAGATATTCATGAAAATATGCAATGACTATTATCTATATATTAATCTAAGTTTCAAAAATTAAATCCTAATTTAAGTACTACATGAGATTTCTAGACTAATATCATTATGGAAAAGGGAACAATACTATTATCACTAAGTGCCTAGTATAAACAATATTTATGATTTTTAATTTTTTTTATAAAGAAAAGAGTGTAATTTACATCCTAAAAGTGCCTAATATTTACAAATGTTTCTATCCCACCCCTAAACAATCGAACGCTTTGTCCTCAAAGTGTAAAGAGATAAGGAAAGAATTTACCATAGAAATGTGGCAATAATTGGCAGTACCTATAACAGAAATACTGTAAAGATGATATGATAATATGAAGCATAATTAAACTATTATGTACTAACTAACACAAACTCTACTGGAGTAAACATGACAGTCAAAGGGTGGCAAAAAGATTTGAAATGAAATTCCAAAATACGCTACCCCCAAACAAAATTGGAAAACTCTTTTTAAGTTTGAAAATGTTTGTTTGGCCTATACTCCAGAAAGGTGGTATGTTACAAAAAATTATATGGGTCTTTTTAAGTCAGATTCCCTAGACTTAATGTGCTATATATGTATTAGCATGCAATTTACCATATATCTATATTCTAAATAATTGTGGATCTTTCCATAAATAGTTAACACAGAATGCACTACCAAATAGAATCAAGCACCAAGACTTTCTACGACGCAACTTAGTGGAATGAGAGCGAGATCTGATGGACCTAGAACCTAATCGAGCGTGTACTCTCTTCTTTTCTGAATGAAAGGGTGTCCAAGTGAAAGATTGTGAAAAAAAATGGTTGTGGAAAATACTTGGAATGTGGATAAGTGTTAGAAGAAAAGGGTGAAAAGAATGATTGGATTCTATAAGGGATTAGCTCAGGTGGATGGTGGTCGGGTGGTGCTCTAGGTAGTTTTTGAGAGAGTGGATCATCACAGGCTCTTAGAAACTCATAGAATTCCTCATCTAGCTTGGTCGCATCTACATAATTATAGTATTCATCTGCATCTTTGAAAAAGTCATCAATCTCATCCAAGGAGTTGAAATTATGATCTTTGTCTTCTTCTATAAGAGGGGTATCTACTAGTGTGGGGACGAAAGCGTCGGCCACACTAATGTGAGATACAAAACTCTCAATGGACTTCACTTCTCCTTCTACAGGCAATTCCTAGTTGTCCTTGCTTGAGTCTAAACATGTTAATCTCCACAGAAAGATTTTCAAAAGAAAGAGTCATTGAGCCTTCCCGACAATTCATTTGGGCATTGGCGGTTGCCAAGAAAGGACGCCCTAAGATGATGGGAATAGAATCATGAGTAGTTTATGTGTCAAGAATAATGAAATCAACTGGGTAGTAAAAATCCTGAACTTTAACGAGAATGTTTTCAACTACGCCTTTGGGATACTTAATAGAACGATCGGTTAACTGGAAAGTCATTTTGGTTGGTTGAAGTTTTGTTAGACCTAGTTTTTTATATAAATAAAAAGAGAGTAAGTTAACACTCGCCCCCTAGGTCTAATAAAGCAGTTGTTATGAAGGTTTCACCTAAGGTGCATTGTACAGTAGGACGACCAGGGTCCTTGTACTTAACAATTTCGTTATGTTCAGATAAAGAGGGATATTGTTCAGTTAATAAGGCTTCATGGGGTATGTTGGTTTTCCTCTTCTTGGTGCACAACTCTTTTAGAAACTTAGCGTGTCCAGGTAGACTCTTTATAGCATCTAGAAAAGATAGGTTTATAGTTAGATTTTTAAACACTTCCCTAAGCTCATCAAAATTTTCGTCTTTTTTAGACACAATTAGTCTCTGGGGATACGGTGGTTTATCTCTATATTTAGCATAAGGGTCAACAATATTATTAGTCTTTGCTTTATCTTTAGCTGTTTTCCATCTAGGTGTCCATATTAGAACCTATACAGGTGTAGGGTCTTCAATTTCTATTATTGGGTCTTGTAAGGTTTTCCCTTTTGCTTGTGGTTTAACTGGTACTTCTACAGTTGTAGGGTCTTCAGTTTCTATTATAGTATTTGGTATGGTATCATTTTTAGTTTGCGGGTGATCTTTAGGCATAGTCACTTGGTTATCAACTACTCGCCATTACACTGAATACTTGTTATTTCAAAAACGGTGTTTGTTGACTTAGGATTAGGCACTGCTTGACTTGGAAACACGCCTGTTTGGATATTATTTTGGTTACGAGACATGTCAATAACCTTTTGGCACAAAGACTGCATCATTTGTTTCATCATATTAGAGTTTTTATCATATATGCTGATCTTTCATCAAGTTGGAGTTTTGTTGAATAATTTGATTTTGTTTTTCCAACAAGGTCACTACTACTACTTCTGTAGATGGTTGAACTGGAATTAAGGCTTGTTAAGCATTCATGCCTTGATGTTGATAGTTCTGGGTCATGGGCACTAAACCTCTATTCTGGTCACCTAAGTTTCCTTGTCCTTGAGGTTGAGTTAACTGGTTGAAGTTTGATGGTTGTGGTGGTGGTTGTGCATAAACAAGAGGACAATAGAAGTCAGACTGCTCAAGATTAAAACAGACATTATAACGAGTAGATTTAATGTTCATGACAAGAGTGGGTTGTTATTTAACAGAGATGGCATCTACCTTTTTAGTGAGGGCATCGATAAGAGTTTTAAGCTCGGGATCAGGTTTAACCTCAGAAGGAGTGGAGCGAGAAGAGTCATTACCTCCCCAATTATTGTTCCTCTTAGATTGATCTTCTAAGAATTTATAAGCCTCCAAGGCTCCTTTACTAAGAAAAGTACCCCCAGTCATGATATCTAGAACCTCTTTATGATAATGTGAAATCCCCTTGAAGAAAGCACGAACAAGCGTGTCTTTTGCAAGGTTATGATGCGGACATTCTATGAGAAGATCAGTGAAACGGCTCCAGGCCTCTGAAAAAGATTCATGAGGGTTCTGGTGGAAGAAATAAATCTTTTGAAGTATTTCATCGGTCTTCAGTGGTGGGTAAAACTGTTCCATGAACAATTGAACAAGATTAGCCCATGAGTCCACAGAGTTTGGCATTTGGGCAGTTAACCAAGACGCCGCCTTGTCGGTTAGGGTGAATTGAAACACCCTAAGTTTAACTTGATCCGGACTTACGCTAGGATGATGGAATGTAGTGAGAACTTGTTCTATCCTACACATGTGTTGATAAGGCTTCTCGTGGGCTAAACCATGGAAAACCGATAACAAGTTAAATATATTCGGGGGAATTCGAAAATCCCCCACTAGGTCTGCAAGAACGATGCACGACTTAAGGCCATCATTTGGTACTTTATAAAAATCAGAGAGAGGTGTCTCTGGTTCTATAGCCATTGATGCAGGTGTAGTGTGTGAAATTCTAGATAGGAGTATGATATTGCGTCTACAAAAAACAAGCCTGATTATACTAGAATTGAAACTCCTCTGACATAAGAGGCGAGGAGTGTAAGAAGGAGTACCTGAATGCCTCCTTGCTACGCTCATGAATAACGTCTTGTATACGTGAGCTCAGTGTATTTAACAAGTTAGAAACACTGAATAACTTCAAGAAATAGAAGTTTGTACTAACCTGTGAAAATCGGGCTATTCCGAAGAAGGTGCGGGGTGCGCTCAGAAACTGCCTAGGAAGGGCGCGGGTTTGCGCTCCTGTCTAACTCGAGTTCCAAGCGCTTCAGCGCAAGGCGCGCTCATAATTTGCCTGTGAAGGGTGCAGGTCGCGCTCGTGCTCATGCCTGAGGCGATATCCAGTGAGTTGAGCACGGGGCGCTCAGAATTTGCCTGACACTGGCGCAGGTCGCGCTCTTGCCTTTGTCAATGTCCAGTACGTTTAACATGCTCCAAAAAATTTGAAATTTTTATAGTAGTTTGAAAAGACGTCTATCAAGTAGTTTGTAAAATATCAGATCAATCGGAGCTATGAAAGTCCTTCTACAGCTCTTCAAAGTTTGTGAAACAGTTTTCAGACATAATACAAACAACCGAATGATTAACCAATCAAAACAGAGCAAAAAATCGCCAAAATTTTAATGGAGACTCATGACAGATCCTATGTATTCCTGTAAAAGTTTTAGAGCAATTAGAGTTCTATAAACCCTCCTTATTGGCTGGTGTTCCAGAAATTAAGTGTTTGCAAAACTGCAGAAATACATTGAAAACAATCCACTAGTTAGGTGGTCAAAACAAATCAAAAACTCGTCAAAGTTTTACTGAAAATTCTTGACTTATGATAAATACTCCTGTAAAAATTTTAAATTTTTTGGAACTTCCTAAGTAACCCTACTCGTCTGTTTTTCAAGAACTTACGGTTTGAAAGCCGAAATGCAGCACTGTAAAGATCGTATTAGTTCACTAGGTAAAACAACTAGGAAAAATCTGAAAATTTTACATTAAATCAATATCACATTAAAGATTACGCCTGTAAATTTTCAGAAATTTTCTAAATTTACAAATACCTTTACTGCAGTGTTTTTCTCTGTGAATCCGCAGCCCCTATGCCTAAAATAGTGAACAGTACCAAAAATATAAGAAATAAGAATGAAAAATTAAAAGGGTGGGTGGGTTGAGAATGGGGGATTGCCCCTTGGATTCAAGCAATTGAATTCTTATCCTGAAAGAATTTACGATAGCAGCGGCGCCATTTGATAGACACAAATTTACGTAAACTAACTATCTATGCGTAAACACAAATAATCAATTAACTAAATAAGTGTTTAGATCAATATTCCTACTCTCAATTCATTATGCAATATATAAAGAGTACGGCTTCGTTCCACTCATAGACCATCAAGAAATAAATAGAATTCAACTAATCAAACAAAAGGAACAATGATGAGAGTAATGATTTGAATAAGAAATTAACTATTATGATAATACTACGAATTTATACTAAATTAACTAACAATATAATGATGTGAATCAAAGATAAAGAATGTTAGGAGAGTATTAAATCTACTTTTCAATTCCTAAAAGTGTTAGAATAGATTGTTAAGAAACCCTAATCTTTATATTCTCACTAAAAGGTTAAATATAAATCTTAGACTTTTATGATCCCTAATTCAATTATATCATCTCTAGTCATAATCAAATTAGCATGAGAGAAAGGTTTGTTTTCCATTATCATGGAAAAACTCACAATCCTCTTGTTTAGATTTTTCTCTTCTTATCTTTAAGTCAAGAAAAATCCAAACTTTAAACCTTAATTAACAAATATATGCTAAACAAATCAAGTCCTCTCAAAACTTCAGTAACCTCCCTCTAATGGGAGTTTAGCTTTGATTTATTGGACTGAAATTACTTAAACAATAAAGGGAAAACATAATAAAAGAACTTGAAGGTATTTTTATTGAAGGTTTAATAGAGGCTACAAACATAAACTAATTCTAACCCTAAACTAAACTATAGAGGGAGAGAGAGAAAACCCTAATTACACTAATTAAACTAATGGGGGAGAAGCCAATTTTGTTTTAGTCTTAACCCTTTTTATATAGGAGAGGTTAGTTTACAATTTCCTGCATGGGCTTTTAGGCTAAGTTATGGACCCATAAATCAAGTCCATAACCCAATTGGTTAAATCCAAGACTTCCAATTTTGGTCGTGTTACTGTAACATGCATTTTCATCAACTTATACTTCTTTGATTGAGTCAAGGCCTAGACCATTGGAAAGAGCTTTCTGAGCCGGTCATTTTGATATAAAATAGGCCTAATTCCGAGGCCTGAGTCCAAAGATATAGCCTTTTGAAGTTTTGTTGACTTTTCTTCAGCTCTCTAATCCGGTTTGCCTTTCACTTAACAGTGTTGACTTGGGCTTTTTAAGGGCTTTTTCTCCATTAAACTTGGGCTTTCTTCATGGAACTTCTCTAGCAATCACTTTAGCTCCTTTTAACGCCTAATTAGTAACGAATTGATATTTATTCAACTCTGAAGCCTGAAATACTCAAAAACACGTAATTAGTGATAAACCTATATTATTATTAACATAATTGGCTAAATAGAAATACTATTAAAGAGTTTAAACTACAGTTTTGGGCCCTTATCAAATAGGGTGATCGATGGTGAATGCAAAAAATGGATAGTGGAGAAGAAGACTGGGATCCTCCCCCTTGTTTAGAGAGTAGAGAGGAAATATATAGAATTCCCTCCCCCCTTTGGTGCTCCATCCATTGATGATCTTTAATACATGTATTCATGTTCACTTTGTAACCATTTGGTAACTCATGACTCTTGAGATAACTAATTGTAATTATCCAATAAGTTAGTCTCAAGATATGATCAATGGTAATGACACGTGTCGCGAATATATTGTTGACAATATATGTCCCCCACATAGCCCCCTCTAGTTAGGTCTTGCTTTCTTAAGAACGATCTGACGAGAGACATAATTTGACACATGTCCAAGTGGAACAGTGAGCATGTTGGAGGGTGTGTGAGCGTAGGGCTAGGACCTTTAGTGCTTAAGTAAGCGTTCTGCTCGAGTGAGCACAGGTTAAGGGACCTTTTAGCGCTTATGTAAGCATTCTTCTCCAGTAGATCAAGGGACCTTTTAGTGCTTATGGAAGCGTTCTGCTCGAGTGAGTATAGGCCGAGGGACCTGTTAGCGCTTATGTAAGTGTTCTGCTCTAGTAGGTCAAGGGAAATTTTAGTGTTTATGGAAGCGTTCTGCACTGAATTGATCCTAGAAGTGTAGGTCCTCAATTAGCGAGAATTGATTGGCTATGTAGCCTCTAAGCTCGAGTGAGCATTTAGTCATTCAGAATGTTTGAACTTCGGAGAGCGTTTGAGTTCGTATGAATGTTTTGCTCTTAGAGAGAGTTCTGCACTTAGTTGATCCTAGAATTATAGGTCTCCAACTAGCGAGAAGTGTTAAGGCTAAGTAGCCTGTGGGCTCTGTAGCCCTGAGCTCGAGTGAGCGTTTAGTCATTCAGAATGTTTGAGCTTTGGAGAGCGTTTGAGTTCGTATGAATATTTTGCTCTTAGAGACCGTTCTGCACTTAGGTGATCCTAGAAGTATAGGTCTCCAACTAGCGAGAAATGTTAAGGCTAAGTAGCCTATGAGCTATGTAGACTTGAGCTCGAGTGAGCGTTATACCCAGGTGGGCGTCGTGACCCGAGTGAGTTTGCCTGCTCTAGTGAGCAGGTGGCTTTAGTGAGCATCCTGATTTGGAGATCACAGTTGATAGTAGTATCAATTTGTATGGAGCATTAAGCTTAAATTACATATGAATTGGACTATGCGTAGGGCGTGGCGCGCTGAAGCTAGTTGTAGTTAGCCCAGTTTGGTATTTGACCAGCGCAGCTGAATCGAACTATGCGACTTTTGTTAGCCCTGCAATAGATCATTAGGTCGCCCTATATCAAGTAAATAAAACAAGCTGATATGTCACAAGTTGGTAAAGGCTAATATTAATATATACAAAGTAGCCCCGTCTGATCAAAACTGGTGAGGTCAATGTCTTATCATAGTCGATAGCTTAGTTAAATGCACGTTGCTGGGTCGGGGTCCGACCTACTAGTAAGCGACCTGCAATATATGGGTAGCTAGCCCCAGCTGTCTCGAAGCATTTAAATTTATGAGTTTCTACTGTATCCATGGCTGGTCGGTGATTCCTCCTATTGTAACTTGAAAAGTTTGAAAGTCAGACAAAGGAATAACAAATTATTTCGTTTGCTAAGTGAACTGCTAAGACTTGAAAATGATGCAAGTAACTATTGCAGTATTCTCATTTAGCGACTGGGAGTCATAGGATTCAAGCTCGAGTTCAGACGTGTATTACCTTTTTGCCTATCCTTTCTCCACCTTTTGGAATGCACAACCGCGTGATATTAGCCTGCCCAAGTGAATCCAACATAGCCAATGGACTCTGCAGGTTAATATATAGGGTCCCTGTAGATATGTATGCGCAATAAAATGAGAGGTCAGTGGTTTGAGCTAAGCATGTATAGCTATAGCCCAATTCATATTGTAAGCGATTTGTATGTGAGAGGGAAACTTTGGTTGGACAGATCCAGCTACACCACATAAATTGATCTTTGATGCGAACCAAACTGTCAACTTGCGTATATTGAGCCATATGTCATCTGCGAACCTTACGTTATTACAGGTCGCCCAATAACGCAGTTATAAAGGCGTTCACGTGAATTATTAAGGCGACAGTGACCTTTGATTCTGCTAATTGATTATATATTGTCAAAGGTAAGCAACTGATCAAGGGACCTTTATATTCTCCATCATTCTAATATATAATTCAACTGACCACTCTGTGAATACTATTCCATCATATATATACTTGGTGAATATTCTCAGATGTATATTAGATGTATATGTAAGCTTTAAACAGAAATTGATTAATAGTAAACTGGAGATTGAAATTTTTATCAGGTCGAAACAAGAAAATTCGAAATAGAACTGAATTTTCAATTGTACGATCTTATAGCCAAACAAAACAGAAAGTTTGTATAGTAAGAGAAACTTATCTTTCATGTATCGATT
This sequence comes from Coptis chinensis, assembly GCF_015680905.1. Taxonomy (NCBI): domain Eukaryota; kingdom Viridiplantae; phylum Streptophyta; class Magnoliopsida; order Ranunculales; family Ranunculaceae; genus Coptis; species Coptis chinensis. Next base: position 53,248,791 of record NC_141456.1, on the reverse strand, counting down.
AACTCCATAGGTAAGCAAGCTTTTTTATTGATCAATCTCTTCGGAATAACCATCACCATGCTTCGTGGGCTTGAGAATAACAAGTGAAAAGTGTAGTTTCTCAAGAATTTCGACCCGCAAACGGCGCCAATGTAAATGTTATATTTCGTCTAACCTTACAGGTGTTGATGATTTGGGTAGAATGATATTGTGACTGAGTTCGACGGATCGAATTGCTTACTTATCCAGTTTGCTAGCGAACTGGAATGAAGTCGAACGTAGTTCATTGTTTAGATTTGAGTGATAGAGTGATCGATGGTGAACGAAGAAGATGGAGAGCGGAGAAGAAGCCTGGGATCCTCCCCCTTGTTTAGAGAGTGGAGAGGAAATATATAGAATTCCCTCCCCCCTTTGGTGCTCCATGAATTGAATGAGATCCACCTTTGGTGCTCCATTCATTGATGATCTTTAATGCATGTATTCATGTTCATTTTGTAACTATTTGGTAACTCATGACTCTTGAGATGACTAATTGTAATTATCCAATAAGTTAGTCTCAAGATATGATCAATGGCAATGACACGTGTCACGAATATATTGATGACAATATATGTCCCCCACGGGTTTTATCAATTATATGGCTAAAATTAATTGATTTAATTTATGATTTTATTGATTCTATAGTTTTCGGTTCGAGTCGGTTCGGTTTTGATTTGCAATATAGCTTATCGGTTCTATTCGGTTTCGGATGAAATATAAACCGATCCATTGACAACCCTACTCATGCCTGTTTTCAAATTCAACAAAGTCTTTCATATGTCTAGAGAAGCGACTACCACCTCTCTTTTCATAACTATAACGGATGACAATATAATAATATCTCTACCCACCACCCATGGAAGCTCTCAAGTCACACCAAGCTCTATTATTTTCCATCTCTTCCTAGAAATCTTCATGTAACTTTTATCGCTAGGAAGGGCTAGCCTGAGATTTGAGAGGCCCTAGACGAGCTCCCAAAGCGAGGTGACAAGATAATTAAATTAAATGTAAAAATAGGTTGTTTTAGCATGCTAAAATCATTCTAATCAATCAATAATAATACTATCTAAAGCAGTTGTTATATGGGAGTAGTCGTGTTCGAATTACTCTTGCTTGCATGTACTTGTAACAAATTTAGAATAATTAAATTAATCACTAATGAGAGAGAAATTTATAATATGAAAACAGTAAATATAAGATTGAAAAAATAGTAGATTTAAAGGTGAGAAAGATAATTAGAGAAGACTTAATCCACCATGCAATTCGATTTACTATTAGTTAGTTATCGAATTGACTTTCTTGATCCCTAGTGAACACCAAGTCCTCTCGGATCAAGGCTTTACTAGCATGAGAGTTTAGCTCCATCACAAATCTCTTTGGTGATGACTCTACACTCTAGTTCTCCATTATGAGCTCTATCTCTAGACACTCACAACGAAGAACTTGACATTCTTTATACAAAACAATACTAAACTAATGATTAATCATCCTCACATGGCTTCATAAACTTCCTTCTAATATAGGTTTAACCTTATTTCATTGGAATCATATTAACTAAATAAACTAAAGACATAATTGAAAAAGCAAATTAAATGAAGAACTAAAGCTTTTATTGATGGGAATTAATGGTGGCTATAATTGCTAAACCTAATTATAAACTAAAGAAACATAAGCCTAAATTAAACTAAGGGTTTGCTAGAAAAGGAGAGTTAAGTTTAGCCTTAACCCTCTTCATATAAGAGAGGGTTAGGGTTACATTTTCGTGCCTGTGCCAAAAAGGGGGACTTTGGGTCTCTAAAGTGAGCCTAAAGTCCATTAGGTCAAGTCTAAAAAGGCCTCAGTTGCTGGAAATTACTTTCATGCCCTTTTTGTCCACTTTTATAGCTTTGATTGGGGCAAGGCTGGGTCTATTGGAAATCCGATTCCGAGCCAGTAATTTTGACATAAAGTAGGCCAAATTCTGAAGCCCGAGTCCAAAGATACGGTCTGTTGAAGTTCTGTTGACTTTTTTGTCTTTTTTCTACCCAGATTGACTTTGACTTCCCAGTTTTGACTGGGCTATAAAAAGGATTTTCTCCATGATTCTGTAGGAACCGTTATGGTCGTAGTTTACAAATCGTGAAAACCATACGCAGCGGAATAAAGGTTCTCACAATTTTATTTAGAATCACACCTTAGATCAGGTGTGATATCTCTGAGAATTCAAGATCTACGAAATCAGCAACCTCTTGATCTTCTATTGTATTCCTATCCTTAGAATAGACGTTGTGTGGGCAACGATCTTCCAGCATCTTCTTCCTCTCTTGGCCTCTCTCACTTTCAAAGTTGGAACCGAATTTGGATCTCACTTTTCTTGAGCAAAACCTTGGTATTTCGCTAGAAAAAGGGTTTCTATTTATAGGCTACAACAAGGACCATGAGGAGAAATCAGGGTTAGGTCTCCTGACGGGCTTAGGCTTCCCATGTTCGCCCAGAACACACTGCCCAAGTCCATCAACAAATGACTTATTCAACTAAAGGCCATTTGTACTACCGCCCTAATTACAAATTACGTGTTATGTTTATGGGCTCCATATTATGTGCTCGTTGATCTCCCCGTGTTTAAGATATCGAATGCCCATTGATTAAATCAAGTTACTGACAACTACATGAATCAACTTCTTATGTCCTTGATCTCATTGTCATGTCGGATTAAATCTACCTGCAGGGTTTACATGACAATCCTTATGAGCTCCTCAAGGGGGCATCATCAACCTGACTTCCTGTGGGTCACGGATTCCTTCTATAATCAACAACACACCTTACATACAATGTCATTACCCAATCCATCGAGTTTGTTGATTCACAAATGAATCTCACTCATTGATGATTTAAAGCAATGTACAATGCACGTAAGTGCCCGTTATTATATCCGGATTAAGAGGACAAGCATCCATAATAACAGAAGTATTTGTTCTCTTATATAGTCAGTATAAAGAGAAACAACCTCACTTGGTCCTGTTCAATACACACAAAGTGTACTAGTATAATCATGTAGTCAAGATAGACTAATATTATACTACAACCGTACCAATGGTTTGTCCAAATCCATCTAGGTTGTGAACGTTTACTTATACTTTATAAGGTATTGATGATATGATCTTTTGTGTGTCACCACACACCATATCATCTACAACATAAAGTATTAGATGCATGCATATAACTAATAACATATATAATATGCATAACATTTGCCCATATGATTCTCATTCAAAATATAAAGAATTAGAGTTAATACAAAATAATGTTTTTAGTATATAACCTTATCAGATTCTTGGGCTTTAAATGTAGAACTTCCTTGCAAATCATCTTGACTCATTTTCCATGCAAAAGTGGTGCTTTTAGTCACCTAATAAACTTCAAGTCCTGGAATGCACAAAAACAAGTAAACAGCACTAACTCTCATTTATTATAAACATAATTGGCCTAATTAAGTACTATAAAGGGGTTTACACTACACTTTTGGGTACTTATCACACCACCCCCAAATAGCATTTTGCTTGTCCTCAAGCAAAGATGAGAAATAAAAACAGATAAGTTGCCAAAAATGTGGTCCTAACTAATCTCATTCTGCAGAGTGTGATTGTATTGACCATATGTAATAAGGCCTTAAACTACTGGGAATTCCCTAGTGGACGAGTTATAGCCTTGTGAGAGTTTTCCAGAGAAGGTACTCACAAACTTCATTTATACTACAACGACTAAGAGATAAAAAATAAAATTTCCTAATTAATCTCAGATATCTATACATCTCAATAACAATATAATAAGAACAGTGCTTTTGAAACCTAAGCTAGTACATGCATAATAATCAAATCATCTAAAAATATACATGCATGCTATGAACTATGTTATGAAATGCAATGGCAGGTCCGTTTCTGAAACTTTTGGAATAGCATCCTTAAGTAGGTCCTCACAATTTGTCAAGATAAAAATATTATGATTTTTCCACTAAATTAAGTTAGCTCACGCCATTGTTCAGTGGGCACACGTTTTCCTCATAATCTTAATGACCCAAAGGAGCTGAGGTCGATCAATCACATCTACCACTTACTATCACACCAAATTATTCCTAATTGAGCTAGAGGTCTTTATTAGGTGATACGGGGCAGAGGTGATGATTTAAGAAGAAATGGAATGGATATTTAACTAAACAAGTATGAGATAATAGGGTCTTCAGTTACATGTAACTTGAGAAAACCTTGTTCTTACTTTGCTTCTACAGTTACTTAGTTTCCATCATTAGCCTTTTTATTTTGGCTTTTCGACTCCTTTTATTCTATTTTTGGAGTTTTTGTTTTTTTTCTAATTTTTTTATTCTTTTCTTTGGATGGAAACTTCTTTTCTTTTTCTTTTCTAAAGCAACTAACTAATTTTGGTTTTCCACAGATCTTTCTTGTTTCGACCCCACCTACGTGGCAAACGTCCATTAGTAGGGGTCTCTATTTTATTCATTTAATCAACAGGACTAAAGCCCAATTCGCAATATCATGGATCAATGTACAGGCCCATTTACTCATGTGTCTAAGGCTGAACCTTAGCCACATGGCTTGCCACTAATATACGTTGATTTATGTCCAGATTCATTTCTTATCAAAGAGATAGTTATCAGTTGACAGTTATACTCTATCACAATTACTCAAGATACAAGATTACTTGAGCTACAAGGACTCTCTACTCTACCTCTATAAATATCAAACTATTTTTCATAAGGAACTACGTGGAAACTTGATCCCGAGAACCAATCTTGGATGCGTAGGCAGCCATTATTTGGTTCGGGTTTCATCTCCCCAACATCAAATTCCTCTGTTTCTTAGTGTGTTCTTTACCATTGCTCGTTGTGTTGTTGAGCGGTTTCTTGCGAAACATAATTGGCGCCGTCTGTGGGGATTTAGAATTCATTATCATGTGAAACAATCAAGATGGTAAGCACAAGAAGCGGACCAAATAGTCGACATATTCCTCCTGCTAATAATACTCGCAACCCTCAAAATTCAAATCGCCAATGCAAGAACCGTTGAACAATCAAGTTGATCCTAGTAGTAGGATCAATTCTCAACATCCGATCAGAAGGTAGCAAGAACCGCCACCGCCTCGCCATTGCAAAGGCCGCATAAACCGCCCGGCACCAACCCTAACAGCCTTGCAACAAGAAAACCGACAAGTCGGTAATCCTCCATGCGGTCCGCCGTCTGTCCATGTCGATCCTTCAGTTGACATGGATATGGACGTGGACATTACTCTCACGCCAACTAACGGAAAAGGTGATAGTAACAGCCAATTCACCCCAAATACAGTTGAGCGGGAGTTACGACGAGTCAAAAATTTAAATAGAAACTTAAGAAGGAAGCTGGCAAAGAGGCAAAGGCCGGTGGACGATGTTGCAAATTCAACAACATTAAGGCGACCACGAAGGGACGCAGGCCATTCCAGTGTATGGGACCGTCTTGACGATCCACTTCGTCATCCTCAGTAACGTGCTATTTCTCAAGCACAATCAACCAGTGCACGCTCTAGGAGTAATGACCCTATTACCCATACTTATGGGGAGAATCGGATTGGCAGGGATAACTACTATCCTAGACATGTCCGATCTCAAAGGGAAGATTTACCTCTGAGAAGCAATTTCAGGGAAGACCGCCGTCCTCCGAGATATGTCCGACATGACTGGGAAGGCGGGCATCCCAGACAAGAGCTACAAAACATGGAGAAGTGGTATAATTATTCCGACCACCCGGCCAAGGGTGACTACCGACCTATACAGGCTGGTTACAGGGATAGACAAAGACAATCACCGGTCGGAGTGATGATCGCGTGCATCGCCAAAGATCTCTAACTCCAATAAGAGATAATGGAAGGTATCCTTCTCCACATGGGCACGACCGGGCCCCAGTTGTTCGAGCCAATACTTTAACTCTAATGAACAACAACAAATTTGAAAGAGTTGATTGCAAAAGAACTTAACGATAGAGAGTCAAAGGGATGTAAGAATGAAAAACTTGACAGTCAATGATGGCGTACTTGATAAGTTTTCGGTCGACATTCAAGAAGCTTACCACCATCCCGACTTCAAACAACCCGATTTTCAACTTTATGATGAGTCGGAAGGAGATCCTGGCTTGCATGTTCTATCGCTCAAAAAATAAGTTGGTGTTATGGGGTGGAGATGATCCGCTCTATGTAAGCTTTTTCCATCGACTCTAAAGGGAGAAGCATTACGCTGGGTTAGTGAGTTGCCTTCAAGATCAATTCACCAATTCAATGAACTAGAAAATCAGTTTGTTAATCGTTTCCGCCACAATTGCAAGACGCCAAAGGATGTCGACTCACTTCTGAACATCAAGCAACAACGTGACGAGAAGTTACGTACTTTTGTTACTAGGTTCCGAAAGGCAGCAGCAGATGTTCTAGAAGTTTCTGATGGGATGCTTCTTTTCGCCTTTAAAGAAGCATTATATTATGAAAGAGACAGAAGTTCGAACTTCATTGTAAGGGATCTTTACCACTCTCTAATTAAAGATGTCCCTAAAACTCGATACGATCTGTATGTTAGGGCTGAACAACACATTCGTATTGAGGAGAACCTATCGGCGAAAGCAGCAAGGGACAAAGATATTCGGAGTAAAGATTTTTCTGAAAGAAAAAATTTTAAGCCGAAGCAAGGACAGTCAGATCAACAACATAACGATGGAAAGAATGACAATCAGAAGCAAGTCAATTTCAATCGTGATGGAAAAACTCTACCTGAGCTAAAACTGACCCCGCTCAATGCCAAGTACTCTGTTATATATGAGAAGTTGAAAAGTGGGAATCTTCTTTCCCCGCCGTATCCACTTCGAAGATACCAAAGCGACAAAGGGACAAAGCCTTGTGGTGTAAATTTCATAATGACTATGGCCATGAGACGAAACTTTGTCGCTCTCCGGTCGGATTTAGAAATTAGTGGAGAAAGGACTTTTGAACGAATATCTTACTTAAAAACTCTCAACAGTTTCTTTTCGCAACTTATGAGCATGTCATTAATGTCTCCCATTCTCATGTTGAGTCTCTTTCCAAAAGTCGAGTAAGAATCAAAAGCGTTTGAAAGTTAGTTATGTTGGTGAATTTAACCGTATCAACAAAGTCGATTTTGTCAAAGGAATCCGGACCGACTTCAAGAAGAGCCCCTCCAATTCATCGATGATGATCTCCGTGGTGTATATCACCCTCACTATGACGCAGTTATAATTTCTGTGTCTATAGGTGCTTCTCGTGTTCAACGGGTAATGATCGACACCACGCCACTTCCACTTCGGCATTTTCAGTAGATGTTATTCTCGATGCAACTTCGAGGGGTATGATCATCGCCAAAGACAATCCTATCATCGATTTTGATGGGACAACATCTTCAGCGGTTGGAAGAATTACCTTACCAATCAAATTAATGAACAAAGAAGTTGAGCTCGATTTCTTATTGATGGACCGTCGATCCCACTATAACGCAATTTTGGCAGCGAGATGGATACATTCCATGGGGTCAGAGTCTCCACATTTCATCGGTGTCAAGTTCCCATTCTCCTCGGGCATATTTGCAAGGTTCAGAGTGACCGTATCCGCCCATTCCCCGTCATGACAAAGCAATGGATGACTATAAAAAAATCTGAAGTTCGAGGTAATACGATCCTTGCAAATGCCCCGCCTAAGTTTCAAGCGCTACCAAAGCGTGCCCTCCATCTATAATATTGAGGCTCATGTGCAAGGGCCGCCGACAGTGGATCGACTTTTGGAAGTACAAGTAGGAGATTCAGCAGAAGAAACCACTTTTATTTCCGCTGAACTTTCGAGTGTAGAACAACAAGAGTTGGTTTCCCTTTTACAGAAAATAAGCGTATCTTCGCTTGGAAAATTGAGGAAATGCCGGGAATAGACCCTTCTGTTGCCTGTCATAAACTTGACATTGATCCAAGTTTTAGGCCGGTTAAGCCAAAACCAAGAAGAATGGCACCTGATCGAAGCTCAAAGTTAAAGAGGAGATTGATAAGCTACTTGCGGTTAACTTTATCCGACGAAGTTACTTACCCAAAATGGCTTGCTAATGTCGCCGCGCGATTGCCAAAAAGAATTGACAAATCAGAATTTGTATTGACTTTACAAACCTTAACGCAGCTTTTGTCCGATTCATCCGTATCCATTGCCACGAATTTTTTCGAACTAGTGGATGCCACTTCGATTCCAACGCCTATCTTTCATGGATGCTTCTTCGTGGTACTACCGATCTCTTTGAATGTTGATGACCAAGAGTTCACCGCTTTCATTACCGACCAAGGCATTTTCTGCTACAATCGTTATGCCTTTTGGTCTGAAAAAATGCCGGTGCAACCTACCAAAAGCTTGTCAATACAATTTTTCCGATCCGTTGGGGATAATAATGGAGGCTTATATTGATGATATAGTCGTTAAATCGAAGCTTACTGGTGATCATCTTTCCGATCTTCAACTTGTTTTTGATAGGCTTAACAAGTATAACATGAGACTCAATCCCGCCAAATGTTCTTTTGGCCTCTCTTCGAAAAAATTTCTCGATACCTCATGACTCATAGAGGTATTGAGGGCTAATCCCGATCGATCCGTGCGTTATTGATATGCCATCACCAAAAAATAAGAAGGAAATTCAACGGCTTACTGGTCGGCTTGCCGCTCTTCATAGATTTATTTCTAAATATTCCGATCGTTGTCATCCCTTCTTCCAGACTTTAAAGGGGGCGGCAACTTGGAACATTGATTGTGAGATGGCATTGCAAAAAACCGAAGAAATACTTGGTCGGGTCCTCCTATATTGACAAGTCCTTCAACGGTCAACCCATTGGCATGTACCTAGCAGCTACAACTCAAGCTGTTAGTGCTTCTTTTTCGTCGATGATGGTAGACCCGCCTTTTTATCGATAAAGACATTAACCGGAGCCGAGTCTCGTTATTCAAAGATGGAAAAAATGGCACTTGCATTGGTTCATGCCGCCGTCGGTTAAAACCATACTTCGGGGAGGTTGGTCGAGTTTATCTTGGCGAGTATCCCTTTACGCAAAGATCTTTCAGTAATGCACGGAATCAAGCAGATTAGCGAATGGGAAAGTTATCTTAGTGCATATAGCATTGTCTTTGAAAGTCGTACTGCTGAAAAAGGACATGCTCTTGCTTCTTTGATAGCTGATTTTCCGATTGATGATTCTCCTATTGACGATTTCTTGCGCCAAGAAGAATCTATGGAAGACATTCTGCCACCAATAATTGGGGGCGACGAAGACCAACTTGCAAATGCAATTCCTAATCCAATTGACTTATGGATTGTTTATTCAGATGGCTCCCATAATAAATCTGGGTCTGGAATTGGATGCGTTTTTGTTAAACCCGGCGGAGAGAAGATTGAGAAATCTGTGCGACTTGGCTTCGCCGCTTCAAATAACGAAGCCGGTATGAGGCTGCCGCTTTTGTGCCTTGAGAACGACTTTGAAACCGGGTCGCGAAAAGCTCTAGTTATACACGGATTCTCGCCTTGTAGCCAATCAGTTTGGCGGGTCTTTTGAAGCAAGAGATGACCGTATGGCGGCTTATCTTGGTTTGATACATAGCCTTGCTCGACAATTTGATAGCATCTCTATCACTCAAAGACCCCGAAATGACATACGTCATGCTGATTCACTCGGCTTATCTATCCGCCGCCCGTTAGAAGCGAAGAGTCAAGACACATCAATCGTGGAGTTCCGTAAAGAGCCAAGCATTGACTTTACCGAAAAAGAATTGCATGACTTGTATGTACACGAAAAGCAATTACTTGTTTTGCTTGTACGCAATAAAAAAAATCGACCCACGATATAATCGCACCAATCATGACTTCGAAGCGGAAAAGGGAGATGGAAAATTCACAACATGACCATACCATACTTTGGATCTTCCATTAGAATCTGTAGATCCATTTGTTCCTCCCGAATTCGCCTCCCAAAACAGATAGTGAGTTGGTACATGAAGCGGATGATAGTCCCGGTTCCCGATATGATACTATCGAGCCGATTGATAATCTCCGATCGCCAAGATTGGCGTCTACCTTATATAGACTACTTGCAAGTTTCTTCGCTTCGCCCGAACCAAAACTCGCTGAAAGAATCAAACGCGATGCATGGAAGTTTTGGTGATATATCATTCTTGTGAGGAAGTTTGCACTTATATCGCAAAGGCTCGGACTTAAACCCTATGTTGCGATGCCTCTCAAAACAGGAAGGACTTCAAGTTTTGGAAGAGATTCACTCCGGCTTATGGCGGAAGCCACCCAAGGGACGAAGTTTAGCTCATAAAGCTATGACCACACGGGGCTATTGGTGGCCAAAGATGCAAAAGGATGCAAAACACCTATCCGAGAGGTGTGAGCCATGCCGAAAAGCACGATAATATGAGTAAACTACATTCTCGAAGTTGCATCCCATGCTAAGCCCGTGGCCATTTGCCAAATGGGGCTTAGACATTGTTGGTCCTTTACCTAAAGCTCCGGGTAGTATCACGATTCCTTCTTGTGGCAACCGATTACTTTACCAAATGGGTAGAAGCAGAGCCTTTGGTCCAAATCCATGCTTCCAACGCCAAAATGTTTTATGGAGAAATATTGTTTGTCGTTTTGGCATCCTCGCGGCACTTGTATCGATAATGGTAAACAATTTGATGCTGAAGAAATTGCCGGGATTCCTGCTAATTTGAAGATACGGCATAACTTCTCCGCACCTTATCATCCGCGAAGTTAATGGGCAGGCGGGCCCACCAATAAGGTGATTTTGGCCAACTGAAGAGGCGTTTGACCGGCGCCAAAGGAAATTGGGTCAAGGAGTTACCGGTATCTTGTGGGCTTATAGGACAACGCCAAAATATTCAACCGCATTATCACCTTTTAACCTTGCATATGGTGCTAAAGCGATTTACCTACTGAACTGATTTCCGGTACATCTCGGTCGATTCTTTGTTGAAACAGTTCTAATGACACGCTTTGGCTCGACCAAAAGCTCTTATTGATGAGGTTCGTTCTGAGGGACTACAACAGCTTATTAAGTATCAAGCTGACATGAAACGGAACTACGACAAGAAGATCCGTCCTAAGTCTTTTCCTCCTGAAGACTGGATTCTTTGTAGAAACTCAAAGCTTATAGAATCAGGAAAGTTTGGGGAAAATTGGCAAGGACCCTACATCATAGATCGTCCAGCATCTAAGGGGTCATATTTCCTCTGTACTATTTCTGGAAGAATAATAGAGAAGCCATGGAATGCTTACCACCTTCGCAAGTTTTACCGTTAGGAAATTTTTTGCAATTTTACATTACTCCATCAATAACAAATCTATCTATCTATGTAGTTCGTTCTATGTTATCCATCAATAAAGGCATTCAACTTCCATTCTCTTAGTTTGGTTGTCATTTTACATTTCTCTATTCGTCTGTACTTTTACTTTAAACAATGTCATTCATTAACGTTCATTCTACGGAGGTCATTCATATTATGCCTTTTTCGGTCAAAGTAAATTCGATTCATGCCTACTTGACGGAAATCCGAGTCAATAAGATGGTTATTCTTGCTCGGAACAATTATTGCAATACTCCCACAATACAATATCCATGCTAATTCCACTACTAAGGCAATGACGTTGTGTTTTAGTTTGGTCCCAGTGCACGGGTGACGACTTTGAACCTGTGACAACTCCAACAGTTGTCAGGCCGTGCTTCACGTTCGGTACAAATATTTTAACAACTGAATAGCTAGGTTCATGGAGGTCGATCATGTCCCCTTTACCTTTCAATAACTTTCTCCAATGGTTCTATATTGGGAGGTTTTTCTCTCTACATGGGGGCGTCTCGTTCTTTTACATTCATAAATCAACAACACTAAGTTTTATACAGGTATGTTATCTGACATCACAATGATATTCAATAGCCAATACATACTTTATTTTTATTTTCATAAAAAGAATTTTTAGCTCTACGATATTACATACTCACAATCACATGATCATTGGTTTGGGAAAATCCAATGGTTTCTTCCCAACTTTTCGCATATACAACTCGTACAAATCCTTGTAATTCATCTTCTCATGTTCTAGTTCATCTCCCGTTTCTATTAAAGTCTCTGTCAGTTGTCTTACGGACGATTCACAGTGTGCCATTTGCACGTGATCTTGGCCGAGCCGCTCGTTTAAATCTGTCATTCGCTTGTTATTTTTCTCAACCTCTTTTTGCGCACATTTAAGTTCCTGATCTTTGGTCACCACGACTGACTTCAATTCTATCACATCTGCTTTTAAGTGTTTGTGTTCCTCCATTATCTCACAGGCTTTCCCAAATTCTTCGTACGCCATCTCCTCTGCTTCTTCCGTCCGCTCGGTTAAGTTTTTGTTTTCGTTTTCTAACTCTCTGATGGTTCCGCTTAACGCTTTGTTTGCCTCTTCCAATTTTTGGTTGAGTATCTTTACTTTCTCTATTTCTTCTAAGGCATTGACTTCATTCGAAACGATATTTTTCTTCGTGACTTTTTCATAAATTTCTTTGGCCCATTACTACGCCGTTTTTAACTCAAGGGCAAAAATATCTGATTTCATCATTTTTCAGACTTAAACACAAGTTTGCAATAACTGATAAAATAATACTATCATACCTGGTTTATACTATCGAAAATCATTGACATTGCTCTGTCATATTCTCCGATGTTCTCCGTATTCTGGTCACATTTTTGATATTTTTCGAGCCCTTCCATTGGCGTAATCCCGGGCGATCCCTTCACTTCGTCTTCCAAGCTTGAACATCTCTGCTTCATCTGATATTTTCATCGGTTTAATGTTGGACACAAATTTCTTGACCGTCCCAACGCAATAGTAAAAATCAACTGTCAACTCACCATTAACAGATTCTGTGGTTTTCCTCCATGAGTAGTATTACCCCTGACAGTACTTGCCAGTGGTTGTTGGATTCTTTGCTCCTGCATTTTGCGTTGCCGTTTATTTTCTTTCACCGACTTTGTGTTCTCTGCTGCACTATCTTTTGTAAGTATCACTGTTTCATTCTTTTCCTGTATATACCAAACCAGAACGAGATATTACATTTCACCACACTTTTACATATCTATGTTTTATACGGTACATACCTTTTCCTCTTGATGTTGCGTATGCATTATATTTCGTCTGGGATGTTTGGTGCATTGTAGTCTCGTCCCTCGAGGCATCATACATTGTAACGTTGGTTGTCTCTCTTGGTCTCCGTTCGCCCGTTTTCTTGTGGCACATCTTCTTTTGTACAATTCGCTTTTTTTGCTTGGCAAACTCAGCACTAGTTCTCGCTGTGTTAATTCCGTTACATCTTCTTTTTCACTATCGCTATCGCTGCCAAATATTGCATTTCTGAGAATCTTACTCTTCTTCGCCATTTCACTATGTGTCTCCTTGGACCTATCGGCCCGTTGTTCGATACCCCCATAGTGACGAAAATCAACAATGTCATCAAAGTAGCTCAGATCTACCAATCTTTCGTCAGAGCATTCATGAAAGAAGAAACGAAGGTTGTTCTCCACTTCCTTATCCAATTCAATGTCTGGTAGTGTACTAGCGTTTTCTGTTAGACACAAAATGACTCGTGTTAGTCAACAGTTTACTCGTAGTACAATTTTCAATACTTATATTTGGGCTTACCTCGAAATCTGTTCGGCACTTTAAACTCTGTCGGATTCCACTTCCCTCGCAAGCGGTACAGAAATCTATCCCATCCGGTGTACACTTTTGGGAACCCTTTAAAACTTCTGTTTGAATCTTTGAATTCAACTTTAAATTTTATATACCCTTTCGTTAGTATGGCTTTCGGTCGTATCAACGCGAAGATTTCTTGAGCCCCAAACCTTCTGTTAAATTCATTTTGTAAACGGTGCGCTCTTGTAAAGATTAACCGTAACGATATTGGCGGTTGTCCCCCCCGCAATTTTGCCCACCACTCCAAGATAATTGCGCTATTTCTTTGCTCAACGGGATTGCATTCCTGCAATTTAATTGTGTGTAAGCCATTACTACTTCATCTTCTTCGACTTTCGTTTCAAATTCGTACACTTCATCCATCTCAAATTTCTCGACTCCTAGTATTTTCTATTTCCTTAAAAGCGACCATCGACGCGGTTCCGGATAGTTCTTTATTCCATCACACCTTCTTTCCACCTCACCAAGTCTGCGGATCGCCATCGAAGTTTTCTTCTCTCGAAAGTGTTTTTTCGCCAGATAGTACGGTAGTTTCTACCTGAAAAAAAGCAAATAAAACCGGGTCAGATAGGTCAAAAATCGGGTCAGAAAGCTCAAAAACCGGGTTCACTGGGCCAGATTAATGTAACACAGGTACGGTGCCCTTCCTTTGCTGGTGTTGCACCGTATCTTGTTCGTTATTTCATATTTCCGCATGCACCAAGCCGGATTATAAAACAGTGGTTACGATGCCCCTCCTTTCCTGGCGATGCACTAGATCGTGTTTAAAGTTTCAATTTTAACTTTTAAAACCGCCAGCACGTACAACGCGTCTTCTTCCACATTCGTTTTCAGTCCAGAGCTTCCACATCAGTCTAAACGGCAAGCTCTCAACAAAACAATAAATTACACTGTTACATCAAGCCATAAACGCAAACAAAAAGCGCCACCAACTTCACAAGACTACTGCCATTTACCGCTAGAACTTCGGGATGGAGTAACATCAACATTTTCCGACTCCAGTTTCACGATCGCTTGTTTTTCTCCTTGTGGTTCATCCTATTCTCTAGCATTACGACGAGAAGCCTCGAAATCGGGCTTGACTCGATTGCAACAAGAAGAAGAAGACTACTAGCTCGTTATAACATCATCGGTTTCCATGTTCACTTTCACCGATCTGTTGGTAGTGTGGTAAACTATCGGCTAGTTTGGTTATGGGATCATGTCCCCGCTAAAACACTTCACACCACCACAAACAAGCAAAACCAACCCAAAACCAAAAGAGGTTGTCTGCAATGTGATCCAATCACGACAAACACGCACCTCGGTTACCGCAAAAAACCAGTGAATATGTAGAAACAAAACGAACAAAACAAAAAACAAAAGACGGAGAAGAAGATGATGAGGCGAGGGGTTACTTGGAAGTAGAGGCTACGTAAGACGAGGTTGAGTATCGGATATAAGACCGCAGCCTTTTCTTCGCCTACCCGCAGCTTTTTCTTCGTCGAACCCCATCTTTGGTTTGGATGAGTCTCTCCATTATCCGTTATTTATACTTTCCTTGAGCTGGTCCGGTCTTTCGTTTGGTGTATAAGTCTTCCATCCAAACCGACTTAAGATGGGAGACTCACTGATAAGCGTTATCCAATCCGGATTTAATTTAGGAGTCCTAGTTTCGTAGTCTTTTCACGTGACATCTTTTCATTATTTCGGACATATATCGAATTCCTATTATTTCGTTCACCGTAATTCGCCGATTTATGTCCGTTCCGTTGGATAATTCGCGGATTTTTCTCCATAGTTTTCAACGGTCTAATCCTAGTATTGCTATTCACTGGGTAATGCGATCATCGACATCACTTTCGCTTTGTTACGACATGCATTCGCATGCGATTAATCACTCAATTTCTTTTTGATATTTTCGCCAGTATTTTATTTATGTGCATTTTTTCTTTTATCCGCATTTTCGCCATTTTTTTCTTTAACTACGCCATTCGGCCCAAAGACACGTTAATTTAACATTATTTCGTTTCCGATAATTCACGACTTCTGCCCGATTGTCCATTTTTCTTATCAGTTACGTTCACACGACACTTTGTTATACACTCCGCTTACTCTTCTTTGCCATGTGAACTTTGTTCGCCTGACAAAGAGGGGGCGGTGTTTCGACCCCCACCTACGTGGCAAACGTCCATTAGTAGGGGTCTCTATTTTATTCATTTAATCAACAGGGCTAAAGCCCAATTCGCAATATCATGGATCAATGTACAGGCCCATTTACTCATGTGTCTAAGGCTGAACCTTAGCCACATGGCTTGCCACTAATATACGTTGATTTATGTCCGATTCATTTCTTATCAAAGAGATAGTTATCAGTTGACAGTTATACTCTATCACAATTACTCAAGATACAAGATTACTTGAGCTACAAGGACTCTCTACTCTACCTCTATAAATATCAAACTATTTTTCATAAGGAACTACGTGGAAACTTGATCCCGAGAGAACCAATCTTGGGTATGTAGGCAGCCATTATTTGGTTCAGTTTCATCTCCCCCAACATCAAATTCCTCTGTTTCTTAGTGTGTTATTTACCATTGCTCTCGTTGTGTTGAAGCAGTTTACTGCCGAAACATTTCTCTTTATTCTCTTTACTCATTATATTCTCAAACTCATTTAAAGATGGGTAAGATTTATTTTTTATTTTTATTGGTTTAAAAGATGGGTAAAGGATTTGTGGTTGCGAAAATGCTAATTGAAAGGCTCAGAGGAGCGACTAGCTGATAATTACTTATAGGTATGAATTTTTAGCTATATCGATCCAAAGAGGGCCTAAATTCTTGCTTATGATATGGTATGGTGATCAAGCAAGTGGATGTGTGATTTCTCTACTCATATTATATGTCTCATTTGTGTCATCACTCAGATACTCACTCATATGAGGCTTTTAGGCTAGAATCTCACAGGATATGTAAAATTAAGTAGTCTAACCTAGGTATCAGAAAAATACTGCCAAGTACACTCATACATGCTCATGCAAGATGTTAATAAAAAGATGCAATGACTATTACCTATGTATTAACCTAAATTTCTAAGAACTATGCTTAATTTTATTGCTACTTGAGATTTCTAGACTAATATCATCATAGAAAAGGAAATAATATCATATTAATTCTATTGTTCAAGAAAAGATGCAATGACTATTACCTACATATTAATCTAAGTTTCAAAAATTTAATCATAATTCAAGTACTACGTGAGATTTCTAGACTAATATCATCATGGAGAAGGGAACAATACCATTATCACTAAGTTCATAGTATAAACTATTTTTATGATTTTATACTTTCTATACGACAAATAATAAGTAATATTCAACATAATATGTGCTTAAATATTTACAACATGTTTCTATACCACCCCCAAACAGAATCATGCTTTGTCCCCAAAGTATGGAATGAAAATAAAAGATAGAGAGTATTATAGAAACGAGCTTGGAAATGGGAGCACCTATAAAAGAAAGTTAAACGATACAAATATAAATAATAAAATCCAGACAGAACACCTATATGAGTTCCATCCATTATGGATATAAAAGGAAATAAAATTCGCTTGGGACATAAGCAGACACTAAAAAGAAATATAAATATTACCATATATAGTTGTTTCTAATCATGCATTTTCCTCCGTTTGCTCCTCACTTGGGAAATGAGGCTCCTTTAAGTCTTGCATATCTATGACTATTTTCCAAGCCTTCATCCTGTTTTCATCTACCCTAGCCAACCTGTTTAGTGCAATTTGGTCGGACGGGGTGCATGGGGCTACTAGATGAGGTTGTAGGCACTAGCCAGGCTAAACCATAGTACATAAATAACGGACTATAGCATTGGTCGGGCGTATCGTATCAACCTTAACCCAATCAGTGAAGCGTGTGCAGAATTCCGGGAAAAAGAATCTCGTTATGCGGCAAACCATAACAGGCATGAGAAGGTACTCATGCCTCATCGTATGGGCTCTTGCTAAACTAGACACTATGGTCTTGGGAATGTCAAAGTGCATACATCCCTCAGCTAAAGCAAGGAAAATGTTACAAGTGGCGTTATTCAGAGTTGAGAAACTCCATTCTCCTAATATATTGAGCATATATAATGAAAAACATAGTAGAGCATATGTTAAGGGACAAGCTTTTAGGCTTTGTTTGGCTGCAAGAGATATTGTATTACTTAACTATGATTAGGTGTTACACGTCATGAGATGAAATACTTGTGTGTCTGCCTCTTATCCTGCCACATGTTTTACTTGGCTACTGTTTGGTTGACATTCACACGTATAAACTCATTTTTTATATTATACAAGAGAAAAACTAAAAAAAATAAATAAATAAAATCGTATACAAAATTTGCAAATAAAAACTTAAAAACAAATAAAAAAAAAAAAAAAAAAAAAAAAAAGTCTAATTAAATATTGAATACATAAGCACCCAATTGATTTATACAAAAAACATCCCCTAAAAAAGGAAAGTCCCAATTTGATGAATAATGTGAAGATTTAAACACCACTTTTTTGAAAAATAAAAAATTTAATGTGAGAAAATAAAAAATTTAATGTGAGAAAATAAAAAAAGCGGAGAGAGAGAAAATACATAAGGTTTGTGATTCCATTAGTACGATTCCAATGGAGGAGAAAAAGATAGGGAGAGCATTCTTTATGTGTTTTTATTATTATTTTTTTCTCTTTCATGGATAGAAAACACGTTTTAGCTAATCTGGGCTTTTCCTTTGGATTTGCTTATCCACACTTTTGTGTTTCTGCAATTCAAGGGACTTACTAGAGTATCCACGTTTTAAACAGACCAAACACCTATACAAGATAAACATGACTACCACGTCACCAATTCCTAAATATAGACTCTCTATTCACACTGACAAACAGAGCCTTAAGGGCTATGTTATTTTGGCCTTGGTCTTCTAAACGAAAAACGCCTACCCCATAAGTCTCATGGAAGTATGCATAGTTATAATAGAAGGCATTATCCGACATGTAATTCCATGTGTCTTGGCCAGGAGGCATAGTAAGTCCTAGCGCCAATGCTAACAAAAATTTGCTTAAATCCATTATTTCATTGTTTATGGTGACAGAGAACACTTGTTCTCCATCTTGGTTATTAGAGAATTTACAATTATCATAGAAATAAGCAATAACTTGATGTGAATAAGTATCACATGGATATACCAAGAGAGGGTGCCAACCTAATTGGTTAACCATGTCGTCAAAATAAAAGCCATAAGTGTCACTATCAAGCAAGTCATAAAAAGACGGTTCCGGTATAATTTTTGGAATAGACATAGCAAACAATTAATGAATTGAGATACTGGAAGTTAGAAAAGTGGAACCTGGAAATCCGAGCCTGCTATGTAGCGGTGAGGGCGCGCACGAGTAAGCATATTGATGGGCGTGCACGAGTAAGAATATTGGTGAGCGTGGTGCGCGAGTAAGAATGCTGATACAAGTTTATACGAGTGCGGTGCGCGCTAAGTTTGGTCTTATGTGAGGCACGTGCGCGCTCTGAGATGCAGCGATGTGTTTAGGGTTTTCAGTAATGAAACTACATGCTTAGAGATTGTTTTTATAGTGTTTGGTTGCTAAGTCTAAGGCTGGGTTGTTGCTAAAAGAAAAAGATGTGAAAAAACATATTTTTAGAATAGTTCCCTACACAAGAATTCTATTTCAGTTTTTGGAATTTCTATATATGATTAGCCTCCAAAATTCCCCTAAATTTTGACGTTTCACGAAATTTAAGGTTCCTAATTACATTATGGATCCCAATTGAATAAAACAAGGCCCATGGGTTACATATAATGGGTTTCTCTATTAGATTAGCTTCTGAAATTCCGCAAAACTTTGAAATTCCTCGAAATATCAGGTACCTAATTACGTTATGGTCCCGATTAATTAAAACAAGGTCCAAGGGTTCTTATATTTTGGCCCAATACTTATATAAATGTGATTAAAGCATGCAATTTCATACGTTCACATATATAAAAATATACCACCCCCAAACAATTTGAGAGGGGGGTGTTCATGCCATTGATCAATTAAATTGCCTAAACATGCTGAATATCAATAGAAAAACTATATGGTAAAGAATATGTGATTAATCATGCATTATATTTAACAATACGTGCATAGATAAATAATCATATAAACAAATAAATACTAACTACTTAACTAAAAATGAGATTAACAATTAATTAAACTAAAATTACTGAAATTAAAATAAGTACAGAAATAAAATAGTTATTACAAAACAACAATAAATCAAGTTCATCACAACAAACGTAAAATAAATAAGATATCCCTAGGAAGAAGAAGGTCCTGAACCATCAGCAGGACGACGATAACGACGCTCACATCTCGAGTCAGAAGAAGAAGGCAAACCTCTTGGCTGGGGCAAACGTCTCAAGACTTCGGCCTGAAAAGCTGCCTGCGCATCTTCCATATTCTCTATAGAATTAAGCATGTCAGCATGGTTGTCAGCTATGGTTCGAACGTTATGCTCTATTCTGCGGTGATCACGTTGAATGGAACCCTGATGCCTCTGTATCAATTCACAGAGCGTAGTTAGGTTTCACTGATGATCATAAAGCGTATGCATCCCGCTATGGAGTAGTGAAAACCGTGCAAAATCAGAAGTAGCACGATCCATAGCATTCTCAGCAAAACAAACAGGATATTCATCCTCATCCTCATCCTCATCTAAACCATCAGCTCTCTCTTCAGGTAGTGTCCAATTCCCTTGGACACGGTCACTATATGCCTTTGCATTTGAGTGAAGCTTAATATGAGTCCTAGGTGACTCAGGCACGCAACCCAAATATAACATAATCTTAGTAACTAAAACAGGTAGGGGTGCAGTGCTCAAGCCTACAGCTATAAGCTTTTCACGTATAAAATCAATGAGGCAAAAACCATACCTCCTGTTTTGTAGAACCCAAAGAACGTGCAGAAGTGACAAGCTGATTCACTCGGTTTCAAAGTGCTATAGAGGTTCTTCCTTAGCCACTGCGTCACAGCCATCTGGTTAATCTGAAGGAACTACTGCCTGGCACAGTGAGAACGATCATTGTATCGACCCTCAAGCAGCATCTCTAGCATCAACTAATGCACTCCATCAAACTGGGATCTCTGTAAGGTCAAGGTGACCTGTTTCACTGGTATCCTAGTGATGGTAGTGAGCAAATCATGAGTCACATCCCTCTAAACTCTGTCCAAATCCACAAACATCCTCCCTAAAGGAAGTATCCTCTTATTCCGATAAAACTTCAACACCAAATCCTCATGGTAATACTCCTCAGTAAAGTAGCACATTCTATCCCACCCTATAGCACGCATCTCCGTACCGTAGAATGGCTGGAATATCTCTGCATTAAAAGTGAATTCCGGTATGATTTTTACTAGTCGGGCCATTGTATGGATGAAATTTGAATACGAGTAGGGGTTTAAGTAGTGATGATGGTGGGAAGGTGCTGTAAAAAATTGGTGAAGTTCTCTAATTTGATGGAGGCGTGGTGCGATTGGCTTTTGCTTTGGACAGGCGCAGTGCGCGCTGGGATCGATTTAGGTTAGGTCAATTTTTTTTTGAGAAGATGAAGTGAATGGGCCGGTGTTGGAATTTAAATGGGATGGTCGGTGGGGTGTAAATATCGTGGGTTGGGTGGAAAAATGTACTTTGGCCCAAGTCCAAATCTTTTATAAAATACCCATCATGTCCTATTGCCTCGTAAACTTAAAACCAAGATTCCCGATTCGTTAGCGGTCCGATTTTGTGAATGAGCTATGAAAATTATCATCATGAAGAATGTTATATCTAATGATCTAGAAAAAACTCAAATCTAATCGTGGGTGACATATGAAATGGTGGAAGAATGCCTCGAAATACGTAAATGGCATAAGTTATGAGGACGTAGGAAAACCTAGAAAACTAGATGTGTCACACAAAGCTATACGACTAAATGCAATATAAACAAAGATAGGAAGTTGAGAGAACAAGGTGGGGTTATTACCCACCCCCAAACAAAATTTTAGAATAGGATGAATTTTTTTTGTTATGGTGAAAAAGAAGGTCTTTTAAAGTCAGATACCCTAGACTTTCTAATCTATCTACTATTTATGGGTTTTATATTTTCTAATTTTTATAAAATAGATTTTTGAAAAGCATAAAACAAACAAAGCAAGTAAAAATGGAAATCACTCCATAAAGAAACACTACTCAAAAGAAACGATAAAAAGTGCAAGAAAAGAATGCGTGAATTACATGAACATGGACTAAGGATCCGGCACTTACAACCACACACTCCGAAAGGAGGGTCCGGTTACCTTAATGGAGTACTCCCAAAATATGGAATTGATATAAGAAGTACACCAAGCATAGAGGTCAGTCCTCATAAACAGGGTCTTGTAGAAGAGTTTCTTCTACAGCGGGTTAACATAATTCGTGAAAATATTTTAAGCGTTGGCCATTTACTTGAAAGGTACTGTTGTCTTTGGGATTTACCAAAGTAATTACCCCTTGAGGGGTGACATCAGTAACCAAAAAATATCCGGACCAACGTGTTTTTAATTTACCAGGAAAAATATGCAAACGTGAGTTATATCTCAAAACGTTTTGACCAAGGTCAAACTGTTTACACAAAATATGTTTCTCATGAATACGTTTCATGTTAGCTTTATAATCCTTCGCTAAATCATAAGAATCGCTACGGATTTCTTCAAGCTCATTTAATTTTGACACAAGCGGTGTTAATGTTGAAATTAAGACTTTTAATAGCCCACAGGGCACGATATTTCAACTCAACAGGCAAGTCACAAAGTTTACCAAAAACTAAGCGGTAAGGGGACATACCAATAGCTATTTTAAAAGCCGTTTTATATGCCCATAAAACATCTATTAGGCGTCTAGACCAGTCTTTCCTATCAGGATTAACTGTCGTTTCTAAAATCTTTTTTATTTCTCTATTAGACACCTCTACTTGACTACTAGTTTGAGGATGATACGGAGTCGCCACCTTATGGGTAACTCCATATTTCTTGACTAAAGCTTCAATAACTCTATTACAAAAATGTTTTCCTCCATCGCTAATGATGGCCTTAGGTACGCCGAAACGTGAGAAAATATACTCCTTCATAAACAATACTACAGTTTTATGGTCATTATTATGACAAGCCATGGCTTCAATCTATTTAGAAACGTAGTCTACAGCTACAAGAATATAAATGAAACCATATGAAACAGGAAACGGGCCCATAAAATCAAGACCCCAGACATAAAAAAATCTCCACTATAAGAATCGGATTTAGGGGTATCATATTACGTTGAGTAATACGGCCAAGTTTTTGAAATCTAATAGATGGTTTACAGTGTGCATGGGCATCTTGAAACAGGGTTGGCTAATAAAAACCACATTGAAGAACTTTGGCGGCAGTTTTCTTTCCACTAAAATGACCCCCGCATGATTATTCGTGGCAGAAGGATAAAACTACATTGTGCTCCCACTGGGGAATACAACGACGAATTATCTGATCCGCACAATATTTAAAAAGGTAGGGTTCATCCCAGTAGTAAAACTTAACTTTGGCTAAAAATCTCTTGCATTCATTCCAAGTCAATATACCATGAATGATCTTAGGCACTAAGAAGTTAGCAATATTTGCATACCAAGGTACAAAAAAAATTGAATAAAGATGCTCATCCGGAAAAGAGTCAGATATCGATTCGGAATCACTATCATCCTCATTAGCTAACCTAGATAAGTGATCTGTAACAACATTTTCTGCTTCTTTTTTATCCTTAATTTCTAAGGTAAATTCAGTTAGGAGAAGAATCCAACGGATCAATCTCCGTTTAGCATCCTTCTTCGTGAGAAGGTACCTAAGTGCAACATGGTCTGTATAGACGATGGTCATGGAACCAACTAAGTGGGGAAAGAACTTATCTAAGGCATAAACAATGGCTAGAAATTCCCTTTCAATAGTAGTGTAATTACGTTGAGCATCATTTAAGATTTTACTAGCACAAAAAATTACAGTAGACTTATTATCTAACTTCTGCCTTAGCACAACACCAACAACATAATCACTAGCATCACACATAAATTCAAAAGGTTTTGACCAGTCTAGTGGTTGTATGATAGGTGCAGAGGTTAAAGTGGCTTTCAAAGTTTTAAAAGCCTGTTTGCAGTCATGATTAAAATAAAAAATGACATATTTTAAAAGCAATTTTGTTAAAGGCTTAGCTATTTTTGAAAAATCTTTTATGAAACTTCTGTAGAAACATGCATGGCCTAGAAAGGCTCTAATGTCATGGACAATCCATGGTATAGGCAGAGACGATATTATATCTATTTTAGCTTTATCCACTTCTATTCCATTTTTAGAAACAATATGACCTAAAACTATATGGTCGGCTGGGCGTCCAAGCATTTGGTCGACAAAAGGGTAAAGAAAAGTGATCCTTACGTGTCATAGCATTAAGCTTCCTATAATCAATACAAATCTGCCATGTTATGGGACTTATGGTGGAAACTAACTCTCCATTGGCATTACAAATAACTATAACACCTGATTTTTAGGGACTACATGAACTTGGCTCACCCATTGGCTCACAAGAGGTTTTCTCATTATCCTCCAAATATATGCGATGTTTGCATATGCTAGGGTCAATATCCTTAATATCGTCTAAAGACCAACCAATCGCAGAACGATGTTCACGAATAACCCTAATCAAATTTGCCTCTTCAGTAGCAGATAAATGAGATGATATAATAATCAGATGAGTGCCATCCGGATCAAGATGAATGTACTTTAACTCAGAGGGAAGAGGTTTAAGCTTAGGGATGGGAGGAGTGGGAATGAGGGAATCAGGAGGGTTTTCCTCCTCTAAAATGCAAATTTGTTCAGGAATGAGTTCTTCAAACTCAGGAGCTAGATTGTGAATAGGAGTAGATTCTAAGAGGTCATGTACTTTTTGGATGTAAGAATCCTTAGTACTACCATAGGAAAGAAATTGGTGTATCTGATTATCTGGAAAAGTTTTATTAAAATAATCTTGAGTGAGGCTCTCTATCATGCTAATTTCACCATCTATAGTCATGTCTGGTGTCTGTTGCATCATTTTAAAAATATTTACCTCAACAACAAGATTTCTAAAGGAAATGGACATCGAACCATCGCGGCAATTAATGAGGGCATTGGCAGTTTCCAATAAAGAACGCCCTAAGATGATAGGAACAGAGTCATGGGCGGCTTGTGTCTAGAATGACAAAATCGGCTGGATAATAGAAGTCTTGTACTTTAACAAGAAAATTTTCAATTACGCCCTTAGGATACTTAATCAAATGATCAGCTAACTGCAAAGTCATTTTAGTCGGTTTAGATTATGCATACCTAGTTGTATATAAAGGTAAAATGGGAGAAAGTTAACACTCGCCCCTAGATCTAGAAGAGCAGTTGTTGTGAAAGTGTCGTCTAAGGTGCATTGTACAGTGGGACGACTAGGGTCCTTGTACTTAACGATTCTATTGTGCTCAGATAAAGAGAGAAACTATTATGTTAAGAAGGCTTCTTTAGGTATGTTTGTTTTCCTCTTTGTGGTGCACAAATCTTTAAGAAACTTAGCGTGTGTTGGAAGACGTTTTATGGCTTTGAGGAAAGGTAGCCTTATAGTTAAATTTTTAAAAAGTTCCCTAATCTCATCAAAATTATTGTCCTTCTTTAGCATGGCTAGTCTCTAGGAAAACGGTGGTTTTTTCTATATTTAGCGTAATGGTCAAAATGAGTATTGCCTTTTTCTTTAACTGTTGTCGATTTCCCTTTAGATTGAGGTTTAACTGGTACTTCTACAATGGTAGGATCTTCAATTTCAACTATGGTATCTAGTAAGTTTTCTTTATCTTGTTATAAGGAATCCTCATGCATTATTAGTTTGTTGTCAACCACTTTCCCTTAACGGAGAGTAGTTACGGCCTTTAGTTCTCCTTGTATTATATGTTAATTACTAGAACTACCATTTAATTTAAAGGTTGTATTTGCTAATTTTGGATTAGGTACAGGTTGACCTGGAAATACATTTTTTTGTTATGCTTTTTCTTGGGCTAACTATTAGATGGATTGTTGGATTGCTAGTAATATCTGTTGTTGAGCTTGCATGTATGCATCAAATCTATCAGTTTGGGAAGGTTGAGTTGTCATGGGTTGTGTAATAGGAACTATCTCATGTTAATTATTAACGTGTGGATTTTGATAGTTGTTATTAACCGACTAAACTTCTATTATTATTATTATTATAATTACTTTGCCCTTGTCCTTGCCTTAGTTGATATTAATTATAGTTATTGGTGGGCCTAACGTTTTGATTATTAAAACTTGGAGGTGCTGCTTGTTGGTGATTATTATGCCAACTAAAATTAGGATTTTGTCTCCAAGGTGCGTTAGGTATATAATTAAAAGCACAGACATCTTCTAGCTGTGATTGTTGTTGTTCATACGCAAGAGGATAATAATGATCGGAATGCTCAAAACTATAACAGAAATTACAGCAAAGAGAGTTTATATTCATGACAGGAATTGGTTTCTCTTCTTGTTTTTTAACATAAAGGGCATCTACCTTACGGGTGAGGGATTCAATTAACGTTTTAAGTTCAGGATCTTGTTTAATCTCAAACATACTGCTGCCTTAGCTGTAGAAGAAGGAATGGAGCAGGAGTAATCGTTACCTCCCCAATTGTTACTTTTCTTGGATTGATTATCTAGAAAGTTATAAGCATCTGTGGCTTCTTTACCTAGGAGATTGCCTCCATTCATGATATCTAAAGTCTCTTTATGATGCTGGGATAGGCCTTTAAAGAAGGCACGAACTAGTGTGTCTTGACCCAGATTATGATGTGGACATTCTACTAGAAGATCAGTGAAATGATTCCAAGCCTCAGAAAAGGATTCTTGAGGCTTTTGGCGAAAGAAATGAATATTTTGTAACATCTCATCAGTCTTCTGTGGCGGGTAAAATTGTTCTATAAATAATTCTACTAGTTTTTCCCATATATCGATAGAGTTTGACTTTTATGTTGTTAACCAAGCACCCGCTTTGTCAGCTAGGGTGAAAGGAAACACCCTGAGCTTTATTTGTTTAGGTCTTACGTGCAGTTAAGATGATGAAATATAGTAAGAACTTGTTGTATCCTACGTAAGTGTTGATAAGGCTTCTCATGGTCTAAGCCATGGAAAACAAGTAGCAGATTAATTATATTGGGGGGATTCTAAAATCTCCTGTAGTATCTGTTAGAATTATGTAGGACTCGGGTCCATCGTTTAAAGCCTTATAGAAATCAGAGAGAGGTCTTTCTGCTATTTCTTCACCCATTGCTACAAATGTAGTGTAGGTGGGTGTAGGTGGTGTGTGTGTGGTGATTGGTGAATTTCTAGATAGGCGATTATTTCTGCGTCTACGATAAACTAATATGACAGGTTTATGCGTACCAGATCTTAATCTCATGCATGTTTTAAGTCTAATATGCAATTCCCAACGAACATGCAAAAATAGCCTGATTATTACTAGAAATATAATCCTCTGACAGTAATTTCGAGGATGTATAGAGGTGTTACCTAGATCATCCTTGCTACACATATAAATATCGTCTTCAACAGCCTTGAAGCACATCTATGTTACTTGAACAATTATACAAGTACTGGTCTTGGTACATGGTGTGGATTGTGAAGTCCTATAAAAAGATTAACCTTATTAGTTTTTAAAGTTTTAAGAATTAGGAAAAGGCTTTTTACTATGGGCTTCGTGTTGGGCCTGAATGTCAGGCTTATGAAACGGGCTTAGTAGTGGGTGGGTTCACTAATTTAACTACTATTAATTAATTAATTTTTTGGTATTTTTCTATCAAACCAACGGCTAGGTCACTTAGGAATTTGAGGGAGGTTGTTCGTGCGTGCACATTCCTTCATTAGAGAATCCAAAATTCTTGGAGTTTTCTAGACACTGTTTAGAATGAAGAAAAATAAATTTTGAAATTTTTAGCATACGAGTACTATACTGTACTCTTGAGATAATTTTGGAAATAATATTAAAAAATTGAGTTACTGTATTTAACCTAAGGCGCGTGCGCCTTTAGCAACAAGGTAATTTGGGCGCAGGTCACACTTGATATGTGAAAGGCGGGTCGCGCTCAATGTAGGCAATTTTAGGGCGCGCGCGCACTCATAAGTGAAAACTTGGGTTTCAAATTTTTAGGGTCAGGTCACGGGTGGGCAAGGAGTTAGCTGAGCAACTCGTATGCTCTCGAACAATAGTAGAAAAATTCAAAAAAAGTACGAACAATGTTTTAGTGTTTGTTTTGTGAATAGTGAAAGTAGTGTTTTCTAAACTAAATACGTGCGCGTAATGTAAACGAACTAGATGGCAAACGGCGCCATTGATAATTAATGGTTCTTATGTTAGTGAACAGTTGATTAGAGATGCTTGAATAGTAGAGAAAGAGGTGAAAAATAGTAGATAAAACTTATCAAAATCATGTGATAAAGAGGAGAGTAGTCGTGTTTGCCAAACTCTAGTCGTACACTACTTGGATGCGAGTATAGATTAGAAGTATGCTTCACAAATGAGAGTCAAAACAATAGATATGAAGTAAAAATAGTGAATTTAGAGAATGGATAAAGGTATTAGAAGGGGTTTAATCCGCCACATGATTCGATTTACTATTAGTTAGTATCGAATCGCTTGTATTGATCCCTAGTGAAGACTAAGTCCTCTCGGATCGAGGTTTCACTATCATGAGAGTGTAGCTCCACCACAAATATCTTTGGTGGTGGTTTTTTACTCTAGTTCTTCGTTATGATCTTTATCTCTAGTTACTCATAACAAAGAACTTGAAGTTCTTATTTGCAAAACAATAAATACTAATGATTAATCATCCTCACATGGCTTCATAAACCTCCACTAATGAAGGTTTAGCCTTGTTTTATTGGAATTATATTAATTAAATAAACTAAAGACATAATTGAAAAGACAAATTAAATGAAGAACTAAAGCTTTTATTGATGGGAATTAATTGTGGCTACAATTGCTAAACCTAATTATAAACAAAAGAAATATAAACCTAAATTAAACTAAGGGTTTGCTACAAGAGGAGAGTTAAGTTTAGCCTTAACCCTCTTTATCGTGGAAGATGAAGTACAGATGGCAGAATTGCATGAAGAGACTACATTTCTTTTACCTCTCTCACATATGGAGGGAAGGGAATACCGTGGCGGATGCCATAGCCAAAAAAGCCTCAAACCTAGAGAAAGATCAGTTAATTGTTTGTAATGAGAAACCCCCATGGATTCATAAATGGGAGGTGCCTTACCAAACCTTTACGCGATTTGCTTGAACCAAGTAGATTAGGGGGAGTGATGTCCTGTTAATGTACTTGTATAATCCTTTTCTTTAATAGAATTCTTAACTTACTTAGCAAAAAAAAAAAGAGGGTTAGGGTTATATTTTCGTGCATGGGCCAAAAATGGGGACTTTGGGCCTCTAAAGTGAGCTCCTCTAATGCACGGACGCACCTAATAAATAGTTGTGTCTGCGTCGGACACGGATGCGGCTCGAACACGTGTCCGACGCGGTCAACATGGTCAAGACGCAGTCAATGGTGATGGATGCAGGTCAAGACGTGGGTCAAACCAAAATAAACAAAAACAAATACAACATTAAAAAAAAAATGGATTATCAAAACAGATCTACTGAAAAGGATAGGAGATTTGAGAGAGAGGAGCTGAGTAGAGAGAACTGATTAGTCGAGAGGAAATTGGTTTCAATCGACTAGATTTGATCGAATTAAGGGATTTATAAGAACTTTGAATTGAAAACAATCTTTAGAAGAACAAGATTAAAAATGGAAGGTTATATGTTGATACTTGTTACAGATTACATGAGATAAAATACTAAAAGAACTTGAAGGCGATGAGTGGAGACTGGAGAAATAAAAAAAGAAATCAATTGTTTTTGTCTTCTAGAAATTGGAAGTAGTTGGTTTCTTCCCATTTCTCTTTTTTGTGGGCTTCTTGCCTTCTTGTTTTAATTGACCCATGTCTTAAAAAATTGATAATGACAATGCATGGCATGGGTATGCGGCGCTTCCTGATTTTTGTTATGCTTCTTGGTCTAGTTGTCTTAAAAAGTAAGAAACCAGTCAAAGCATTTCCTGCTCACCCTTTTACCTTTTCTTGTCTTAATTCTCGAAATCTTCAAAATAAAAATACTATGCCTAATTTTGCAGATGCTTATTTTCAATACTCATTTTTTCTTCGATAATATTATTTTAAATACTCATGAGTTATCATACTATGAATTAGTTTATATTGTTAAATTATTAAAAATAAAATAAAATTACATATATTATTTAATTTCCGCGTCGTAGTTTTTTGAGATATAGTTGAGTCGCCGCCCGCGTCCGTGCAACATAGGTGAGCTCAAAGTCAATTAGGTCAAGTCTAAAAAGGCCTCAGTAGTTGGAAATTATTTCTGTGCCATTTTCGTCTACTTTTATAGCTCTGATTGGGGCAAGGCCGGGTCCATTGAAAATCTGATTCCAAGCTGGTCGTTTTGAAATAAAGTAGGCCCAATTCTGAGGGCCGAGTCCAAAGATACGGCCTGTTGAAGTTCTGTTGACTTTTCTATCTTTTTTCTACCCGGATTGACTTTGACTTCCCAGCTTTGACTGGATTTGAAAAAGGCTTTTCTCCATGATTCTTGGGCTTTAAATGTATAACTTTCTTGACAATCATCTTGACTCGTTTTCCATGCAAAAGTGGTGTTTTTAGTCATCTAATCAACTTCAAGTCCTAAAATACACAAAAATACGTAAACAGTACTAACTCTCATTTATTATAAATATAATTGGCTTAAGTATAGTACTATTAAAGGGTAAACTACACTTTTGGGTGCTTATTACGGGGCCTTAAGCTTTAACAAAAGAAAGAAAAACAAAAAATTATATAGGCAAAAAACAAATTTTGTTATTTATTTTGAAAGTAGGGGAAATGAAACAATAACCACAACTTATTGTTTGTTTTTGTTTGTTTTTGTTTTTTGTTGACTTGGGCTTAAATTAGTTTTGTCAATGTGTCTACGTAATGTTTGGGTTTTATTGCTTTAATATGTATTTTGGATACGGGCTTTATTAGAATTACATATATAGTGGGTGGAGAATTAGAGTCTTTTTTTTTTTGTCAATAAGTGGGGTCCTAGGCAGTTGCGTAAGTTGGCATAGCCCCATAGCCGGCCCTGTCCCTAGGGCCCATATACACAAATGACTAGGCATTTAAAGTTGTCGTTATGCAGTTTACAAATTATGGAAATTGAGTAAGCCCCTAACAAAGACTCCAGCTTATCCACTGTGTTCAAATTCCATGCCACTATCATACCTCCTGAGAAGCCTGAGAGCCCCATAGCAGGTACAAATTCCCATTCCCAACCATCCCTCCATAATTGTGCACTTCTTAAAGTTTCCTCTTCTGACATCTTCGTTTCTTGCAGTAGTACAATACCCACTTTGGAGATTGCAATGAGTTTCCTTACACTTCCTTGTGCAGCGTCACCTCACAGACAACGGGCGTTCCATGTTACTAGCTTAATCATTAAAGAGCTCTTCCCTCCCATCAATATCATCATTAGCATGGGCGTGGTCTTGGATATCCCTCTCACTGGAAACGAATGAGATTTGTCTGAAACAAGATACATGAAGATGATGACTCCATTACTGTGAGTCACTTTCTTTTACAGTTTTAGTCATTAACCACTAGAGGCAAGAGCGAAAGTTTTACGGGCAAACTATTCTAGGCAGATCGATGAAATTTTTTCCAAAGCATTGTAAGGAACTCGGAAAATGAACATAACAGTACCACTAGCGCAGATTCTTTTTGCTCTGTGCATAAAGTCCACAAAGTCCACAATTCGTTTTCAATGTTTTCACTTTCTACATTTGTTCTTGGAGACCTCTTGTACGTTCTTGAGTCATGACTAGTGTACAACTTTCTATACGGCTCAGCCGTTCAGAGGTGCTACTTCGGCAGATTAAATCCAAGCCCAACAGATTAAGACCGACTTCGGACTAGATTGGATCGAGTTGAATATTTATTGGGTTGGTGTGAGGTGTCCAACCATTCTAAATTCCTTTCCACTTTCGGAAAACAAATTAAAGCCTTAGCTGCCATGTGTATCCTAATTCAGAACACCAAAAATTTGAATAACGAGAGTGATGATTTTCAGCAAAGACAATTTAATTCATTAACATAACCTATAATTTGAGGATTAAAAAGAAATGCGTTTTAAATTGCCTACGACTGAAGTTTTAAGATTATCGAAAACCTGATGATCAATAACAATTCATCACGAAGGTAGGGAACTGCAGTTTTGAATTGCTCTATAATCAATTTCAGCATAACGAGTGTGAAGGATTAAATGGTACCAGCTGGTTTTCCATACCCATCTGTCTTGACGGAGGGATTTTAGTGGTATCCCAGAGAACATGTTATTGAGGGTTCGGTGTTGCTTTGCATTTAAGCATGATGGCATTAGAACATTTAGCAGCAGTACCATATACAATCTGCATCTGTAGTTTGTGTAACTCGAAAATATGCTGCCCACAATGCAATAAGGACAAGCATCTAAATAGTAGTTTCGATACTATGTGTTGGAGTTATCCCTCACCTCACATGAGGAAGAAGGAGAAAAGAAGTACTATTCGTGTGAAGAAGCACGCACTCAGATTGATCGTGACCAAGGCGCGCCCGCACCCTTGCCGTGAAAAAGAAGATAGTTTCTTTTTCAACATCTCACGAAACAAAGTTACTGGACATTTGGTTTTGAGGAAAATAAGAGAGAGCCGCGATGCCCGATTTTGCCTTTGAAGAGAGGCCTTCAAGGCCATGTTCTAATCTCGTCAGTTTCTATTTTCTACAGTAACCGCAAGATTGCAGTTTACTATAAAAATAGAAACAAGGTTTTGGAAAACCTAAGTCTTGAAAAGAAACCCAATTTTGAGAGAAACCAAAATTGAGAAAAAACCCTTGCAAAGAGAAAAGCTTGTAAGGAAAAATGAGTGATCTAGTAAGGTGGAAAGACTTGAGAGGAGTGATTGTAATATTTCTTCCCATACTTATAAAAGGATTAGCTCTTGTAAAAGTACGCATAATTGGTCGAACCAGATTACATCTTGGGTTGTGGCATGCTTTACTTTTTTTGTATTATTATTACTTGTTTGTGATAGTTGTTGATTGGTTGGAAGGTTGGGTTTGTTGTTGGTTGTAGTCAAAGTTTAGATATTTTGTTTGGAGTAGTAGTATGTCCAATTGCAAGTTATCTTAGTAGGGGATCAATTGGTATCGTTGTCCCCAACAAGTGATATCAGAGCCAGGTTGGATTAAGCCTAACAAGGTTGTTATCCAAACCTTGCCCAAAAAGTGTTTGACAAAATTTCTGAGAGAAGGTTTGAGTTGAAATAGCTTGTAGAGATGGACCATTCTGTAAACACTCGCATGACTAGTATGAATAGAGCTAACTACACTATTTGGAAAGCCAAGATAGAAGACTTGCTCTATTACAAGGACTTGGCACAACCTATTGAGAATGGAAGAGTAAAACCAGATGCAATAGTGGCGGGCGAGTGGAGCAAGCTTGATAGAAAAGCAATTTGGTACATTCGACAGTGGATTGACGACAGTGTCTTCCACCATGTATCCCAAAAGACTACCGTTTTTTGCTTGTGGAAGAAACTCGAACACCTCTATGAGAGGAAGTCGGCCGGAAACAAAGTGTTGCTCATTAAGAAGTTTGCTAACACGAAGTACAGACAAGGTTCTTCAATGTCTGAGCATCTTAATGAAGTACAGAATACCATCAATTTGTTGCACTTGATGAAGATTAATATGAGTGACAAAGTTGAGGCTTTGTTCCTATTAAACTCTCTACCCGACAATTGGGAGATGTTAGCAATTTCTCTTAACGGAGCTGCTAAGGATGGAATCATTTCCATGGAGATGGCTACCGGGGCATTGTTGAATGAGGAGACAAGAAGGGATTCACGAAGCAGCTCCTCTTACTCAGAGATCCTTGTCACAGAGAAGCGGGGGAGAGGTAAGAGCAGAAAACCATCTCATTTTAGAGGTGATGACAGAAGCAAATCTAGGGGTGAAGCT
The DNA here is from genome assembly GCF_015680905.1 of Coptis chinensis. Lineage (NCBI taxonomy): Eukaryota > Viridiplantae > Streptophyta > Magnoliopsida > Ranunculales > Ranunculaceae > Coptis > Coptis chinensis. Next base: position 53,214,773 of record NC_141456.1, on the reverse strand, counting down.
ATAACTCCTAAGGCAAAAAGACAATGTTACTATTATGCCACCAAGGGTCACTTTAGGTATGAGTGCAGAACACTGAAGAGGGATGAGAAGAATAACTGTGTACATGAAGACATGGTAAAGATAAACGAAAACATAGGCCGAGATACTACCGCACTAATAGACGATGATCTAGTGGGAATTGTGTCAGATTGTGGTGAGTGTTATGTTAGTACCTCATGCCAGGATACAGAGTGGGTGATAGCTATAGGAGCATCATATCACGTCACACCGCACAGGGGATTATTCACTACCTACAACTGTAGTGAATTTGGTGAGGTAAAGATGGGTAACAGTGGAGTCTCAAAGATTATAGGAATTGGAGATGTTCATGTAGAAACCAATGTCGGCTACACCTTGACACTCAAGGATGTAAGACGTGTCCCTGACATTCGGCTAAGCCTAATTTTCGTTGGGAAGTTAAATGTTGATGGCTTTCAAAACTCGTTTGGTAACGGGGTATGGAAACTGAGCAAATGTTCCATTGTAGTAGCCAAAGGGAAGAAAACTTGTTTGCTTTACAAGACATAAGCTAGTTTGTGTAAAGCAGAGTTAAATGCGGCACAAGAAGAAGCTTCCTCCAAACTGTGGCATAAGAGATTGTGTTATATGGGAGAAAAAAGCATGGAAGTTCTTGCCAAGCAAAAGGCCTTGCCAAACATCAAAAGTACACATTTAAATAGATGTATTCATTGTTTGGTAGGAAAGTAACACAGGGTGTCTTTCCAAAGAGTCCCCTTTCACAGAAAGGGCAATGTCCTTGAGCTTGTACACACAGATTTATATGGGCCTATGAAAGTGAAGTATCATGGGGGAGCTAGCTTTGTACTTCTTGACTTTCATTGATGATGCGTTAAGAAAGATATGGGCATATAGTCTGAAGACCAAGGATGACGTACTTGGCATGTTTAAGATTTTCCATAGCATGGTGGAAAGAGAGACAGGGAAGCCTTTGAAGTGTATTCGCTCAGATAATAGGGGTGAGTACATTGGGCCATTTGAAGAGTCATGGGATTCATCATGAGCAGACCGTTCCCAAGACACCGCAACACAATGGTATAGCAGAGAGGATGAATCATACCATTGTAGGGAGGATAAGATGCATGTTGTCTTACTCTAAGTTACCTAGAAGTTACTGGGTATAAGCAATGCGTACAGCCGTGCATGTGATCAACCTATCGCCTTCGAAGCCTCTGAATAGTGATTATCCAGAGAGAGTATGGTTAGGCAGAGATATTGATTATGGATACTTGAGGGTATTTCGATGCAGAGCATTTGTTCATATTCCAAAGGATGAGAGATCCAAGCTTGATGACAAAGCTAAGCAGTGTATTTTTTTGGGTTATGGGGATAAGAAGTTTGGCTACAAACTTGATGATCTGATTAACAAGAAGGTAATCCGAAGTCAAGATGTTGTATTCCTGGAAGACCAAACCATAGCAGACTTAAAAGATGGTGAGAAGCTAGAAGCTTTCACTAATGATCTTGTTGATTCAGAACCAGAAGTTCCTATTGTGGAACGTGCAGAAGGCATTGAGAATGCAGAGAACAATGGGTTTGAAGCTCATGATGATGATCCTATTGCTCATGATGGAATAGAACCTATTGATATAGAAGATGCAGATGAAGTGTATGAACCACTACCTGAGCAAGCAGAAGTGCATCCTCTTGAGGCACAAGAAAATAGGGCAAAGAGGTCCGACAGAGAGAGACAAGCTTCAACCAGGTATCCACCACATACGTATATTTTACTATCTGATAGTGGAGAACCTATGTACTATCAAGATACTCTTGAAGGTACAAACAAAGAGAAGTGGTTGAAGGCCAAGCATGATGAGATGGATTCTTTGCATAAGAATCACACTTATGACTTAGTTAAGAAACCGAAAGGAAAAAAAGTTCTTAAGAATAAGTGGATCTACAAAGTCAAGCATGAGGAGAATAATCCACATCCAAGGCACAAAGCTCGCCTTGTTATGAAGGGATTTGGTCAAAAGAAAGGTATTGACTTTGATGAAATTTTCTCTCATGTAGTTAAGATGACTTCTATCAGGGTGGTATTGGGTCTGATCGCAAGTATGAACCTAGAGGTTGAACAACTAGATGTCAAGATAGCTTTTCTTCATGGAGACCTTGAAGAAGATGTCTATATGGACCAGCCAGAGGGGTTTGAGGTCAATGGCAAGGAGCACCTAGCTAGTATGCAAGCTGATAAAGAGTTTGTATGGGTTGAAGCAGGCACCGAGACAGTGGTACATAAAGTTTGATTCCTTTATAGTGAAACATGGCTACATGAAGTCCGCTTTCGATCATTGTGTGTTTGTTCAAAAATTTCCAGATGGGGATTTCATAGTGCTTTTATTGTATGTGGTTGATATGTTGATAGTTGGCCAGAACATCAACAAGATATCCAAGCTGAAGAAAGACTTGAGTAAGTCCTTTGAGATGAAGGATTTGGGCCAAGCAAAGCAGATACTTGGTATGCGGATCACTCGTGACAGAAAGAGTGGGAAGTTGTGGCTTTCTCAAAAGTTGTGGCTACATTTAGAAGGTATTGAAAAGATTCAACATGGATCAAGCGAAGCCAGTCAGTTATCCTTTTGGTGGCCAGTTCCACATGACCAAAGATATGTGTCCAAAAGGTGGGCATGAGCAGAGTTAAATGGAAAAGATTCCTTATGCATTTGCAGTGGGTAGCTTAACGTATGCAATGGTGTGTACAAGACTGGATATTGCTTTCGCCATTGGTGTTGCAAACCATTTTCTGTCAAATCAGGGGAAAAAGCATTAGGAAGATGTTAAGTGGATATTGAGATATCTCAAGGGCACTTCCAAGGTGTGTCTATGTTTTGGTGGAAGTAAAACCTTGCTTGAAGGCTACACTTATGCAGACATGGCAGGTGATGTTGACTATATGAAGTCCACCTCCGCTTATCTGTTTATTTTTACAGGGGGAGCAGTTTCTTGGCAATCTAAGTTGCAAAAGTGTGTTTCCCTCTTCACTACAGAAGCCGAGTATATTGCAGCCACTGAGTGTTGCAAAGATATGATATAGATGAAGAGGTTCTTCGATGAACTAGGGCTAAAGCATAAACAGTTTGTAGTTCTATGTGACAGTCAAAACGCCATCCATTTGAGCAAGAATCTGAGTTTTCATTCTAGATCTAAGCATATACGTGTGCGTTATCATTGGATTAAAAATTTCTCGAAGACAAGCATTTGTGAATTGAGAAGATCTATACCGACAAGAATGGGTCGGATATGATGACCAAAGTCTTATCGAAAGGTAAGTTTGATGTTTGTTGTGCTACCGTTGGAATGGTAGCACACTCCTCCTGTTGATTTGGGAATGCATGGAGGTATCCACCCTCACTGTTTGGGAGAAGGAGATTGTTGGAGTTATCCCTCACATGAGGAAGAAGGAGAAAAGAAGTATTGTTCGTGTGAAAAAGTTTGGTCGTGCACGCACTCTGATTCGTCGGGACCAAGGCGCGCCCGCGCCCTTGCCGTGAAAAAGAAGATAGTTTTTTTTTCAGCATCTCACGAAACAAAGTTACTGGACATTTGGTTTTGAGGAAAATAAGCGAGACGCCACGCCGATTTTGATTTTTCTTTATTGAGATACCCGCTCATGTCTAAACTCGTCAGTTTCTATTTCCTATAGTAACCGCAAGATTGCAGTTTACTATAAAAATATAAACAAGGTTTTGGAAAACCTAAGTCTTGAAAAGAAACCCAATTTTGAGAGAACCCAAAATTGAGAGAAAACCCTTGCAAAGAGAAAAGTTCGTAAGGATAGAGGAGTGATCTAGTAAGGTGGAAAGACTTGAGAGGAGTGATTGTAATCTTCCTTCCCATACTTATAAAAGGATTAGCTCATGTGGAAGTAGGCATCATTGGCCAAACCACATTACATCTTGTGTTGTGGTATGCTTTACTTTCTTTGCATTATTATTACTTATTTGTGATAGTTGTTGATTGCTTGGAAGGCTGGATTTAGTGTTGGTTGTAGTCAAAGTTTAGATTTTTTGTTTGGAATGGTAGTTTGTCCAATTGCAAGTTATCTTAGTAGGAGATCGATTGGTATCGTTGTGATGGACAGTGTACATTATAATATTATTATCACCCGATTGATAGAGAGTTTACATTTCAATCATCCTGATCTAAAGATATTTGTAGTAGGCTACTAGTAAACCAGCCAAAAAGGGGTATTCCGGATTAAATAATTCTAGCATACACGGTTATAAAATGCATGTCCAAAAATTAGTCTTCCTCTCCATATTTCTAAGGCTCTAATAGATTTGAATGTCAGTATGGAACAATCATCAAACACGAACACCAGGGTTATTCATATTGATAAGTTCGTTCCTGATCGAAATGTCTTTTAAATGCTAGAGGTTCTGAATGTTTTAGATCAATCACATACCTTTGGTTTGAGGAAGCATTTAAATTGCTTCAATTTGTTCAATCAAAGTGAAGAGAATGTTATAAGTTTTCTAAGGGTTCACCAAAATGGCATGAACAAGGTTAAATCTCTTTTTCATTCCAAGAGTAAGATATTATGTGAAACTAGCCTCTTTGTACGTGTCTCCGCCACGTTAACAATTCCTTATTTTATTTTATTTTTCATTAATTTATGGACATGAAACTACTATTTTACTCTTGTAAAAAGACAAAATAAAACAAATAAAACAAAAAATAGCATGAACTGTAATATTCGTGTTTGGCAAGGAGTAAAATCGGCAAAAAAATTAATGGCGTGATGAATTTACTGTTGAAGCTCTCGTTTTTTTTATAGGAGTTAGATTAATTTGAACCTTTTAAAATGAATAGTAGCACTGTTGGCTCTAGAAGGTACATCTCCAGTTGATTTGATGCGAACACATTCAGCTCCCTTCAACAACACAATATCCACCTCAGTAAACTGCTTTAGATTCACATATGGACCTATAGCTTCCTCAACTACATCAACAGGCCAAACTTGTCAATGAAAAACCACCACAGTCCACAAACAATGAGCAACATCCTTAAAGTATGGCTTCTGCCTTAAGAAGGTCGGAGATACATTCGTCAAGCATGGTCTACATTTTTTTTCCATAGAGCATTTCCATAATCAAGATACGGAGTAAATCAGCAGAGAAGAAAAACTAGATTGCTACATGTCTGGATAAAGTTCTATGTGGTTCGACATGTAGCAAAAACATTTTATATATTCCGGATCATTCCTGCAGGTTATTATGCAATCTTTAACCCATAAAAAAGGGGTAAATAATATAAATAATATGGCCGGACTGAGTTGAATACCGTGGTATTTTCAGCATATACAGTGGTAGGTTTGCAAATATCAACAAATTGGAGCTGAGGGTAGAGAAAGAAGAGGAGGAAGAGAAACACTCGTTTACTATTGATAGATCCAGTGATTATTGATAACAGTGATTAAAAATATAGAGCCTATTGTTTTTATTCCTCCTTTATGCTTTATGTATTAGGTTGAATTCTATAGTAGAGGATGATCTAATGTTAACTTATGAAAAGTTATAATACAAATGGGGATCTGCAAAAGTCCAGCATCTTTTCAAAAAAAAAACTACTAATCAAGATTATGTACCATCATTGAGACATGTACGAGCTATGCAAGTAAAACTTACACCAAAAGGAAAATGTAGCAGAAAATAGAGGTGGAATAACGTGTAAAGTGTTACAATGGTCATGCTAAATTACTATTGGGAATATCCTGGTGAGTTATCCCATCAAAGACCATTAATACTGAGTAGTTGAGAGTATTCTCAGTGAAACACGTCAGCCCCCTTTACACGTCACCCTCCGTAGAAAAAAAGTCAAATCCACGCTTTTTTCAATTGTTCGTAAAAAAAACCCCAAAAAACATAAAGTCCAAAATAAAAACCTCTCTCCTCTTATCTCCATTCTTAAACAAAAGGAAACTTGAAAATTTAGAGCTCTCCAAATTAGTACCTCAGAAACCCTTGATTTCAAATTAAAGTATTTCCAGCAGTTGATTAGTGCAGTCAATTTCTGTAAATTATATAATATCCTTCAATTCACTGTTCTCCATTTATTACTATCAGTTTGACCAGTTCTAAATCAGAAACCCTTGGACTACTTTTTAATTCATGTACCTCATCGCGTAACTTTTGTTCCCTCTCTTTAGATTCCTTTAACAAGTCTCTTAAATGATCCAACTCAATAAACAAATCACGAGAAGCTGTAGAAGACTTATTAGTCTTTTGAGAATCTAGCACATGGGGATAAACTTGGGCTGGATTACCCGAACATGGTAAGTCACCAAGAATCGTTCTTTTAACGCGAGACGGGTTGAGAACAATGGGATGGTTTTTTTGAATGTTGGAAATACTAGAGCTGCAAAGTGGTGGTTTTTTTGATAGAGCTATTGATTGTTGCTGTTTTGTTTTTTTCTCAGCTGAAAATCCTTTAACTATGTGTGATCCCCAAGTTGATGCTGATTTTAGTCTCGACGCATTACCGCCCCCGTTGCTGTTTGATTTAACATTACTAAACCTGAAAGTTATTACCTAGTTTTGATCAGAAAAATTGCAGGAGAATTTACTATTAGATGAGAATGAGAATCTTAAAATTTTAGATTTTGGATCGTCCGTTTTACCGGAACAGCTTCGTTTATCAGATTGAAGTTCATTTGCCATCAGCTTCTTCACTAACGGGAAGATATTTATCTATTCTTTGAGAATGAGTGGTTGGTTTTCTGTCATCGGGCAAGTTTTAGCCCTGTCGTCGGTGGTGACGATGGTGTTCTTGGGTTATAAATGTGAGGCCAAATGTGAGTTCAAAGCTATCTCCAACTTTGGTGACTCTAATTCTGATAATTGTAGAATTTGTTTTGATGACTTTCTTCGTAGAGATATGGTTAGTGTTGCATGTGGTCATTTGTTTTGTAAGTTGTGTTGGAAGGGATACATTACTATTTCAATTAATGATGGCCCTGGATGTTTAACAATGAGATGCCCTGAGATTAAGTGTGTTGCTGCTGTGGACGACGAGTTGGTGAATCAATTAGTTTCTAATGAAGAGCAGTGGAAGTACTTGCGTTTCCTGCTTCGATCATATGTTGAAGTTAAAAAAAGAATTAAGTGGTGCCCATCTCCGGATTGTGACAATGCGGTGGAGTTTGTGGGTGGGAGTTATGATGTTTCCTGCAATTGCAAACACAACTTTTGCTGAACTGACCTATCGACCCCGCTGCTGCTACTACTGAAAAAGACGCCAAGGCTCTTCAATTCATTCAAGAAATTACCAAAAATGCTGATTCAATTCAAGAGAAGGTGTTGGCCCAAATTTTGACCCAGAACGCTCACACTGAGTTTCTCGGAAGATACAAATTGGGAGGAGCAATTGACCGCAATACCTTTAAGTCAAAGATCCCCTATGATCACTTATGAGGATCTTCAGCCAGATATCCTACGAATTGCTAATGGCGATCGATCTCCTATCCTCTCCTCTCACCCTATCTCTGAGTTCCTCACCAGGTGAGTTTGTATGTAGTTCATTTTATTATAACGATCATCAATATATGACTTAGAATTTGGAATGGTAATATGCACCCTATCTAAACGACGTTAGTACTGATCGATCAATCTTAAGAAAAAGGAAAAAAAAAAGACATAATATATATGTACGACAAATGCGCAGTACTGAATCACTCGATCAGTCAAGATTCAATAACGTACACGGCCCTCAATGCAAACCTTTGCTCACTTTAATTGCTTCCTAAGTTAGGTTTCTAAGCTAAATATGTGCTTGGATCATGCCTTGAGGTTTTGGCTTCCTCAGTTTGCAGTTAACCCCTTGCAGATTGTGTAGGGTGAGATGTGCTAATGGTTGCAATGTCATTTCCTAGAATAATTGAATGACGTGAATAGTTTTACTAACATAAACGTGCTTCCCGAGAGTCCTTATGACAAGAATATAACTATTAGTTATTAAACTATTAGTGCATATGAATTTTTATGAACTTATAGTTATAGTTATATTGTTGAAGTTCTAATTAGAGATATTATCTTAGGAGTGATAGAAAGGCAACTTATTCATTGTTAGAGATCTTCCTTTCTCTGGCCTAAGTTAGGCCATAACTAACTAATCTAAGACTTTCTAAAGTGTAAACCTATCATATTTAGGATTGATATTAATTTTTTGCTCACTCAAATAGTTTACCAATTTGGTGCCGTCCTTTTATTCAGGACAATTGATTTAACCCCGGTTACACGTCAAGTTCACTAAGCTGAGAAGCATTAGTACCTTCTTTTTGAACTGAGTTTTTTGTTGTCTCGGTATAGATTAACTCAAGCTAATTTGAATGTTACAAGCTAATACATTGGTTACAAATACCGAAATTTGTAGTTTTAAAAAAAATTAGATAGAAGTAATGCCGGGAATAATGGTTGAGTTTCAAAAAAAAAGAAAAGAAAGACAAAGTCATGCAACCAAGATTTCGTTAAGGATTCATCTACATTTCGTTACGAGATCCAAGATTTGTTTACTATAAACTTGGGATTTTTATTAAACCATATCAAACCCTGTTTATCTATTATGTATTGGCTGGAGATATTTGGACCTGTTTTGATAATCGTGAAAACTATAGTTTCAAACTATCTTTTGACTGGATTGTCTTTTTTTCATTTTGAGGGATCTCTCTTACTTTCTCTCGCTCTCTCTCCCTAAGTACCTTAAGTTTAATGGATACTTGATTATAGCATGTTAAGATATTATGTAGTAACCTACTGGTCGATTTTGGAAGGTTGGACCCAAGGTCTTGGGTTCGGTTCCCACCTTCACCGGGGAAAAAGTGGAAGACAGGGATTTGAGAATGAAGTCCTAAATATAGATAAGATAAAGAGTAAGTAGTGACCGGAGATACTAGGATCCTATTTGATGATTGTGAAAGCAATTTTAAGCCTTCTAGATTTCACCGTCTTCTCACACTGAATAATGCAAGTTCAAGGTTTTCTGTTTTTCCTTTTTTATTTCTGGGTTCCGACATTGGCCAATAGTTTGAGCTATATATGGGAATCATCAAATGACACCTCGAAGTCTCTGGACTGTTTAGTTATGTATTGGTAACCAGGGGTAGACATTTTAATAGTGTACAGTTGGCGCTCTTATTAGTCTTATATTTCCCATATTGTTTCTACATTCAATTTTCTCTGAGATATGCCAGTCTAGTCACTGGTGGTTATGTTATGTTTGTTGATGCTGTGTGCAACCTTTGCGTTTCAGGTTGAACATCAATGTCATCGAAATCTACTAGCAATTTCAGCTGGTATTAAACAGAAAGAAAATGTTGACACCATTGTTTAGAAGGTATTTCTTTAATCAGCGTGCTGGATATTTAAAGCAAAAGATTTTTCATATAATCTCAAAAATTTCAGTTCTTTTCAGAAAATTTCACTTTTATTCTATTCCACTATGATTGCAATGTGGACGGGTGGAAAGATCTTGAATGGAGTAACAAGGCCATACATATCGTTGCTCATAACCAAACAAAATGGTAAAACTCCAACTCATCTGTAGTACTCCTTGGGGAGATGAATATGAAAGGTTCAGGGCATTATGCAATTAGCATTATGCCCAAACCATTTTGATTAATGGTCAACTTAATAGAACAATAAACCCTGATCTTGCATACTATGTTTCTTTACCAGGTGATTCGCCCTAATCTTGCATACTATGTTTCTTTACCAGGTGATTCGTAAAGCGGTTTCTTCACCCTGATGTAGTCTCCATCTATGATTACATATTTATATGGGCAGAAGATCTGGGAGTCGAGAACTTTCACCCTGGGAGGTACATATTAAAAGTTTGGAATATTTTCAATGTGATATTGAAACATTTTCTTATCCTAAAGTTTTCTGTCATTAGATCTCTTTGTCAAATACATGTGTTTTAAAGTAGTATATGGGTTTAATATACAACCAACTCCATTGTATTTGAAAGTTCAGTGAGAATTCTCAACTCAATAAAAAGAGAATTACCTCTATGCCTTGGCCATTTGAAGAGATCCAATGCCTTGAAATGTGGTGAACTTCTTGAAACGAATTCATTGTCGGAGAGGTATGATATAGTGGAAATTCAATTGAAGATTTTTGGACAAGATAAATCTATTTTATTTGTTAAATAACTTTGATAAAAGGACGCCTCACAATGTATAGAGGAACTAATATCATGATGTAAATTATACAATTTTTTAGTACATTTTAGACGCTTAGCTAGAAAACTAATGCCTTCTTAGGGAAGGAATAAAATTGTCTCGAGGTGTAAGAGTTATTTAACTGTTCTGGCATTCGTTGAGACGGTTAAGTAACTGGATTAAACAATGAGATATCTATATTGTTATGATTTTCAGGTTATGACAGGATTTAAGTTTATGAAATGTTGAAAATACAGAGGAGACTCTGTCGAAATTTTTGTAAGATTATATTATCTTTGTTTAGTTGGTCCGATCACGTCCCGAGTTTCATAATGACTGGAGATGCCACGTGTCTTTGGTAATCAGTCATTATAAAATTTGGGGCGTGACATAGTTAATGGCAGATGACATGCACTTTGGTATTGTCTTAATATAGTAAAATATATAAGTAGGAAGCTAGGAGTTACATGATTCATCATGGGTTAGGGGGTAACAAATCAAGCAATAGCTAGACTTGCTAGCAATGTTTTTGAGTCTGGTTGATGATGCTATTTTGAACTTTGCCCCTCCACTGAATGTATAGTGGAAAAAACTCTCTGGGGTATTTATGATACAAGTCATTGAATGCAGCTAACAAGGTGTTCCTCTCTACCTATATTTTGGTACATTTAACGTCCAAAGTTCCTATATGTTTTGGTGATGAAGTATGTTGGCTACTGATGATGCATGATGATGATAATATATCGAGCAGGTGTGTGCACTTGCTTAGCATTGTTCCTAGATTATTCACGTTTTTATGTTATATTATATTCTAACATTGTATAGGCAATCTCTTCAACTTGTAGTTTTCTCACATGGATTTTTACGGTTATATGTACATGTTGTGTGGTAGTGTTGAACTTGCTTCTTTATAAAAGAGATGTGAAGATTGATGTGCATTGTTGGTAGTGACTCAATGGTATATAGATCTACAATGAATTTTTTTAATTGCTTTGTTTTTCTAATAGGTCTATTTGAAGAAAATTTGAATGTGGGGGATTTTATCGTAGTTGTCTTTTTTCAAAGTCAATTGCTTTGGTTGGTTGGTTCGAAGTGGGAATCAACCAAGGATTTGGCATGTTAGAGATACTCTGTAATTGATCGATTTCCCTTCAAAATGGAGAGAAGTTGAAACCTAATATAGGTGGTATTGGCCACTGATTGCTGCAAGACATGACATTGAAGGACACTTCAAGTTTCTTTGGTAGTACTGAAGCCAACAAGCCAACAATTGCGGAACACATTCAACTATAAAGAAAGAAGTGAAATAAACACATTGTTTGGGAAAAATAAAATACATAGTAGAAAACATTCTTATATTAGTTAGTTTAAATTGGTACTCGCCTCTTGATATTGTTGTGTTAAGGTTGTAGTATTATTCTTTTATATTAATATATGTATCTATCAGGGAACATTTGTATAGGTTTATCTTAGTTTTGTTTGTAAAATATTTTTGCTACGTTTTGGTATACATTTCACATATTCTATTACTATCTTGAAAAACAACGCATTAAAACCAAACAAGAGAATGAAGAACCAAATGCCAAGAAATAATGTCTAGGAATTCAGGTAATTTACTCATTCAATAATGGTCTTAAATAAAATATTGAAATAATAAATAACTGATGCTTAAAATTATTCTTATTGCAGGACAGATTGCGATTGGCTCATCAATGGACTCCTGACATAAATAACGAAGCGCCAAAAAATTTACATTACAGACATACACAAAAAATGCTCAAGTTATATGTTGAAAGTTACTTTTATTAAATATTTTTGTTATTCCAAGGGATAATATACCTACATTAAACTCACTCTTCGGTCATTGTTTTTCATTTAAACTATTTGTGATGAAGCTTACTGCAACAAACACACTTTGTTAATTGTCTTTGGGTTATTTAGGGATTGGTCCTACTTATTTAGGGGTATTTAGGGATAGATCCTAAAATTATCGATTATTAGGCTTTAGTCCTACTTTTATCGATTGACCTTGAGTCAACTCAGTTGACCGTGGTCAACCCATTTTATAATAATATAATTTTTGTTTTTTATAAAAATGGCCAAACTACCCTTTCTTTCTTCTCAAACTTTTCTTCTTCTTCTCAATTGACCCATTAATTAATCAATGATTCTTGAACCCACTAGCAAACAAAGCAGCCAAAAGATTTTGAAAAGTGATTATCAAAGCTTTGCACTCTCGCGTTCGAGAAAGACGTTGATTGGAGTAGAGTGTATCCAAAACGAGAATCTAGTGCAAGCATCAAAATGCTTATTTTTCTTTTGCTGGGTGGCTTGTTCTCTCCAGTTGTCAAGTGTTTTGGAGTGGTGCCTTCTACATTCCGATGTCTATTTGTGATGCCATTGACAGCATGTTCAGCAAGTTTCTATGGAGTGGTGCATCGCTGTCCAACAAGATGCATAGCATAAGTTGGAAAAGACATATGTTGCCCAGTCTCTGAGGGAGGTCTTAATATCCGCGAATCGAGAATGGGGCGGCATGGGCGGTTAAAAGCAATTACGGTTCATTGCTTTGGGACATTCTTCTCCTTGGACAAGATGGATCAAGAGTTGCTATCCGAAAGACAATTCGATATGGACTGCATAAGTGAAACCGGACACTCGAAGCTTTGGAAAAGGATAAAAAATCCGAGATATTGCATTTCGGCACATTCTCCACTTAATTGGGGATGGAAACCGCGCAAACTATGGTCGGACCCGTGGCATCCGCTCGGTATCCTTCTCAATCATTTTGGAAATAGACCGAGAAAAATATCAGCCCCAATCACGAATGATAGCTCTCTTTATTTCAGGTCCCAATTGGTCTCCCCACATGCGTTACTTCTAGAGATCTTATGGAGATTTTGACTCAAGAAGTCAATGAGAAAAGAATTTGATTCTCCAGTAGGTCAAGGACAAGTCCACAATGGAAGAAAGAAAGGGCCCTTCAAAGCGTGACAAACAAATGCTGTAAATGATATGGCCCAGAATGCCGATCAATGATTGCTTTCAAGCCAGAGGCGAGGGACAACAACCAGTGCCCGGGGATGATGGTTTTGGGTGTTGAAGTTGGGTTGCTATTTTTGTTCTCTTTTGGATTGGATTGCTAAAATTTGATTCTGACTCATCGTATACCGCAAGTAGTCTTCTATGTCTTTGTTGTTGTCGCACTTCGATTTGGATTGGATTGGATTGATGTTTTCATTTTCATTTCACTCTTTGAATTTGATGTTTGAAGGTTTATCATTGATTAATTAATGGGTCAATTGAGAAGAAGAAAGAAAGGGTAGTTTGGCCATTTTCATAAAAAACAAAAATTATATTATTATAAAATGGGTTGACTACGGTCAACTGAGTTGACTCAAGGTCAATCGATAAAAGTAGGACTAAAGCCTAATAATCAATAATTTTAGGACCTATCCCTAAATACCCCTAAATAATTAGGACCAATCCCTAAATACAACATATGTTGGTAGTCAATTTCACTGGAGTCTTTTAGTCAGCTGTTCAACGAACATATCATATTCTATGTTGGCTATATTTCCATGGTGGTTATAGAAACATTCTTACAGTGGTGTTGTTTTACCTATATTCTTTGAATTTATTGTGTTCAGCTCATTGTCTCATATTCTGCTACATGCTTTCTTTCAGTATGATTTACTGATTATTGAGTAGCTTGTTTAACTTGGTTGTTGAAGCTCAACCTTTTAGCTAATGTTGCACATTGTTTGATGGTCATCTGATTTTGAGTTTAATGCTTTAAACCTGGGTGAATCTGTGGACTCGGTAAATGTATCTATCGTTGAATCCTCTGGAATAGGCTCTGGGCAGAATGTCATGTTGCTAGAACTAGCAACATTTGAACAATAATTGATGGGATCAGTACAACTCCTAATCTTTAGGTCTAGAGAAAACCCGTGACACAAGCATTCGCTAGAAAGTGCTGCTTGGTCCCATACTAAAACCCTTTCAAAAAAAATTCAAAAAACATAAATCCTTCAAACAAACTATATATACATATATTATAAGCAATGAATCATTAGCTATTAATATACATATATTATTTATTCAAGTAGACTTTAGGCTTTTGAGTCATTAGCTATCTATGTAGCAAGTCCGACCATAGGCCGGATCAAATGGCTAGTATAGAAAAAGGGTCGGCGGTATTTACACCCGAATTGAGAATTGATGTGATTTGCACCTCTTTAGGACAAAAGGGTACATCAATAATGGTTATTTCCTTATTATCGAAAAAAAATAAAATAAATAATAATCGTTATTTCCTCTCTATCTTTTTACACCCCCACATGCCCAATAGTTCCACGTCAGTGAGTTGCCACGAGATCTCACATTTCACGACATCGGGTTGCTGCGAGATCCCACATTCCATGACAGTGAGTTGTCGTAAAGGATTTTTTTTTGTTATTTTTTTTTACTTCAAATTTTAAACACACACAGGATACGGATACCTCATATTCTTATTTAGAACTTCTTCATACACTCCAACAACAACATCAAACCCATGAAAAAAAAATGTACAATCAAGATAGTCTTACTTTCTCGCGGCAATTTTTTTCATACGCTCTAAGAAAAATTTGTGATCAACTTGATGAAGAAGAGTTTCAGTAATTAATACAAGCAAAGACTTCATTGTGGTGAACACAACTATCTCACGGCAACTGACTTTTTTTTACGGTGGCTATCAAAAAAAATGTAAAAGAAAAAAGGACTCACAACAACAACCTTCCATGGATTTGCCATCTCGCGATAACTCTTTGTTGTAGGCATTATCTTTTTGCAGCAACTTTTTGCCGTGGATGATTTTTTATATGGTTAATGGAGGGGTGCCAATACCTTGAAATTTGTCAAAGAGGTGTCAATCCCATAAAGTGTGGTGTAAATACAGCGACCCAAGGTAGTGATGTACTTTATTAACTCAAACTCTCAAAGTAGTTGGTCTATTGGTATATATTTTGAAATCCAAGTTGGATGTGGAGGCTGGACAATTTGATTGCAACCCATTGTAACTCCTTTTGATGCAAATTACAGATTAAGGAAAAGTAACAGTGATGTTGTATCTCAAGTGCAATACGCAAGTATTATTATTTATTGGCTGCTTGATGTACATAATAATTGTTCAAGGCAAGATATTGCTTACTAAGTAAGCAGAGTGAGTAGATACACAAGTAACTTAACCTTGGTCATGGTCATTAGGATGTTTTAACAAACAAAAGTATTAAGATACTTAAAACACACCATTGACTATGGGATACATTATAACAAATATCTGCCAGTGTTATAAGGTTTTACTGATGCTAATTGGATATCTGATTGTGAAGAAACGAAATCAACAAGTGGATACGTTTTCACCTTGGGAGGAGCAGTAGTAGCTTGGAAATCCTCAAAACAGACTTGCATTGCAAGGTCCACCGTCCTCTGTGGAATCTAAATTCATAGCATTGGATAAAAGTGCAGAAGAATCAAAATGGCCTCGAAATTTCTTAGAGGATATTCCATTATGGCATAAATATGTTACGTCCCTTTGCATATATTTAGATAGTCTAGCTGCTACAACAATAGCTAAAAACAATGTATACAATGGGAAGTCAAGACATATCAGATGCATGCATAATACCGTACCATTAAGCAATTCCTTTCTAATGGAGCTATTACTTTGAACTATGTAAAGTCAAAGGGAAATCTTGTGGATCCTCTAACCAAATGTTACCAAGATATATAGTAAGTTGTATTTACATCGAGGGGAATGGGGATTAAGCCTATTCAATGAATCATTCTGACAAAAACCTAACCTAGTTGAAGGAGATCCCAAGATCTAGGTTCAATAGGCAAACTGGTAGGGATATATTCAAAGTGTTGTTAAGCACTTAAGCACACTTTTCCTTTTCCTATATGCCAATGGTAAGTAATTACATTTAATGATGCATATATCTTGATTAAGAGGAGTATAGCAGGATACTCAATAAATAAATATCACCTATATGAGAGAAGAAGTGTGGTTGCTTTTATGAGAATGAGAAGACTAAGTACTCTAAAGCTCTCATGAATATAGAAATTGATCAAGATCAATATGAACACAACCATACGTATGAACCTAAATGGTATCAGATGAGTGGAGTGTGATGCATATTGTCTTGGTTTACACTAACGATTGGACAGTTCAAGACTTAGTTCACTGATCCACCAAGTAAACACGATATACATTCACTGGGGTAAGTTCAAGTACGTCCAACAGACACCTCAATCTCCCGATACAACACTAATCTACCATGAACATAACTTTCTATTTTTGTTGTCGTGCATTGTCTTTCTATTCATGTGGGGGATTGTTGGAAATATCTTTGTGAATAGAAAGTGGTCCCATATATTAAAAAATGATGTATTTTACCAATTCAAAAAAGTTGATCTAGTACTACATATTTTGAAACCTAAGTTGGATGTGGAGGGTTCAAACCATCTCCTTAGCAAATAGACATAGGAATATATTAAATATTATATGATCTATAATTGGGCGTTGAGCTTGACATGTGGGAGTAAGTTTTTGAAGTTCGTTTTGACATTTTTTGTCTCTAGAAAATTCGAATTTCATTTGCCAGTCATTAAAAAAGTTACTTGCGGTTACTTCTTTTCTACTAGTCATAAAACCTCTTCAAACATTGTCTTGGAAAGACACATGCTTGAAGAGACAAAGTGACTCTTTGAACAGACATGATGACTATTTGAAGGGACACTTCATTTTTATTTATACCCTTGTCATTGTCATTTCAAAAGACTTGAAAATCAACATCTTTTCTCCTTATTGATTTTTCTGAAGTTTTCATTGAGAGTATACAAATCCATTAAAAAGTTTGCTAGGACTTCAAATTGTTGTGCTACATTTGGAATTACCGATTGTTATGTCCTGGGAAGACTACGCTTGAAGAACTGTACGTATAAGCACTCTACAGGGGTGAAATTTGTCTTTAGGACATTGCTTTGCAATTCTCAATCAACATTCTCTCAATTCGCTCAATTCTATTATCAATAAAGTTTTATTACTTTGTGTTATTTTCCATATTGTTGAAAGTGTGTTTCCACACAAAATTAGTGGAAATTACCTTTGTTAGTTCGCCACTGAAAAATTTGCACTCCAAAATATCAGCATCTTCCAAGCTAAACCCGGCTAGAAACTTAGTGACAGGTTAGTCATAGCGAATACATTCACTAACGAAATTAATCAACAAAACAGGCAGTGCAGAAGGTGCAGAAGGAAATAATAACGGTTCCATAACCACCATGACCATAAGACAACCATGAAAAACATGTTTTCAGAACTTAAAAAGGAACTCTAACCAAAAGAAGGGTTAAAATTCGAGAAAGCATAAATTACCATTATAATATATACAAATTACTAAGATGTTCGTATTACTCATGAGCAAATTGAACGCATGAAACAGAAAAGTTACACAAGTAAACTACATTAACTTCTTGCTAATATACTAAGATTCTTGGTTGAAAAGAGGTTGCCCGGCCCATGGAATATGGGGCTATACCAATCATCCTCTTTCATCACGAAAAGGCTACAGGTTTCCTTCGAGGGGTCATAATTAGGGTTGTCAATGAGTTTCCATAATCCAATAATTGACCCAAACCAAACTGATAAAAAACGGTTTGGGTTTTGGAAATTTAGTTTGCCCTCCACCTAACCAAAACCGAACCGAACCGAATCGATAAGATATTGGTTTTGTTTTGGGTTTGCTCTCCACCGAACCGATATGAACCCGAACCGATAAGATGAAATTTTAATAATATTTATGATTAATTTTGTATAGGTTTTATCAATTGTGTGTCTAAAATTAATTGATTTGATTTAGGATTTAATTGATTTTATAGTTTTCGGTTCGTTTTGGGATGAAATATAATCTTATCGGTTTGGTTTCAGGTACCCAATTATCTTATCAGTTTGGTTTTGGATTTTCCATAATTCGACCCAAACTGATCCATTAACAGCCCTACTCATAATATCCCAGATCATTCCTTCCATACTGCAGTAGAAGTTCACCATTTTGTAACTTTATCACAAAAGAAGTATCTGAAGTCGACAAATATTGTCTTACTTCTAGGCTGAAAAAGTATTCCTTTGCTTAAGAACCCTGCAATCCATTGTCTTTCATCACCCATGCCTTGTGCCCTTGTAATATGTGTGATCCAATGCTCTCTGGCAGAAAGGACAGAGGCTTCCTTCTATTACTCCCAACGATATTCGTATACAGTGTCCCAAACAAATTATGTCTGAGCTGACTAAAGGAGGAAGTTCAACAATGGTCATCCTATGTAGCCATATTGAAAGCAACAATGGTCAAGGGTTCACCACTTCCATATGAGGTCCAGTGAAGATGTTTATTCATAAAGCATGCCATATGGATGTCTAATGGTCTCATTTGGAACACCATTTTCTATCCTTCTCCACTGGTTTGAACCCAAAGTAAACACCTCATTCATAGGGGAAACAGATGACTTTATACTCATTAGTAGTAGAATCAAAGCCAAAAGCGGACACTCAAATAGGTTCCAGTTCACATGCTCTTGGTAGAACAATGTGCTCTCCCGTAATGGGATTACAGAGTTGATGGGATTTGTCAAAATTAAGCCATGGCCCGATTATTTTACTCCTAAAAAATTTCGTGTTTACTCTTTCTCTTTATCCAATTTTACTCAAAAATTCAGCCCGCTTGTATCAAGATCATGAACATTATCATAGAGTGGGGTGCACCCAAGTGAGCATTGATGCCCGTATATTCATGTGTATAACACGTGGCAGATGCCCTAGTTAAAAAATGTATATCTATAATTCAAAATAGCCCAATTTTTTAAGAGGGCTTAAGTGGTGGTCTTGATTTTCTCAGAATCTATATAGTTAGAGTTTCCTAATGTCTATTAAATTCTTAATCAGTTTTTTAGCAATATCCTTGAATTCAGGAGAAAATCTAAGTAGACAACTTAAGGAAGCAGTTAATTGGCGTATTAAACTTAAAATTTTCTTCCACAAAACTATACATGTTTCCGTTTAAGGAGTTCTCTTTTATTCCCAAAATCTTTCCACACTGTATTGAATAACGAACATGAGAAATCATTAATTGTGTGGATGTATTTCCTCCAAGATGAGCTTCTTTTATTTTTGGTTCGTAATACAAAATAGCTCAGTTTTTTAAGAGGGCTTCAGTGGCTGTCTTGATTATCTCGAGATCTGTATAGTTAGAGTTTCCTTATGTCTATTAAATTCTTAATCATATTTTTAACAATATCTTTGAATTTAGGAGAGAATCTAGGTAGACAACTTAAGGAAGCAATTTAATTGGTGTATTAAACTTAAGATTTTCATCCATAAAACTATAGATGTTTTCGTTAAAGGACTTCTCTTTGATTCCAAAAATCTTTCCACACTGTATTGAAGAAAGGACATGAGAAATCATTAATTGTGTGGATGTATTTCCTTTAAGATGAGCTTCTTTTCTGGTTTGTATTCCCTAAGCATCTAAACCAATGTACTTTTTGGTCAAGTTAGGTTGTAAACCTGTTCATAGTGATTATGGGAACGTGAAGGTCCCACCAGAGAAGTAGGAACTCTACATTGAGACCTCTCTTACACTATGAATGCCCAAACACATATTATGATTTTTGGAGTATCTAAAACCATAAGCTACATTCAATTTATTGTGAAGACAGTAGAAGCATATATAGTTTTTCTTTTTTATTGTAATCTTTCCTGTTTGTCATTACTGGTGCCAAGCAATGAATATGATCATGAGAAATCATTGATTGCAAGGATTTAGTCCTCCAAAATGAGCCTATTTTTGGTTTGTATTCCCTAAGCATCAAAACCAACATTACTAAAATCTTATTTGTTTGAGATCCAAACGAATATGGATTGTTACCTGTTTGTTTGAACAAAATCCTGGGCACATGTTCCCAAACCTTAATTCATTATCTGGTGTTTGTTTGATCCGAGGGATCTATGGAGGAATTAAACACTTTCAATCGGTGTGCTCTCCAAATTTAAATTCATGAAAAAAGATCATCAAATCAGATTGTTAAATATAGATATGGTTCTGGATTGTTGCCGATCATTACTCACATTTGTAAATGCTATAACATATCTCTACACTATATGATAGCCGGATCTTTAGGAGGAAAATTTCTCAACCGAATTGTGTATTTGTAATCTCTTTATTTTATGATTTTAGAACCACATTCTTTAATTATTCTAATCAGCTCCCTCCTTTTTAAACAATTTATCAAAAACTCTCTATTGAAATTAGAATTAGTTTCATATTATTTAAAATAATTTAGAAAATCTCATTTACGTCACTCAAATTATATTCAACCCCTCCTAATGTTTTTATATTATTTTTTAGATTATAATTAGAATTCAAAAAATCATACTATCAGAGAGATGTTAGAGCGACATGTTTAAAGATTTGAAAAAACACCGATGCGTAGCACGGTTCGCATACTCGTATATATATATATAGTATAGTTAATATAGGTGCCGACTAGGAAAATCAGCAAAATCTTTGGGTGATGATACCAGAGGTCTGGGGCTCGAACCCCGCCAACATAAAAGAGATATACTAATCTCATTTAAAACAGGCTTACCAATAAAAAAAAAAGATATAATTAATTAACTCTTTAAGCTCATTAAGTCCTAGCAAAATCGAAAATACATAATCTAGTGCATGCCAATAGGTAATTTCATGTTTTCGGAGGCATGAGTTAAGAAAGCAGTTTAATCAAAGACCATTAATACTGAGTAGTGGAAAATGCTCCCAGTGACCCACGTCAGCCCCTTTTTTTTCTCTGAGACTAACACATCAGATTTTTCATAAAAAAATGAATTCTACGCACTTTTTTGCCGATTTCAATTGTTCGTAACCCAAAATAGATAAAAACCCAAAATAGATAAAAACCTCTTTCTATATTTTTTTTTCAATTATACAAAACACTCGGGACTCTCAAAAAAAAAAATCATCTCTTCAAACTCTCTCTCTTATTCATCTCTTCTTCCAAAATTAAACGAGGTCAAAACGTATCATCTTTCTCTCAATTCATTTTCCGGTACTTCTTCTCCTCATCTCAAATCCAAATTGCTTTGTTGGTAGAAAAAAGGAAACAAGATCGACGAATCCTCCAATTGGGTAACTCCTTTTTACTTTTTTTTTATTCTTCTTTTTCTATAACCCCTTTTCAAAGAGATTTTATTATTTATTATTTATTTTCATTCATCACTCCCCCCTCCAAAATAGCTATGGAGATCTGGTAACTTATTTTCCTTCCCCTTTAAATTTAAATTATTTTCATGCCGTTTATTATTAGTTACATTTATTTAGGGTTCGTATTGGGGTATTGGATTTATATGGTTAATTAATAAAGTTTAATATAGTAGCTGGAATAAATTTGATATTCGGAGGTTTTGGTGTGATTTAGATGAATAGATATTTTGGGTTGAGAAAACAAATAGATAAAAAGGTTTGTATTGCACTGTACTAAGATAGGAACGTTGCGTGTTGTTTACTAGCTTTAGTATCAATGTCTAATTTTCTCGGTGTTTCTAGGTTTAACAATTTGATTGGATGCCCTTTCAACTATATTTGAAATATGTCGTCAAGCATGATTACTGGAGAGCGAAGGTACACATTGTTTTCTTTTCTTTCTAGGCCATTTATTTATGCACCTTATACTTTATTACTCTAGCATTTACGAGCCTTATTCCGGTTGCCTTGCTTGATGTCCTAGGCGCTTGATTACACTTCCACTAACAGTGCGACTTGAAGTTTAAAATATTTCATTTTGTTGTCATCTTTAGGTGGGCTTCGGCTTGAAAAGGAGGTATGACTTCTTTGGGAAAGATTACCGTACCAAAACCCATTAATTTACCAAGCCTAAGGTAATTTGTTTTTCTTATGGAATTTCCTTATTGCATCATACACTTAATCATTTTGTGTTGTATTAATTGTGTGTGCTTCTGGTCTTCTAATTTCAAGGGTTGAGAATCATGGTCTGAATGGCGAACCAAAGGTAGAGAGTAGAGACTACTTTAACAATTGTTTCTCATGATGTAAAATACTATAGGTTCTGATCTTTTATATGAGATGATTTTCTATGCATAACATGAATGTACTTGGTTGCAGCTTGGTCTAAAACTCTCTAACTCAGAGAAGTTATTAAAACTTTCTGACAAATTGACGAAAGACGGAATGAGGATACTAATGTGGTTTCGTTCTATACAGATGTGGTACTTGACGTATATTTCATGTCTATTAGTTCTTTTGGGATTTCAACATCTATAACAGCTTGAAACATATTCTCATTCACTGCCTTGCAGGAACAAACTCAGCTCTTCGATCAGCAATCCTACCATCAAGCTCGACACAAATCCCCTCCACCCTTTTATGCCTGTTCTTAAGAATGTGTGCCAACTGAGAAATTGAATGATTCAGGGACTCATTTTCTCAAACCAGCACCATTGACTATTTGTCTTCAATGCTCCAAAAATCAAGCCCACAACCTCTTGGTACTCTATTCCCAAGTGCTCAAACAAGACAACCACCCATGAGTTGTTCCTCTTGACAGTTGACACTGCTTCAAGACAACTGCTATCCTCGACATAAGATCGATTTGTTGCTTGCTGCCTCACCTTTGCACTCATGTAATTATATTGTTTAAGCACCACTTGAAGGTAGCACAAATTTGGGGAAGGTGCGGGTTAACTCTTTGTCATAGAGCATTTACTGCAACAGCGAACCCGTTCAGAATCACATTAACATCACTATTGGTCTGTTCTTAAAATGCACACAGGATCAATAAGAAGCTCTTCCAAGCAGGCATCAATATCAGATGCCCCCAAGTTCATAAGGACGTTTCCAATTGTTTCCGTCACCATGCGTCGGTCTGAAAATTAGTTCCTACAGGCTTAAGTATCTGTATGCAGCTTAGAAATAAATAGCAATGTTAAGCCTACTGAAGGTCTACTATGGCAACCCAACTCAAGATTTTACAATTTGTTTGGATTAGAGTTTGTTTGCAAGAGAATCCATTTAAAAGCTTTATACTTCTTTTCTATAGTGGATGAAGGCAAACCTGCGCACACCCAATTTTTGGTGAAGTTTACTATAGTTGTACTTGCTCACAAAGGAGCTACATGGGCTTGGTATCACGCATCTGCTACTGTCATTTTCCAACATAACCCAGTTGTATTTGAGTTTCATTTAGCAATAAAGTTTTCAATTATCAAAAAGGTATATATATATATACATATATATTGATACGCAAAAGTGTGTGGTCCAATATACAGTTTATATGAAGAATATTGTTCATATAGTATTACAATGAAGCACCTCATTTTATTGAGGTGATGGATACTATAGCGATACATAGCCCATATCACCCCCACAACTTAGCTTATAATATTGATCTATTTATCCAATCAAGATTTATAACATGAACTTGGGGTGATCCATATTAAAGGGTACACAATTCCAGTTGGTTGGACAGTTATGGTATGCCCTCCAGCACTTCACCTGAACCCCAAAAAGTATGAGGATAATCTTGCCTTCAACCCATGGCAATGGAAGGTCACCGACATGTCATAGTTCTTATTTGTAGAATTTCCATTTTCATGCAATACGCTAATACTACAAAATTTTAAATTCTCTAATCACTGTCTCCTACCATACTGTAGGGCCAATGATCAAATACCGCATAAAAGAGTTTCACTGCTTTCGATGGAGGAATGGGATTATGTGCCGGAGCAGAATTCTCGAGAATTCGCAAAGTTGCAAATGTCTGTCGTTCTCATTCATTTGTCACGAAATTTAGGTAATGATCATTCAAGCCACTTTTTAGAAAAGTTTGTGCAGGTGCGTTGAAGTACTAGATATGTGTAAATATGTGCATGAGACATGCATATACGTAAGTATGTGGATGAGATTTTGTGAAGGTATTATATATAATAAATTGAAAACCGATTCACGTGGTAATGTAATAAACTGAAAGCGTTTGCGTGTATATATTCTCTTACCCTCTTGGAGTTATGCTCTTTAAGTATGTGCACGAGTTATATAGGTGCTGCATCACCAAATATATTATTTGATTTCATATAAACCAACGTTATGACTTAATCCTTTTACCTGAGTGATCCTGTGTTCTATAAGTCTAATTAATTTTATGATTCATGGGAATATTGTTTCAGAACACATTTTCTAAAATATTTATGCTTTCTACAATATGAAGAACATTTGATTTCAAGGGATTTTATTGGTAACACAATTTTGATGACTGTGAACGGAACATGGCTTGAACTTTGAGGAATTAAATGGAATGTGGTTTGAACATGGATTAGTTGATTTGTTAAAGCTATTGCAGATTATAGTTGCTAAATTTGCAAATAAACTCCCCCTGATGTACATTGTAAATTGGATATATATATTAGTAGGCATGGCCATAGGACGGGATTGATTGTATGGATCGGACAAATTCATTATCTTTGACACTAAAGATAATAGATTTTAGTTTTTTTTCATAAAGGTTACCACGTTAAATATTTGTTTCTAAAAGGTTTTTATTTTCAACATATATTATATGTTTCAATGCTAAGATGTCTTTTGCCTTTTGCTTTGTGCCAGTTAAGTGGATTTAAATCAAGTATATATTTTCGTTACTTTATTTTATTTTATTTTATTTTTGTTTATGTAGGAACTTACGAAAAATGTGTGAAGGACAAGTGTTCGACGAATTACGAGGAAGCTTTTGTCCTTGATTGTAAGTAACTATGAAGTATTAAATAAATCATCCCTTTTGTTCCTGACTTGAGTCCTTCATTTAGATTATTGTTACTGAAAATATTAACGACATTTGATATCATGTATATTACAAATTGCTGACAAATGGGTAGAATCTATTATCCAATTTAGTTCATGCTACAATATAATGTATTTAGTGTCCTTACTTTAATGTGATAAATCCCCATCTCTATTACAATCCCTCAAAATAGCTTATCAATCTTCAAATCCCATAAAGGGTTTCACAATTTCAGGGGAGTTATGGGCTTAATATTCTTATATAGTTCATCTGCTATTCTGGGTTAACTTGGTTTGGAGAGGAGTTCATTTGTTGCCCTATTTCAACTTATAACGTTTTAGCACTTATATACTTTAAGCTTCGATTTTATGTTATATGTCTTCTTATCTATTGCTTTATTTTAAATTTACTTTGTTTTTTAGGACAATAATACTTCAAAAAAAAATTAGAAAAACATAAACCCATCAAACAAAGTATATATATATATTATAAGCAATGAATCATTAGCTATCAATATATATATATTATTTATTAAAGTAGACTTTAGGTTTTTGAGTCATTAGCTATCTATGTAGCAAGTCTGGCCATAGGTCGGGCCAAATGGCTAGTTGCTGATTAAAGTTAAGATTTTATTCCCATCAAAATTTGTTGATGTTCTTATTCACCCTGGGAAATTCCTATAGACTTGGTTTAGAGGGTAGAAAACACAAATTTATGTCCTAATAAATCAATCTTGGTACCAGTACATTGGCTAATCAATCAACCTTAGCTTCCATGTAAAAATGTTTTAACATTACCTCACAATACTATAACATTGGGTCCCTTCCAATTGCCATTTATCTACAAGCAGTATAGAATGCTTACGTACCAAAATATCATTTGATTGTTATATACTCAACGGACTTATGAGGAATAAGTAATTGCCGCTACTGGATGAAGTCTCATCCTTTGGATCATTCAAGTATTACTACTTCAAATATGTGTTCCCCTGACCATTCTATATATCCAAGCAAATGGAACTAATTAATTAGTAATTCTTCTTCAAATATTTTTACGATTAAACAGGTAAGGTGGAGGCTTTTAGAATGAAATATTTCCATTATTGCAGCATGCATGTCTAACATAATTGCTTTGATATGGAGTTGCCCTAGGTGCAACAATATTGGGTATTATGGAACTGTGATGAATTCTCTTGCACTATAACAATGTAACAAGGTTGGAAAACATAATTGTTAAAACCCTTTTTTGTTTAGTAGCGGGTCTTGGTTGCAAATGAGATTAAACTTGAGCTTTAATTTACTATAACTCACCTTATAGGTATCAATTGCATAAGGAGGTGTTGATTATTATTTTTGGCTTTCACTACAGGCACCTTTCATTTCGTGTTGGGCAGCTAAAAAAAAAAGATTTATTACAAGTTTGTCATTGACCTAAAAAACATGTTTTGTGTTGGGTACCCCCCAAATACATAAAGTTAATATGCTGGTGATCAGCTCCAAAATGTGCGTTTTATTACCCTTATATTACTGCATTATAGCCCTTCTTACGCTTAATGAAAAGACAACTCATAGCTTTTATTGTTTTCTTTCAGGTTACAGAGAATTTCAAACCACTTATCATAAAAGCTATGTCTTAGCACCAAAAGGAGCCTTAATCACGCTTATTATGAAGACCAGAAATTGCTATGAAAAAGTGCTAAAAAAGTTAAAGTCAACGATCAAAGTCAAATGTCAAAGTCAAAGGTTAAAGCCCTCAACTCAGAAGACCAGAGATGGAGGTCCTTATCTCAAATTATGGCATTCTCCAAAACCTATCTTGGTCAAGAAGAAAAGCATAAAGTAAAAGCAAGTTATGAGGTGTCATGAATCTAGAGGAGAGGGGTAGTTTTGTAATAGTGTCATATATAAGCCAAAGAGATGTAGAGAATTAGGTATCCATTGCATTTAGGATCCAAACCAATTGGTTTGTAGGAGTAGAGAATGCACCTAGACTTAATATAGTGTCATGTAGGATTTAATTTCTAGTCATTTATTTTTCAAGTTTTTTTACTTTATTGTTCTTCATTTTCTTTTCATTTCAATCTTGTTATTTTTCTTATTTCAATCAATCAATCAATCTTATTTTGTTGTTCTTTATTTCAATCTTCATTTCAATACTTTCTTTTAATGTTTTGAATCAATTCCATCTTAAACAACTTAAGTTTCAATGTTTTCTATTCATAAACTAAAAAACTAAACAAGTTCTAAAATAAGAGTCTACCTTCTTCTTTCAATCTCCCAACATTCAAACTCTAAACAATCTAGGATGAACCACATTTAAATCAACTTTGAAGATACTCTAAACAATACTACTTCAAATGGCGCCGCCGTCATGGATTGAAAGAGCAAGAGTACTTGGTTGAGCATCTAAAGAGGAAGCACCATTCTCACCTTTCCATTTCTATTTTTTAAAATTTTTCGTTGTTTTATTTTGTTGTTCTTTTATTACTAACTTACTTTTTTGCAAATTAGGGTTCGGTATCAACATACTGGAGAAGAGCTGAAGTTGGAGAAGAAAATCGACAGAAGTTCACCGGAACCGGACGGGCGACTGCACAAGCACCTCCACATATATGTGTCTAGTTTTTTTTCCAATTCCAGTTGATTTTTGATGCATGGTTGCACTTCAAACTTAAATTTTGTAATAAAGTAGGATAAACCAGTGGAACTTGTTTTTAACAGTTAGAGCCAAAAAGAAAAATGGGAAAAATTAGGAAAAATGGTTTTTGATTAATTTTTGTGGATGAACATGAGTTGAACTTGGTTGAAGTTGTATACTTACAAAGGGATTAGAGTTTTCATTGCCTTGGGAAGTTTGAGTGTACGAGGCAAGTCATGAATCATCGCTCGCACACTTTGAATCAACTTGGTAATCAACACTCTAAGTCTATTTAACTCTAGTTAATCTAGATAATCAATCTAAATTAGTTAATCTATTAGATTAGTATAGTATTAGTTTAGTTTTAAGTTTTGGGCCCTTGAAGGCAAAGTTGTTTAATTATAAAAAAAAACCCAACTTGTGGGCTTTTAAGTGGACCTTTATTGTAACTTAAAACAGGGTAAAGCTCGAAAGGTTGGGCCTGATTCTTAGATCATGTGCCAACCGACATCTCCTTCTCCTCAAACAGCGTGTAAGCACGACTTGAGAGGTAAATTCTAAACCTCATCGAAACCCAAGTAAGAGGATACCTTGTGTGTTCAAGCATGCTTACGTGATTGCTTGAAATTTAATTTTGGCACTACAATTTACATTCACGCATAAGGCTGAACCCGAGCCACATAACAACTATTGGGAAGTCATTCGCCCATGTAGGTAAATTGGACGTTGCTTGATTCTTGAAGCCCTAGACCAAAAAAAAAATTAAAATCAATTAACTAGAGCCCAAAGTAGCCACACTCCTCCAGAATAGGATAAAAATATAGCCATGAGAATTTAGAGCAATCAGTTACTAGATTCCAGTGGACCAACTACCTTCCTCACTCCCCTCCCCCAAATTCATCATGAGTGAGATTCTTGATAGCACACCACTTGGTGAAGTGACTATCTACTTTTCTGAGATGTGTAATAGAGCCATCCTAGTATCGCTCCCAATTCTTCCCTTGAACAGGGCATAGTAATCTATAGGCCAAGCAAATATTTTCAAAAATATTAAAAAATGAATTTCTATTTTTTGTGCATCATCATTGAAAGAGCATTCATGTCATATCAATATGCATCGCAACCGTCATAGAATTATAATGCAAACTCAGAACCTTGTTCCTTTTGCGGTAGTCGTTATCACTGGTTATCCCATTGTCCATCATATACCGAATTCGAGTCTACTATGGGAAGTCCTTATGATTATGAACCTCAATTTTCAAACTTCCCGAGTACCCAATACACTCAAGAGTTTTCTAATCATGTTGACAATTCATGGAGTTCCACCACAAATAGTCAACCACCATTCATATATCTACTCGGTCAGTCAGAGTACGGTTTCACCCAAAACCCATTGCCATTCACATCACCATCCATATCAAATTCATATTCCATTCCACCATCCATCATAGACCAACTCTACTAGGAAATGGCCAGGCAAACAATACTAACTCAGCAAATAGCAACTACCTTATGCTTTCTCCAATCCAGTTCAAATGATGCCACATCTGAGACTAATATTCTTCTCACCAGTCTAGAACCCAACCAACAAGAGAAACAAGGTGTTACTATAACAAAGCTCATTGCTAAAGCCCATCCTGATATTAATGACCAATTAAAATCCCATTATCATCTACCTAACTATCGTGTGAATTCTAGATCTTATGACAATGACTATTTGCCTGAAGTCACAATTTCTCTCATATGCCGTAATACATCATCACCCATAAATGAGAAAACTCCGGCAGAAGAAACTCAAGAGCATGTATTGGACTCGACACATTTGAAAAATGGCATCGAGAAAATTTATGAAGATCTAGGTAGAGAGGACAAAGAAAATGAAGTGCTTGGAAAAGAGGGAGTAAAATCTATGGTGGAAAGTGGATTTCAATTTAGTTTGGTCGTGAAGAACTTATTGATGGAACAAATTTATGACATCCTTACTATTGCAGATATGAACCATAATCTTATGGAAATGCCAAAACTAAATGAAGAATTCCCTGAGTCCTCAAGATCATGTGAAGAAACACCACCCAACCATCACCATCCCAAATTAACACCTCTTGAAATCCAACCTTCATTCATAAAAAATCCACCAATTTATGAGGATTGCACCACGAAACCATTTCAAAGAAACCTCAAATTCGCACTTAAGCCAATTGCCTTTGAGACTATTCATAATTTTCTAAACCTTCCCAATAAAGAGACTTAACCCAATATATAAATACAAGAGTCCATCTTTTCAGTAGTTGAGAAACCTGGTATGTCCTATTCCCCATCATCTAAGCCTCATGAAGGATAACTACCACCAACCTCTCAATTTTTTAGACAAGTCAACTATGACGGATTATTGCATAAGTTCCATAATGGGTTACATTAACATTCTCTTATCATTCTGCATCTTACACTCCAAATACATAATTTCATTATGTTTGGGGGTGTATGCTTCCATATGGTTTTCTATAAAGATCCCCAACTGTTTAGACTATTAGTATATAGTTAACAACATATCATCCATCTCATATGCATAGTCTTGAATATCTGACTATAAAAGATTCATGTTTTATTTTCTTGATGCATTCCATGGGAGTGCATCCTTAAGGTAACCGGACCACTCCACTTGGAGTGTGTGGTTGTAAGTGTCGGAGCCTTAGTCCACGTATATCTCACATATTCTTTGTAAAATATTTTTTACTTGTCATTTGAGTAAGTGAGAACCTGTGGAGCGAGTATACAATTTTTCTTTTCTTTATTTTACATTTCTTTTTCAAAAATAGTTGTTTTTCTCCATTCTTATAATAGATGATTCTCGATACACTAATAGTTATGTGATTTTCCAAAAACAAAACGGGCAATGGATTCCACATAGACCAACCGTTAGAAATACGCAATCTCAATTCTTCTAAGGGTAGTTTCAGGATCAGTTATGTGTTACTAAGGGTCGCCCATATCACCATGCACTTTATGTCTCAGCTTAAACCATATAGATACCAATTGTCCCTTGCTCACCAACATATCATCACGTCAACCATCAAATACATTCAGACAAGGACAATGTACATACAATAATCAGAATAGAGCATTGGTTCCTATCCCATTTTAACCAGAACTACCAAAATCCACCAAAGAGGCCTAGTTCCACCACCCACTAGTGTCCAATTAGCTAAAGCCTTCTATTATGTCTTGCCCAGTAAACCCCCCAAAACACACATAACTGAAGCCACAGTCTGACTGGATTAGGTTCAATAAAACGCCGACACGAAAGTTGCCTGAGATTACCTGTTATGATTTGTTTTCAAAAGCTTAGCGTTTAGAATCACAACTTTTTTAGTACAAGTATCTTAAAACATCTCTCTATAGTTTTCAAAACTAGAGGATATAAAAATAAAAATTATACGCCCCGGAGTAACCAAAATGATACCGGATCAACGTATAATTTTATCTACTTGTCAAAAACTCTATATGGTTAGAGATATCTTTAGATTGAGAAAAACAATTACTCTTTAAAAAAAAAAAAAACCACACACACACATTTCATATGTGTATGTATAGATAGTTGTTTACATACTTTTTATTTCTTCAATCGTAGTTTAATCATAATCATGCATGCATGTTAGATTTTCTGCATTACATATGTTTTCAAAAATACAAAAACCCAAAAATATTCATAGTAGAATAATTATCCCTAGTATAATAAACCATGTATTTCTCATTCTATATCAAACAACCCACACCCAAATTTATTTGGGGGTGGCGTATTTTCATCATGAAGAACAAAATACAGGTGCATCGTCATTTTTGCTCATGTTTCTATGATAATCTCTTTCCTTATCTCTTCATACTTTGAGGACAAAGCATAGTTCTATTTGGGGGTGGTATGGTAACATTTTGCAAAAACTAAACATTTTCTATATAGTAGATATAATAGTATATTTCTTCATTTCTAAAATTTTTTTTGAAAAAAGGCCAAAAATAATTTTCTGTTTAGTATTAAAAAGTCTTGTTTCCTTTTTCTAGGATGAATAAAAAGTTTAGAAGTCTCATTATAGCAATAGAGTAAGGATTCATTCTTCGTACTTAGACTAATATACGTACAATAGTTTCTGCATCTTTTCATGAATGGCATGCATCAACATTTGTTTGTATATAGCAGTGAGTTTCCGAGACCAATGTTAGAACAATTAAGTTTTATATCCTCTGAGAATCTAGCCAAAAGCCTCATCTAAATGATATTGAGTGATGACACAAAGGATGTCCGGATAGAAAGACCACACGTCCACTTGCTTGATCACCACACCATATCCTAAGAGAGAATTTAATTAGGCCATTTTTAGATCAATATAGCCAAATAAACGTTAAAAACCCAAAAGATAGTTTTTCATCTAGTTACCCCCTATTGAGCTTTCACCTTTTTCTAAAATCCTTTTTATTCTTCACCAAGAATTCCTAACCCGTTACAACACACAATATAAAGTTTACCCAGCTGAAAAGTTGAGAACTGGATGAATATCAAAAAAAGAGAAGAGAAGACCTTGTCAAAAACAAAATAGTTATTTGCTTTAAAAAGAAAAGGAAAGAGAAGAAATAAAGACCCACCAAAAACCAAAACTCCAAAAAAATCAAAGGAGTAAAAAATCGAATCTCCCAAAAGTTCAAAATCAAGGAGAATTGATATCATAAACAAAAACAAAAAGAAACAAAAGAAAAGTTAGAACTCCCAAAAATTCAAAATCATATCGAGTCACAAAGCCAAAGTGCTAAAAGAATATATCACAATTCGGAAGAAAAAGAACAAAACGAGGTTCTTCTCTGGTTACAAGACCCAGTTCCTCAACTTATCTTGTTTTTCCTTTCCTTTTTCTTTTTAAACAATCACCTTATCCCCGTAACTCATAATAAAAGACATCTAGCTCAATTAGGAATAGGATGGTGTGATAGTAAGTGGCAAACGCGATCAATCGACCCCGGTTTCTTTGGACGTCATTTGAGTATGCGAGGAATATAAGTGCCCATTGCACTTGAGAGAACGAACCTTAAGTGAATCTATCAGAGAGTTGTGATTGCAACACACCCCTGTGAGAACCCACCTTAAGGACGCTCTCCAAAAGTCTCAAAAATGACTCTGCATTTGCATTTCATTGCTCATGTTTTGCACATTTATCTCTAGATGATTAAATTATTATACATATGTTATTCTAAGTTCAAAGGAGTTTGTCCTTATTCCCCGCTAATGAGATGTATGGACTTCTGAGAATAAATAAGGAAATAAGACCCTTTGTACTAAATAGAATAAGTTTGTGAGTACCGTCACCAGAAAACTCTCACTCATTTGTGGTTTAAGGCATTCTTGCATATGGTCAATACAATTGCACTCTACGAAACAAGATTAGTATAACTTATAATAAATCACTTATTTGTGATCTTAGTTTTTTCTCTCATCCTTGCTTGATGACAAGAAAGATGCTATTTGGGGGTGGTGATCAGCTCCCAAATGTGCATTTTATTACCCTTTTATTACTGCATTACAACCCTTCTTACTCTTAATGAAAAGACAACTCATAGCTTTTATTTCCTTTTTCAGGTTACAAAGAATTTCAGACCACTTATCATAAAAGTTGTATCTTAGCACCAAAAAGAGCCTTAATCAAAAGTCAAAGCCCTCAACTCATAAGACTAGAGATGGAGGTCTTTATCTCAAACTATAGCATTCTCCAAAACCTATCTTGGTCAAGAAGAAAAGCATAAAGTATAAGCAAATTGTGAGGTGTCATGAATCTAGAGAAGAGGGGTAGTTTTGTAATAGTGTCATATATAAGCCAAAGAGATGTAGAGAATTAGGTATCCATTGCATTTAGGGTCCAAACCAATTGGTTTGTAGGAGTAGAGAATGCACCTAGACTTAATCTAGTGTCATGTAGGATTTAATTTCTAGTCATTTATTTTTCAAGTCCTTTTACTTTATTGTTCTTTATTTTCTTTTCATTTCAATCTTGTTATTTTGCTTATTTCAATCAATCAATCAATCAATCTTTTTTTGTTGTTCTTTGTTTCAATCTTCATTTCAATACTTTCTTTCAATGTTTTGAATCAATTCCATCTTAAATAACTTAAGTTTCAATGTTTTCCATTCATAAACTTAAAAACTAGACAAGTTCTAAAATAAGAGTTTACCTTCTTCCTTCAATCTCCCAACATTCAAACTCTAAACAATCTAGGATGAACCACATTCAAACTTAAAATCAAGGAGAGTTGATATCAGAAACAAAAACAAAAAGAAACAAAAGCAAAGTTAGAACTCCCAAAAATTCAAAATCATATGGAGTCACAAAGCGGAAGTGCTAAAAGAATGTATCATAATTCGGAAGAAAAAGAACAAAATGAGGTTCTTCTATGGTTACAAATATCATGAAGACCCAGTTCCTCAACTTATCTTGTTTTTCTTTTTTTTTTTCTTTCTAAACAATCACCCTAGCCCCGTAACTCATAATAAAAGACCTTAGCTCAATTAGGAATAGGATGGTGTGATAGTAAGTGGCAATTCAAGAGTGATCAATCGACCCCGATTTCTTTGGACGTCATTTGAGTATGTGAGGAATATAAGTGCCCGTTGCACTTGAGAGAATGAACCTTGAGTGAATCTATCAGAGAGTTGTGATTGCAACACACCTTTGTGAGAACCCACCTTAAGGATGCTCTCCAAAACTATCGGAAACAACTCTGCTTTTGCATTTCATTGCTCATGTTTTGCACATTTATCTTTAGATGATTAAATTACTGTACATATGTTATTCTAAGTTCAAAGGAGTTTATCCTTATTCCCCGCTAATAAGATGTATGGAATTCTGAGAATAAATAAGGAAACAAGACCCTTTGTACTAAATAAAAGAAGTTTGTGAGTACCTTCACTGGAAAACTCTCATGAGGTTTAAATCTCGTCCACTAGGGAACTCCTAGTAGTTTAAGGCCTTGTTGCGTATGGTCAATGTAATCACACTTTCTGAAAACGAGATTAATATAACTTATAATAAATCACTCATTTGTGATCTTAGTTTTTTCTCTCATCTTTGCTTGAGGACAAGCAAGATGCTATTTGTGGGTGGTGATCAGATCCCAAATGTGCATTTTATTACCCTTATATTACTGCATTACAACCTTTCTTACGTTTAATGAAAAGACAACTCATAGCTTTTATTGTCTTTTTCATGTTACAGAGAAATTCATACCACTTATCATAAAAGCTGAGTCTTAGCACCAAAAGGAGCCTTAATCACACTTATTATGAAAACCAGAAGCTGCTATGAAAAAGTACTGAAAAAGTCAAAGTCAAAGGTCAAAGCCCTCAACTCAGAAGACTAGAGATGGATGTCTTTATCACTAAATATGGCATTCTCCAAAACCTATCTTGATCAAGAAGAAATCAAAAAGCAAAAGCAAAAGCAAAAAGTAAAGTGTGAGGTATCTCAATAGAGAAGGGCAAATCAGTAAAAATACATAAAGTAGGGGTATATAAACTAAAAGTTAGGGAGATAGAATACACCTAGACTTAATCTAGTGTCATGTAGGATTTATTTTTCTAGTCTTTTTTTCTTCAAGTCATTTTACTTTATTGTTCTTCATTTCAATCTTGTTTTTTACTTTGTTATTCAATCAATCAATCTTCTTTTGTTGTTCTTTGTTTCAATTTTCATTTCAATACTTTCTTTCAATGTTCATGTCATTTAAATCTTCAAAACAACTTAAGTTTTCAATGTTCTTCATAAACTAAAAACTAAACAAGTCATAAACTAAGAGTCTACCTTCTTGCTTCAATCTCCCAACATTCAAACTCTAAACAATCTAGGATAAACCACATTCAAATCAAGTTTGAAGATACTCTAAACAATCTAGGATGAACCTAATTCAAATCAGGTTTGAAGATACTCTAAACAATACTACTTCAGTTGGCAACCTCTTATATCCTTTCTCCCACCATTTAAAACTCACGAGTCCTAAACCCTAATCCCTAAAAACTATACCCTAAGTCCTAAACAACTCAATTAATCAAACATAATCAATTAGAATAGTTATTTATAAGCGAGGTCTAATCACTAATATAATTTTAATCATTTCCTTTTATCTATTTTACGTTATTCAACATTAATAGGTACTTTGCAACACTAAATTTGATTCATACAAATAAAATGTGAACCCACATAATTAAAACAACATTTCAAGACTATTAATCATATACTAATATTTAACATTCCTAGATACGCAACATATATTTCTTTGTTTTCTAATTAATTGAATGTAATATATAGAAATCAATAACCAAATAATTGAAAATGACTAATTAGTGAGGTCTACTCACCCTTTTGTTGTTGCCATCGAAAGACTAATTATAGAAAAAAATACATGCCACGTAAAATCCATATCACCAAGCAATAGAAATACTCAATTTATTCATTCTCTCTTTTTTCTTCTTCCTTATTCTTTTTAATCTTCTTTTAATTTCTTTTTCTCTTTTATATATTTTTTTCTTTTTGTTTTGTTCTAAGTGAAACCATGTTCTTTAGATACAAAGAAATAAACTAAAACAATTCAATAATATTAAATTATCTATACATTAGTTTTCTTAACAACTAAAAACTTTCAATTACTTTCCTTTGAATAAAAGTTAACTTTCCATAACAATAGAATTCTCTACCATATTATCTCACCTTAATAAAGAAGTTGTTTTCTCTCAAAAGATTGTCTCCTTACTATACATACAAAATCTCTACACAAGCAATGTTTTCAAAACTTAAAAATTTTCCTTTCAAAGCAAATCTCTACCCATTATTTAAAAAAAAAATATATTCTATTAAACTATTTTCAAACTAAACAAACTATTTTCCCTATTTTTTTTTCAAAAAGTCAAACATACATATTCACTTTAATTTAATAGTCAACTTAAAACATAGTCAATAATATATTAAGTTTTGTGAAATTAATAATTAATTTTGGACATTAATAAAAATAAAGGTGTTACAGGATGGGTGACCTCCTGGGAAAGTACTGTCTGAAGTCTGAAAACCCCACACTGTTGGAAGTCTGCAGTGGCTAAGTGGGAACAGTATCGATGTAGTAGGATGGGCCAGATCGTTACAAATAATAAATATAAAATTGGTCAAACTAAGTCATCAATAAGTGGTAAAACCAAGCCTGAAGGTTCCTCAGTCAACCTGTGATCAACTTATACTAACCTCAGTCCTAGTCCAACTAACCAACCCAAAGTTTGAGGCTAGTCACATGCCTAAAATATTTTGAGACTTCGCTATCCCCCCCCCCCCCTCTTGTAGTATCACTTATAATGGGTGAATTTTGATAATATTTGTTGTGAGGAATAAAATGAAACAAACATGCCAATTATTATTATTATATTGAGTGTATTTTTATTTTATTTTTTTGTTTAAAAAGTAACTCTTAGTTGCGAAACATTGTTATCAAACACCCCCTTTATTTTTATTTTCATTTTATTTTCAATTGGCAAGCCTAAGATTTGTAACTCAATGATATTGGCGGGGGTTTAAGCCCCACACCCCCAGTATCATTACACAAAGGTTTTACAAACTTTGTTAGCTTGCACTTGCATCTAATTTTAATTTTTGATTAGTTAACTTATGTCAAGGATACAAATCCAAATTCAATAGTCCTAAAGAACGTATCTAACTATTAATTTTTTTTTTTTACATTTTGGAAGACCTTTTAGTTTTTATTTTCCATTTACTTATTATTTTTTTACATGACTTTTAAAAATAATCAACTATTAGAACTAAGTTATGACCATTTTAGAATTATATTATATTATATTATTATTACTATTATTTTATGTTTTAATTAAAGAAGCTTATGAAAAAGAAAGTTTTATTCATAAATTTGGGCAAATCACAAAGACACAAATTTGCTCATTGGCGCTTAGGAGCGAAAAGTCTCCTATACACCCATCCACCACACATCCACCATCTTTTATCTAATAATGATTAACTCTAATATTTAGTAATATAGATATATCCACCAGACATAAATTTGTTTTGACCGATTTTTATTAATATATCCACGATATTTCTAATATAATCGACGATATTTCCAATATAATCGATGATATTTATGATATTTTATGATATATCAACATACAAAACAAAATTTTGACTGGTCAACAAAAAATTGATATCTCTAATATTTCCGATATATATATATATATTGGGCTAGCTACGTCGACATACATAATTGACATACGAAAATGACATACGCAATCCTACCTACCTACACAATGAACTAAAAGTTGATTTTCTAAGAATGTGATCTCCACAACATGGAGACCATCTCCACAACATGGAGACCATCTCCACAAAAAATCAGCTCTTTTAAAGATGTCAAACCCTACCAAAAGTTCAGTTCAAGTTAGAAATTTATCTGACGGTCCAGAATTTAAATACATTTTTTACAAGACTAGAGACATCCAATTTAGCTGATTTTTTGTGGAGATATTATCTGTGAGGGAGTAATATACATTTACAGTGAATATTAAGCACGTGCCCAACACACCAGGACGATCACACTCATCCACACATCCAGGTCGCTGATGATCAGTTCATACAGATTAAGCGACCTCATCAACACCCTGAACACTCTTCTCCCAGAACATCCACATCTAGAGCATTAAGCATCCATAACGCTAACATTAGGCAGCACCCCAACAGCTAGTAATGTATGCCACAGCTGGCATCATCAAGACCGGAGCTTTAGGCGCGCATACCATTACTCCACCGCAGGACGCCTTCAAGGCTCATTAAATGTCATCAAATCTAGAACTTGACCTGACATGGGAGAGGAGGAGGCACGGGCATCTTTGCCTATATAATATAAAGAAGCGGAGAAACTATGTCTGATCTGATTCAAGTTCCTATAAAGAGAGCTTGATACGTAGGCAGTTCGTCCAGACGAACTCGGTTAAATCCAATCTACCAACCTTTTCTCCCCTAAATTGTCTACGTTTGTATGGTTGAACATATCTTAACCTTTACATTGGTGCCGTCTGTGGCTCGATTTCTTAAGTTCACAAAACCTTCAAACAAAATCTCAAGCCCACGAAGCATGGAAAGCCTCCAGGAGCAAATGAAGAGTATGGTTACCCAGATGGGAGTCATGAACGACAGCATCAACATCTTGCAACAAGAAAATGCTACACTAAAAAACCAGGTGGCAACCCAAAACCCAAACGAAGTCACCGCTGAGGACGGAATAAACGAGGTGAACCAACAAATTAACGAGCTAACTCAGCATATTGAGCAGAGTGTTGTGAAGAAAGATGCCACTCAGATCGTCCAGAAGATGCTGAAAACGTATCGAGCTTCCCCATTCCCAGCGGAGGTACTCAGTAAACCCTCCCCTCAAGATTTCATCCAACCACGATTCGCAATGTATGGTGGCAACACGTGCCCTGGTCAGTACGTTGCTCGCTACATTCAAAGCCTCGCACTCTATAGTGCACAGGAGTTCGACCACTTGCAATGCCGCTTGTTTCCTGCAAGCTTGAAAGATGGAGCTCTTGACTAGTTCTACTCACTGGAACCGAACTCCATTGATAGCTTTGAGAACCTAACCGATCAGTTTGCTAACCATTACTTCCACAACAAACGTAAGAAAGCCGATCTCAACTCACTCTTCCTGTTGTCCCAAAAAAGCGACAAGTCCATCCGCTCCTTCTTAGAACGCTTCAAAACCAAGTTACTATCAATGGATAGTGACCTCAAGGAGTCCTTTGCCACCTTGGCATTCACCAAGGCTATACAAAAACACACCTGGCTATACAAGTCGCTAATGAAGGAGCATCCTGAAAAATTGGAAGACTTGTACACTCATCCTACAGTATATCAAGTGTATCAAGTATATCAAGTTACAGGAAACACTTGACCATGAAGGCGAACAAGGGGAAGTCGCAGCAATCTCAGTTCTACACCATCCTCAAAAAAGTGACCCAGACAACAAGGACAGAAGTCTGGTACCCAGACACACACGAAATGCGAGTTCGCTATGCTGACAAGATCTCCAAGCTATATACTGGAGAAAATAAAAAATAGCGGTCTATTACCGACCTGAGGTAAAACGACCCAAAGACACACCAGGAAAGCCGTACTGCGCTTTCCATAAAGCAAAGTTCCATGAGGCCAACGAATGTCAGGGGCTCAAACACTACCTCCAAGACCTCATTAAGGTAGGGCATATCAAACACTACACTAATATTGTCGATGGGGACCTGCGCCACAAGCTCATGGCTTGTAGGGAGCGAAGCCGAACTCCACAATGCAACACCAATAGAGAACACTCTCACACTCAAGGATGCTCAAATGAGCGATCTCGCCATGAGCGCCGCCAGCACTCATCTGACAGAGAAAATAACAGGACGATCAACATGATCACCTTCCAGGACGACTCTGTCACATCCTTAAGAGGGAAAAAGAAACGGGTAGGCACTCTATAAGAAGTTTACTAGTTCTCTTCACAAGCGGCTCCTGCCCCTCGTACAACTGGCCGCAACTCAGGAGATATCACCTTCACTGAGGCTGACCTCAACAAGGTGTGCCTCCCACATAATGACGCTTTAATTTTCCATGTCCAAATCAGTGACTGGACAATAAAGCGCGTCCTAATCGCCCTAGGAAGCTCATGTGCTATTCTGTTCTATCATACTATCAAGGAGATGAACATTCCCAAGTCAGTAATGATATATCCAATAGCCCCCCTCTATGGCCTTAATAGATCTCGAGCTGACCCAATTGGTGACATTTTCCTTCCTATCTCAATTGGGTCACATGAGGACAAAGTCAACATCAACACGCGCTTTAGCGTTTTAGATGTCAACTCGTCCTATAATGCTATATTAAGACACCGTTGGATTCACAAGATGCAAGCAGTGCCATTAACACTCCATCAGGTTTTACGCTTCCCTGGCCCTAGAGGCATGATGGAGCTCAGAAGCAACCAGCTCGATGCTCACAATTGCAACCATATCCTCTCAGTCAATAAGCCTGCTAGGGAGAAATCGCCAAAAACAAGGGAGAGATTGCCAAAATCAAGCTGGTGGAAGACTTCATCTCTGAGGTCAAGATCCTGACCAAAACCCCTCAAAGCGAACTGACAAAGGAGAACACTGGGGGCTCGGTCAAAAACATCCCTCCAGAAGCCAAGACCCTAGAGGTCGCCCCACCTCTTCAGGTCAAGGACGCACCTCAAGAGACCAAGACCCCAGAGGTCGCTCAGCCCGAACTGAAGGAAAATATCAACCTGGAAATAGAGGATGGCCCTAAGTTCGTCTATGTAGAAGCTAACCTTGATCCTACTCTTAAGGCACAACTTGTAAGCTTTTTATCATTGAATAAAGATGTTTTTTCTTGGTCGTACATCGATGCCCCTTTAATTGATCCTAATGTTGCATGTCATAAGTTAAATGTTAATCCAAATGTTAAACCAGTTCGCTAATAACCTCGAAAGTTATCCATTAGATTTCAAACGACAATAAATGAAGAGGTCGAAAATCTCAAAAAAGTTGGCTTTATTAGGAAGGTCAATTACCCCGAATGGGTCGCTAACATAGTAGCAGTCCTAAAAAAGAATGGCATAGTTCACCTTTGCATGGACTTTACCAACCTAAATCAAGAAACTCCTAAGGATAGTTTCCCCTTACCAAGAATCGACTAACTTGTGGACCAGACCTGTGGCCGCGAAATCCTGTCGTTCATGGATACCTACAGTGGCTACAAACAAATCCCATTGGCAGAAAAAGACCAAGAGAAAACCTC
Source organism: Coptis chinensis (assembly GCF_015680905.1). Classification (NCBI taxonomy): domain Eukaryota; kingdom Viridiplantae; phylum Streptophyta; class Magnoliopsida; order Ranunculales; family Ranunculaceae; genus Coptis; species Coptis chinensis. The sequence goes on along the minus strand of NC_141456.1, from coordinate 53,173,175 downwards.
ATTCATAATAGAGCAAGAAATTAACTGTTACAACGTCCTCCCGTTCGGCATCAAGAACGCTGGAGCGACCTACCAACGACTTGTCACCGAAATGTTCCAAGACATGTTAGGAGACACCATGGAAGTTTATATAGACTACATGGTCGTCAAAAGTAAGAAAGCTGGAGATCACTTAAATCATCTGACAAAAGCATTCTCCAAACTGCGGCGAACTTAAATGAAACTTAACCTCCAGAAATGCCTCTTTAGAGCGTCCTCTGGGGAAATTTCTAGGGTATCAGGTCTCACAATGTGGGATAAAAGCTAACCCAGATCAGATTCAAGCGTTCTTGGACATGCCCGACCCAAAAACAAAGAAGCAGATATAGAAACTGTCAGGAATGGTGGCAGCTCTAAATCGATTCATATCGAGAGCATCAGACAAATGCCGACCTTTCCTGTAAATTCTCAAGAAGGGTGAACAGTTCTCATGGAACGAGCAATGCTACCAAGCGTTCTCTACTCTCAAAGACTACTTGTCAACACCACCTGTGCTGGTAAAATAGATTGATGGTGAAACGTTGGGGCTATACTTAGCTGTGTCTGACTTCGCTATCAGTTCAGTTCTCTTCAAAGAAGAACAGAATGCAGAAAAACTGATCTACTTCACAAGCAAGACATTATTGCTAGCTGAGAAGAACTACTCCGACATTGAAAAGGCAGTATTGGCATTATTTTACTCAACAAGAAAGTTCAGGCCATACTTCCAAGCATACCCAATCAAAGTGCTCACCGACCTCCCACTAAAAAAGATCCTTCTTAAAGCCAACAAAATAACTCGCATGGCAATATGGGCAGAAGAACTCGGTGAACACCACATTGAGTTCATCCCGAGAACATCTCAGAAGGGTCAGGTCGTTGTCGATTTCTGAGCAGATTTCCCAGTTTATGACCTAAACTAGGAAACAGAGGTTGACATCTCAACCTCTAAACAACATGACGCTTCAGTATGGTCCCTCTTTGTGGATAGAGCTAGCAATCCAGGTGGTAACAGAGTCGGAGTACTCCTAGTGTCACTAGATGGCGCAATGGTGGAAAAGTTAGTTCGCATTGACTTCGCGACCTCCAACAATGAAGCTAAATACGAAGCCCTAATCATGAGGCTCCATATGGCGTTAGAACTTAAAGTTTCGGAGCTCAAGGTCTTTAGCGATTCATAACGGGTTGTTCGCCAGGCTGCCAACCAGTATACCACCAATGAAGGTAACCTTTCTAAATACTTTCAAGTTGTTAATCAATTACTGCCTTTTTTAAAGAAAGACACCATACACCATTTCCTATGCTGACAACTTGGCATACCTCGCGACCCAAACACTAAACTGTGACCCTAAGAAACTTCTCATTGAAGTAATTGTAGGGAAATTTCTGAGTATCCCCTAATCTTCTTATGTGCCTTGTTATCTAGAAGCTTCTACTAAGTAGAGAAGTGATGAGATGATTGTGAGTTTAGGGTTGAACTGCCTGGCGGCTGCCTACGTATCTCCTTGTTTATTTAGGAGAATCAAACCCTATCTTGCGTAGTTCCTAAGAGTGAATACCTATGGTTTATATAGGAAGAGCTTTGAGAGTCCTAGGGTTAGGGCTGTCCTCACCGCTTGTGAGTTCCCTTCCATCTTTGGACTCTACCTTCTTATTAGGAATTCTCTCCTTATGGAAGTCTGAATCTAGACCATATCTTATGAGAGGTAGGTTTCCTTGCTGATCATAATGTCCCATCATATCTGGGAAAATTATATCTAAAAGGTAACTCTTAAAGATATGCCATCACGATTCCTTCCTTATCATCAAAGATCACCCTCTTCAGTTTTCTTTTGTTCAGGAACTGTCCATATTAGTTCCTATCGACTTGGAGAACTATTATGTTTAAAGGCGGTCAGTCACGTGCCTGGCACATGTCCACTAAACACTTGTGCTAATCACAAGATTACTTATTCACAGACCTGATCCAGTGTTTCTCGTCTCATTCTGGACATCTATAGTCTTAGGTTATTTCCCGTACACGTGTTATCTATCCAATAATGAGAAATCCCCCTTACAGATGCCCCCTCTCGTGCCATCTAGCACATGGGTGCTTGATGCGACACTACTTTTGGCACGAGAATCTTTTTCCTAGACAGTTGTTGGGAATGCTTACGCACTCAACTAATTAAGGCTCTGAAAAAATGGCTTGAACAGACACGCAGTTTCCCAAAAAAGGTAATGATGGCAGTTCTATCCCGATTGGGCTAATCGTAACCGTCCATTTTATCTGTATATAAAGGATCTGGTGAGAGAACCCTCATTATCTTTTCTGCAACTTTTTTCCTGTATACTGAACCTTTTGACCTCCCGTTTAGTGATTAACCAAAACTTGAAACTTTCTCTCTTTTTCGATCATGAATCCCAACTGGTCACTTGTAAACTTCGGAGATCTTTCCTCCCTGGAACTGATTCAAGAGAAATTTCACATCCCTTATGATATCGGCCTGGAGTAGGGGAGGTTGTCAGATGAGTTGGCCTATAAAGAAGTGGCGCCCATCACCATTGGTCAACTCAGGGCCCGACTCACTCTTCCCCTTCACCCACTGTTAAGAGAGTGCCTGATTCACTTAAATCTTGCTCTTGGTCAAGTAGCACCTTCGTTATACATAACTGTAATGTACACTGCCATATTGGCTAAGAGGCATGGATTCGTTCTGAATCATTGGGTGTTTGGGTACTTTTATGAGGTTCGGCATATTCGAGACCAATCGTACTACTATCTCATGATTAGAGACAAGAACTCTCCAATTATCTTTTTCGAGGGGAAGCAGAGTGACGAAGGCTAGGCTGATCACCACCTCCATGTGTTAGGTGATGCGTGGGATGTTTGTCCTTCTGATGCTGACAGTGAGCCTGTGGGAATTCCTATTCCCAGAAAATACACTCATGCTCCAACTAGTAAGTCTCTTTCCTTACAAATTTTGCAATCACTATAAGAGTCTTCCGACTGAGTTTCTTTGCTATTTTTTCTTTAGATGACTCTTCCCCCTAGAATCAACTATCTGCAACTGATGCTACTACGGTGGACTTCATCAAGAAGATCCCCAAGGAACAGAGGATGCCTTGGGTGATAGTTTATGTTCCTACCCATCTTTTTGAATATTTTAACATGTCTGTTAAAGAATTGCTGCAACTACCCCTGGCTTTTCCCCCTTTGGGATAAACACTGTGAATTCTGTGCGCACAACTCTTCCTCATCCTATAGATTAGGATGTTGGACTTCTTCCTCCCCCAGTTCAGGATGAATCCTCTTTGATTACTAAAATAAGAGGAAACCGTAAGGAGAAGAGTTCTGTGGCTGCCTCTAGTGATGCTGCAACATAATGCTCAGTTCAGGAGCCTGCTGTCAGTGATGATTGTGTGATCACTGGCGGGAGATTCCCTGAACTGCCTCATGAACTGCTGGCGGCTAGTAATTTTAAAAGGGAAGTATGTGTGTCTAACCATTCAAGAATAAAGATAACTGATCCTACTCCTACTTCTAATGTTGCCCCATCTGGCAAGAAAATGAAATTTCTTCCTCTCGCTATGAATGAAGAAACACTTTTCAAGGTTCCTGATAGTATTCCCCATCCTCGTAAGTCTTTTGAGAAAGTAGTTGCATCCCTACCAGTTCTAGATCCTCTTATAGGTTGTGAACAAACTGGTGATAATTTCCCTATGACTGTTGACCCTTCCCTCCCTGATAATGGTAAAGGGAAATGCATTGTTGAAACAACTGTTGTAACTGTCGCTCTCCCTCCTCCTCGATTCAATGATAGGAGGAAGGTAAGTGAGGACATTTCCTTTTCGCCACAATCTCCAGATTCCCCTGAAAGGGAGATGATCATGGAGATGAGTCATTGGAGATGAACTGATGAACTACCTGTTACCAACAAACACTCTATTAATGATGTTGATATCGCGCTTGGAGTTCTAAATGCTGCGCGACTTCCTGTTGACAAGGTTGAAGCCAACATGGCTGGGAGCCTGGACCTGTCCTTTCATCGATCTGTTGTTCACCTTGCCAAGGTAAGACTTTCCCTTTTTGTTCAATGTTTTGTTTCCCTTATTATATTGTGTCACTTACACACTCTCTATCCTTTTCCAGTTAGTTAATAACTTTTTGGCCATGAAAGAGTCCATCTTTGCGGCCTCAGCCGGTACAACTACTGATGACATGGTTACTGATGAGCTAATCTGGGCGAAAGAGGCTGATGAGAAAAGAGCTGAGGAGCTGCAAATCTAGGTTGACCAGCTCTTGGCTAGAGAAAGGAAATCTGATACTGATTTCAAGAACATGAGAGATACGATCTCCAACCTCCGGGGCTTTCTAGAAAAAGGCCAAAAAGGAGTTGTTGATGCTGCTACTTGGAAAGTGAACTTCTTGGAACTGCGCTCCCACTTCACCACCCTGCAAGCAAAGAATGACCAGGTCCAAGGGGAACTTCACCGTAGGAACACCGAGATTAGATCCCTTGGCCAAGTCATTGCCCATGCAAATGAGGTCATGTCAAGCTATGAGAGGGCTCTAAAGAAAAATGTCTTCTCTCTGATAAGAAGGCTGGTGACCTCTTGGCGGAGACCTCTGAGTTCTATTCCCAAGTGGTGAAGGTGGTGAATAAGAGGTCAGCTGAAAATGTCAATCGCTTTGCTCTGAGAGTGCTTGATGTTTCTGAAGAGTCCTTCAATGCAGCCAGACAAGTTAAGTTTTAGGAGGCTATTGAGGCTACTGGGTATGTTTCCCAGTTAGATGATCAGGGGCGTGTAACCAACCATTTCATCCTATTTCCTGATCTGGACACCAGTATCTCTGCTATTCAAAATGAACTTATGCCTAATGCCTCCTCATCTTCTGAAGAAGACACCGATGATGACATGCCTCCCATTCAGCTTCCTTTTTTTTCCAAATTTCAGTCGTTTTTGTTCAAATTTCTTCAACCGCTCCAAATTAATCCAACCACACAGTATATTCTTGAGAGTGAACCAGGAGTTCTTGACGATGGTGCAACATCAAGCATTTATGGTGAACTAAAGTTTGATTCTACCCTGCCCAACAAGCTAAGTAAAGACTTAGCTTTCAGTTCATGATTTGGAAAAAAATTATTTTTAAATAATTATTCTATGGGTCTGTAATATTGATCTATGTAGCTCACATACTATTTACTTACTGAGCTCTGAACCTCTTCTAGTTTATGCATGTAAACCACTTACTTACTGAACTCTGTAGCTCTTCTAGTTTATGCATACATTTAAAGCATTATATGTTATATGACATGTGCTACTATGCATACTCTACCCCTGATGCCCCTAAAGTTCATTTGGAACAACAATAGGTGACCCTAGTAGGTTAAACATATTAAAATAGGGCATAACCAGAATCTGATCAGGATATCATGGGAGTCATACAAGTTAATTGTAATTAAGAGTTCGATCGCAATAGAGACATATGTCTTTGTGAAAGTAACTTGGTGACATTAGCACGACACTGTGTTTAATAACGATAGGTCCTATTTATTAAAAAAATAAATAGGGTATCGCCAGAACAGCAGTGGGGGAGTCTTCCTCACATCATGCCGATGTTCCAGGACAACGATTGTGTGCTAGGATCTGGATCCAACCCAGATCTTCCCAGCAACCCCTATGTTTGATGTTTTGAAAGCTCTAGGAACTGGCATACAGTTCAGGCTCTCAAGAACACTATCTCTTGCTCCAAGTCAAACTGGTGTACAGTTTACTGAATAATTAGTGTGGTTAGATTTCCTAAAGGTTTAACCCATCAAGGATAATCGTAATTTAAAATAACTGATGTACAGTTCCAGCTGCATGGGGATGAGAGAGGAACTAGCATATAGTTCAACTTCCCCATACTTATTATCACTAGTTCTAAAGCAAATTGGCAAACAATATTCTTGAGCTGATAGTGAGAAATTAATTTCCTAAAGGCTTAGTCCATTGTGGATAACAAATAAAAAACGTGCAAGGAATAAATTTGATTGCAAGGTGAAGAACTTTATTGATGACTGGAGATAATAAATAATGCATAACAAAGCATGAAATAACAATTTTAATGATAGTACTTGCGAAGGTGCTGTGCGTCCCATGGTTTGATAAGAACGTCACCTTCAACAGTGCGTAGGTAGTAAAAACTAGTTCGACCAACCTTGTCGATGATGTATGGTCCTTCCCAATTGGGTCCAAGCTTGTCGTTAGGCTTTGGGATCTCGCACAGAACCAAATCTCCAGATTTGAAAGATCAAATATGGACTCTCTTATCGTATGATCTTTTCAGAATTTGCTGGTTGGCAGCTAAGGGCAATGCGGCAACTTCTCGCTTTTCATCTAGGAGATCCATTTCTCTGCATAACAACTCCTCATTGTCTAGGGTATGCACAATGTCAGACTTTTGAGTGGGAGCTACCAGTTCGGGAGGTATGACAACTTCAGTTTCGTAGGTCAGTGAAAATAGAGACTCACCAGTTGATCGTCTGGGTGTAGTTCGGTATGCTCATAAGACCTTATGTAGCTCCTCAACCCATAAACCTTTTGCGTCATCTAATTTGCACTTCATGTTATCTAAAATAACCCTATTAGAGGCTTCAACCTAGCCATTGCCTTGCGGATACCTTGGAGTTGAAAATAGACGGGTAATGTGAAACTCCTCACAGAGTTTAGTGACCAATCCTCCAGCGAACTGTTGCCCATTATCTGAGATGATAACTTTGGGTATGCCAAACCTGCAGACAATGTTGTTCCAAATGAACTTTCTGACATTCTGCTCTCAAATGAAGACTAGGGGAACTGCTTTTATCCACTTGGTGAAGTAATCCATTGTGACCAGTAAAAATCTGACATTGCCAGGAGCAGGTGGTAGAGGTCCTACAATGTCAGTTCCCTACTGTGCAAATGGCCATGGGCTGGCCAATGGGTGCAGTTCCGTTGTTGGAGCATGGATAAGTGGAGTATATCGTTGACACTTTTCACATTTGTGGGCGAAAACCTGTGCATCCTTTTGCATATAAAGCCAAACATATCCTTGCCTTAGGATCTTGAGAGCTAGTGTTCTGCCCCTAGCGTGGTTGCCACAAATTCCTTCATGAACCTCTCGCATAACCTGTTCAGTGAGGTCTAGGGAGAGACATCTGAGATGAGGTCCCAGAAAGGACTTCTTGTATAGATCATCTTCAACGAGGGTGAATCTCTGTATCTTTGCAAGCAAACACCTAGCTACATTCTTATCATCAGGGAGTATTCCGTCTTTGAGGTAGGACTTGTATGGATCCATCCAATTTGGAGTGGTGGCTGGAATAACACAAACTGTTATAACTATGAGTGCCTGGATGCTGGATTTCTCTTGGAACTCTATAATGATGGAATGAGACTCGTTGTTGCCCAACATCAAGGCAACATACACCAAAGCATCTACGTGCTGATTTTCGGATCGAGGCAACTGATAAAACTGAATGTTTTCAAACTTGCCCTGAAGACCCCTCACTAGTTCTAGGTATTTGGCTATTCGTTCATCCCTGGCCTCATATCCTCCATCAACTTGGAACACAACCAGCTGTGAGTCACTAAAAACTGTGAGGTGTGTTAAGCCCAAGTTGAGAGCCATTGTGAGGCCAGCAAGTGTCACTTCATACTCTGCCTCATTATTAGAGGCGTTCCAACCTAATCAGATGGATTTCTCCAGTCGCATGTTGTCAGGAGTAACTAACACAACTCCCACTCTCGTGCTTCTGCCATTTGAAGATCCATCCGCAAACAGTCACCATCCGGAGCTCAACTCCTATATGTCTGGACTGGTATTTGGAGATTCAAGTAGGATACCATCATCTGAACTAGGGGTGGTTGAGTCGTACCCAGTGTAGGTCATTGGGAAATCTCCCAAGAATTCTGCTAGTGCCTGACCCTTCTCTGAGATTCGTGGGACGAAGATAATGTCATACTCTGACAATTGCATGGACCATTTAGCTAACCTCCTTGACCTGTTTAACCTTTCTAGAACTGATCGTAACTGGTATTTTGTGATTACCCGGATAGTGTGGGACTAGAAGTACGGTTGTAATTTCTCTGATGCAAAAACAAGGGCTAAAGCGACTCTTTCAAGTTTAGGATATCTTGTTTCTGCTAGTAGAAGCGTTCGGCTCAAGAAATAGACAGGTCTTTCAACCTTCTTTTCATCCACACGTATCAATACAGAACCGATACCATAGTCAGATGAATAGAGATAAGGACGCAAGACTTCTCCCTCAACTAGTTTGGAAAGGATTAGTGGTGCCCGCAGGTACGTTTTGAGCTGATCGAATACTTTTTGGCACTCTTCTATCCATGAAAATGAGGTATTCTTTCGCAGTAACTGAAACAGAGATTTGGACTTATCTGAACTCTTGGAGATGAACTTGTTCAGAGCTGCTAGCCTGCCTATAACTTTTTGAACCTCTTTCATATTTTTTGGTGAAGCCATTTCTATGAGCGCCCGAATCTGATCTGGGTTTGCCTCGATTCCTTGCTTAGTAACCAGATACCCTAAAAACTTCCCTGATGGGATAGCGAAAGCACATTTTCGCAAAGTTGAGTTTCATGCGATACTCTAGGAGAACGTTAAATGCACATTTCAAGCGGGTGACATGATCTCCCCGTTTCAGGCTCTTGATCAAGAAATTGTCTATATACACCTCCACAATGTCACCTACCAATCTTTCAAACATTTTGTTCACCAAATGTTGGTACGTGGCCCCTGCATTTTTCAGTCCGAACGGCATGATCTAATAACAGTATAGGCCATCTGATAAAAGGTAAAAACGATAGTTTTACCTACAAATACAATTACGACAAGGTAAGTAAAACTAAAGCTAACTCCTATTCTATATATCAAAGTTTTACACTCTCATGCTATTGCAATAAGTGGAGTAAAGAATTCGTTCCACTACTAGTTCGAATTAACGTTAACGACGATTATCAGTTTTATCAAAGTCAATGAGAGTACGGATTAATGTAATTATGCTAACAACGAGGGAAATAACGTAATCGAAATGTTCTAAATAATAAGATGGCATTTAAAATACTAAGGTTCGAATCTAGATAAAGAATTAGGGGGATTTGATTCCACCTTAATTCGACTTAATAAACTAGCAAGAATTGTCGTAATCCGAATTGCAATGCTTTCGCATAACAATTGGGTCTTTCTAATCTCTAATTGTTCATGGTAATCTCTACCAACTAACAACTAGCATGTGAAGCAATCAAACCCATTCTCATGGTGAACTAACTAATTTCTAGAATGAAATAGATCATTACCAACAATTCTACGCTAATAACAATCAAGTTTCATCAAGGCTTCCTTAAACCCCTCCAATGGAGGTTTTAGCCTTGAATCATTATACAATCATTTCTAACACAAGAACAAATAGAACAACTCATTATTTAATAAATGATTAAACTTTATAAATCTAATTTAACAATAGTCTAAGAATTCAACTGAAATTAAAATTGAATTTAGGAATGAAAGTAAGACATACTAATTATGAATTTAGGACAAACTAAAGCTAAACAAGAATTGAATCATAAATCTAAATTGAATTTAGGACAAACTAAACCACGTTTTGGGCCGAAAAATCGAGCCTAAAATCTCAGTACTTCAGTCCACAAAGGCTTTTCAGTTGGAAATTACTTCAACAGCCCTTTTCGTCTACTTTTGCTCCTCTGATTGGGTCAAGGCTTAGACCATTGGAAAGCTCTTTCCAAGCCGGTCGTTTTGACAAAAGGTAGGCCCAATTCCAAGGTCTGAGTCCAAAGATACAGCCTTCGGAAGTTCTACTGACTTTTGTGTGTTGTTTATGTCCACGTTGACTTTGACTTTGACTGGGCTTTAAAAAGGTTTTTTCTCCTTGAATCTTGGCCTTTTATCATAGAACTTCTTAGCACCCAACCCTTGCTCCTTTATCTCGTAAAAGGGGCGCATTTTTGCACATATTCAACTCTAATGCCTGAAATACATAAGAACACGATAACAATACTAACTCTTACTTATTAATCATATAATTGGTCAAAAAGCAATATTGTTAAGGGGTTAAAACTACAATTTTGGGCTCTTAACAAACCACCCGCAAAGAGCATTTTTCTTGTCCTCAAGCAAATATGAGAAATTAAAATAAGTGACCAAAAATGGAGTTATAACTAATCTCGTTTCGCCGAGTGCGATTGCATTGACCATATGCAACAAGGCCTTAAACCACTAGGAATTCCCTAGTAGACGAGTTATAGCCTCATGAGAGTTTTCCAGTGAAGGTACTCATAAATTTCATTTATACTACAATAACTAAGAAATAAAACTATTGTTTCCTTATTTATTCTCAATATCTATCCATCTCACTATCAAAGAATACAGAATAATCAAGTTGAAACCTAAGCTAATATATGTATAATAATCAATCATCTACGAATAAACATATATACAATGAGTAATGCTATGTAATGCACTAACAGGTCCGCTTCAGAAACTTTGGAATAGTGTCCTTAAGTAGGTCCTCACATAAATGTCAAGACAAAAACACTCTGATTTTTTTGCTCAAGTTTCGCTACTCCAGTGTGCAGTGGGCATACTTTACCTTACAATCTCAATGACACACAAGGAAGCTGAAGTCGATCAACATGTCTGCCACTTACTATCACACTAACCTATTCCTAATTGAGCTAGAGGTCTTTATTAGGTGTTGCGGGGATTAGGTGATGGTTTAAAAATGAAGGAAATGGATATTCAAAAGAACCAGTCTAAGATAATAGAGTTTTCATATTATGTAACTAGGGAAAACCTTGTTCTTACTTTGCTTCTACACTTTGTTTCCATCTTTAGTCATTTTTTTTCCTTTTTCTTTGGCTTTTGACTCCTTTGATTATGTTTTTGGAGTTCTAACTCTTTATTTTATTTTATTTTTTTCTTTCCTTTGGATGGAAACTTTCTTTTCTTATTTGAACCAACTAGCAAATTTTTGATTTCAAAGGTCTTTCTCTTTTTTATTCTTCATCTTTATTCTCAGACTCATTCAAATAATGGGTAGGCTGATTTTTATTTTTATTTTGTTTTGTAAAAGGGTAAACGATTTGCGGGTTATGAAAGGCTAAAGAATGGCTCAGAGGGGCGACTAGCGGAAAATAATTTTATAAGGTTTGAATTTCTGGCTATATCAATCTAAAGAGGACCTAATTTCTCAGTTAGGATATGGTTTAGTGATCAAGCAAGTAGACGTGTGATTTCTCTATCTAGAATTTACTTCTCTCTTGTGTCATTTCTCAAATATATCACTCATATAAGATTTTAGGCTATATTCTCACAGGATTTATAGAATAAGTACTTTAGCCTAGATTTCATAAACTTACTGCCAAACAATTATAGATACTCATGTAATATATTTATAGAAAGATGCAAAGATTATTACCTACATATTAACCTAAGTTTCTAAAAACTATTCTAATGCAAAAGCTAACGTGAGACTTCTAGATTATTAAGAGTACAGAAAGAAAACAATACCAATATTCCTAAGTGTATAGCATAAACTTTTTATTTATATTTTTGATTTTTTTTTTTTACTAGAAAACAAGTACATATTATACATATCTATATCCTAACAGATACCTTAAATTACTCGTGTTTCTATGCCACCCCCAAACAAGAAGCATGCTTTGTCATCAAAGTATTGAAATAAAAAGCGTAGAAAAATACCATGGAAACGCGTGAAATTTTGGAACATCTACAAAACAAGGTTAAAACATACTAATATAGAAAAAGAAAAATAGACGCAACTATATATGAGTTCCACCCGCTATGGGGATAACAAGAATCAAATTGCTTGGGACATAAGCACACACTAACTGAAACTAAAAAAAAACTTACCTTAACTCCAGCGTTTAAGCGTCATCACTTTCCTCTTCATAGGACCAAGGTTCTTTTGCGTCCTGCCACGCTATGATAATTTGCCAAGCCCTTCACCGTGTATTATCAACCCGTGCTAACCTGTCAAGTGTTACTCGGTCTAAGAGGGTGTAAGGAGCAACCAAATGAGGTTACACCTGCCATCCCGACCAAGTCATATCTCGAAATGAACGAACCACATAATTGGTGGGTCTCATGATTTCAACCCTAACCCAATCCGTGAACTGGGTACAGAATTTAGGTAAACAACCGCGCATAATGCGGCAAACCAAAATAGACATAAGAAGATACTTATGCCTCATGCTATGGGCTCTCTTTAGACTAGCCACTAAAACTCTGGGAATGTCATATAGGCGGCGTCCCTCAGCTAAAGCAAGGAAAACGTCACCAGCGGTACTATTTGCAGAAGTAAACTGCCACTCCCCTAAAATATTCATCAAGATGAATAACATGGTGGTGCCTACATTCAGGGACAGACTACCAAGGGCTATGTTTATCGCCCTTGGTGCATTACACGAAACACCCCTCCCCCATAATACTCGTGGAAATACGTATAGTCATAGAGGTATGCATTATCAGTCATATATCCCCACATGTTTGTAGGACTAGGCAAAGGCAATCTCGAAACCAACGCTACCAAAACTTTGTTGAATTCCATTGTCGTGTCATTAATTACAACGAAGATTTTTTTTTTCTCCATCAGGTTGGCAAAAGAAATTAACATTATTGTAGAAATATGCAGTAAGTTGAGGTGAATACGAGTCGTCATCACTTACCAGTAGATGTCGCCATCCTAACTGCAAGATCCTATCGCGGAACCAACCTCCATAGGTCTCGCTTCCCAACAAGTATTCGAAAGACTGCTCAGGTATGACTATAGGAGATATCATCACAATAACTACTCTCTAAAAGTGCTGCAAATAACTCACAAAAAATCAAAAATTTCAGTGGCTACGAGGGCAGGGCGCGGGGTGCGCTCCGTAATGGCTTTTGAAGGGCGCGGGTTGCGCTCCTTTCTAACTCAAGTTCCAGGTGTTTCAGCACTAGGCGCGCTCAGAAGTAGCCTATATAGGGCGCGGGGCGCACTTCGTGTGCTCTTAGGAGGATGAAGTGAAAACAAAAGGAAAAATTTAGAGGTTCAAGGTGAGAGATGCAAGTGAGATGTGTGGGTTGTGAGTGTAGAATGAATCAAGTATATATAAGGTTTTAGTTTCTAAAATAAATATCAACAAGTTGCCAAAATTTTTAAAGCAATTGCTGGAAACAAAATATTTCGAAAACTGATAAGAGCCCAAAACTATAGTTTTAACCCCTTAACCATCATACTTTTAAACCAATTATGTGAGTAATAATTAAGAGTTAATACTGATTAAGTGTTTTTATGCATTTCAGGCTTCAAAGTCTATTATGTGCAGAAATGTGCCACTTTAGCGAGATAAAGGAGCAAAGGTCGGTTGCTAAGGAGTTCTGTGATTAAAGGCCAATTTTCAAGAAGACAAAGCCTCTGTAAAGCCCGGTCAAAAGATGAAAAGTCAAAGTCCACGCGGGCAGAAACAGTGCACAAAGTCAACAGAATTTCCGAAGACCATATCTTTGGACTCAGACCTCGGAATTGGGCCTACCTTACGTCAAAACGACCGACTCGGAAACAGCTTTCCAATGGTCTAAGCCTTGACCCAATCAGAGGAGGAAAGGTGGACGAAAAGTCTATTGAAGCCAACTGCAGCTAAAGAGGCCTTTTTGGACTGAAAGAATTGGGTTTTGGGCCTGATTCTCTGGCCCAAAAGATGGCTCCAAGCCCATGCACGATTTTTGGATCTGAAAAGATATAAAAACAAAAGCTTAGCTCTTGGTTAATGGTAGCTAGTTAGACCTAAAATAATAGATAATTCTAGATCTAGTTTTCATTTAATAAAATTAAGTTTAGTTTAATTCCAATTATTGTTTTAGATTAATCTTTAGAATCATTGTTCTTTATTAGTTTGATAAATAAAATAGTTAGTTTGTCAATTTTGATTCTTGTCATTTACAATTGTTTAGATTTAAATTCCCTTATTACGTAGAAAGCTAGACCTAGATTAGTTAGATTATTAAATTAGTATTTGAATAATAGTTTTATTATTCATTAGATTAATAAAATAGTGTTCTCCATAATCTAGTTTCATTTCCATTAATTGTTTAGTTTCAATTCGTAGATTCAATTATTTGTCAGTATTAGTTTAATTCAATTATTGCATGAGTAGTTTTGAATTGAGTTTAAACAAGTAAAGTTCAAATCTTTATATCATGTCTTGTTTGAATTCCATTGGGAATGATAGCGTGATGATTCTCGGCTAAACCTCCATTTGAGGGGGTTTATCTATATTTTTAGGTCTAATGAGTTTAATCGTTCATTTCGTAGGTAAACTATCATTTTTATGTTTTATCAAATGGCGCCGCTGCCATATTAGTTTCACTTTCGCATTGTTTTCGTAGTATAAGTACTTTTCTTAAAGTCCCATTAAACCCACCCACCCTTGTTTGATTCATACTGTGGTTGTCCGTTTCAGCATTGAAAAGTTTCGCGAAAAAATACACGGAGCGCGACCGCACCCAAAGCGACCGCACTGCCCAAATGCACGGAACCTCGAAAGACCACCCCCATCTCGAAAGAACCCGCCTAAAACACAAGAACTTGAAGTTACATGGATGAGCGACCAGCAAAAGTGAGCACCAGCCCTAAGCTAAATTTTTCCGGATTTCTACAGGTTTGTTTTGAACTTCGATTTTTTAAGTTTTTCAGTGTTCTAACTTGTTATATACACTGAACACGCGTAAACAAGACGCTATTCATAAGCGAAGCAAGGACGCAATCAGGTATTCCTTTCTTCCACACCTCGCATCTCCTGTTAGAGGTTTATACTAGTATATCAGGATTGTTTGGAGTGTTGACGTGTTTAGCTAAGTTAGGTCTTAACCATGTATGAGATTAAGGTCTGGTCGAACAAAAACACCGAACGTAATTACACAACAACATCAACAAACAATTCTATCTAGTATACCACCCACTACACCTCTAGCTCCTATTCCACATACTCTACCTGACACAATGCCCGACGAAGGAGAGACTCCTCTCTCGGACTTTTGTAAAGCCTTGAGCGATAGCCCCAAATCTTGCATCGTTCTAGCAGACCCAGTGGGGGATTTCCGAATCCCCCCAAATATTTTTAATTTGTTACCCGTTTTTCATGGTTTAGACCATGAAAAACCTTATCAAAGACATCGTAGGATTGAACAAGTCCTTACAACATTCCATCATCCTACGGTTGGTGCGGAACAAATTAAACTAAGGGTATTCCCTTTCACCTTAGCCGATAAAGGCGGCGTCTTGGTTAACGCCCAAACGCCTAATTAAATGGACTCGTGAGGCTAAACTTGTTCAGCTGTTTATGGAACATTTTTACCTACCCCTAAAGACGGATGAAATGCTTTCCAAGATTCATTTCTTTCGACAAAATCGTCATGAATCATTTTCAGAGGCTTGGAATCGTTTCACCGATCTCCTTATAGAGTGTCCACATCATAACTTAGCGAAAGACACATTAGTTCGTGCCTTTTTCAAAGGACTTCTACACCACCATAAAGAAGTCCTTGACATAATGAATGGGGGTAGTTTCTTAAGTATAGGAGCCTTGGAGGCTTATTAATTTTTAGAGGATCAAACTAAGCAAAATAACAACTGGGGGTAGTGACGATATCCACCGCTCCGCTAGTTCTTCTAATACAGTTAAGGCCTGCTGGTATGTTTGAAATTAAACACGATCCTGAGCTTAAAACTCTAATCGAATCACTCACTAAAAGGTAGAGGCCATTTTTGTTCAATAAAAGCCTATCCCCGTCATGAATGTAAATTCAAATCCATATAGTTTCTGTTGGAGCCCTGAGCATCCCGACTTCCACTGTCCTATAGCCTATGAACAGGCTTGTTCCATTAATAGTGAACCTAACGCCCCTTGGAGACAAAATCCCAACTTCGGTTGGAGAAATAACCAACACGTCACACCTCTAGGGTACAATAATCAATATGTTAGGCCAACGCACAGTTTTATCCAAGCTCCACCACGACAAGGACAGGGTCAGGGTAATTTTAATAATTACAACAACCAAGTGCAACCTCGACAAGGTCAAGTACAAGGTCAAGGTAGTTATAATAATTATAATGCTAATAGAGGTATCGTCCCGGTAAATAATAACTATCAAAATCCGCCCATAAATAATTCACGCGAGATAGTTCCAAATCCACCACCACCGTGACAACTACACCCACACAAACCGATCGTCTTGACACCTTCATACAACCGAGCCAAAAACTTTTCCAAACCATGGCTCAATCTAACCAACAGCTTCTATAATCCGTTAATAATTTAAGCCAACAGTTGGCCCAAGATAAAGCCCAACCCAAAGGTGTGTTTCCAGGTCACGCAATACCTATTCCTAAAACAACAAACACAGCCTTTGAGGTAACCGATAATACTAGTAATGAATATGAAAATGTATGTGAGCTAAAGGCCATCACCACTCTCCGTTCTGGCAGAGTGGTTGATAACAAAGTAACTATGCCTATAGTTACCCCACCAGTAACCCCTACACCTGCTATTTTACTAGATACCGAAATAGAAACTGAAGAACCTACCACTATAGAGGTACCAGTTATAACACAACCTAAGAAACAGAAAGCCAAGGTTAAACATCTAGGTGATACCATTGCTAAATATAGACAGAAGCCACCGTTTCCACAAAAATTAGCCATGTTAACTAGGGATACTAATTATGAGGAGATTAGGGACATTTTCAAGAATCTAACTATAAACCTTCCCTTCCTCGAAGCTATTAAAAAGCTACCACACCATGCTAAGTTTCTTAAAGAGTTGTGTACTACTAGGCGTAAGACCAATATACCAAAAGACACCTTTTTAACAGAACAATTCCCAACTCTATCTGAACATAATGGAATTGTTAAGTACAAGGACCCTGGTCGATCCCTATTGTCATAATGCACCTTAGGAGATTCTTATACGACGACGACGTTATTAGACACGGGGGCTAGTGTTAACTTACTCCCATTTTATTTGTATAGACAAATAGGTCTAGACGAGATGCAACCTACTAAAATGGCGTTGCAATTAGCTGATCGGTCTATTAAGTATCCTAAAGGTGTGGTCAAAATGTTTGCCGTAAAAATTCAGGATTTCTACTATCCTGGCTGATTTTTTGTAATCCTCGATCGAAGTCGCTAACGACTCTGTCCCCGATCATCTTAGAGGGCGCCCTTTCCGGCAACTGCCAATGCGCTCATTAATTGTCGCGATGGTTCAATGTCCATGTATTTTGGCCATCTTGTCATTTGAAGTAAATGTTTTTAAAACAAAGACACATTTACCTGATTCGTCTATGGATGGAGAGGTTAGCATGATAGAGAGCTTCGCTCGAGATTATTTCAACAACACGTTCCCTGATAATCATATGCTCAAATTTCTTTCCTTTGGAAGTTCAGACTCCAACATTTTCATCCCTACACTAGTCGATACACATATTATGGATGATGACGAGATAGATGACTTTCTCAAAGATATTGTGGACTACCATAGTAATGTGGATATGACCAATCTAGATGAGGAATTCAAGGAGTTTTTTATAGCAGGTGATGATTCACCCTATCAAGAACTACTTTGCACAACATCTACCTCGACTCAATCCTTTCACCCTTTCAAAGGAATCTCGAGTTTGCACCCAATCCTTTTGTTTCTTCTGTGCTTCATAATTTTTTAAATCCACCTAGTAAACAAATACTTCAGAAGAACAAAGCATTTGACATCTTCATTTTCAGACTTGAGACAGTCCCTACCTACACTATGAATGAGTTTTGTGCTAAACCCACATCCTCATTGTCTACATGCTTTCCCTCTACAACTTATCCATATCCACCACATTCTCCACAACCATTCACTTTTCCACACTTATTCACTAGGACACCCACTCGTTCAAAAATGAAAAAGAATGTGAATGCTAGGTTACGTTATAGGGTTATCCGACTTCGTTTTCAGTTCACTAGGTTGCGTCATAGGAAATCTTGGTGCTTGATTGTGTTTGGATATATTTTCTATGATATTTATTTATGGAAAGATCCACAACTATTTCGGTTGTTGATATATGATAAACTGCATGTTCATACATATGT
Source organism: Coptis chinensis (assembly GCF_015680905.1). NCBI lineage: Eukaryota > Viridiplantae > Streptophyta > Magnoliopsida > Ranunculales > Ranunculaceae > Coptis > Coptis chinensis. Next base: position 53,154,987 of record NC_141456.1, on the reverse strand, counting down.
TAGATAAAGTCTCGAGTATCTGACTATAAATTACTCAATTTTTTTTGTGTTTGGTACATTCCTTTCATTTCCAGATATTGGTGAGTGCACCATTAAGGTAACCGGGCCCTCCCTATGGAGTGTGTGGCTGTAAGTACCGGATCCTAAGTCCACGTTTAACATAATTCACGTTTTAAACTCATGCATGTTTTCTCGATTTTTGAGTCATGTTTCACTACTGGGGTGACTTATGTCCTTATTGCTTATTGTTTTTAAATATATTAATCAGTATTTATAAAAAAAAAATATATATATATATATTAAAGAATAAACATAGTAATCTAGGAAGTCTTGGGAATCTGACTTTAAAAAAAAAAAAAAAAAAAAAAAAAAAAAAAATTTTCTAAACTTTGTTGTAAAAAATTTGTTTGGGGGTGAGATGTTCGTATTTCCGTCCTAGAATGTTTTATACCCCATTAGAGTTGTTTAGGTCGTTTAATTTTAATTCAATTCGGGTTGACATATTCTATAAATTTATAGTTCATTCGTTCGCATAACGTATGTCATGCACGCACTTCGAGGCGTTTTCCACTACCTTATATGTCATCCACGGTCAGAATAGAGTGTTTTATGGATCATTGGATTGGAAATTCTCTCCTGATCATTTATATATCTGATTCGCAAAAATCGGACCGGTAACAAAGCGGCAATTTTAGTTTGAAGTTGTGCGAAAAATCGAAAAATTCAAAAATTTCGAATTGGGCTTGGCCCAACCCGCACGCACCGGCAGTGCACCTGCGCCCTTACCTTTGCACCAACAGTCGCGTTCTTCACTTCCAACCCACCATTAACGACCACCAAAGCTTCAAAACCTAAAAAAAAAAAATTAAAAGAAACCTAAACTAACCCACGCCAACCATAAAAAATCCACTTCAAATCTTCTCTAAAACAAAACAACCACCAAATCCACCAACTTACATTACCAAAAACCACCGAAATTTAAAAAATTCAAGATGTTGCGCCACCACCACTGTTTGTTTCATTCAGTCGACTCAAATTCCAACACCACATCCCATTTAAACCCCCACTACAGTCCAAACACTCCAATGGCTCAACAACGTCGAATTTTGCCGGAGCAAGCATTTATTGGCGACCACTTCGCGCCGTTTTATGGTGACAAAATGATTAGTAGAGACTGGAATAGCTTGTGGTACTCGACCGAAGCCTTTTACCACGAAGACTTAGTCAGACGGTTTTACAACACGAGGGAGTTGGAGGGCAGTAGAATTTTTGTTATGGTGGCAAAGAGGAAGGAAGTAACTGCTGGGTTGTTGGCTGAGATTCTAGGCATTCCACCTAGAATCCATTTGGATGTCACGTTACAGGAGTCCTAATATAATGGGGTAGAGCCGTTGATGAACGTGACACTTACCGAAGGGAACTACAATGCAAGCTCGCATTGTGTTCGCTAGGCATCCCTTAGAACCAACCAACTGGCTGCAGCTCAGTGGATTGGTCGGAACGTCCTAAGAAAGGAGAAGGTTAGCGACATCGGTCTAAACTGCCTCCACATTTTATGGATACTCTAGGAGCAGAAGTACGAGTTCTGTATCTTGGAGTTTATGCTTAACATGATTAGGGAAGTAGGGAAGTCTGTTGCACCTCTCCCTGTGTTGATAACCAAGATCATATTGAAGTTGAGGGCAGCTCCAGCGTCTGATAGGATTTACCTCACCCTGCACCGAAATCCTCGTATCTAAAAGGATTGTGTCCAACGAGTTTGGAGGTTGCCTGAGGATAGGGAAGAGGATAAGGAGGATGGTGGAAATGAGAATGCCTCGGAGGATGAGGACTTGACTTGTTTTGATGCTGATGCCTTGGAGAGGTGTTGGTCAGATGCAGAACGCATGGCCGTAATTCATCGTGGCATGCGTTCACTCAACACTATCTGCGAAGACCTCCGGACTCGACATGCTACTATCCATCATAACTTCGAGATCCGATCCCAGAGGGAGGACGAGCGGTGGGAAGAGATGAGGACTGAGCTAGAAGCTCAGCGCCAGTTCCGGGTCGACATGCTTGCACGATTCCCACCTCACGGGGATTCTCCTTCTGAGGACACACCATCGAGGCACGAGCGTCGTCGCCAAAAGACGAATGGTGCTGGCCCATCGGGAGCTCAGGAGCCATCTCCTGAGCGTGTGCCCTCCGCTACCAGTACCGAAGTGGTTAGGGATAGTATAGTTTGATGTTTTTTATTTGCAGTTTTATTATTGTTAGTTATTTTAATGTAAGGTTTAATTCCGTAATTTGGATTTTGTAGTAAAAGGGTATTTAATGCCAATTTTAATATAATGTCGTTATTTTTATTGTGCGTGGTTGTTTAATATTGATCCCACCTTCCCAAATTGTTTGGGGGTGGTGTTATCTATTCGAGCATGATTTTTATATGACATTCGTTTTAGAAGTTATTGCGGAGTCAGGGTGAAAATATGGCCGTTTAGGCATATCTATGAATAAGTATCATGGTAGGATGAAATCTCGCTAAAATAGGTAGATTCTATCATAAATTCAACCTAAAAGATACTAGGTTTGTTTTAGAATCAAGAAAATGAGTTGTTTCCGTTTTCGGGTTTGGAAATTTTAGTATTTCCGGAAACTGCCGTAAATACTTTTTGGCAACTTCCCTATCCGTTTTAGCAACTTAAAACCAATATAAACTTCATTCATTCTACACTCACAACCCACACTACACCTAACTTCCATCACTCACCTTTCACTCCCACGTTTCCCACGTTTCGTCTCATTTTTCGATCTTGAAAGACCTCCGGGCGCACTCGCGCTTCCGAGGAGCACACTCGCGCCCTACACATTTGTCAGAATTTTGTACAGAGCTCACTTTCGCTTCAAGGTAAAAGCGCGACGACTCGCTCGGTTAATCGGAATTCCAAATTATCGAGCGCTCGAGCCCCAAGAGCGCGCGCCTCGCATACTTCTTCGTGGACCAGAAAAATTCCAGTTTTCTACGGGTTGTTCCCGAGTCATTCGCAGCTATTCCAGAGCATCATTTTTAGATGACTTCTCCTACATTGATACCGGAACAGTCTTTCAAAGATTTGTTCCAAAGCACTACTTATGGTGCTTGGTTTCGCGAGGCGATCACATACGTTGGCTGGGAACCGCTTATGGTAAGACCAAATGCACTTTATTCTCCAACACTAGCATCTTATTTTTACGATAACTGCATTTTCTTTGAGAGACCAGATGGAGAACAAGTGTTCTCCATCAACATTGATGACGAACCAATGGAAATTACCAGGTTCTTGCTAGCATTTGTTCTTGGACTTGCTATGCCCGCGAAAATACAAGACCCATGGTGCTATTGGGTAGATAATATGTATGTCTACACTTATGAGTTTTTGCATGAGTCCTATGGGGCAGGCATTTTCCGTATCAAGGACCAAGGGGAATATAACGTCGCCTTTGGTAGCCTGTCCATCAACATAGGAACTGTTATGTTTTGGATCATGCTAAATATTTTAGGGGAATGGCGTTTTTCTTCTGTGAATGATGCCACTTGCAGCGTCTTCCTTGCTTTAGCCATGGGACGTATGTGCCATGACCTTCCCCGAACCTTGATGTCTAGTTTAGCACGAGCTCATAGCATGAGGCATAAGTATCTTCTTATGCCTGTTCTAATTTCACGTATTATGTTATGTTTCTTTCCTGTTTTTTGTACACGTTTCAAGGATTGGATTACGGTCGACACTGTACGACCCACTAATAGTATTATTCGATCTTTCCGTGCAATGACTTGGCAAGGGTGGAGGATACAACCTCATCAGGTTGCACCCTACACCCCGTCAGACCAAGTGACGCTTAATAGGTTAGCAATAATAGATGATAAATGGCGGGAAGCCTGGTAAATTATCATGGCATGGCAGGACGCGAAGGAACCTCACTTCTTTATAGAAGAAAATGATGAGGAAGATGACGAATAAAGTGGGAGATAAGGTAAGTTTTAATTCTAGTTAGTGTCTGCTTACGTCCCAAGCAATTTGATTCTTGTTAACCTCATAATGGGTGGAACTCTTATAGAGTTGCGTCAGTTTTTTATTTCCTATATTAGTACGTTCTAACCTTGTTTTGCAGATGTTCCTGAATTTCACGCGCTTCAATGGTATTTTTCCTACCCTCTTTATTTAAATGCTTTGAGGACAAAGCATGATTCTTGTTTGGGGCATAGAAACAGTGTAATTAAGGCATCTGTTAGGATATAGATAGGTATAATATGCATTTGTTTTCTAGTTAAAATTTCAAAAATTCAAAAATATAAATAAATAAGTTCATGCTATACACTTAGGAATATTGGTATTGTTTTCCTTCTCTATGCTCTTAATAATCTAGAAGTCTCACGTAGCTTTTGCATTAGAATAATTTTTAGAAACTTAAGTTAATATGTAGGTAATAATCTTTGCATCTATCTATAAATATATTACATGAGTATCTATGATTGTTAGCAGTAAATTTCTGAAATCTAGGCTAGAGTACTTATTCTACAAACCCTGTGATAATATAGCCTAAAGCCTTATATGAGTGAAACATTTGAGAAATGACACAAGGGTGAAGTAAAATCCGGATAGAGAAATCACACGTCCACTTGCTTGATCACTATGCCATATCCTAAGCGAGAATTTAGGCCCTCTTTGGATCGATATAGCCAGAAATTCAAACCTATGAATTATTTTCCGCTAGTCGCCCCTCTGATGCCCTTCTTTAGCCTTTCATAAACCACAAATCATTTACCCTATTACAAAAACAAAACAAAATAAAAAAAAAATCAACCTACCCAATCTAGATAAGTCTGAGAATAGAATGAGGAAGAAAGAAGAAGAGAAAAACCTGTGTAAACAAAAGTTAGTTAATTGCTTCCGAAAAAATAAAGAAAAGAAGTTTCCATCCAAAGAACAGAAAAATAAAAATAGAAATAAAATAAAAACTCCAAAAAAAAAAAAAGAATAAAAGGAGTCACAAGCCAAAGAAAAAGGAAAAAAAAATATATGGCTAAGGATGGAAACAAAGTGTGGAAGCAAAAAGTAAATAACAAGGTTTTCTAGTAATATGAAGACTCTATTATCTCGGACTTGTCCTTTTTGAATATCCATTTCCTTCCTTCTTAAACCATCTCCTAATCCCCACAACACCTAATAAAGACCTCTAGCTCAATTAGGAATAGGTTAGTGTGATAGTAAGTGGCGATGTGTTTGATCGACTCGCCTCCTTGTTGTCATTGAGATTGTAAGGTAAAGTGTGCCCATCACAAGACTTGAGTAGCTTAAACTTGAGTGGAAAAATCAGAGTGTTGTATCTTGACAATTATTGTGAGAACCTACTTAAGGACGCTATTCCGAGTTTCAGAAACGAACCTGCTAGGCATTTCATAGTATTACTCATTGTATATATGTTTATTGTAGATGATTGATTATTATGCATATATTAGCTTAGGTTTCGACTTGATTACTCTATATGCATTGCTAGTGAGAGGTATAGTTAATTTAGAGCATGAATAAGGAAACAATAGGTTTATTTCTTAGTCGTTGTAGTATAGAAGAAGTTTGTGAGTACCTTCACTGAAAAACTCTCAAGAGGCTATAACTCGTCCACTAGGGAATTCCTAGTGGTTTAAGGCCTTGTTGCATATGGTCAATGCAATCGCACTCAAAAAACGAGTAGATAGAACTCCATTTTTGGTCACTTATTCTAATTTCTCATCTTTGCTTGAGGACAAGCAAAATGCTGTTTGGGGGTGGTTTGATAACAGCCCAAAACTGTAGTTTTAACCCCTTAACCATCATACTTTTAGACCAATTATGTGAGTAATAATTAAGAGTTAATACTGATTACGTGTTTTTATGCATTTTAGGCTTCAAAGTCCATTATGTGCAGAAATGTGCCACTTTAGCGAGATAAAGGAGCAAAGGTCGGTTGTTAAGGAGTTCTGTGATTAAAGGCCAATTTTCAAGAAGACAAAGCCTCTGTAAAGCCCGGTCAAAAGATGAAAAGTCAAAGTCCACGCAGGCAGAAACAGTGCACAAAGTCAACAGAATTTCCGAAGACCATATCTTTGGACTTAGACCTCGGAATTGGGCCTACCTTACGTCAAAACGACCGGCTCGGAAAGAGCTTTCCAATGGTCTAAGCCTTGACCCAATCAGAGGAGCAAAAGTGGACGAAAAGTCTGTTGAAGCTAACTGCAGCTAAAAAGGCCTTTTTGGACTGAAAGAATTTGGTTTTGGGCCTGATTCTCTGGCCCAAAACATGGCTCCAAGCCCATGCACGATTTTTGGATCTGAAAAGATATAAAAACAAAAGCTTAGCTCTTGGTTAATGGTAGCTAGTTAGACCTAAAACAATAGATAATTCTAGATCTAGTTTTCATTTAATAAAATTAAGTTTAGTTTAATTCCAATTATTGTTTTAGATTAATCTTTAGAATCATTGTTCTTTATTAGTTTGATAAATAAAATAGCTAGTTTGTCAATTTCGATTCTTGTCATTTACAATTGTTTAGATCTAAATTCCCTTATTACGTAGAAAGCTAGACCTAGATTAGTTAGATTATTAAATTAGTATTTGAATCATAGTTTTATTATTCATTAGATTAATAAAATATTGTTCTCCATAATCTAGTTTCATTTCCATTAATTGTTTAGTTTCAATTCGTAGATTCAATTATTTGTCAGTATTAGTTTAATTCAATTATTGCATGAGTAGTTTTGAATTGAGTTTAAACAAGTAAAGTTCAAATCTTTATATCATGTCTTGTTTGAATTCCATTGGGAATGATAGCGTGATGATTCTCGGCTAAACCTCCATTTGAGGGGGTTGAGAAGCCTTGATGAAAGCTTGATCCCGATTATCGTAGAGTCGTCGTAATTTCCTTTCCACTCTAGAAATGATTATTTCATCATGAGAATGGGTGTAATCGTTCACATGCTAGTTATGAATTGGTAGAAATGCCATGTGTAATTAGGGATTAGGAGTAACCCATTTGTTCTCTGAAGCGATTCAATTCGGATTACGATGATTAAATTAGTTAGTAGGATTAAGTCGAGTTAAGATGGAATCAATCCCCCTCAATTCCTTATCATAGAATCGACGTAGCATTCCATAGTTGTTCTAATAGTCGACTAGTTGCATCTTGTGGGTAGTTGTATTGGCATGTAGTCTAGTTGCCATTTCGTAAATCTCTCATTAGACTTTAGTTAAGAGTAATTAGACTAGAAAACACAGCATGCGGAAGGACTAGGAGTGGAACAAATCATCTACTCCATTATATCTCATAGGATTGAGAGTAGAAATCTTTGATAAATATAGGCACATAAGATAGTTTTAGTTTACTTACGTTTTGAGTTTTATCGTTCATTTCGTAGGTAAACTATCATTTTTATGTTTTATCAAAAACCTAAAACGGAAACAACCCAGATTCATTATCCCAAAACAAACCTAATATCTTTTAGATTGAATTTAGAATAGTAACTTCCTAACTCATTGAAATTTCATCCTACCACAATATCTAATCCTAGCCATACCAATATTGGCAACATTCTCAACCAACTCATTGCAAAATTACTTCTAAAATGGTGTATTAGATAAAAGCAATGCTAAAAATAATAATACCACCCCCAAACAATTCGGGAAGGTGGGATTTACGCAAAACTCACCGCATGCTTGGACAAAACCCAATTTAAATTAAAATAGAAATTCAAATAACAATTAACTACAGAATTCAAATTTAACTACTGAATTTAACAACTTGACATCCAATCTACTAAAAACAATAAAAACAACATCAAAACAACAAATTTCCTAAACTACTAGCCACGAGATGAAGATGGGACCTGGGATGAAGATGGGCCCGAGCCATCCGTCCTTCGGCGACGACGCTCATGCCTTACAGACTCCTCTGAGAAAGAACCCCCCATGGGTGGCATGCGTTCTAGAATTTCCACTTGGAACCTACGTTGTGCTTCCATAAATGCCTTCATCTCTACCCAACGCTCATCCTCACGCTGGAAGTTTGTCTCCACAGTCTTCTGCAAGTTCACATGTTCATCATGAATGACAACCTGCCTATTCTGCAAGTCTTCACATATATGGTTCAGGGAACGCAAACCACGATGCAGCACTGACATGCATTCCAATTAAGGATGGAAATACCAACACCCCACCCCCAAACAAATTTTATAGAACAGAGTCTAGAAAATTTGCTTTAAACGTGGGTCTTTTAAAGTAAGATTCTCGAGACTTCCTAAATTACTATTTTTATGGTTTTGATATTTTTATGAACATAATAAGCAATAAAGACGTAAATCACTCCATAGATAAACATGACTCAAAAATCGAGAAAATATGCGATAGTGGAAAGCGTGAATTACGTTAAACGTGGAGTTATGATCCGGTACTTACAGCCACATACTCCATAGAGAGGGCTCGGTTACCTGAATGGTGCACTTACTAATATATGGAAGTGAAAAAAAGTACACCAAAAAATAAAATGAGTCTTTTATAGTCAGATACTCAAGACTATATCTAAAACATATGTATATAATGAACATGCAGTTTACCATATATCAACAACCGAAATAGTTGTGGATCATTCCATAAATAATGATCCTAGGAAACACAGCCAAGCACAATTAAGCACCATGATTTTCCAAAATGAGAGTGAATACTGATGGATCTAGAACCTAACCTAGGATGCAATTTCCAAAATGTGGCCAAGTGAATGATCGTGAATGAATGGATGGTTGTGGAAAATATGGTGGATATGGATAAGTTGTAGAAGTATGGAATGAAAAAAAGGAGCATGTGGGTTTATCACAAAACTCATTGGTGGTTGATAACCGTAAAAATGATAGAATCCTAAATATTAATGCTACAAGAACACTAATACGTAATCCTACCGTTCTTACGTTTAAATCAATTCTTCTTACTCTCAAGTCATAATCATGCAATATAATGAGTAAGGATTTCGTTCCACTCTTAAACCCTCAAGACTTAAATAGAATTCAATTATTCAAACACAAGGAACAGTGAGAGTGATGTGTTTGGTGTTTAAACTAAAACTAATTATAAATTTAAGACAACTAAATCTAAAGATTCTAACTTTATGAAATTTAACAAACAATAATTAAAATCTAACATCAATAACTACGAAATGACTAACAACCAAGAAATGAAATTAGATCTAAGCAATAGATAAATGACAAAAATCGAATTTGATCAATAATAAACTACTTGATTTATCTAATGAAGCAATAACAATATTTTAATACTTTAAATTAAAACAAGGGAAATGAAAAGTAATAAAATGGAGATTCAAAACTAGATCTAGATCTAAAAACTAATCTAGATCTATCTTTTTCTAACCCTAAACTCCATTAACATTAGCTTCCTAACCTAACTGCCATTAACAAAGAGTCAAGCTTTTGTTTTTATACTTCCAGATCCAAAAATCGTGCATGGGCTTGGAGCCATGTTTTGGGCGAAAATCGGCCCCAAAACCAATTTCTTTTTGTCCAAAATGGGTTCCTCAGCTGCAGTTGGCTTCGACAGATGTTTTGTCCACTTCTGCTCCTCTGATTGGTTCAAGGTTTGGTCCATTGGAAAGCTCTTTCCGAGCCGGTCGTTTTGACATAAGGTAGGCCCAATTCCAAGGTCTGAGTCCAAAGATATGGTCTTCGAAGTTCTCATTGCTTTTGTGCACTCAAGCTCAAGGTGGACTTTGACTTTTCATCTTTTGACTAGGCTTTACAAAGGCTTTGTCTTCTTGAATCTTGGCCTTTAATCACCGAACTCCTTAGTAACCAACCATTGCTCCTTTATCTCATCAAAGTGGCACATTCCTCGCTCATAATTGACTTTGAAGCCCGAAATACATAAAAAACACGAATCGATTAACTCTTACTTATTACTCACATAATTTGTCTAAAAGTATGATGCTAAGGGGTTAAAACTACAGTTTTGGGCTCTTATCAACCACCCCCAAACAGCATTTTGCTTGTCCTCAAGCAAAGATGAGAAATTAGAATAAGTGACCAAAAATGGAGTTCTATCTACTCTCGTTTTCACTGAAAGCGATTGCATTGACCATATGCAACAAGGCCTTAAACCACTAGGAATTCCCTAGTGGACGAGTTATAGCCTCGTGAGAGTTTTCCAGTGAAGGTACTCACAAACTTCATCTATACTACAACGACTAAGAAATAAAAATATTATTTTCTCATTCATGCCTCAACTATCTATACATCTCACTAGCAAATACATAAGAATAACCCAAATGAACCCTAAGCTAATATATGCATAATAATCAATCATCTAAAATAAACATATAACAATGAGTAATACTATGAAATGTAATAGCAGGTCCGTTTCTGAAAACTTCGAAATAAGCGTCCTTAAGTAGGTCCTCACATAAATGTCAAGACAAAACCACTCGATTTTTCCACTCAAGTTTCACATTACTCCGAAGCAGTGCGGTGGGGTACACTTTACCTTACAATCTCAATGACAAACAGGAAGCCGAGTCGATCAAACACATCCGCCACTTTACTATCACACTAACCTATTCCTAATTGAGCTAGAGGTCTTTATTAGGTGTCATGGGATTAGGAGATGGTTTCGAATGAAGGAAATGGATATACAAAAGGACAAGTCCGAGATAATAGAGTCTTCATATTATGTAACTTAGAAAAACCTTGTTATTTTCTTTTGCTTCTATACTTTGTTTCCATCATTAGCCATATTTTTCTTTTTCTTTTCTTTGGCTTTTGACTCCCTTTTATTCTATTTTTGGAGTTTTTATTTATTTCTATTTTTCTTTTTCTTTTCTTTTCTTTTCTTTGGATGGAAACTTCTTTTCTTTTTCTGAAGCAACTAACTAATTTTTGTTTACACAGGTTTTTCTCTTCTTCTTTCTTCACTCATTCTATTCTCAGACTTATTCTAGATTGGGTAAGTTGAATTTTTTATTTTGTTTTGTTTTTGTAATGTGGTAAAGGAATTGTGGTTTATGGAAGGCTAAAGAAAGGCTCGGAGGGGGCTTACTTAGCGGAAAATAATTCATAGGTTTGAATTTTTGGCTATATCGATCCAAAAGGGGCCTAAATTCTCGCTTAGGATATGGCATAGTGATCAAGCAAGTGGACGTGTGATTTCTCTATCCGATTTTACTTCTCCCTTGTGTCATTTCTCAAATATTTCGCCATATAAGGCTTTTAGGTTATATTCTCACAGATTTGTGTAGAATAAGTACTCTAGCCTAGATTTCAAAACTTACTACTAACAATCATAGATACTCATGTAATATATTTATAGATAGATGCAAAGATTATTACCTACATATTAACCTAAGTTTCTAACAATTATTCTGATGCAAAAGCTACGTGAGACTTTTAGATTGTTAAGAGCATAGAGAAAGAAAACAACACCAATATTCCTAAGTGTATAGCATAAACTTATTTATTTATATTTTTGAAATTTTTAACTTGAAAACAAATGCATATTATACATATCTATATCCTAACAGATGTCTTAATTACACGTGTTTCTATGCCCCCCCCCCCCAAACAAGAAGCATGCTTTGTCCTCAAAGCATTTAAATAAAGAGAGTAGGAAAAATACCATTGAAGAGTGTGAAATTCAGGAACATCTGCAAAACAAGGTTAAAACATACAAATATAGTAATATAAAAAAAACGCGAACTCTATAAGAGTTCCACCCATTATGGGGTTAACAATTAAATTGCTTGGGACATAAGCGCATTACTAACCTGAAACTAAAAACTTACCTCCACTCCAAATTTACTTTCGTCATCCTCCTCTTCTATAAAGAAGTGAGGTTCCTTTGCATCCCCGCCATGCCATTATAATTTGCCAAGCTTGCCGCCATTTATCATCTACGGATCCTAACCTCGTTAAAAGCCACTTGGTCGGATGGGGTGTAAGGTGCAACCTCGATGAGGTTGTATCCTCCACCCTTTGCCAAGTCATTGCACGGAAAGATCGAATAATAGAATTGGTGGGTCTCACAATGTCGACCCCAACCTAGTCCGTGAAACGGGCACAAAAAATAGGAAGAAACATAGTATAATACGGCAAACTAATATAGGCATAAGAAGATACTTATGCCTCATGCTATGGGCTCGTGCTAAACTAGACATTAAGGTCTTAGGAAGGTCATATAGCAGCGGTCCTCAGCTAAAGCAAGGAAAAACATCGCAAGTGGCATCATTCGCAGAAGAAAAATGCCACTCCCCTAATATGTTTAGCATGATAAAGAACATTACCGTATCACATTAAGGGACAAGCTACCAAGTGCTACGTTATATGTCCCTTGGTCCTCTACACGGAAAAATGCCGACCCATAAGCCTCATGCAAAAAGTCATAAGTGTAGACATGCATATTATCTACCCAATAGCATCATGGGTCTTGTATTTCAGCGGGCATGGCAAGTCCAAGAACAAATGCTAGCAAGAACCATAAGCGGTTCCCAAAATTTACGTGTGTGATCACCTCACAAACCAAGCACCATAAGTAGTGCTTTGAAACAAATCTTTGAAAGACTGTTCTGGTATTATTGTAGGAGATGTCATCTCAAAACTACGCCTGAAACAGCTGCAAAATCACCCGGAACAACCCGCTGAAAACTGGAATTTTTCTGGTCCACGGAAGTCGAGCGCGAGTGCGCTCGATAGAAGCGCTGGCGCTCACCAAGTTTTTAGAATTTTAGTTGTTTGAGCGCTGGTCGCCAAAGCTTCGCAATGCTGGCGCCAGTCTAGTCCAGATGAGGGTATGGTCGCGACTCGAGATGAGGGCGGTCGCGCTGAATAAATTTTCCAAAATGTGAAGGGCGCAGCGGGCTCGATGCGCCGGCCTCCTGAAGGGTTGAAACCGGAGTTTAGATGAAAAGAAAGTAAAACTTGGAGTGGATGGTGCGGGATGATGGTGGAATGTATTGTGGTTTGTTAGTGTAGAAAGAAGGGAGTTTTTATAGGTTTTTAATTGTTAAAACGAATCGGTAAGTTGCCAAAAAGTTTTAAGGCAATTTCCGGAAACAATAAAATTTCCAAACCCGAAAACAGAAACAACTCATATTCTTGATTCTAAAACAACCCTAGTATCTTTTATACTGGATTTAGACTAGTAAGGTCTAAACTCTCTTATATTTCATCCTACCACCACATCTAATTATAGGTATGCCAATTACGACAATATTCTCAACCTTCACTCCAAAACAAACTCTAAAATGGAGGATCTTCTACAAATCATGATAGAATAAATAATACCACCCCCAAACAATTCGAAGGTGGGATTAACAATAAAATCTATGCACAATTTGAAAAGAACCACATTATATTAAAATTGAAATTCAAACAACATTTAACTACCAAATTCAAAGTTAACTACGAATTTAACAACGTAACATCCTATCTACTAAAAATAATAAAAAACAACATCAAAACGACAAACAAGAAGAAATCTAACTACTCTTCAAGGGGAGGAGGTGGGGTAAGAATAGGAATTTGAGTGATCAAGAATGGAAAAACTAAACACCCCTCCCCAAACAAATTTTTGAAAACAGGTTTGTAAAAATTTGTTTTAAAACGGTCTTTTAAAGTCGATTCCCTAGACTTAAAGTGATATATATGTATTTACATGCAGGTTTCCCATATATCAATAATCTAAAAAAGTTGTGGGTCTTTCCACAAATAATTAACATGGAATGCACCATCAAACAGAATTAAGCACCAAGATTTCCTATGATGTAGCTTAGTGGAATGAGAGTAAAGCCTTATAGATCTAAAACCCTAATCGAAAGCATACGTTTCTTCTTTGTCCTCCTACTGAAGGGAATGCCAAGTAAATGAACATGAGAAAATTGATGGTTGTGGAAGATAATGTAGGGATGTGGATAATTTTGAGAAGGAAAAAATGGAAAAAATGAAAAAGTGTGTTGGTGGCTTGTCCTTGGGTGTTACTTCTTCACTAGTTGGTTTTAGATAGTTATGAAGCATAGGAGAAACACCAAGGTCAAGTACAAACTCAATGGTTCTTTGAAAAGGTAGAGGGCGAGGAACATTAAGTGATGGAAGGTGAATGAGTGACATGAGGATGTGAGGTGGGTGAATGGTGTTCAACTAGTGTTCTTAGGTCTATGTCATCGAGGCCTTGAGATATGCAAGACATTCCTCAATAGGTGGGTAAGAAGAATCACCGATAGAGGGCTTAAAAATTCTTCTTCCGTCCATGGCGTCAAGAGATGAATGGATGTCAATAGGAGAACTCAAGGAGTCGAAGGAAATCTTCCTCGATGTTATCTACGCCTAGGGAGTAGAAATTGTGATCCTTATCTTCTTCCATAAGAGGGGTATCTACTAGTGTGGGGACTAAAGTGTCACCGCGACTAATGTGAGGTACAAAACTCTCAATGGACTTCACTTCTCCTTCTATAGGCAAACCTAGTTGTCCCCTGTTTTTGTCTAAACATGTTAACTTCTACGAGAAAAAGAGTCATTGAGCCATCCCGACAATTGATTTGGGGCATTGGCGGTTGCCAAGAAAGGACGCCTAAGATGATGGGAATGGAATCATGAGCAACTTCGTGTTGAGAATAACAAAGTCGGCAGGATAGTAAAAATCCTGAACTTTAACAAGAATATTTTCAACTACACCCTTGGGATACTTAATAGAACGATCGGGCTAACCGCAAAGTCATTTTGGTTGGTTGAAGTATTGTTAGACCCAGTTGTTTATATAAATAAAAAGGGAGTAAGTTAACACTCCCCCCGTGTCTAATAAAGCAGTTGTTATGAAGGTATCACCTAAGGTGCATTGTACAAAGAGGGATCTACCGGTGTCCTTGTACTTAACAATTCCGTTATGTTCGGATAAAAGAGGATATTGTTCAGTTAAGAATGCTTCGTGGGGTATGTTGGTTTTCCTCTTCTTGGTGCACAACTCTTTTAGAAACTTAGCGTGTCCGTGTAGACTTTTTATAGCTTCTAGAAAAGGTAGGTTTATAGTCAAATTTTAAACACTTCCCTAATCTCATCAAAATTCTCGCCCTTTTTAAACACAACTAGTCTTTGGGGATATGGTGCTTTATCGCTATTTTTAGCGTAGGGATAAAAGTTTTATTAGTCTTTGCTTTATCTCTAGGCGCTTTTCCAACTAGGTGTCCATATTGGAACCTCTACAGTGTTGGGTCTTCACTTTCTATTATTGGGTCTTGTAATGTTTTCCCTTTTGGTTGTGGTTTAACTGGTACTTCTACAGTTGTAGGGTCTTTCAGTTTCTATTATAGTATTTGGTATGGTATCATTTTTAGTTTACGGGTGATCTTTAGGCATAGTCACTTGGTTATCAACTACTCCTACGAACGAAGGGTAGTGACCACTGTAGAGGTCCCCTTTGGTTTATATTACCATTACCGTAAATATCGCTTTTATTTCAAAGGCGGTGTTTGTTGACTTAGGATTAGGCAATCGCTTGACTTGGAAACACGCCGGTTTGGTTATTATTTTGGTTAGAAGACATGTCAATAACCTTTTGGCACAAAGACTGCATCATTTGCATCGTTTGTTTCATCATATTAGAGTTTTGATCATGCTAATCTTTCATCAAGTTGGAGTTTTGTTGCATAATTTGATTTTGTTTCTCCAACAAGGTCACTACTACTTTGTCTGTAGATGGTTGTATTGGAATTAAAGCTTGTTGAGTGTTCATGTCTTGATGTTGATAGTTCTGGGTTATGGGTACTAAACCTCTATTCTGGTCACCTAAGTTCCCTTGTCCTTGATATTGAGTTAACTGGTTGAAGTGTGATGGTTGTGGTGGTGTTTGTGCATAGACAAGAGGACAATAGAAGTCGGAATGCTCAAGACTACAAATGCACATTACAACGAACGAGAGTTAATGTTCATGACCGGAGTGGGTTGTTGTTGAACAGAGATGGCATCTACCTTTTAGTGAGGGCATCGATAAGAGTTTTAAGCTTCGGGATCATGTTTAACCTCAAGAGAAGAAGGAGAGGAGCGGGAGGAATCGTTACCTCCCCCAATTGTTGTTCCTCTTAGATTGATCTTCTAAGAATGTATAAGCCTCCAAGGCTCCTTTACTAAGAAAACTACCCCCGGACATGATATCTAGAACCTCCTTATGATAATGTGAAAGCCCCTTTGAAGAAAGAACGAACAAAGCGTGTCTTTCGCAAGATTATGATGGGCATTCAATGAGAAGATCGATTGAAACGATTCCGTGCCTCTGAAAAGGATTCATGAGGATTCCGGGCCGAAGAAATGAATCTTGTGAAGCATTTCATCTGTTTTTAGTGGTGGGTAAAATTGTTCCATGAACAATTGAACAAGTTGAGCCCATGAGTCCACAGAGTTTGGCGCTTGGGCAGTTAACCAAGACGCCGCCTTTGTCGGGCTAGGGTGAAAGGAAACACCCTAAGTTTAACTTGATCCGACTTACGCCAGGATGATGGAATGTAATGAGAACTTGGTCTATCCTATCCTATGAAAAAGGTAAGGCTTCTCGTGGTCTAAACCATGAAAACCGGGTAACAAGTTAAATATATTAGGGGATTCAAAATCCCCCACTAGGTCTGCAAGAACGATGCACCCACTTAGGGCCATCGTTTAGGGCTTTAAAAAATCGAGAGAGGAGTCTCTTGTTCTTTAGCCATTGATGCAGGTAGTGTGTGAAATTCTAGATAGGCGTGTTATATTTATTTCTACGAAAAACAAGCCTGATTATATTAGAATTAAAACTCCTCCCGGCTGTAAGAGGCGAGGAGTGGAAGAAGGAGTACTGAATGCCTCCTTGCTACGCTGCGTTTGAATAGCGTCTTGTATACGCGATTTCAGTGTATTTAACAAGTTAGAAACACTAAATAACTTTAAGGAATAAAAATTTGCATTTTTCTGTGAAAATTGGGCTGTTCACACTGAATTTTCCCTTGAGGGCGCGAGTGGGCGCGAGTTGGGCGCGAGTGCCCTCCGCTTTTTGTCGAATGTCCGTTTTTTGGCGCGGGTCGCGCTCGGTTTGGGCGCGGGTTGCGCTCCAGGGTTTTCAAGTTTTAGGCCTTTTATCGTACTCCAAAAAATCTGAAATTTTTACAGTAATTTGCTAAGACGTCTATCAAGTAGCCTGTAAAATTTCAGATCAATCGGAGCTATGAAAGTCCCTTTACAGCCCTTCAAAGTTTGCGAAACGGTTTTCGGACACAATACAAACAACCGAATGGTTAACACATCAAAAAAATTCCAAAAATTTCCAAATTTTTACTGGAGACTCCTGACAGATCCTAACTGTTCCTGTAAAAAATTTAGAGCAATTGGAGTCCTACAACCTCTCCTTATTGGCTGGTGTTTCAGATATTAAGTGTTTGCAACACTGCAGAAACACACTGGAAACACTCTACTATTTAGGAGGTCAAAACAAATCAAAAACTTGTCAAATTTTTACTAAAAACTTCTGACTTAGGATAGATACTCCTGTAAAAATTATAGAATTTTTATAACTCCCTAAGTAACCTTATTCGTCTGTTTTTCAAGAACATACGGTGTGAAAACTGAAATGCAGCATTGTAAAGATCGTATTTGTTTCACAAGGTAAAACAACTTTGAAAAATCTGAAAATATTCCAGTAAATCAACAACACATTCAATAATATGTATGAAAATTTTCAGAATTTTCGAAAATTTAGAAATACCTTCACCGCAGTGTTTTTCTCAGTGAATCCGCAGCCCCTATGCCTGAAACAGTGAACAGTTCCGAAAATCAAGAAATAAGAATGAAAAATTAAAAGGGTGGGTGGGTAGAGAATGGGGATTGCCCCTTGGATTCAAGCAATTGAATTCTTGTCTTGAACGAGATTAAGATGGCAGCGGCGCCATTTGATAACTCGTAAAAACTATTAAAATTCTAAATATTAATGCTACAAGAACACTAATACGTAATCCTACCGTTCTTACGTTTAAATCAATTCTTCTTACTCTCAAGTCATAATCATGCAATATAATGAGTAAGGATTTCGTTCCACTCTTAAACCCTCAAGACTTAAATAGAATTCAATTATTCAAACACAAGGAACAGTGAGAGTGATGTGTTTGGTGTTTAAACTAAAACTAATTATAAATTTAAGACAACTAAATCTAAAGATTCTAACTTTATGAAATTTAACAAACAATAATTAAAATCTAACATCAATAACTACTTAAATGACTAACAACCAAGAAATGAAATTAGATCTAAGCAATAGATAAATGACAAAATCGAATTTGATCAATAATAAACTACTTGATTTATCTAATGAAGCAATAACAATATTTTAATACTTTAAATTAAAACAAGGGAAATGAAAAGTAATAAAAATGGAGATTCAAAACTAGATCTAGATCTAAAAACTAATCTAGATCTATCTTTTTCTAACCCTAAACTCCATTAACATTAGCTTCCTAACCTAACTGCCATTAACAAAGAGTCAAACTTTTGTTTTTATACTTCCATATCCAAAAATCGTGCATGGGCTTGGAGCCATGTTTTGGGCCGGAAAATCGGGCCCAAAACCCAATTTCTTTAGTCCAAAATGGGCTCCTCAGCTGCAGTTGGCTTCGACAGATGTTTCGTCCACTTCTGCTCCTCTGATTGGGTCAAGGCTTGGTCCATTGGAAAGCTCTTTCCGAGCCGGTCGTTTTGACATAAGGTAGGCCCAATTCCAAGGTCTAAGTCCAAAGATATGGTCTTCGGAAGTTCTGCTGTCTTTGTGCACTATTTCTGCCTGCGTGGACTTTGACTTTTCATCTTTTGACCAGGCTTTATAAAGGCTTTGTCTTTTTGAATCTTGGCCTTTTATCACCGAACTCCTTAGTAACCAACCATTGCTCCTTTATCTCATCAAAGTGGCACATTCCTGCTCATAATTGACTTTGAAGCCTGAAATACATAAAAACACGTAATCAGTATTAACTCTTACTTATTACTCACATAATTGGTCTAAAAGTATGACTACTAAGGGGTTAAAACTACAGTTTTGGGCTCTTATCAGTGGTGTGGGTTGGTATAATCACATAACTAAAAATGAAAGTATCAGGTGGCTCTTTAGATAGTATTTCCTTACTATGAGAGTTTAGAAAATCATGAAGCACAGGAGAAACAAGAGGGTCAAGTGCAAATTCAAGATTCTTTTGAAAAGGTGGAGGGTGGGGAACATTGATGGAAAGTGAATGACTGATAGAATGATGTGAAGTGGGTGAATGGTGCTCAGCTAGAGCTCTCAGGTCTAGATCATTAAAAGCTTGAAGAGATACAAGACATTCTTCAATAGGTGGGTTAGAAGAATCACTAGGATATTGTGTGAAAAATTCTTCTTCTGTCATGGCGTCAATGCTTGAACTTCCAAAGGAAAGGTGTTGTCGAAATAATCTTGAGCTAAGCTCTCGATCATGCTAACCTCTCCATCAGAAGTCGTATCTGGGAATTGTTTCGTCGTTTTAAAAACATTTACTTCAACAGAAAGATGACCAAAGGACAAGAACATCGAACCATAGCGACAATTTATAAGCGTGTTGGCAGTTGCCAAGAAAGGACGCCCTAAGATGATCAGAACAAAGTTGTTAGCGATTTCTGTATCGAGGATAACAAAATCAGCATGATAGTAGAAATCCTAAACCTTAACAAACACATTTTCAACCACACCCTTAGGATACTTAATAGACCGATCTGCTAATTGCAACGTCATTTTAGTAGGTTGCATCTCCTGTAGACCTATTTGTTTATATAAATAATAAGGGAGTAAGTTAACACTTGCCCCTAGGTCTAATAACGCGGTCGTCATGTGGGAATCTCCTAAGGTGCATTGTACAGTAGGACGACCAGGGTCCTTGTACTTAATGATCCCATTATGTTCGGTTAAAGTTGGAAATTTTTCAGTTAAAAAGGCGTCTTTAGGAATATTTGTCTTACGCCTAGTAGTGCACAACTCTTTAAGAAACTTAGCATGGTGAGGTAACTTTTTAATCGCTTCAAGAAAGGGTAGGTTTATCATTAGATTTTTGAAAACCTCCCTAATCTCATCGAAATTCGTATCCTTGGTTAACATGGCTAATCTCAGGAGAAACGGTGGTTTCTCTCTATATTTAGTGTATGGATCAACAGGATGTCTAACCTTGGCTTTTTGTTTCTTAAGTTGTGGTTTAACTGGTACCTCTACAGGGGTAGGATCTTCAGTTATTACTTCAGTATCTAGTACAATATCCAGTGTAGGGACTACTGGTGGGGTAACTACAAGCATAGTTTTGGCGTTATCAACCACTCTGCCAGAACGGAGAGTGGTGATGGCATTTAGCTCGACTACGTTTCTATTTTTATTACTAGTATTACCGTTTACCTCAAAGGCTGTGTTTGTTATTTTAGGATTAGGTATCGCTTGACCTGAAAACACATCTTTTGGTTGTACTTTCTCTTGTGTTAACTACTGTAGGAAAGTTGGATAGACTGTAAAATCTATTGTTAGGTTTGCATGAAGGCATCAAAACGATCCGGTTGTGGATGTGTAGTTGTTACAGGTGGTGTGACAGGAACTATCTCATGTTGATTATTAACAGGTGGGTTGTGATAGTTATTATTAACCGGAACGATACCTCTATTAGCATTATAATTATTATTGTTATAATTATTATAATTACCTTGTCATTGTCTTTGTCTCGGTGGAGCTTGATTGTAATTGTTTGCTGGCCTAACATTTTGATTATTATACCCTGGAGGTGTAACTTGTTGATTATGTCGCCAACCGTAGTTGGGGTTTTGGCGCCAAGGTGCGTTAGGTTCGCTATTAATGGAACAAACATTGTCTGGCTGTGCGGATTGTTGTTCATAGACTAGAGGACAATAGGAGTCAGGATGCGCAGGACTCAAACAGAAATTACATGGAATAGAGTTGATATTCATGATAGGGGTAGGCTTTTGTTGAACGAAAATAACTTCTACCTTTTTAGTGTGGGATTCAATTAAAGTTTTAAGCTCAAGATCGGATTTAACCTCAAACATACTGGTAGCCTTAACTGTTGAAGAAGAACTAGCGGAGCGAGAGAAATCGTCACTACCCCCCCCCCAAGTTATTATTACGTTTTTTGTTTGATCTTCTAAAAATTTATAAGCCTCTGAGGCTCCTTTACTGAGGAAACTACCCCCATTCATTATATTAAGGACTTCTTTATGGTGGTGTAAAAGGCCTTTGAAAAAGGCACGAACTAACGTGTCTTTCGCGAGGTTGTGCTGTGGACACTCTATAAGAAGATCAGTGAAATAATTCCTGGCCTCTGAAAAGGATTCATGAGGATTCTGGCATAAAAAATGAATCTTAGAAAGCATTTCATCTGTCTTCAGTGGTGGGTAAAAATGTTCCATAAATAGTTGAACAAGTTTGGCCCATAAGTCCACAGAATTAGGCGCTTGGGCAGTTAACCAAGACGCCACCTTGTCGGTAACGGCGCCATTTGATAAAAGGTAAAAACGATAGTTTTACCTATGAATACAATTACGACAAGGTAAGTAAAATTAAAGCTAATTCCTATTATATATATCAAAGTTCTACACTCTCGATGCTATGACAATAAGTGGAGTAGAGAATTCGTTCCACTCCTAGTTCTTTAGAATTAATGTTAACGATGATTATCAGTTTTATCAAAGTCAATGAGAGTACGGATTAATGTAATTATGCTAACAACGAGGGAAATAACGTAATCGAAATGTTCTAAATAATAAGATGGCAATTAAAATACTAAGATTCGAATCTAGATAAACAATTATGGGGATTTGATTCCACCTTAATTCGACTTAATAAACTAGCAAGAATTGTCGTAATCCGAATTGCAATGCTTTCGCTAACAATTGGGTCTTTCTAATCCCTAATTGTTCATGGTAATCTCTACCAACTAACAACTAGCATGTGAAGCAATCAAACATATTCTCATGGTGAACTAACTACTTTCTAGAATGGAATAGATCATTAACAACAATTCTACGCTAATAACAATCAAGTTTCATCAAGGCTTCCTCAAACCCCTCTAATGGAGGTTTTAGCATTGAATCATTATACTATCATTTCTAAGACAAGAACAAATATAACAACTCATTATTGAATAAATGATTAAACTTTATAAATCTAATTTAACAATAGTCTAAGAATTTAACTGAAATTAAAACTGAATTTAGGAAATGAAAGTAAGACAAACTAATTATGAATTTAGGACAAACTAAAGCTAAAGAAGAATTGAATCATAAAACTAAATTGAAATGAAAAACTAGTTCTTTATTGTAAAACTAAATCTGATTCTAAAATTAAACTCATTCCTTGTTCTAAAACTAATTAAATGAATGTAAAAACTAGATCTAAAACTAAGTTATTAGATAATTTCTAAGTAAAAACTCTATCTCTTAAGAGCTAAGTCTTTGTCTCTCATATGGAGGAGACAAGATTCACAAATTTGTGCATGGGCTAAGGAGCCATGTTTTAGGCCGAAAAATCGAGCCCAAAACCTCAGTACTTCAGTCCACAAAGGATTTTCAGCTGGAAATGACTTCAATAGCCTTTTTCGTCCACTTCTGCTCCTCTGATTGGGTCAAAACTTGGACCATTGGAAATCTCTTTCCAAACCGGTCGTTTTGACATAAGGCCCAATTTTGAGGTCTCAGTCCAAAGATATAGCCTTTTGGAAGTTCTGCTGACTTTTGTGCACTGTTTCTACCCGCGTTGACATTGACAGCTTTGACCAGGCTTTAAAAAGGTTTTTTCTCCTTGAATCTTGGCCTTTTATCATAGAACTTCTTAGCAACCAACCCTTTCTCCTTTATCTTGTAAAAGGGACGCATTTCTGCACATATTTGACTTCAATGCCTGAAATACATAAGAACACGATAATATTACTAACTCTTACTTATTAATCACATAATTGGACAAAAACGCTATTGTTAAAGGGGTTAAAACTACAGTTTTAGGCTCTTATCACCATCCTCAGTTGTGAAACTTGCATACTTGAGGTCTTCCTCATGCAATGGGATCTGGTTGTAGCTAGATGACCCATCTGTGAAAGATAACAGTTCATGTCCAGCCGTTGCATCTACCAATTTGCCAATCCACAATAGAGGGTAACCGTCTTTTGGACATGCACGGTTTAGATTCGTGAAGTCGATATATATTCTCCATGACCCATTCTTCTTATGTACTGGGACAATATTAGAAATCTAGGTGGCGAAATTGATTTTCCTGACAAAATTAGCTGCCTTTAGTTTTTCAACTTCGGCTTTTACCATGTTGGATCTGTCAGCACCTATCTTTCTCGATTTCTGCTTGAACACTACTACATCATTGCAGACATTGAGCTGGTGGCATGCCAATTCCTGACATTTCTTTGAATGACAAAGAAAACACATCTTTGTGTTCTCGAAGGAAATGTACTAGAGCTTGACACTCTTCAGAACTCAACAAGGTATCGATGAAAGTGGCTTTTGGCGAGCTGCCTCCCATAATTTCCACTTCCTCTAACGTCTCCAGTGAGGGGGGATCCTCCCTATCTCTTGGGACTAGGTCTGGGAGAGGTGGATCCAACTGTAATTGCTATTTGGCGAGTTGCCCCACCTCCATTGGTTCAAAAGGGAGTGGGGACTGCTTCGTCGCCAGAACATAGCATGCTTTGGCAACCAGATCTCCTCTGATTGTCTCAGTTGTCCCGTTATACGAGAACTTCAGACATTGGTAATAGGTGCTGGGGATAGCTTGGAGTCTGTGTAGCCAGGTCCTGCCCAAGATCATGTGATAGGGTGTGTTTGCTTTTACCAAAACAAAATTTATGATGAGAGTTACCGGACTAGTAGCTACAGGTAGTTGGATCTCCCCAACTGTTAGGGCTTTGTCCTCGCTGAATCCATATAGGTTGGAGTTAGTGGCGACCATCTCAGAATCAGGAATTTGCAGCTTTTTGATGGCATCGTAGTATAACATATCCGTCTGAGCTGCCTGGATCAACCAATATGCAATGCAAATTATAATCTCCAAAAGAAAGTGTCAGAACAAGTGAATCCTCATGTGGGCTTTGGATGCTATAACAGTCAGCCTCACTAAAGAGGATAAGCGGATCTTTGTGGGGTACCGCGTTGACCTACGCACCCATAGTCAGTTTGCTGTTCATGATCCTCATTTGCTTGGTGATGCACATTTGATATCATGCACTCTTTTCAGTGACCTGCCCACTTCATTTGCTTGCCTTTCTGGAAATCATATTTATTTGGAGGCGGCCATTGAGTGGTCCAAGACTGGGATCCTAAATTGACGTCTTTGATCTCCTCGGGGCTGTCTTTCGCGTTCACAATTGCTCGGTGTGCTACAAACTGCTTCAAATACCCCCTTTCAATTAGATCTTGTAGTTCATTTTTCAAGGTCCTGCAGGCTCTGGTGTTGTGGCCCTTACTCTTATGGAACTTGCAGTAGGTCCTTTCGTATCTAGTACCCAGGGAGCCTGGCTTAAGTAGAGCTGGCCATTTGAGGTAACTCTGATTCTTGATCGAGTCCAGAACCTCATCTGGCATTTTGTTCAAAGTGGCGAAGTTTTTGTCCATCGAGGGAAGAGCTTCTTCAGCTCCTTCCACACATGGCTTCTTCTGTGTTTTTCCATCTGCACTACTTGCTATATTCTGGTACTGTCCTCTGGGTATTCGTCCCTTTGATGGGGATTCAGCCCTTCGGTGGCCACGATGACGGTCTCTCTTCGGTTTTTGAAGGGAAGAGTTCCATTCTCGAGGGCTACAGGAGCTGTCCGATTAGCCTTTTTTACTTCCTAACGTCTGTTCAAGACATCCTCCTCCCACCCCGCATGAATCTCAACCCTGTCTAGGAGTTCCTCTAAATCATGAGGTGGTTTCCTAGAGAGGGATCCGAATAAGGCGTTGTTTTCATCCAACCCTTGTTTGAAAGCTATTATGGCAGTCTGTTTGTTGCAATACTCTATCTGGATTGAAATTTCCATGAATCGTTGCATGTAAAACCTTAATGTTTCTCTGTCCTTTTTCTTGATGTTGAACAATGCGTCGATCTACTTTGGTTATGATGCTTGTTGCATGAGTACCTGTCTATGAAGTAACTAAACATTTCTTTTGAGGACCTGATCTACCGCTCAGGCAACCTGTGGTACCACTGGAGTGTAGATCCAGACAGGGAAGCTTTGAACTCTTGGCACATGACGTGGTCATACCTTTCATGTTGTCCCATAGTTGCTCGATATCTAAATACGTGATCCACTGGATCTGACTTGCCATTGAAGACACTAAACTTTGGTTGCTGGTAACCATGGGGGTAAGGCTTTCTCATTATTCGAGATGCGAAAGGAGATCTACCTGCCCCTATTATGGAGGATTGAACAAGGGAATCTTGCATTTTCTCCCCTGACTTGCCATCCGATGCATCTGACGGATCAGGTCATTCTTCTCAGACTCCCATACAATTTCTTTGGTAGAATGCTTCTTGATATGAGCTCTTTTTCAATGTCGAGGGTCGACATCACGATCCTGGTCAGTTGACTTTAGTTCAGATGTTGTATTCGAGTCCTCATCTGGGTTACTGTATTCCAACTCAAATGTCTCGCGTCGAACTAGACCCCCACACCTTGGGTTCTTTGCACGACCACCTCCTGGAAGGTCGTCATCATCAAGATCGATGAGTGGCTCCTTCCCTTTGTCGGATTGATACAAATGCCTCAGCAGCTGTACTTCTCGTTCAAGATTGCTTCTTTGTTGTTCCAGAGCCTGTACTGCTTGACTGGCCTGAACAGACTCTAGGTTGGTGAGGACAACATTCTCACCATCTTGACGCTCTTTTTGAGCATTATTCCTGGGACCGCACTGGGAGCAGCTGATCCGTTGATGTTGGTCATAGGTCTTTAAAGGGGGTTATTAGCATCACAGTGACCAACATTTCCCCCCCCCCTTCAAGTATCTTGTGCTCTTCTTCTCTCACAGCGACGTTACGCGTGGTTGCGTCACCTTTTGTTTTCTTTGTTCCTGCCATCACAATGGTAAGAGTTTTTAAACTAAATTAGTCGTTTGGAACGAATGTTTACCTGCTATCATCCCCACAGACGGCGCCACAAGATGTAGGGGAATTTCTAAGTATCCCCTGATCTTTCTCTATGGCTTGTGATCTAAAAGCTTTTATTGAGTAGAGAAGTGATGAGATAATTATGAATTCAGGGTTGAACCGCCTGGCGACTGCCTACGTATTTCCTTGTTTATTTAGGAGAATCAAACCTATCTTGCATAGTTCCTAAGAGCGAATCCCTATGGTTTATATAGGAAGAGATTTGAGAGTCCTAGGGTTAGGGCTGTCCTCACTGCTTGTGAGTTCTCTTCCATCTTTGGACTCTACCTTCCTATTAGGAATTCTCTCTTTATGGAAGTCTTAATCTAGACCATATCTTATGAGAGGTAGGTTTCCTTGCTGATCATAATGTCTCATCGTATATGGAAATATTATATCTAAAAGGTACCTCTTAAAGATATGTCATCATGATTCCTTCCTGATCATCAAAGATCGCCCTCTTCGGTTTCCTTCTGTTCAGGAACTGTCCATATCAGTTCCTAACGACTTGGAGAACTGTTATGTTTAGAGGCGATCAGTCACGTGCCTGGCACATGTCCACTAAACACTCGTGCTAAGCACGAGATTACTTATTCACAGACCTGATCCAATGGTCCTCGTCTCATTCTAGACATCTATAGTTTTAGGTTATTTCCCATACACGTGTCATCTATCCAATAATGGGAAATCCCCCTTATAGTAATCGATAAACTTGCTTACCAAAATGAGCACGTCCTAGAAATCAGCAACCTATGCCAACTCTTTGACACTCAGATGAGTCAAACGTGGATATAACCTATCATAGAGTATATCCAGCTAGGCAAGACACCAACAGATCGCGCCAAGGCCAGACAGGTTCAATACCAGTTAGGTCGTTACTGCATATTAAACGGCAAACTTTTCAGAAAATCCACCGGAGGGCCACATCTGAGGTGCATAAGCCCAGAACAGGGTCAGATAATTTTCACAGAGATCCACGAGGGAGAATGCGGGAATCACACTGGAGGTCGCTCTTTGGCCAAGAATGCAGATCGACGCCAAGAAGTATGTACTAAAATGCATTAAATGCCAAACATTTGGCCACAACATCATCCAGCTAGCTCGACAACTCATCAACATCGCCAGCCCTTGGCCATTTCATATGTGGGGCTTGGACATCATGGGTTCATTCATCCCACAGAAAAGCACATGCTTTCAATTTGTCCTAGCGGCAATTGATTACTTCACCAAATGGGTGGAAGCGATCCTCTTAGCTCATGTTAAAGAATCTCATGTCAGAAGCTTCATCTAGACTAATATCGTTACCAGATTTGGCCTCCCCCACACATTGGTAATGGACAATGGGTCCCAGTTCAAGGGGAAAACAGTTAAGGAATTTTTAGCCAAGTGGAAGATCATTCACGCGTTCTCCACCCCCCAGTACGCTCAAAGCAATGGTCAAGCAGAAGCCAGTAACAAAGCAATTCTAGAGAAGTTAAAAAAGAAGATTGAAAAGAACAAAAGCTAGTGGCTAATGTAGCTAGAAAACATTCTATGGGCTCATAGAACGACAGCTCATTCTAGTACAGGTGAGTCACCGATCTCACTAAGCTACGGTACTGAGGCCGTCATTCCTATCGAGCTGACAATTACAATGACTCGATCTGAGATCGTCGAATCTGGCAAGAACAATTCCATTCTTGCTCGAGAGGTCGACTTATTTGAAGAACGTCGCGACCAAGCAGCCATTCGAGTGGCATCCTACCACCAAACTCTGAGAAAGACATACAACAAGCGAGTAAACCTTTAAAGTTTCCAACCTGGTGACCTAGTCTTGAAAAGGACTAAGGATGACTCAAAACTGGCACCAACATGGGAGGGCCCTTACATAGTGGAACGAGTCATAGGCAATGGAGCATATTGGATCAAAACCCAAGACGGACAGACATTACCACGTCCTTGGAATACTTTCTTGTTAAAGAAATTTTATCAATAAAACATTCCATTTGCATGAGTTCTTACTCTTACCACTATACACATAGTTCTTGTTTGCATCAATGCACATCAGTCTCTTATTGTTAACAAACACATGCACAGCTCGCTCTTCAAGAGCTAAACGCCTACTCGAACTAAAATGCTCTCCAGAGCTAAAATGTTCTCCATAATAAAATGATCACTTAAGCTCAGGGCTACATAGCTCACACACTTCCCACTAGTTGGAGACCTACATTTCTAGGGTCAACCCAGTGCAGAACGCTCTCTAAGAGCCAAACGATTACTTGAACTTAAATGCTCTCCAGAGCTTAAACATTCTCCATAATAAAACGCTTACTCAAGCTCCGGGCTACATAGCTCACACACTTCTCACTAGTTGGAGACTTACACTTCTAGGGTTAACTCAGTGCAGAATACTTTCAAAGAATAAACGCGCTCACTCGAGCCCAAAACGCTCTCTAGATTAAGAACGATCTTCATAGTAGTACGCTCAATCGAGCTCAAATGCCTCAAGGCATCCTAAGTCTTCCTAGACGACAGGACTTACATGTTTAGGTCAAATTCCTACTGAGATGTTAAAACAACATGCAACAAGCATTCAAGCAAAAGCAAGACAAAGCAAACATGTATTTCATAAGTGCAAAATACGAACTGCCTGAACATACTCAGAAAACTAGTTCTTTAAAGTCTACCGAACTGCCACTTATGTGGAAACCAGTTTGTTTAGATATAAAAAATAAAGCGGTAAATAAAGTGAATTGCCCAGGTTAACCCAGGTTATCAGCTCTTAATGTATCTGGCCAATACCACAACAAACATAAAAGGCAAACTGCCAAGGCAAGCCCAGGAAACTATCTCTAATGTTTCAGGCTCACAACCAATCAAAAGACTCTTACTCATACAAATTTCCTAAACAATGTGTTCAAAAGTTTCAACTTGAAGCGGATCTAGTTCAGTATAGGAGACAAGATCGGTCGAGGTCACAGTAGGAGGGACTACAAGGTTCATTCCCATTTTATCATCAGCAGGAGGTTCAGCAATAGAAGTAGCAACAACAGACACCATGGCAAGAGCGGCATCAACATCTACGGTTGAGGAGACCTCCCTCCCACCTACAACTATACGAGCATGCTCCTCCTTGAGTCGCTCATGCTTCTGCTCCAACCCTTCTAATTCGACGCACATTGAATCGTACGCCTCCTTCACTTGTAATGTGACCGCTTTACATTTCTGAGCGAAG
This sequence comes from Coptis chinensis, assembly GCF_015680905.1. Lineage (NCBI taxonomy): Eukaryota > Viridiplantae > Streptophyta > Magnoliopsida > Ranunculales > Ranunculaceae > Coptis > Coptis chinensis. The sequence continues at coordinate 53,125,598 of NC_141456.1, read as the reverse complement.
TCGTTGACTGTGGCCAGCTTCCCCTTTAGGTCGCTCAACTCGTTAACCGTGACCGTTCTCTCCAAAGTCACAGAAAAGGAGTCAAGCTTTCAGATCCGTCAGCTCTTTCTGCTGAGCCTGCTGCACATCCCATACATTTGCCAGCTCGACTTTCTCCATCTCAACAATCTGGGCTGCCGTCTTCAGTTTTTGGTAGTTAGGAAGCTGCACCCATTTACAAACGATTACACACCCAAACACAACATGTACAAATGAACATAATCAATCAAGTTGTAAAAAAATTTAATAAAAAATAAAAAATTGGCACTTACCAAACAGAGGGCCAGGTCCATCGCTCTTAGATTCTCTGTTAGGTCCTTAGAATCCAAGTCCTTCCTGTCCCCGTCCAACGTCATCCCTTCCAGTAAGCAGGACGCTATATGTGCGGATTTATAGCTACAATCTGACCTCTTCACAGTCGTCTTTCTCCTAGTTCTCTTATTCACATAGACTAGGTTGCACTCCAGATTATCCTTACCCGTACTAGGACGATCCTTCCCAACCCCCTTCCCTGCCGCCTTCTTTTTCCCTTTACCACAAAAAATGCCCCCTATAGCGGTGGTTGACCCAATTTCAGCGTCCCTAAGACCTAGAACGCTGAAATCGACCTGGGCCCTCAATTTGGAGACACGAGCTATCTTTCCACAACTTCGGTCACCAGGCCACTAGAAGCCCTAGAACTGCTCCCAAGAATGTGCTCAGCCACTTTAGCGACCTTCACAGCTCTCGTATCAGGCTCCTTAGCCTTCTTCTTCAGTGAACTCTTCTGTTCATGAGGAATGAAGGAGATGTCCTCCAGATCGAAGGGGGAGCTCTCCTATCCTCTCCCCCTTAGGACAGCCCCAAATCTTTCCACTTCAGGTCGCTTCACCGACCCACCACCACCAGCACCACCTCCAGGTGGTACCTGCCCTGACCGGCTCTTGTTCATATCTTCCTTATTGACAATACCACTATTTTCACGCTCCATGGTTGATTCACTTGACGATCTTACTATGTCCTGACCTCTTGACCTCTTTTTCTGTTGCTTCCTCTTGGCTCTGATCCCTCGTCCTCCCCTTTCAACAAAGTAGCTCGCTACTTCAGGTAGCTTCTTTCGCTTATCAGAACAAGTAAGACGAGCAAACTTCTCAACCACAACACGATCAGTTCTTCTGGCAATAGTGACCTCTGCAACACAAACAATTCAAATGTCAGTTCGGTATAGCATATACTTATAAGTATACAACACAGAGGCATGATACAACAAACAACCTAGTACGTACCAGAAAAATTACAAACCCTAGTGTGGACACTAAACCCCAAAGCATAATAGTTCCAAGTATCAACAGCGACCTCTTCTCCCAAGGTTCGTTACTAACCCCATCCAGAACGCTAGACTTCCCAGTCAAAGTTTGTAAGCTAAAGTTGTTAGCCCTAGATCGCTTCATAGGAAAATGCTCAGCAGCATCAGCGACCTCAATGTGGTGCTCACCATTTTCATTCAAAAGGTCGAAGACTCTAAGCAAAGGCCATGTGTTTCCAATGAGCTGGCATGACGCTTTCTTGCAGAAATTCAAAAATTCACATATCAGCCTAGATAACGGTAACCTCATCCCCGCTCTCAGTTGCCCCTCACAGATAACTACCCCATAGTCCCGGGGGACTAACGCATTACTAAAGACGTCAGCTTCCTCTCCTAGTTCGTGTATTTCTAGGTCACTCACATGAATATCGTACGCACGCCTCAATTCTCCAAAGCTTCTCAGAGCTTGCTTATCTACTACCCTAGGCAGTAAACCACTAGGGGATGATGAAACCCTATCACCAAAACTACTCAAAACTAGAACCACAGAATCATAACCAACCTCTTATACTTCCTCACTCAATGACACCACTTGAATCTCCTCAGATTGAGTGTCGTCTGAATCAGACCTACTTCCTCTTCTTATACAAATTATCAACAACAAATAACTACAACTAAGCCTCAGGACCCAATGATAAACGTAAAATTGAATAGTTTTACCTACGAAATAAAGCGATGAAACTCTAAACGTAAGTAAAACTAAACGATATTTTAAGTGCCTATGTTTATCAAAGAATTCTACTCTCAATCCTATGAGATATAGTGGAGTAGAGTGATTCGTTCCACTCCTAGTCCTTCCGCATGTTAATGTTTTCTTAGTATAAGTATTCTAACTCTAAAGTCTAATGAGAGATTTACGAAAAGGCAACTAGACTACGATGCAACTACCCACAAGATGCACTAGTCTATATCGTAACAACTATGGGAATGCTACGCTCATTCGATGATAAGGAGTTAGAGGGGATTGATTCCACCTTAACTCGACTTAATCTTATTAACGAATTTAATCGTCAGAATCCGAATCGAATCGCCAAGCAGAACAATTGGTTCTTCCTAATCCCTAATTACACATGACATTCCTACCAATTCATAACTAGCATGTGAACGATTAAACCCATTCTCATGGTGAACTAATCGTTTCTAGAGTGGAAAGGAAATTACGACGATTCTATGATAGTCGGAATCAAGCTTTCATCAAGGCTTCTCAACCCCCTCTAATGGAGGTTTAGCCGAGAATCATTACGCAATCATTTCCGATTAAATTTAAACTAAACATAATATAAGGAATTACAATTTACTAATCTAATTTAAACAATAATTAAAATCTAATTAATAACTAAGAATTGAATAACAAGTAATAAATGAAATTAGATCTAACACAAATGTAAATGACAAGAATCGAAATTTAACAACTAGCTATTTTATTAATCAAACTAATTAAGAGTAATGATTCTAATAGTTTAATCTAAAACAAGAGTTTGATTTGAAATTAAACTTAATTAAAAACAATTAAATAAAAACTAGATCTAGAAGCTATTTTAATGGCTACTTTTTACTCTAACCTATCTACCATTAACTATCTACCATTAACCATCTATCATTAACCATCTACCATTAACCAAGAGTTAAGCTTTTGTTTTTATCCTTTTCAGATCCAAAAATCGTGCATGGGCTTGGAGCCATGTTTCAAAACCCAATTCTTTCAGTCCAAAAAGGCCTCTTCAACTATAGTTGGCTTCAACAGACTTTTCATCCACTTTTGCTCCTCTGATTGGGTCAAGGCTTAGACCATTGGCAAGCTCTGTCCGAGCCGGTCGTTTTGACATAAGGTAGGCCCCATTCCGAGGTCTGAGTCCAAAGATACGGCATTTGGAAGTTCTGCTGACTTTGTGTGTTGTTTCTGCCCGCATCGACTTTTCATCTTTTGACCGAGCTTTAGAAAGCCTTTGTCTTCTTGAATCTTGGCCTTTAATCATGGAACTCCTTAGTAACCGACCTTTGCTCCTCTATCTCGCTAAAGTGCCACATTTCTGCACATAATGGACTTTGAAGCCTGAAATGCATAAAAACACGTAATCAGTGTTAACTCTTAATTATTACTCACATAATTGGTCTAAAAGTATGACTGTTAAAGGGTTAAAACTACAGTTTTGGGCTCTTATCAAACCACCCCCAAACAGCATTTTGCTTGTCCTCAAGCAAAGATGAGAAATTAGAATAAGTGACCAAAAATGGAGTTCTATCTACTCGCTTTACTGAGTCGATTGCATTGACCATATGCAACAAGGCCTTAAACAACTAGGAATTCCCTAGTGGACGAGTTATAGCCTCATGAGAGTTTTCCAGTGAAGGTACTCACAAACTTCATCTATACTACAACGACTAAGAAAGAAAACTATTGTTTCCTTATTCATGCTCCAAATTATCTATACATCTCACTAGCTATGAACATGAATAACCAAGTCAAAAACCTAAGCTAATATATGCATAATAATCAATCATCTACAATAAACATATATACAATGAGTAATACTATGAAATGCAATAGCAGGTCCGTTTCTGAAACTCGGAATAGCGTCCTTAAGTAGGTTCTCACAATAATAGTCAAGATACAACACTCTAATTTTTCCACTCAAGTTTTAAGCTACTCTAGTCTTGCTGGTGGGCACACTTTACCTTACAATCTCAATGACAACAAGGAAGCCAGAGTCGATCAAACACATCTGCCACTTACTATCACACTAACCTATTTCTAATTGAGCTAGAGGTTTTTATTAGGTGTTACAGGGATTAGGAGATGGTTTAAGAAGGAAGGAAATGGATATTCAAAAAGGACAAGTCTGAGATAATAGAGTCTTCATATTATGTAACTAGAGAAAACCTTGTTATTTACTTTTGCTTCTACACTTTGTTTCCATCCTTAGCCATATTTTTTTTTTCTTTTTTTTTTTTTTTTCTTTGGCTTTTGACTCCTTTTATTCTATTTTTTTTTTTGAGTTTTTATTTATTTCCATTTTTAATTTTCTTTTCTTTGGATGGAAACTTTTTTTCTTTATTTCCTGAAGCAACTAACTAATTTTTATTTACACAGGTTTTTCTCTTCTTCTTTCTTCCTCATTCTATTCTCAGACTTATTCTAAATTGGGTAGGTTGATTTATTTTTTTTATTTTGTTTTTGTTTTTGTAACAGGGTAAAGGGATTGTGGTTTATGAAAGGCTAAAGAAAGGCTCAGAGGGGCGACTAGTGGAAAATAATTCATAGGTTTGAATTTTTGGCTATATCGATCCAAAGAGGGCCTAAATTCTCGCTTAGGATATGGCATAGTGATCAAGCAAGTGGACGTGTGATATCTCTTTCCGGATTTTACTTCTCCCTTGTGTCATTTCTCAAATGTTTTGCTCATATAAGGCTTTAGGCTATATTCTCACAGGATTTGTAGAATAAGTACTCTATCCTAGATTTCAGAAACTTACTGCTAACAATCATAGATACTCATGTAATATATTTATAGATAGATGCAAAGATTATTACCTATATATTAACCTAAGTTTCTAACAATTATTCTGATGCAAAAGCTACGTGAGACTTCTAGATTGTTAAGAGCATAGAGAAAGAAAATAATACCAATATTCCTAAGTGTATAGCATAACTTATTTATTTATATTTTTGAATTTTTTAAAATTTTAACTAGAAAACAAATGCATATTATATCTATCTATATCCTAACAAATGCCTTAATTACACGTGTTTCTATGCCCCCCCCCCCAAACAAAAAGCATGGTTTGTCCTCAAAGCATTTAAATAAAGAGGATAGAAAAATACCATGGAAACGCGTGAAATTCTGGAACATCTGCAAAACAAAGTTAGAACGTACAAATATAGGAAATAAAAACTCCACACAACTCTATACGAGTTCTACCCATTATGGGGTTAACAAGAATGAAATTGCTTAGGACATAAGCGCACACTAACTAGAATGAAAACTTACCTTATCTCCCGCGATTACTCATTATCTTCCTCATTCTCTTCTTCCATAAAGAAGTGAGGTTCCTTCAAGGCCCCGCCATGCCATGACAATTTGCCGGCTTCCCGCCATTTATCATCTATTATTGCTAACCTATTAAAGCCACTTGGTCCGACGGGGTGTAGGGTGCAACCTGATGAGGTTGTATCCTCCACCCTTGCCAAGTCATTACGCACGGAAAGATCGAATAATACTATTGGTGGGTCGCATGCGATTAATCGATCGTAATCCAATCCGCGGAAACGGTACAAAAAATGGAAAGAAACATAGCATAATACGAGAAATTAGAACAGGCATAAGAAGGTACTTATGCCTCATGCTATGGGATCTAGCTAAACTAGACATCAAGGTTCGGGGAAGGTCATGACACATACGTCCCGTGGCTAAAGCAAGGAAGACGCTGCAAGTGGCATCATTCACAGAGAAAAACGCCATTCCCCTACAATATTTAGCATGATCCAAAACATAACAGTTCCTATATTCATGGACAGGCTACCAAAGGCGACGTTATATTCCCCTTGGTCATCTATATGGAAATTGCCTGCGCCATACGACTCATGCAAAAACTCGTAAGTGTAGACATACATATTATTTACCCAATAGCACCATGGGTCTTGTATTTCAGCGGGCATAGCAAGTCCAAGAACAAATGCTAGCAAGAACCTGGTAATTTCCATTGGTTCATTATCAATGTTGATGGAGAACACTTGTTCTCCATCTGGTCTTTCAAAGAAAATGCAGTTATCGTAAAAATAAGATGCTAGTGTTGGAGAATAAAGTGCATCGAGGTCTTACCATAAGCGCTCCCCAACCAACGATGTGATCGCCACAAAACCAAGCACCATAAGTAGTGCTTTGGAACAAATCTTCGAAAAGACTGTTCGATATCAATGTTGGAGATGTCATCTCAAACTTATGCTCGAATAGCTGCGAATGATCCGGATACTTCCCGCGCTAAAACCGGAAATTTTTCGTCCATGGAAGTCGGTGCGCGCTCGAAAAGCCTCGAATAGTTGGAATTTCCAGTGTTTGAGCTGGTCGCGCGCGCCAGCTTGAGCGAAAAGCCGCTCGCCAAAATTCAGAAAAAATATGCAGAGCGCAGCCGCCGCTTCGAGTTCTTGAAACTCGGAAAATGAGTCGAAACGTGGGAATCGTGGGAGTGAAAGGTGAGTGATGGAGTTTAGGTGTAGTGTGAGTTATGAGTTTAGAATGTATGAAGTTTATATAGGTTTTAAGTTGCTAAAACGGATCGGGAAGTTGCCAAAACTAATTACGGCAGTTTCCGGAAATCCTAAAATTTCCAAACCCGAAAACGGAAACAACTCAATTTCTTGATTCTAATTCAAACCTAGTATCTTTTAGGTTGAATTTATGATAGAATCTACCTATTTAATCGAGATTTCATCCTACCCTTATACTTATTCCTAGATATGCCTAAACGGCCATCTTTTCACCTTGACTCCGCAATAAATTCTAACACGAGGGTTATATAAAAATCATGCTGGAATAGATAAAACCACCCCCAAACAATTTGGAAAGGTGGGATCAATATGAGACAACCACGCATAATAAAAATAACCGCATTATATTAAAATTTTCATTCGAAGTATATTTCACTACAAAATTCAAATTACGGAAATAAAACTTACATTAAAATAAATAACAATAATGAAACTACAAATAAACATAAAAACATCGAACAATGCTATCCCTAACCACTCCGGTACTGGTAGCGGAGTGCACACGGTCCGGAGATCACTCCTGGGCTCCTGATGGGCAAGCACCATCCGTCCTTCGGCGACGACGCTCGTGCCTCGATGGTGTGTCCTCAGAAGGAGAATCCCCGTGAGGTGGGAATTATGTAAGCATCTCGCCCGAATCGGCGGCCGAGCTTCTAGCTCGCCCTCATCTGTTCCCACCTCTCATCCTCTCTCTCGCGGTAATGGATCTCGGTTATGATGCATCGCTGCCTCGTCGAGTCCGGAGGTCTTCGCAGATAGTGTTGAGCTTAACGCGATGCCACGATGAATCACAGCCATGCGTTACGGTTCCACCAACACCTCTCCAAGGCATCCGCATCAAAACAAGTCACATCCTCCTCATCCTCCGAGGCATTCTCGTTTCCCCATCCTCCTCTTCGCTCTCTATCCTCAGCCAACCTCCAAACTCGTTGGACACACTCCTTTATAGATGCGAGGGTTACGGTGTAGGGTGATGTAAGTCCTATCGATCGCCTCGAGTCTGCTCTCAACTTCAAAGATGATCTTCGTTATCAACACGGGGAGAGGTGCAACGACTTCCCTACTCCCCTAATCATGCTAAGTAAAACTCCAAGATGCAAACTCGTGACTTCTGCCTCCCTGAGTATCCATAAGATGTGGAGGCAGTTCAGGCCGATGTCGCCGACCTTCTCCTTCCCCAGGACGTTCCGACCAATCCACTGATCTGCAGCCAGCTGTTTGGTCCTAAGGGAAGCCTGACGAACACATTGCGACCTCGCATTGTAGTTCCCTTCAAGAATCGCTCTCATTCATCAATGGCTCTACCCCATTATGTTGGGACTCCCAACGCGTGACATCCAGATGGATTCTGTAGGCGAATGCCTAGAATCTCACCTAACAAGCCAAGAGTCACTTCCTTCCTCCTCTTCGCCACCACAACAAAAATCCTAGTCCCTTCCAACTCCCTCAGATTGAAACCGTCGGACTAAGTCCTCGTGGTAATAGGCTTCATCGAAAGTACCACAAGCTATTTCAGCTCTCATCGATCATTTCACACCGTAAAACGGCGCGAAGTGGTCGCCAAGAAAAGCTTGCTCGTAAAATTCAAGCGTTGTTGAGCCATTGGTGTTTGGAATGTAGTGGGGTTTAAAATGGAATGTGGTGGTGGGATTTGAATCGACCGAAGCAAACAAAAACAGTGGTGGTGGTGGTGGTGGAGTGGTGGATGCGGCAAAGACCAAAATTTGGAATTTTTGGTTGGTTTTGCTTATTTAATTTGGTGGAGGTGGTGGTGGAAAGCTTTTAGATTAGATTTAAAATCGATTTGAACTGGGGGCGTAGGTTAATTAGGTTTTCTTTTTATTTTTTATTTTTTTTTAGGTTTTGTTTGAAGCTTTGGGCGTTAATGGCGGTTTGTGGAAGATGATCACGACTATTGGGCTAAGGTAAGGGCGCGAGTGCGCTGCCTGTGGGCGCAGATTCGGCCCAAGCCCAAATCGAAATTTGTGATTTTTTTCAATTTTTCGCGAAACTTCAAATCAAAATTGCCGCTTCGTTACAGGTCCGATTTTTGCGAATGAGATATGGAAATGATCAGGAGAGAATTTCCAATCCAATGATCCATAAAACACTCTATTCCGACCATGGATGACATATAAGATAGTGGAAAATGCCTCCAAGTGCGTGCATGACGTACGTTATGCGAACAATTGAACTCTAAATTCATGGATTATGTCAACCCGAATCGTAATACAATTAAACGGCCTAAGCAACTGTAATGGGACATAAACATTCTAGGACGAAAACACGAACACCCCACCCCCAAACAAAATTTTTTACAACGGAGCTTAGAAAATTTGTTTTTAGTAGTGGGTCTTTTAAAGTCAGATTCCCGAGACTTCCTATATTACTATGTTTATTCTTTAATATATATATATATATATATATATATATATATATATATATATATATATATATATATATATATATATATATATATAATTTTAAAAAGAAAACAATAAACAAGAAAGACATAATTCACCCCATAGAGAAACATGACTAAAAAATCCGAGAAAACATGCAAGAGTGGAAAACGTGAATTATGTTTAAACGTGGACTTAGAATCTGGTACTTACAGCCACACACTCCATAGGGAGGGCCCGATTACCTTAATGGTGCACTCACCAATATATGGAAATGAAAGGAAATGCACCAAACACAAAAGTTGAGTCGTTTATAGTCAGATACTCGAGACTTATCTAAACATATGTATGAACATGCAGTTTATCATATATCAACAACCGAAATAGTTGTGGATCATTCCATAAATAAATATCACAGAAAACATATCCAAACACAATCAAGCACCAAGATTTCCTATGACGCAACCTAGTAAAATGAAAGCTTAAATCGATAACCTTATTATGTAACCTAGCATGCACCTTCTTTTTCATTTTTGAATGAGTGGGTGTTCTAGTGAATAAGTGTGGAAGAGTGAATGGTTGTGGAGAATATGGTCGATATGGGTAAGTTGTAGAAGGAAAACATGGAAAAAATGAGGATGTGGGTTTAGCACAAAACTCATTCATAGTGTAGGTAGGGACTGTCTCCAGTCTGAAAATGAAGGTGTCAAATGCTTTTGTCTTCTGAAGTATTTGTTTACTAGGTGAATTTAAAAAATTATGAAGCACAGAAGAAACAAAAGGATCGAGCGTAAACTTGAGATTCCTTTGAAAGGGTGGAAGGAGGGGAGTCGAGGTGGGTGTTGTGCAAAGTAGTTCTTGATAGGGTGAATCATCACCTGCTCTAAGAAACTCATCGAATTGCTCATCTAGATTGGTCATATCCTCATTACTATGATAGTCCTCTACATCTTTGAGAAAGTCATCTATCTCATCCTCATCCGTAATATGTGTATCGATTAGTGTAGGGATGGAAATGTTGGAGTCTGAACTTCCAAAGGAAAGAAATTTGGGCATATGATTATCAGGGAACGTGTTGTTGAAATAATCTCGAGCAAAGCTCTCGATCATGTTTACCTCTCCATCCATAGATCGAATCGGGTAACTGGTGTCTTTGTTTTAAAAACATTGACTTCAACAAAGAAGATGGCCAAAAGACATGGACATTGAACCATCGCGCAATTAATGAGCGCGATTGGCAGCCGCCGTGAAAGGACGCCCTAAGATGACCGACAGAGTCGCTAATCGACTTCGTGGTCGAGGATGACAAAATCAGCCGGATAGTAAAAATCCTGAACTTTTACCGTAACATTTTCGACGACACCCTTAGGATACTTAATAGACCGATCAGCTAATTGTAACGCCATTTTAGTGGGTTGCATCTCGCCTAGACCTATTTGTCTATACAAATAAAATGGGAGTAAGTTAACACTAGCCCCCAAGTCTAATAACGCGTCGTCGTATAAGAATCTCCTAAGGTGCATTGTATGCGGTAGGGATCTACCGCCAAGTCCTTGTACTTAACAATTCCATTATGTTCAGATAGAGTTGAGAATTGTTCTGTTAAAAAGGCGTCTTTTGGTATATTGGTCTTACGCCTAGTAATACACAATTCCTTAAGAAACTTAGCATGGTGTGGTAGCTTTTTTATAGCTTCGAGGAAGGGAAGGTTTATAGTTAGATTCTTGAAAACATCCCTAATCTCCTCATAATTTGTATCCCTAGTTAACACGGCTAATTTTTGTGGAAACGGTGGTTTCTGTTTGTATTTAGCAATGGTATCACCGGATGTTTAACCGCGGCTTTACGCTTTTTAGGTTGTGTTGTAAATCGTACCTCTACAAGGGTAGGCTCTTCAGTTTCTATTTCGGTATCTAGTAATATAGCAGGTGTAGGGGCTACTGGTGGGGTAACTATAGAATAGTTACTTTGTTATCAACCACTCTGCCAAAATGGAGAGTGGTGATGGCCTTTAGCTCACCTACATTTTCATATTCATTACTAGTATTATCGGTTACCTCAAAGGCTGTATTTGTTGTTTTAGGATTAGGTATTTCGTGACCTGGAAACACACCTTTGGGCTTTATCTTGGGCCAACTATTTTGTTAAATTATTAACGGATTGTAGAAGCTGTTGGTTAGATTAAGCCATGGTTTGGAAAAGTTTTTGGCTCACTTGTATGAAGGTGTCCAGACGATCCGGTTGTGTGGGTGTAGTAGTCACGGGTGGTGTGACTGGAACTATTTCACGTGAATAATTTATGGGTTGATTTTGATAGTTATTATTTACCGGAACGATACCTCTATTAGCATTATAATTATTATAACTACCTTGACTTTATGCTTGACCTTGTCGAGGTTGCGCTTGGTTGTTATAATTATTAAAATTACCCTGACCATGTCCTTGTCGTGGTGGAGCTTGGTTAAAACTTTGTGTTGGCCTAACATATTGATTATTATTGTACCTCGAGGCGGTGTGACGGTTGGTTATTTCTCCAACCGAAGTTAGGATTTTGTCTCCAAGGGCTTAGGTTCACTATTAATGGAACAAGCCCTGTTCATAGGCTATAGGACGCTGGGAGTCGGGATGCTCGTGGCTCCAACAGAAACTACATGGATTTGAATTTACATTCATCACGGGGGATAGGCTTTTGTTGAACAAAATGGCCTCTACCTTTTTAAGTGAGTGATTCGATTAGAGTTTTAAGCTCGGCATCGTGTTTAATTTCAAACATACCGGGCGGCCTTAATCAGTATTTGATGAACTAGCGGAGCGGGATATCATCACTACCCCCCAGTTGTTATTTCGCTTTAGTTTGATCCTCTAAAATTTATAAGCCTCCGAGGCTCCTTTACTTAAGAAACTACCCCCATTCATTATGTCTAGGACTTCTTTATGGTGGTGTAAAAGTCCTTTGAAAAGGCACGAACTAACGTGTCTTTAAGCTAAATTATGATGTGGACACTCTATAAGGAGATCGGTGAAACGATTCCAAGCATCCTGAAAATGATTCATGAGGATTTTGTCGAAAGAAATGAATCTTGGAAAGCATCTCATCCGTCTTTAGGGGTGGGTAAAATGTTCCATAAACAAATTTGAACAAGTTTAGCCCACGAGTCCACGTAATTAGGTGTTTGGGCAGTTAACCAAGACGCCGCCTTATCGGGCTAAGGTGAAAGGGAATACCCTGAGTTTAATTTGTTCCGCACCAACCGTAGGATGGTGGAATGTTGTTAGGACTTGTTCAATCCTACGCGATAAGCCGATAAGGTTTTTCATGGTCTAATCCATGAAAAACGGGTAACAAATTAAAATATTTGGGGATTCGAAATCCCACCGGGTCCGCTAGAACGATGCAAGATTTGGGGCTATCGCCAAGGCTTTGTAGATGTCGAGAGAGAGTCTCTTCTTCTTCATCGGGCATTGTCGGTCGTGATGTGTGTGAAATAGTAGCTAGAGGTGTAGTGGGTGGTATACTAGATAGACTTGTTTGTTGACGTTGTTGTGTAATTACGTTCGGTGTTTTTGTTCGGCCAGACCTTAATCTCATACAAGGCTAAAACCAAATTTAGCTAAACACATCAACACTCCAAACAATTCTGATATACTAGTATAAACCTCTAACAGGAGATGCGAGGTGCGGAAGAAAGGAATACCTTATTGCATCCTTGCTTCGCTTATGAATAGCGTCTTGCTTACGCATGTTTAGTGTATATAACAAGTTAGAACACTGAAAAATTTGAAAAATCAAAGTTCGAGTCAAAACTGCAGAATTCCGGAAAAATTAACAAAGGGCGCGGGTCGCGCTCGCATAGGGCGCGGTCGCGCTCCGGGTAATTTTCAAACTACAGTGTTTTTAAGGCGGGTCACGCTCAGTGTTCAGGCTATAGGGCGCGGGTCGCGCTCGCATAGGGCGCGGGCGCGCTTAGTGTAATTTCTCGCTGAAATTTTCAACGATGAAACGGAAAGCCACAGTATGAATCAAACACGGGTGGGTGGGTGAAATGGGACTTTTAAGAAAAGTACTTACACTACGAAAACAATGCGAAAGTGCAACTAAGATGGCAGCGGCGCCATTTGATAAACGTAAAATTGCATAGTCTTACCTACGAAATAAAGCGATGAAACTCTAAACGAAAGTAAAACTACACACTATCTTATGTGCCTATGTTTATCAAAGAATTCTACTCTCAATCCTATGAGATATAGTGGAGTAGAGTGATTCGTTCCACTCCTAGTCCTTCCGCATGTTAATGTTTTCTTAGTATAAGTATTCTAACTCTAAAGTCTAATGAGAGATTTACGAAAAGGCAACTAGACTACGATGCAACTACCCACAAGATGCACTAGTCGACTATCAGAACAACTATGGGAATGCTACGTTGATTTGATGATAAGGAGTTAGAGGGGGATTGATTCCACCTTAACTCGACTTAATCCTATTAACGACAATTAATCGTCAGAATCGAATCGAATCGCTTAGCGAAACAATTGGTTCTTCCTAATCCCTAATTACACATGGCAAACCTACCAATTCATAACTAGCATGTGAACGATTAAACCCATTCTCATGGTGAACTAATCGTTTCTAGAGTGGAAAAGAAATTACGACGATTCTACGATAGTCGGTATCAAGCTTTCATCAAGGCTTCTCAACCCCCTCTAATGGAGGTTTAGCCGAGAATCATTACGCAATCATTTCCGATTAAATTTAAACTAAACATAATATAAGGAATTGCAATTTACTAATCTAATTTAAACAATAATTAAAATCTAATTAATAACTAAGAATTGAATAACAAGTAATAAATGAAATTAGATCTAACACAAATGTAAATGACAAGAATCGAAATTTAACAACTAGCTATTTTATTAATCAAACTAATTAAGAGTAATGATTCTAATAGTTTAATCTAAAACAAGAGTTGGATTTGAAATTAAACTTAATTAAAAACAATTAAATAAAAACTAGATCTAGAAGCTATTTTAATGGCTACTTTTTACTCTAACCTATCTACCATTAACTATCTACCATTAACCATCTATCATTAACCATCTACCATTAACCATCTATCATTAACCATCTACCATTAACCAAGAGTTAAGCTTTTGTTTTTATCCTTTTTAGATCCAAAAATCGTGTATGGGCTTGGAGCCATGTTTTGGGCCAGAGAATCAGGCCCAAAACCCAAAAAGGCCTCTTCAGCTGCAGTTGGCTTCAACAGACTTTTCATCCACTTCTGTTCCTCTGATTGGGGCAAGGCTTAAATCATTGGAAAGCTCTTTCCGACCCGGTCGTTTTGACATAAGGTAGGCCCTATTCTGAGGTCTGAGTCCAAAGATACGGCCTTCGGAAGTTCTGCTGACTTTGTGTGCTGCATCTGCCCGCGTCGACTTTTCAACTTTTGACCGGGCTTTAGAAAGGCTTTGTCTTCTTGAATCTTGGCCTTTAATCACGGAACTCCTTAGTAACCGACCTTTGCTCCTCTATCTCGCTAAAGTGGCACATTTATGCACATAATAGACTTTGAAGCCTGAAATGCATAAAACACGTAATCAATGTTAACTCTTAATTATTACTCACATAATTGGTCTAAAAGTATGACTGTTAAAGGGTTAAAACTACAGTTTTGGGCTCTTATCACCCAACAAAAAACAAAAAGAAAAGAAAGAAAAGCACAAAGCAAAAATGGCAGAAACTAACCTTAGCCTCTCGAACTCAAGGGATGCAAATGAGGAAGTCTTTAATTCTCCAAGCGTATATCACAAGCCACCGGTTCATTTTCCAAAGAAGAGCAATCATTCTATTTAACCCTAACGTGCCACGTCTCCCCACAAAACGAGGCAGTTCAGTTGCAACCTTTCAAATCATCCATCCCACGTGCCATTCACGTGCCAACTTAAATCTCTTACCAGATCGTTATCTAATACTTAACAACCTATTGAGAGGGGGCTGTGTGAGGGAGTAATATACACTTACAGTGAATATTAAGCATGTGCCCAGTAGACCAGGACGATCACACTCATCCACACATCCAGGTCGCTGATGATCAGTTCATACAGATTAAGTGACCTCATCAACACCCTGAACGCTTCTCTCAGAACATCCACGTCCAGAGCGTTAAGCGTCCAGAACACTAACATTAGCCAGTACCCCAACGGCTAGTAGCGTATGCCACAACTGGCATCAACAAGACCAGAGCTTCAGGCGCGCATACCATTACTCCACCGCAGGACGCCTTTAAGGCTCATTAAATGTCATCAAGTCCAGAACTTGACCTGGCGCGGGAGAGGAGGCGAGGACATCTTTGCCTATATAAAGAAGAGGAGGAACTATATCTGACCTGATTCAAGTTCCTCCAGAGAGAGCTTGATACGTAAGCAATTCGTCCACACGAACTCGGTCAAATCCAATATACCAACCCTTTCTTTCCCAAATTGCCTACGTTTGTAACATCCCCATAAAATCAGCTTTTAGTTCATTATGTAGGTAGGTAGGATTGCGTATATCAATTATGTATGTCATATTTATGTATGTCAACGTAGCCAGCCCGATATATATATTTATTTATATATATCACATCCCCATAAAATTCTAACCCTGAGCTACAGTCCAGCAACAGTACTATAATATTTGTTTATTCTGTGATTTGTGACTCTTGGTCACACTTTTTAAGACGGTTTTGTTCATGTTATTTTCCTATATTTACAATAATACCCTTGCTGTCTTTAATTATTTAGTTTGGGCATAAAAACATGTGCGTCAGCACATCCTTCAAGCTAGTATATATATATATATATATATATATATAGATTTTTCACAAAAATTCGGCTCATTTGTAAATCTCTAACCTAATTAAAAATTGTTGACAACTTTAAAAAAAATTTAACAGCCCAGATTTTTCGATTTTGCAATCATCTTTTAACATTGTTAAACATCATCAAATGAGCTGAAATTTTATGGAGGTGATCTCACTACACCAAAAGGGTGATTTTGTAACGCACTCATTTTTCACTTAGTAACGTTTTTTAACCGTTACACAATTATTAACGTTTATAAAGCGTTAGTATGTCACTTTATCCGTTACTTAAAATTCAGATAATTATCGAAATTAATTAGTCACGGTTGGCTAACACATGGATACCGTCAGAAATAAAATAAAAAAGACAAAAATAAAAAGAATAATAAGAAATAGTCTAAAACAAAAGGTTAGAATCCCGCACTCCTCTCTCTCATTTTCAGAGGGGCGAAGTGGTTGGTTAAAACCATGACTTCCTCATCTAGAACGAAGGTAAGTTTTTTTTTTCTTCTTTTGTTAGTTCTTACTCTCCTTCTTCTTCTTCAATTCTTCTTCTCTTTGTAGGGATTGGAAAACATAGGTTTTTATTTTCGTGCGTTCCTCTTTAATTCTCTTCTTTACTTTTTGTGCTTATATACCAAGGGTTTAATTGGATTTCAGATTTCAGGTTGAGAACGAGTTAGGTTCTCAATGCGCTCAACCTTTCTGATTTGGAAAACTAATTTCGGTAAGGGAACCAATTGTTTTCTAGCTGATCCATTGGTATGAATAACACTAACATGACTTTTATCCCTCATCTACTTTCTTCATCTTCTACTTCTTTTTGATTTTGAAGTTGCAGAGCTTAAATTTAAGGCAAAAAAAAAAAAAACAAAATGGGAAGGGGGAAGTTCAAAGGGAAGCCAACTGGGAAAAGGAACTTTTCTACTCATGAAGAGATGGGTAATAATAACTCTTCTTTCTCTCTTTTTCATTTCTATTTTGCAATAAATTATGCTTTAAAGATTGGTTCTTTGAAGCTTTTCAATCTATTTATGTAAAAGGGTATACATGAATTTTACTCATATTGGAGTTTTAGTAATTTCAAGTGGAACTATGAACTTATTGTATACATTGTGACTAGTTTATAAGGTTGTGAGTCTAAATTTATAAAAGGGTATGCTAAATATCGAAACTTTTTGTCATCATTTCTTCGATTTGATCATATGATTCGTTTTTTAATATGAGGGGTTTCAAAAAAGTCTTGTGGACCTTAATGGTTATTATGAGTAAAGTTTTGGTTGAAGAGAAGAGAGAGCTTTCCGTCAGTGAAAGGAATCAATATAGTTATTGTATAAGTATAACTTAGAAGAAATGACTTGTTCAGATTGTTATCTTACTGGTCCAAATCCCCAATTCTTGAAGCAGCTTATACGCGTCTAATTTTACTTTATCAATTTGTGTGTTTGTTTGTACTAGATCTTGTATATGTTAGATTTTAGAGATAAAATGGTTTAGAGGTGGATTTTTACTGGGTACGTTTGAAAAAGGATTTTGAGAAAGAGTTGACATCTCTTGGGAGAAACAGAGAATAAGGGTGCATGAATTTAACATACGAAAGTATGGAACATTGGTGGGATGCTTGGAAGACTCTAATTTTACAGTGAGTATGGTTGAATGGGCATTTTGAAGCTTGGGGCTCTGTTTTGCAGCTCACCTTTGAATTTCCACAACTTAATCATCCTCATGGTTATGTTGTTATTCAATGTTATGTATATTGAGGTCATAGCTCTGTTCTTGTAGCTCTGTACTAGACTTTTTATATACACCTGTATCAGTGTTTAACCTGTATCAGTGTTTAACTATGTATATTGAGGTTCCACCCTATGTGAAAATTATCATAGAACATGGATTTTTTGTTGTTGTTGCTATTGTTATTTATGTAGAAAAATAAAAACAAAGAAGCTCTCCCAATTTCCATATTAGACATTCGAGTATGTTTACTTGCATCCATATATCAGAAGAAGGTTTCTAAGAACGGAAAGGGGCATTTGATGCTATTAAAGTATTGAACTTAGTAGGAAGAGCAAGAACTTCATGAAGAGATTTCAAAGTTGAATATCATTCCCATTTGAAATTTTGATCTATATGCTGACTTGACATTTTGATCTATATGCCATCTTCCTTAGTATTCTTGAATTTTAATTCGTCCTTGACATTTTTACTGTCTTGTTCTTTTGTTGTTATTTGCAGGTGAGTGTTCCATGCAGCAGCTTATACGACACAACCAGAATCTTGTAGACATTGCACTAACCTTTGGTTCAGGAACATGGCAGCCGTGTCTTTGCAATCGCTTTTCCGGCAAGAACTCCAGGTTATCACTTTATAAGAGAATCTCAAGTATACACAACCTTTATCTTGACATAAAGAGTTCAAATTGATGGATTAGATTCTTTATTAAACTAAAGTCAACTCTTTGTAATTACTTATTTACTTTTGGTTTCTAAGCAGCATTGTATCAGCCGTCATAATCCATAACTTATCTATGCTTTTTCCAGACATTGTCATTCTGTTTCAGCATACTTTTTCATGATCACTCTTTCATTTTGTCAAATCTTGTCTTTACAACTGTCAATCTGGTTACTTTGTTTGTAAAAGATAACTTTAAAAGTCATTTCAAGTCACACACACGTTTATCGAAAAAAAACACAACAAACACCAATGTTATATCTTAAGTCTTAACTTCAAGCTTATTTTCAAACTTTCGATTCAATGGAAGGAGGGGATAATTTGGATGCACAAATTGAATCTTTATTGAATGTAGAGAAACAAAGTAGACTTGTTGAGAATGTTTCGCTACTAAGAAAGTCGCATTGATATCATTCAAATCTATTCGGAGCATGTGCTTGAAAACTCTTAATGAACGGATCCTCATTTTGTCCAAACGAAGAGGCCAAATTTAAACAGTATTATTGCTATGGTCCAAAGAAGCTATGCAATATATAGATGACACGCCTGATATTGAAGCTCGCGTAGAATTAATCAAAACGCTAAACAGTGTATCTGCTGGGAAGATTTATGTTGAACTGGAGCGTGCACGATTGATAAAAAAACTGGCGAAGATCAAGGAATCTCAGGGCCTTATTGCTGAGGCTGCTGACTTGATGCATGAAATTGCTGTGGAAACATTTGGAGCAATGGCAAAGACAGAAAAAATAGCGTTTATCCTTGAACAAGTTCGTCTGTGTTTAGACCGCCAAGATTATGTGCGTGCTCAAATTCTCTCAAGGAAGATTAGCCCAAGAGTTTTTGATGCTGATACCTCAAAGGAAAAGAAAAAACCCAAGGAAGGCGATAATGTAGTTGAAGAGGCCCCTGCTGATATACCTTCGTTGCTAGAATTGAAGCGCATATACTATGAACTTATGATAAGGTACTACTCGCACAACAACGATTACCTTGAAATATGTCGTTGCTACAAGGCGATATATGATATTTCATCTGTGAAAGAAGATCCATCCAAATGGGTACCGGTTCTTAGGAAGATTTGTTGGTATCTAGTGTTGGCACCACATGATCCCATGCAATCAAGCCTTCTTAATTCTACTTTGGAAGATAAGAATTTTTCTGAAATCCCCAATTTCGGGGAGTTATTAAAACAGCTAGTGACAATGGAGGTGATCCAGTGGACAGCTCTTTGGGAGACATGCCGAAATGAATTTGAAAATGAGAAGAACATGCTTGGAGGCTCCTTGGGTGACAAAGCCACTGAAGATCTAAGGCAAAGAATTATTGAACATAAAATTCTGGTCGTGTCGAAGTATTACGCGAGGCTTACTCTGCAGAGACTTGCAAAACTCTTGTGCCTTACTATCGAGGAAACTGAAAAGCACCTCTCTGACATGGTTGTCTTGAAGTCTTTGGTAGCAAAGGTTGACAGGCCTATGGGTACCGGCCCGCTCTGCACACAACAAAGGACAAAGAACGGTTCTCAACTCATGGGCGATGAATTTGGAGAAGTTGCTTGATCTTGTCGAGAAGAGTTGCCACCAAATTCACAAAGAAACCATGATTCACAAAGCAGCCCTAAAAGTTCAGTAAAGTTTAGATGTCTGTTATGTTTCAAATAGTAAATTTGAAATCATATACATGTTGATACATTATATGTGAAAAAAAAAAAAAAAAAACTTCAAGCTTATTTGGTTTGTTATTCTGTTTTTTTAGAGACAAAGCTTTCCTGTACTAGATCATAGGATTGATCAACCATCTTCTATTGCCAAGGAAGCTAGCATCACAAGTCGCCGTAAGTTCTCTTGTTGTAGGATTTAATTAACATTCGTTTACATTAATTCTTTTAACATATTCCAATAATAACTTCTAGTGATCTATTTGCTTTAGGTCTATTTGGTTGTATCAGTCACTACCCTTGTTGAAACATTCTTTCACCTGATCATTAATAACAAATCTTTACTTGTGTGAGAAAAAATTATAGTGATCCTTATGGCAGTAAATTGAACTTTAATTAGTGACTGATTTGTTCGTTATAAGTAATGACAAATTTTTGTTGGTGTTGTTGTATTATTGACTTATGATTATATGTCTCTATGCAGCTCCTGGAAAGAGGCCAAGGGTGCCTTTTGCATATAATCAATTTATTAAGTAATTAAACATTACAAAATTTCTTGAATATTTCTAATAACATGGTGAGGTTGCTTTAAAATTAATCAATTTATTACTTGTGCACATTTATATGGAGTGCAGAGAGGAAATTCAGAGAATTAAGGCTAATAATCCAGATATAAGTCACAGACAAGCATTCAGCGCAGCTGCCAAAAATGTAAGACGGAAAATCGAACATACCAAGATGCTTTTTTGCTTAATAAGTCAAACTGAACTGATTGTGCTGACTTTTGATTTTCCTATTTTCAGTGGGCACACTTTCCCCATATTCAGTTTGGATTGATGTTGGAGGCAAATAATAAAGCTGAAATAAATGAGGTAAGAACATCTCCGTTAAGAAAGTATTGATGTTCATCCAGTTCATGTGCTACTGTGCTTTGATTGTGAAATAATTTCATGTAAATAAGAGAAGATTAGATGGGTTTCAATATCAAGATATTGAGGTATGTTTTTCTGAAACTGAAAAGTTTTAGCACATATCACTTTATGTGTTTAAGTGAACTTTAGGTTTGTTATTGATAATTCAATAGATTTGTTCCTCAATATGAATGCAATGGATGCGATATATATTACCCAGATGTTAATGTCTTGTTCTTATTAGATTAATGTTGTTTGGGAGACATAATATTCATCTTGAATTTGATTAAGGTTGGTACTTGGCATATATGCACATTTGTATGAGCACTTTTACTTCTTTATGCTACTAAAGATATAAGTACACGTTAGTATTTCTCATCCCCTCTAGTCAAGCCAATTATATAAATGCAGAAGTGACTAATGCATTTGGTTGTTGTTTATGAAGTGAAGTAAGGTTAGAACTTTAGATATATGTCAAAGTAAGGAAGAATAAGCAATATAGGACAAGGAATTGTTGATAAATATTTTCTTGGCCGTTAGCAATTTTATTGGTGCTAGTTTGTAAACACTTAGTGGGTCTTGCTTTGTTGGCAAATGCTAACTTGTTTGGTGCGATTGAATTATATATTTGTTTGGTTGGTTATATATTATTACTAGCCCACGGTCTTGATTTCGATTTTCCTAATGTACGATTCTTATCATCGGAGGTAATGCAGGAAGAAGGTGACCTTTTTGCACACCTGGTGATTGTAGTGTACAAGGTGTCCTATTAGCAGGTGCACTCACTATTTTCTCTTTTTTTCTTTTATACCCGTTTTAGATCTTGATATGTTTTAGTAGGTTCTTGAGCTTAGGGTCAATGTTCTTCCTAAAGTTGTAAATGTTCATCATATGTTTTTACACAACTTAAAATATTACACAGTAGGTTTTTGAGCAGTTGAGCTTTTTATTAGTTGACACCCAGGATCATTTATTGCTGGCTGGGATGCTTTTTTTATGTTCTTAGTTGTAATAGACTTTTCACTTTAGTGAATATTTGGTACTGTTACAACACTAAATAGTATGTTTATAGCATTATGCACTCATATAGGTTTTGTCTTGCAAAAAATCATTTGACTGGAAAGTTTTTTTAGGTACTTGGGTAATATTTGGAATTAGACTTGAAATTAGCATTCACTAAATTCAGGTATGAATGTTTCTTTCATTTTGCCTGTCTTACGTATTTTAATTTATGTTATTCTCAGGACTCAAGATTTATGGAGTGTCGAGGCCTAGATAGTCGAAGAAGAAGATGATGAGTTCCCTGACAAATCTAAAATGTTTATTTCCTTGTGAATCAAATTTCCGCATGTTCTTTATATGTATGACTTTTTGGTTGCGATTTGTAGTAATATAAAGGAGTACGTACTTGATTGGATGTATTTGTGAGGTTTTCTGTGTATTGGTAACTTTTGTGGAATTTTCAAAAAAAAAATTGCGCAGGTGATTGGTGAAGGTGGTAAATGTGTGGTAGGAGAAATTAATTTTTTTTCAATATGAAATTGTTTTGTAATGGCAAAAAAGCGTTACTAAGCTCTTAATTAAGTAACACTTATAAAGTAGGAAAAACGTTAGAAATGGGTGCAAAAACCGTTAGTAAATTATTCAATTAGCAACACATACTACACAAAAAAAACGTTACTAATTTCTTATAACCGTTACTAATGTCTTCATTAAGCTACGTGTACAAACCGTTAGAAATTGAAGAAAACCGTTACTATTGTTGACAATATTTAATGTGATTGAGTCTAGAAAACCGTTAGTAATTAATTTTAGTAATGTTAAATAACCGTTACTAAAAAGAATTTGTAACGGTTAAAAACCGTAAGTAAATAACTTAACATATTAATAACGCCCAAACAGTTACGGAAATAAACCGTTACAAAAAATTTTAGTAATGGTTTTGCGCTGTTAAGAATATCCTGTTTTGGTATAGTGTTTTCAAGGTTTGTTGGACATATCCACAATAAATTAGGTTCTAGTTCATCTTATGGGTGAAGTTGTGGGCCATGGTATATTGATCCCTCCCCCATATATATACTAGTGAATGCCCGTGCCAGTCGGCACTCTAGACACATTGCTTTCGAATAACACCCCAAGAGACCATCTCTATAGTAGCACTGGATCAATGATATAACCATTTCCAACAGTTTTATACTTCATAATCATTTCATGTGCATACTTAAGTGAGCTTATGCAATTCTATACATTTCATTTCTCACCAACTCATTACACATACCCCTTACACATTCATTAATTCAACACATCAGAATGAGAATGAGGAAAATAAGGGAAGAATGTCTTCAAAAATAAATAAATAAATAAAAAAAAAAAAAAAAAATCTAACAGTCTCTGTATTTTCAACATTTCAAAAACCTAAATTCTATCATAACCTAAAAATCAAAACAATATAATCCTCATAGATCGATCAACCATACCAAGATATATAACTTCATATTTATATATAACACAAATTACTTCTAAAACTATAAGACAACTCATTAAACATTAAAGAAAACTCCGCATAATTTTTCACCTGGGGCTAATTCTACTAATTCCGTTGCACTCAGATGAAACCTGACAACAAAAGCCAAAGGTCAGAGGGTGGTCTTCATGTTGCACAAACTTCATCTTCATTTCATGTTCCGGAAAACTCAATGCATTCATGCCATACCCAAATTTGGGGAGCATATAGGGAATGACTTTGTTGGACTGCTGAATAGATCTACAGAGGATGACCATAGTTCTACATCACCAAGACTTTCACGTCCAAATATAGGTTCATCATTTCTGCAAAATCATCACTTAAAAATGATATAACAAACGATTTGCATGATAAGCCCAGAAGATCCAATCCAATGTTAATAGGTCTTGAGAAGTAGTAATTAAATTACGCATCAAGAAACCAAGATATATGTCGTATTACCTAAACATGTTGTCAAGATCATCAAAGATTCCAATGTTTTCCCAACTATATTCAAGAAATCCACCATTCTCTTTCTCGTCACACTCATCTCCAAACAACCCAAGCCTGTTATCTAATTGAGAAACCTCTGTCGATAAAAAATAGAAATTTGAAGATGAAGTAATCTTAAGGAGCGAGTAGTATCAACACATCAATAAGGTATGAACAAACTATTACCTCTTCCCGAATCAAATTAGGGCATTTCAGTTCCAATAACTTGCATATTGGTATAATTTTTGGAATTTCTTCCATACTCCCCATCACATTAACCTGGCCAGGAGTAAATTTCCAATCCTGGAGCTGGAAGTGCTTCATTTGTATTACATTGAGTGCTGCTTTCCACTTTAAGTTCAGAGATGTAACTTTTAGGTCATTTTCGGTCTGCAAGCTTAACAGAGATGTAGCCCATGGTTTCCCTTCATTTCCCTTCATTTATGTGTAACTTCACTGGCCTCACGCCCTCACGCCCTCACCCCATGATGTCCCCAAGCTAAAATCAAGAAAAAAAAACACATAACAGAAAACAAAGGTAACTTATATTTTACACAATATAATACGTTAAAAATCATAACGTACATCTTGCAAATAAAACATGAGAACTAAATAATCGTATATGTTGTCTATGGTTCTTTGCTTGTGTTTACTCAATTTATAATGTGGCCTTCCACATAAACGTTTGAATACGAAGTGTTGGATATTGGATAGTTCACTATATTTTCCACCAATTTTTTTCTCCTTAATTTAGTTTTCAATATGAAATCGGTAGACTGGTTTCCAACCTCATCAATCCAAGTGCATTCTTGTGAACAATTGATTGGCAATTTCAGTAATTATTTATAACTTATTTATACAATAACACATTTCTCTACACTCCCATTAAGTAGGCAACTGATTCTCACTGTTTACTAATCACTGATCACTACCAATCTCACTCTAACTCGGAAGACGGACCAGCTAATTTAATACTATGTTTAATGATTCTGCACACACCCTCTAAAAAAAGGCCACAACATACAACAGTAATAATAATCAAATACATAAGAAAAAATCCCACATAACAAATAAAGGCAACAAAGCAGTCAATATATACGTTCAATAAAGTGATTCATTTTCAACGACCAACCAAGCCAGTATATACCATTGCTAGCGAAACAAACACGCTCAAGAGAATTGGTGGTTTCTAGTCTGAACTAAATAATTTTGTTACCAAGTTTCATCAAAAACTTGCTAATGGCATTAATAACAGGAAGTGGATTATCTAGATGAACACTTCGATGTAAGTAGAATATAAAAAGATTAAAAAAAAAAGGTAACCAACCAGTAACCAACCGACAATGCCCGTAGACTTTAGCAACAAAAGTAAGACTACCAGTGGAACGAAGTAAGAAATTGTCTTCACCTGCTTCTGAACAGTCGATTTAAATTAATCACTTCCTCTTAAATAAAATATATGCACACACACAATAAATTCATATTAGAAATTGAAAGCTAGAGTTTTTTTTTTGCTTACTACTCTGGTTTCGTAGATGTTGAATTTGTCGAGAGATGATGAGATTTCGGAAGCACACAATCGAATTTAGATCTCTCGCAAGTTTTAATAATGAGCGATCTTTAATAAGATTTAACCCAAAAAAAATCGAAATTAATAATGTGCTCTGACTCGAACTCGCGACTGGGCGCGTTTCAAAAAGTAAATTCGAACCCTTATCTCGAGGTTGATGAGGTATACAGCATCGGTTGGATGGTGATAGAAATTATCTGGACCGTCTGTTATTATAATTTTGTCCTGTAGCGGAAAAAAAAACCCTATCTTATTATATATATATATATATATATACGCTAAATCTACCGTGCGCGAGATGTACTGAAACTAATGGTGCGGCCGTTTTCTAGCCACACATTTGCGAGGGTAGAACCAGAACAAACTGGGTGAACAAGTCAATGCAACAAAAAAGTCACATAAACTACTATTCCGGGTCAACAAGTTAATCCAACCAAAAAGTAACAAAAAGTACATAACATTCGAGTATGATATATATAGAGTCATATCTATCAGTGATTCGAGTGCTAATATGACATATATAGTGTCATATATGAGATAACATTATCAGTCATATAAAAAGTGAGATAACATTCGAGTAAGACATATATAGTGTCATATCTATCTGTGATTGTTGGTACCGAACGTATAAAACTCTAATTGACATATATTATAAAAAGTAACATAACATTCGAGTATGACATATATAGTGTCATATCTATCAGTGAGTATCTAAAATTACATGACATAACTCCTAGGAGGTCGGAAGATCTAAAATTATTGTGAATATACCTGCTGGTTCCTACTCGTATGATGAGGACTTGCCTGATTAGTACTAATTACAGTAATGAGATTAAGAAACCAATTCTTGATTGTAATGCGTGGGGAGAAAGGGACTATGAACATCTCATTATTCATAGCTACCGAACTATGAACAATTCTACTTTCCGGTATGTTTCTCAGATATCGCACGCATTACTTAACAATCAATGTTCATAGTCATGAGCTATGAATATTCTTTGTTCATACCACAATTCGACTATGAACAATGATTGTTCATAGTTCGGTAGCTATGAACAGTCAATGCTATGAACAATGAGTGTTCATACCACAATTGACTATGAACAATGATTGTTCATAGTCGTGAGCTATGAACATTCTTTGTTCATACCACAATTAGACTATGAACATAACAGAAGGTTGGAGCGCTTGCAAAGGAATATGTCATATGTTAACATAACATTCTAGTATGACAAATATAGTGTTATATCTATCTGTGATTCTTATGATATACTACCAAACGAATATATTATAAAAACTGACATAACATTCGAGTATGACATATATAGTGTCATATCTATCACATTCACATAACATTTGAGTATGACATATAGTATCATATATATCGCTGATTGTAGAACTTATGACATACTACCAACTGTATAAAACTCATACTAGTATATATTATAAAAAGTAACATAATATTCGAAAGTATGACATATATCTAATTGTGATTGCTTTACCCAACGCTTATGAGACCCAACGATAAAACTCTTATTGACATACTATCCTCTTAAACAATTATTTTATTGTACCATCCATAAAGTATGATATACTACATCCTATATGACATTTTTTTATAACATATATCCATGCTTTTTACAATGCAATACCGGGTAGTAGGTCACGTACTCTGTACTCTATGAAATATTAACTTATGAGTAATACTCGTCACACCCCGATTGTCTCTCTACACACGGAAAATTTATTCCAAAAAAAAACTGGTGCTGCTCTCTCTCTCTCCACACCCCATTTTTTGTTAATATGACCATTATAACCTTAAATAACTCTCAACTCTCTCCACACCCCATTTTTTGTTAATATGACCATTATAACCTTAAATAACTCTCTCCACACCCCATTGTAATTCAAACGAGCTCTTCACCATTGCTTACTACTCCACCTAACACTCCTACCACTCATGCTCTCTGAAATTTCTCCCCCTCCCTCTGTTGTTCTCTTAGGTTAGTCTTGAGTCACCCACAAAATTGTTGTTATTCCCACCAAATTTTCACTTTAAGAATGGACTCATGTGCTGGAAGTAATGTTCAAGATAAATTCTCCCGCCAAAATCAAAATGATAACTTTGATTAGTGTTAAAAGTGACATGGAGTCAGCTTTAACACTACCGCAATCAAATTATTATTCGATGATGAACTTTACAACAAATGTTGAAATTAGCTATCCCGATATGACCGAATCATTTACAACAATTGAGGTAATAATGTAATTTGAAAGCTTGTATTTTTATTTATTTTATCAATAACTTAGCAAAAACAATTTTTGTCAATAGTATCTAAGATCAAGGGTTTACGCAGGTCTTCAAGATCGCCACTTTCGTTGATCCGATGGTGTTCGACAGGTTGGTATGACCATTGAGTTGTGGTTGTGATATCAAGGTCCGATAATTCGGACTTGGGCTAAGACCTAGAGTTTTCTTGAGTTCGCGAAAGGAGTGGAAAATTTAGACCATCCGTAAAGCCGAATATATTGAACAAAAAAACAAAGAATATAGGCAATCCAGTTCAAGAAATGTGGTCATCCATTTGTGTTGAAAGAGGAATTACTTAAACGAAGGTGGATGGATACCGAAAGTGTTATGTGTGGAACTCATAATCATACTATTGGGGAGCATCTTATTGGTCGCATTCGGCCGGAAGGTTAAAAGTCAAGAAAAAAATTGATTGTTCAGATTTGTCTTTGAGTGGTGTTAAACCGCGTGAAATTTTACCCCTCTTGAAACAGAGAGATGACAATAATTTGTCAAACAAAAGCACTTTATACAATTATCGTCACAAGAATCAGTTGGTTTGGTTGAGTGGAAGAAACCAAATGCAAGAATTTCTAAGAAATTTAGAAGAATTTGGGTACACAGAGTTTCATAGGGATAATTCAGTAACAGGTGAATGTAGAGATTTGTTGTTTGCACATCCCCAATCAATTCATTTGGCAAACTGTTTTCCCGAGGTCATTGTCATGGATTGCACGTACAAGACGAATGTCTTCAAGATGCCATTGTTTGAAGTTGTTGGGTTCACATCCACGATGAAGACATTCTGTATTGCTTTTGGGTATTTGGAGATTGAGAAAGAAGGTTCTTACCTATGGGTTTTGAAGAGGTTGTGTGATATTTTGGACTACAAAGCTACTTCTGTAAAGATAATTACGACTGATTGTGAGTTGGCACTTATGAATGCGATAGCTATAGTGTTTCTGGGCTGCACACTTCTTGTGTCGAAGTTCACATCGAGGAACATCGAGACAAAGGCCAAAAACATTTGAGAAATTTGTTGAGTATGAACAATTTATGTTTATGTTCAAAACAGTGATAACAAACTCGCATCGGTTGAGTACTTGGAACACCTACGTTGTTTTAAACTTGAGTACGGAGATCATTATGGTGTTGTGGAATACATAGAAGACCGCTGGCTTTCAAGTACAAAGAAAGGTTTGTCTCGGCTTGGATAGATCTCCATATGCATTTTGGTACTTCGAAAGCAAGAACCGAATTGAAAGTATGCATTCCTCTTTGAAGAGGCATTTATGCTCTAGCAATAATGGTAACTTCTCACCAAACTTTAATTTGATTAATAATCTCCTCGACAAACCAAGTGACGAAATTGAAAGTTCTTTTAATAGGAACTTGAATCTCTGTGATCATCGTTACAAACAAAACATATATGTGCAACTTAGAGGGTACATTTCTAGAGATGCATTGGATTTGATAGCAAAAGAGCTAATAAGGTCTGTTAGAGTTGGGACAGATGAAATTCGTTGTCGTTGTGTTTACAAGAGTATGTATGGGCTTCCTTGTGCGCATGAGTTATGTGAAATTGTTCTAATTGGTAGGGGAAGCATCCCCTTATCTTTGATACACCCTAGGTGGAGAGATACACCCTAGGTGGAGACAACTTAGTAGCACTCCGATTGATCTTCCTAATGGGTCCTTTGATATTCAGCCTGAGCTTGCACAGATTCAGAAGAAGTTTCATTAAACTTCTCGATGAACAAAAGGTTTTGATGCTGAAAAAGTGTGTAGAACTAGGTGATCCAAAGGCAACTTTCAGGCGAGAGCCTCGGGTCAACACCAATGTGAGGGGTAGGCCACCTGGAATAAAAATTGGTGTGAAGACTTTTAAAGATAAAAGGGACACAAATAGAGAGCCTTCAGCTTTCGAGTCTGCACAAACAAACAACAGGAACAAATTGTAACTCAAGAAAGCAAGAATAGTAAAGCCAAGAAGTTGGTACCATGCAAAAGAAAACCAAGAAGAACTCATATTCAAGTGTTTGTAGATTTACCTGAAATTGGGTCTAAATGGGATGATGGGCTACGTGACTTAAATCCATTGATACGAGACTTCATTTTGGATTGGCAAGATGTTGAACCGAATGGACATTGTGGATTTAGCGCGATTGCACGATGCTTAGGGTCTAATGGAGGTGATGCATGGATTATTGTGAGGGCTCTTATGTTGACAGAGTTAATTTCCCATGAGGCAGATTATACTTCAATGATGGGTGGAGAAGAACGAAAAAAAGTGATCAAGACAAATCTACGATGTACAGTTCCATATACGATGAACCCCAAAGAATGGTTTGAACTTCCTTCAATGGGATTTTTAGCCGCTAATACTTTTCAGTGTGTCCTTGTCGTCATTGGAGAGAAAGAATGTATGTCATACTTTCCTTTGTGGACTCGCCCCCGATCCAACTTGTGTCCGTGATAGGCAATAGGCCACATTGAGGAGGCACACATTTTGTGAAACTCGTGGCTTGAAGATGATAGTCCTATTCCGCCACTTGCTCCGTGGTGGGGAGTCATTTGCATGGACGTAAGCTTGGGATTGGGCAACTATAATGGAACCAAGGATCGTGAAGTGGTATAAAAGGGTTCCAAAAATGTTATGGATTTAGACCTTTCGTAACTATCCTTGTACCGATTGGGTTTTTGGCTTTAATATCTATTTTGTGTATGTGTATATACCGGCCATAAATTGCATAATGTATTAGAATATGTCAAAATGGTATTAACTAGTTTTTGTTAAGTGCTCAGTAAATAGCATTAAAATGCAAGAATATGGTAAGTGCTTTGTCGGTTTAAGGTAGGAACCAAAGGCGATCGAGCTTCAGTCGGAGCTTTATCACTTGTGTTGTGACAAAAGAACACCAAATGCCTTTTACAACACAAAGTGAACGAGGGACCGATGGGTTCTAGAACAAGCTATCTTAATTCGTAATAAGAATTCAAGATCGCTTAACTAGCAAGGATATTCCCCGCCATACAAGAAATGCAAAGAGATTTTTTTTTTCTTGTAAAACACAAGTCGAGTATGTTTATAATGCTCCTCAGCAGTGTACTCTGAATCCTCGCTTTTATAGCTAATTTTGGCACTTGTTTGAACTTGCATTAATTTAGTGAATTTGCAATGGAACGAAAGCAACCCGTGAAACCCAATACACATCTTAATCTCGACAAATGTTTCTTAATCACGCTTTGCACAAACTTTTGTTTTTCAAACATTCTCTTATAACATTTTTTATAAAGTTTGGGATATCATATGTAGCAATGACTTCATGGAGATTACAATTATCATTAAACCCTAACTATCAATGTTCTAAACCGCCATTTTAAACATGCCTCCACTAACACGAGGATGATCAAGCACCCAAACCCGAAAAGAAAATGTAACGGCGCCACCAATTCCCATTGTTGACAACTCCTCCACTAGAAATTTCATTGCCAACCATCGTAGGCTTAGAGTAGGTTCATCTCTTTTCATTTTGATTTAGTTATGACATTTTTCATGCTTGTCGAAAGTGAGCGGAGCTTAACGATCTTGGCGTATGGGGACGGACAAAACCAAGTTGGTTGGTTTCGCCTCTCGTCCTCAACTTCTCTCTCATTTTTCTTCGCCCCCAATACCCTTTCTCCTTCACCCAACTCTCTCTCCCCCCTCAAGCTCCACCACCCCCAATTGCCATGCAAGATACTAGTTGAATGTTCTTAGAATTTGTTGTTCTCTGCCAAAATTTTATAACCGGGTCGAAATATATTTTATACCCTTATCTTATCTTCACTCTCTTTATCTTATCTTCAATGCTACTCTATTGTCCATCCATACTACATAGTGGACTTTAAGTGTTCATACTCCTAGTGGCTCAAACAGGGGGTATCTCAATTGATCCATGAACATTCAGTGTTCATACTCTAGTGGACTATGAACACCTAATGTTCATACTCTTTGTTGACTATGAACATTCAATGTTCATACCATTGAATTATGAACAGTGAATGTTCATACTTTGTTGGACTATGAACAATGAATGTTCATACTCTTGTCGGACTATGAACAACTAATGTTCATACTCTTGTTGGACAGCTTATACATTGTCGATATAAACTTTCTTTGTTATATAGTGTTGTGCATAGCTTATTCAAGTGTCATCCATATAATGTCGTATATAAGCTCATGAGTAGATATGACACTATAACTGCCATACTTATATGTTATGTCACTTCTTACAAAATCGACGGGTCGGTATGTCACTTACTTTAAGTGACATACTTTCTCGCAAGGTAAAACTCCAATCGTTGACATCTCATCGCATATGTCGCGATGCTTCCACAATGCCATTTCTAGTTGCATATATTTGGCATAAAGTATGATATACTTTCTGTTTATAAAACTATCCTTAATTCTTATGTACCGGTAGTAGACCACGACTCAGACTCTATGAAATTTTGCATAACATACTATACTATGTATGTTAATTAAAAGCATATTTACAATTATTTTTACATAATACATTCGCACTGTTGGGTATGTACTTTGTTATGTATGACGGTATGCTATGATATTTTCCATGACATACTATACTATGTATGTTATTTATAATCACATACATCGTTATTTTTACATAGTACCTTCGTAAGGTGTTACTTATGACATACTTTCTTGGCTATGGACTATTCGATGACATACTATCATCAACATAATGATATAGACAATTATTTGTTTATACTAATTTTTAGTGAAGCATTTTTAATGACATACTTTACTACGCATGAGCTAGGATTTTTGGTGAACACGGTTTTACCCGCGGTAAAAGTTGCACCTGTTTTAGTTGGGAAGAAGTTGGGTTAGCATTACAAATAAGGATTGCTGGAACCATCATTATGGTTTGACTAGAAAGATGCCTAAAGAAGGTGATGCAACCGCCGCGGCTTAAATATTTTATGCGAAGAGTGCCGAAATCCCCAGTTTTACTACGCTATTGATCTAGATCAAAATGGGACTGCAAAAACTTTTTCCGGGTTGATGGGAGGTCTCGAGTGTAGTATGAGTATTTCGGGATGTTGTCTCTTTTGATACCACATAACGCATTTAATGCATACTCTATGCCTTTTGCCCCTTTTATCGAGTCAATCAAAGATGCAAATCGATTCAGCTTATTTGGTTGCGCTACCGTTACTTGATGAGACGTAAGATACATTCATATGGTTGTTTAAGGCCCGGCTTGCAGCCATGGGTGGTCGGCGCCAACCGCAATCATCACTTACCAGATAGAGCCGATGACCGCAGCCATTGCAAAAGTGTTCCCCGATACTCGCCATCGCATCGCCTTTGGCATATTATGCAGAAATTTCAAGAGAAGCTATCCTTTACTAAAATTGAGACACCGTAACCGACCAATAACACTATTTCTCTCCTCGTATTTTTTTTTGCTAAAGGGTAATTGTATGTATTAGATAGCAAAGAAAAAAAACAAGATACATTTTGTGAGGGCCCGGTAGACCACTCCAACATACATTTCCTAAATTTTTAAGAAATAAATCTGAAATAAGTAGAGTGTTGATTCTCTAACCTATAAACAAAATTGGGTCTATTCTCCCACCATTGCTTCCGCCTTTTGCTAGGGTCTCTCCTCGTGATAAGATTGCTGGTTTTGAAAGAAGATGGTGTACAATAATAGAGAAGAATGAGTTGTCCGCAAATCCTTGGTTGACGTAAATGTATAATATGCGGAGAAATGGGTTCCTTTGTTATCTCAAGACACATTTTTTTGTTGGTATGCATAATGACCGGGAGGAGTGAATCGATGAATTCTCGCTACGACCAATTCATTAAATTCGAAAGCACTATGCTGATGGAGTTTGTACATGGTAATGAGAGATCTTTGGCTTTGATTGCTAGGAATGAAAGAGATGCCGATTACATCGCGACCGAGCATAGTTCACTTAATTGTGGCTAAAGATGCTTTCCTCCTTATGCATGCCGCTAAGGTCTATAATGATTAATGCATTCAATATATTTAAGGAGCAATTAGAGAAGGCAAAGATGGAGTACAAAATTGATGGGGACGAGATTGTCAACAATGGAACCGAAGCTACATGGTGAAATTCGAGACCCGCATAAGAAGTCCGCTTGGAAAGTGAGTTTCAATAGAGGAACCTTAGAGGGAGACTGTGGAATGTAAGTATTTTCAGTTTATGGGGTTACTTTGTGGTCACATGTTAAAGATTTTTCAGCTGCTACGAAAATCAAGAGATTCCAAGGCATTTTCTTTTGAAGCGGTGGATGCAAAAGGCACAACACGATAGAGCGGAGTTTCATAATCGATTAGTGGTCGCCATGAAAACCATGAACTTTTGAGAGTGGCTCATTGTATCAAGGTTGCTTCTCAAGTGGCTTACGATATGCGGGAGTAGTGTTGAGGCTTATTCATATTTTATAGAAAAAGATGGATGAAATGGCTAAGCATGTCTCAACGTTGAATATAGCTTCGAACGGCGGAGACGAAGATAATGAAGTTGAAGAGTCTTTCTTTGATACCTCACAAAGGTTATGATTGTGATATTAATGTTTAATTTGATATAGGTTTAGTGTTTAATGTTATTTGATTTATTATAATGTTTAATTTGATAAAAATATATATATAATATATATTTTGACTTCCAAATCTTTATTTCAGATATTGATTTTGAATCCCAACATTTCTCAAACAAAAGGGAGGAAGAAGAAAGCAGAGAGATGGAAATCCCCTGAGAAATAGCCCTAAAACAATCCAGAAGAATGTGTAGAAACCGTGGAAAATAAGACTCGAGAAATTGTCCAAGAGAAAAATAAGACGTAATTTGTGAAATGTAAGTATTTTTGGTTGCTAGGTTGCTTGGTTTGTAGGTTAATACATAATCTATGATATGTGTTAGAAGGGTGCACATGCTTTGTGCATTTTGGTATTTTTCTCGACCCTCTACTTGATATATGAAAGTGATTATGCCGTGGTTGTTCATACCTATTTGGGGTATGAACAATCACCGCTCAAACCCCAATATGAGCTATGAACACTCATTGTTCATATCTTAACATGACCTATGAACACTCATTGTTCATGTGAACAACCATTGATGATGCATTAGCCAATGCATATGTCATTGAACTTGGCATATGTGATGTGATGTTGCCAATGCATATGTCAAACTGGCATATGTCAATGAACTGAAAAAGCGGGCAACAAAGTCGGAAAGACATGGACGCCGCCATATTTGATCGTAAACGCCAAAATAAGCATAACCCATCGCTTTGCCATGGGCACCACCCTCTCTCGGCCTTAAATCCATCGCTTAGGCATTCAAAATCACGCTTTTTGCCGCTTTTAGGAAAGTTTTGTTTTTGCTATATCTTTGATAGGAGAGTCCGCTTTTTATTTGGCCACCTGTGTTAGTTATATTTTGATTAGTAGTTTCTTAATAATATGTATAGGTTATCCCAAAACTTTCCATTTTGAAAAATTTCAAGTTTTGTGGTAATCGGGTATTTCACTATATAAAGGCCGGTAGTCCAGATTAGAGTTTTCAGTTTTGGTTTTGAGTTAATCATATTAAGAGTTACCACAATTGGACTATGAACAGTGATATTAAGAGTTAATCATATTATGAGCTATGAACATTCTTTGTTCATATCACAATTGACTATGAACAAAGATTGATCATAGTTCGGAGTGTGACGAAGTATTACTCTTATTTATAAGCCCATATAAACTACAAACAATTAAGATCTAACAATTAATTATCCTCTTAATTATCGCCCATTAATTATTTTTACATAATACATTCGCATCATGTAGTTGGGTATGTAGATACTATGTATGTTCTTTATAATCACATATAACGCTATGAAACATAGTACCTTCTCGAAAGGTGTTACTTATGACATACTTTCTTGATGACTATTCGATGACATACTATCATGTATGTCAAACAGAATGATATATATACATTTGTTGTCTATACTAATTTTTAGTGAATTTTAATCACATACTTTACTACGATAATGCTTTGTGAGTTTTGAGATTTTATGCCCCTTGGAGCCTTGAGGAATGAATGTTGCACGCCACAATGAATGGTACGAAGTTAGGAAAATTTTCTAGTAGGGTGGAGTCCAATACAATAGCTAACACAATAGCATTTTGATAGTGATGGATAAATATGATGATCTATTTTGGATGATACTTAGGCACCTAGCTTTTCTCGGATAAGTGTGTAACTTCAGAACTTATAAATAACTATAAATAATTCCAAAATATAGTATTTGGTTGAATATGGATTTTGTTAGTTGGTTCAAATTTTCGCTTCATATGATTCTTAGGAAATTCAAGAAAAGAGTGGAATCCAAAAAGAGAAGCAATGAAATCTCATGTAATGGCATCTAATTTAAGAGAGAGAGAGAAAAGAAAGAGAGAAAAATGACTTTTGAGAGAGAGTTAGATATGACATTTTCTTTCCTTTGTGAGAGAGTTAGAGAAAAACTTTTAGATGGTTTCTTTGAGGTTTTTTTTAGAGAACATAACAACAAGAAGTACCAAATCCAAAATAAATTCTAACTTCATTAAGTCATGAGTATCTCCCAATAATTACATAGTCATAAAACCAAAGCACCTAATGAGTAATCAAATCCTCATGAAATTATCCTTAACAAAATTGACATTTTCAAAGAACATGGACAAAATGGATCATCACTTTGTCCCCCACATTCTAAAAATCTAAAGTATTTGTTATTATTACGGATTCCTTAATTTGTGTTGGGCAGACTCCAAAAAAAAATTATTACAAGTGTGCCATTGGTCTCAAAAATCTCAAAAAAAAACAATTATTACAAGTATGCCATTGGTCCCAAAAAGTTGAATTCCCCAAAAACCCCAAACTTAAACTTGCCCAAGTCGCTTGGGACTTAGTACAAACGACTTGGTCAAGTCGCTTTGGGACTTAGTACAAAACGACCCGCCAAAGTCGTTGACTAAGTCCCAAACCCAAAGTCGCTTGAGACTTAGTAAAACGATCCGCTGGCCACACCGGCCACACCGGGGACTTAGTCCAAACGACCACCACACCGTCAAGAACCCAAAAAAAAAACTTTTAAATTTTTTCAAAGTTCAAATCCCAAACGACATGGCCATACCGTCTCGATCGAGTCCAAAACGATGTGGCCATGTTGTTTGGGATTTGACTTAAAAAAAATGGCCACACCGCTTGGGACTTAGAAAAATCCCCAACGATATGGCCACACCGTTTGGACTAAGTCTCCAACGATATGGCCACACCATTTGGACTTAGTCCAAAACGATGTGGCCATGTCATTTGGGATTTGAACTTTGAAAAAATATAAAGTTCTGTTTTTTGGGCTCTTAACCGGTGGTCGGTCGCTTTGACTAAGTCCCAAACGGTGTGGTCAAGTCGCTTGGGATTAGTCCAAACGACCTAGCCGGGTCGTTTAAGTTTGGGGTTTCGAATTCAATTTTTTGGGGACCAATGGCATACTTGTAATAATTGTTTTTTTTAGATTTTTTGAAACCAATGGCACACTTGTAATAATTGTTTTTTTGTGGGAGTCTGCCCAACACAAATTGGGTCCGGCAGTCATCTAAATGGGACTCATAAACAACCAAAGCAACTAATGATCCAACAAAATATACATTTTCAAAGACCATATACAATGGATAATCACATTAGCATCCAAGATCCACATTCTAAATTTATAGGCAAAAACTAACTAAAGCAATCAATGACCCCTCGAAAAGATATGCAGCTTCAAAGAACAAACACAAAATGGATCACCACTTTAGTTCCCACATTCCAAATCATTTTTGGCTAGATGATATAGCAACCATTCCCTACGCCTCCATCAAAATTTTAACACCATGAACACCCTTTTTTTTTGTCATCATCAAGGAGCTCTAAAGCTTTAATGAAAGTAATGCTATCTAGGTCGCACATTTTCTAATTCAAAGAATGATCTTTGCTTCTTCCTCAGATGTTCAACACTAGAACCAAGAATTTGTTTCTTCATATTACTTAATTTTTTCAGAAACTCAGAAATCAGCTTCCATGCCATGAATTGCCTCTTCCATACCCTCTCCAAAGGATTTTTCGCAGCAGCTTCCTAGCATTGATTGATTGCTTGATCGCTTGATCGATTCCTCTTAGCATTAGTTGATGGGACTTGAACATTGTTCATCACCTTTTGCCTTCGCTCTAAATAAAAGACATATTTATTTAATCGATCGCTTGATAACCTTAATACCGACAAGAGTACGACATAGAAAATGACGCCAACAATACATGTGTTTACCAAGTTACCAACTAAGTCTGTGTATAGTTCATTTATCCTATTCATAATCCATAAACCAAAATGACAACTGAAAAGGGACTCCACCATTTTGATCCTTACCATGGCCCAAAGCAGCCTAATTCTTCATCTACTAAGTTGATCATCACTGATTTGGGGAGGAGTCACAAGGGTCTCGCTTCAGCAGCTTTCGGCCGCCTTGTCGCCTATCCGATATATTGATTCAAGAAGAATCTGCTACGCATCTAGACTGCCTTAGAACGACGATGATACGCATGATACGCTGATTTCTTTCTTGAAAGTTCGACCATTTCCACTTCGATTTGTCCGAGCCATATTAAACCCGAAATAAAAGTTTTTATAACTCTCCTCGAGGTACCAATCAACCAATTCTACCTCTACTAAAGACTGCGGTAGTAAGAATCGCTACTCGCTTGAAGAGCTTAGTAGTGAGTAGGTGTAATCGGTCGGGATTAATTGATGATTTTTCATAACACTACATTTCTTTACAAATAATTATTAAATATATTTAACTTTGAAATACCAACATAATGAAGCCAATTAAGAACCCAATCAATCAATAAACAATTAAAACACTCAATCAACTAAAATAAATATGATTAAAGTGTAGAACTTTACAGAATCGAGGGTTGGTCGAATCAGCAAAATGTTGAGTTCAATGTTTAACATTGAAATAGTGAACACAATTACTGGCTAATCGATCGGCCTAATCGGCCGAAAGTACTTGAGGAGTTTTTGAGCCCGACAGATCGGGATTAAATTGTTAGTCGGTCGGCTAAGCAAATTAGTAGCGAGTACTCACCGACACTCGGGAGTACTCAACGATTTAATAGCCCGCACTAAAGCTCTATAAAGATGTACAAATGCTCCAAAATAAAATGATTTCCAAAATGATATATTACTTAAGTTTGGTGACGTGGTGGAGACCGAGAGAGAGGAGGAGAAATTTCAAAGATTTCAGGGGAAGGAAATTTTGCTAAAATTATCACGGTCGAGGGTCAGTGGGAAATCTGCGTGGTTAATGGAAGAAAATTTACCCGAATTTTTTTGATTCTTGATTTAATCCCGTGAGTTCGAAGATCTAAAATTATTGTGAATATACCTGCCGGTTCCTCCTCGTAGGATGAGGACTTGCCCGATTAGTACCAATGGCAAAGACGATGAAGCCTCACCTCCACTACTTAACCCTAACATCTTCATCACTCAAAGTTCTCTCAATCCACTCGATCAACATAAACTTCCCCACTCAAACTATCACCGGTCATTGACATTGCAAAATAAAAAGAAGAAGAAAGATCAAATTTTTATTAAAAGCACGCACTGATAGCAAAGGATGGAAAAAATTTCTTTCTTTTCTAGCTCTGCCTTTCCTTTGATTGAAGAATGAAGGGACGAAAACCTTTCACAAACCGAAAAGGCAAAACCCTTACCGCACAAACCTCAAAAACCGACAAAACCTTTCGTGATTCCCATGACAAAGAATGATAACTCGCCCACAAACCTCGGCTCCAACACGTGTTCCAAAACTTTATTTTGGCTTTATTTTAGGCTAAATCCATCGGCGCGAGATGTATCGCGGCGCACACATCTGGGCCACTCACACACAAGGGTGAGAGCGTATTGCATCAATGGCACCGCATCTATGGTCTCTAAGATGTATCGCGGCGCAGGATGTGAGGGCCTTTGATCAAGATTTCGCGGATGCAATACACACACAAACCCTCGGTGGATGAGTGGCCCAGATGTGAGGGCGCACTACATACATCTCGCAACAGACAATTTAGCCCTAAAAATAAAGGGAGCTTGTGTAAGTACTCTCGCTCTACACCCAAGACACGGTCCACACATCAGTCGGTTCCACCAGTTCAGACTCAAGTCATCGTCGTTGTCCCCTAAACACCAAACCTCTACAATTGATTAGGCTATTTCATTATGATGCTATTTGATTAGGACTGCTACAAACAAACAAATTGATTATGTTCTCGCTTAATTGCAAAGATAACCGCATTTCATATCATTGGCGATAACGGCTACATTGTTTATTTAAAGAACAAGCATAAGAAACCGTAATCGATAATAAACTAGAAAGATTGATGTCCGACATGAATGGGAGAATGGAGGATTGCCGATGGTTGGGATTCTTTTGACAAATAACAACTTCTTTCACTCAAATCGCATCCAAGGATACCGCCGCCAGATTCAAAAACTGCAATATTTTCTCGTGGGAAGGTCAACGAAAAAATGGTGACGGTAATGTAGTGAATAGTGAATACAATTTGTCCAACTAATACGCCCTCGGTTCACTCCACAACCTGTTGTCGTAATCATGTAAAACCCTAAATTCTAATTTCTCAAGAGCATTGTTCTCCTCACCCCTTAACCCGAACATAATAGCAATAGTACCATTAAACCAAAACAGTTTGTAATGACTTTGGTGGGGATTTAGTCTCATGGTAGCCCAATCCTCGGCCCAAGATTCGAGGGCAATGTTAAATACCAATATGCCTTCCTCATAAAGAGACCAGTGAAGATATCCTTTTGCAGCCACCGCTGGCTCGCCTCGACGCTGCTCATCATAAAATGCCAAGTCCAAGTCGCTCAACCTTCCATTCCAAACTTCGAATCAAACAATTCAACATACTTGATGCAGATAGCTTCGCTTTTATCTGCTCGGGTAGGCCTTTACAGAGTTGAATTTGGGATCCGACAAATAAACATAATGGTTCCATTGAATTCACCAACATTCCATGGGATTTTGCAAAGAATCTAACCCTAGGAGTATGATTTGATACTCATGACATACTTTCTTGATATGACTATTCATATGACATACTATCATGTATGTCAAACATATTGATATAGACAATTATTTGTATATACTAATTTTAGTGAAGCCGCTTTTAATGGCATACTTTACTACGATAATGCTTTGTGAGTTTTGAGTGTTAATGAAGTGAGCTAGGATTTTGCAGCTTCCATGGAGCCTTGAGGAATGAATGTTGCACACAAAGACACATAATGAATGGTACGAAGTTAGGAAAATTTTCTAGTAGGGTGGAGTCCAATAGCTACACAATAGCATTTTGATAGTGATGGACAAATATGATGATCTATTTTAGATGATACTTAGGCACCAAGCTTTTGATAAGTGTGTAACTTCGAACATAAATAATTCCAAAATATAGTATTTGGTTGAATATGGATTTTGTTAGTTGGTTCAAATTTTCGCTTCATATGATTCTTAGGAAATTCAAGAAAATAGTGGAACTCAAAAAGAGAAGCAATGAAATCCCAAGTAATGGCATCTAATCTCGAGTCCAAGTAAACAATTAGTAGTTAATCTTACTTATCGATTTTGTTTACAATCATTATCTCACTGCTTTTATTGCTCTACCTATCACTAGTCCGCAACGCTTTGCAACATATTAATTCTTGAACATGAACTAAGTAAAATACTTTACTCCATGTAACTAATTGAAGTCATAACCATGGAAATTCCTCTTCAAGAGTCTTGAGCTAGACCTAATGCCCTAGTAGGTCTACGGTTTAGCTTAATCAACATTTAGAAGAACATATGAAATGTGCATGTTTAGAATCAATAGTAAGAGCTCACCAACACCGATGCAAAGACAATAGTGTTAAGGTATTACAAATCTAAAGGCTACATTCTATTGACTTGTTCAATAACCCTAGAAACCTAATACAAATATATACATACCCCAAATATATGCCCCGCAGCTTGATTACAATACCCTTTACGAATGACCTAAATATCCTTATTATCGTAACAAAGGTAATGCAAGGAAAGATGCAAGCAATAAGCATTTCAAGTTTTTCTCGATTCCATAGAGATGGAGGTAATCAAGATAATGCTATGATGCAAAGAACACTCGTGCAAGCAATTAAATTACGCTGAGAGCGTAAATGGGAAAGGCTTAGTCAAATGCAAGTGTTAAGAGATCCGACCTCTTATTTTCTTATAGTTAACTAAACCGCAAGAAATCTGAGCACCACAAAGAAGAAGCTCCAACAGCTTGTTTAAGAAGTGTGAATGCAGTAAATGTAATGTTTTTGTTCTTTTTGTTATGAAAAGGTTAGGGGTTCAGTATGCACCCAAACCTCGCATTCAATGAGTTGTATCCCAAGACAGTCTTTTTTCCACAATACAAAATTGCATCCCTGTGCATTACATTACATTGAAAAAGAGATGAACGAGAAGATAATCGAGTACAAAATTGCATCCCCGGTTGCATACTCAAATACATTACAAATTGAAAAAGAGATGAACGATATGGAAGATAATATTTATAAGCAATATTGAGTATTTGATAGTTTAGTACGCATGACAATAGAGCATTAAAGCTTATTGTTTTAATACCCATTTTCTACCAATGTAGAATCACTTGCCTTTAGTTAGAGCTATACCAAGCAAAAGCCCCTCGACCTAGCATTGTTCCCAAAACACTATCCTCCAATATCATCAATTTACCTTTTAAGTCCGTTTTGAAACCCTAACTACTCTAGTAAGTTAGCCACATATCCCAAATGATGGGTATGAGATACTAGGAACTGCCCAAGGATTAAAAAAAAGAAAAGAAAAAGGTAACTTAAGTTAAAGAGAATGTACATCAAAATCAAGAAATTTAGATACAATTCAAACAAATGGGGATATTATATCCAACCATAATTGGGTCAACCATCCCGTGTCCGTCCCAATTGTCTGCCCTCCCACATTCTTTTCTTTCTCTCAAAAGAGACAACTCACTAACAAGACAAGTAAACAAACCTAATCTCACCTTCACAAACTTGAGACGGGCTATATGCAATGCAACACATCCCGCACCTAGTATAAAATGTTTGGTGCGAGAGTGGTATTGTATCCCCGACATGGATATAACACCATGACATAACCGATGTGTACCAACCGGTCAACATATGGGGATTGGGTCACCTGTAGCAATGAAATCACATAACATGGAACAATCTATTTATTTTCCATGACTCTTAAGCCTAAGCAATTTATGCATCATTTATATAGAAAAAGTTATCAGGGTCCCCTTTGGGGCATACTGGTTGTGGAACGCACCTGTGGTGACTCGATGACGCGAGTCCTCCGAACAAGCCAAGCCACCCACCACCCACAACACAAAAGATAACACAAGTGCGAAAAGCTTTGTAACAAAACTAAACACCACCGCTTCATCGTGGTGCCATTTTACACAAGTTAATATATATAACAAACTTAAAGAAACTACAAATTGTCCAAAATACATGATGAACAACAACAAAATTATACACCCACTGCATATTTAATGTAGTCCTACTCTAATTACGAAAGCTAGTATGGTCGGACACAGAATGAACACCTAAGTGTAAACACACTAAGCAAACATAGATGACCAAGTGAAGTAGTCCTAGTCTCGCATCGGACTCGGCCCCATATATATATAGCATTTTTTTAATTATTGGCTAAATATTGTAGAGATATTTTGGTAGTACCTCTATGGGTTGCATATTTATTTTTGCTATGTATACTTTGGACAAATTTATCTAGTTTTCTTGGAATTTAAACCTTTGTACCATATATGTAGAATGTATATGACATGATTTGGTCGATGGTGAATTTTAACTAACTTAAATACCGACACATTTTAATATAGCTATACATTTTCTTTACCATGGGTTGCAAGTGAATAAGTATTTGGTTGGTTCTACTATCTTGAGGCCTCGCCAAAGGCCTTGTGAGTGAATAGGTCCGCTCCAATATATGGCAAATCTATCTGTACATTTTCAATGCTCCAAAGAATAAGTATTTGGACTACTTCTTGAGGACGCATTGTAAACCAACCAAACTCCCTTTTGGTCCCGAGGACGCATTTAAAACCAACCAAACTCCCTTTGTCCCGCTGTAACACCCCCTAGATCGCTCGTCCGCCACTTGAAAATAATACGCCCAATTTACTCAAGAAACAAGACTTTTTTTTTTTTCGCTTCTATTATTTTTAGAGTTTATGAAATTGAAACACCCCCATAATTTCAAACTAAATAAAATCATTGTGAAGTAAACACCCTTGAACCAACCAAAATTATAACAAAGATGAAGATACTAATTTCAAACAAATAAGATAAAAATAAAGTATCTTCAAACCAAGCAAAACCGAACAAGATCGATATATTAAATTCACATCAATAACTAACAAAATATAAAACATCCTCGTAAAACATACCTTTGAAGCAAGAAAATCAAAGCGTAATCAATGCAAGCAAAATCTAAGCAAATGTAAAACGAAAACCATAAATTAAGAGAGAGATGAAAAAAAATTTGTTAACAATTAATGGAGAGATGAGTGGAGTATTCTACTTACCCTAGCTAGTTTAGAATATCGCACGCCAAAGAAGCTAAAAAGAGTGTGTACTAGCCAAGAGGGAGAGGGAGGGGAGAGGGGTAAAACCTTTTCAGGTGAGAGAAAGGGAGGTTTTGTTTCCTTACATATATGATATATATATATATATATATATATATATATATATATATATATATATATATATATATATATATATATATATATATATGAGCCATCAGAGCGGGATATTGAGGTTTCCAAAAGGATTCAAAATAATGATAGAGCGGGATTTTTGGTTTCCAAATTTCGC
This sequence comes from Coptis chinensis, assembly GCF_015680905.1. Classification (NCBI taxonomy): domain Eukaryota; kingdom Viridiplantae; phylum Streptophyta; class Magnoliopsida; order Ranunculales; family Ranunculaceae; genus Coptis; species Coptis chinensis. The sequence continues at coordinate 53,080,783 of NC_141456.1, read as the reverse complement.
CAAATTTTCGGGTTGCTTTGGTTTCCTCTTTCAAGAAAATTTTGAAATTTGCATTGACCAAGATGACCCTATGAAATTTGAGTATCGGTCGAACCGATGGAAATTTGACTAAATTTCATCAACCTTACCCGATTTGGGTCAAAGTCGAAACGGTTTTTTGACCGATCGTTAGACCACTAGTTCAAATAAAACCAGAGCGTTCTTTTGTTTGTTAGAGAAAAATCGCTACCATTAGTTTTGGTACCATTAGTTTTGGTACACCGCACACAAAGACATCGTAGATTTAGCGATATGATTATAACCTGTAATTATAATGGCTCAATTATAATTGAGGCAACTAAAGGAAGTATTTGGTTGAATCAACACGCCAAAGTTAATTGAAAACTCCAAAGTTAAACACGCTTTTTAACATTTGAACAACCGAAGTTGACCGGTTCACCACCATAACTTGAATCGGCGCTCAAACTTCAAACCATAGTACAAAAAATATCGATATGAGTGTTTATCGATACTCAATTTCTTGATATGTATCGTGGATATATCCCCATCTTTGGGGACATTTTACATTGTTTGATGGGAGGGGTTCAAGGTACATATCTTATCTTAACACTTAAAAACAAACTCAAAATTGTTAGGGCATTTATAAGTTTTGATTAGGCTAATTTTTGTGGATATGATTTTCTAACTATTTTAAACATTGTCACAAATATTTTAAAAAAATATATATATTATAAACTTGCTAAATACAATATCAACAATGGTGAAAATGAACGGTCTACAATTAGCCAAATTTTGTAAATTGTTAACTACATTAAACAAGTTTTGAATTTTTGATTTTTTTATTATTTGTGAGAATGTTTAGAATAGTTAGGAGATCATATCAACAAAAAATTAGCCTAATTCAAAACTTATAAATGCCCTAACGATTTTGAGTTTGTTTACGCAAAGCTAAAATATGTCCCTAGAACCCCCCCCTTGTTTGATATGCAAATATCGTAGATATATCTAAAGCAATCTACTATCTATATACTAAAGCAGAGACCTATTGTATTTTCTATCCTACAATCCCAATGCATATGGGATCTCTTTGAAAGGTTTGAGTATATTTCCAATTCTTATATTTGAGAGTTTGAGTGTATTTCCAATTTTTATCTATTTGATTAAATAAAAAAAAAAATACTATAAATATGTGATTTGTAGAAGGTAATTTCCTATTACTTAATCAAACACTTTTAGTGTTCCAATTCTTATATATTTGATCAAATAAAAAAAATACTATAAATTAGGTGATTTGTAGAAACTAATTCCCTATTACAAATCATACAATTTTAATGTCTATGATAAAGCACCGGCATATTTTGAATATATCCTTAACATGGCCTCAAAACATAGTTATTATACAAAAAATAACATCACAAAATAACAACAAAACAATAATGACAAATATTTTAAAATATGTATTCTAAAATGAAACTAACGCCAAAAAAATTAATGGGGAATCAAAACTGGATGCAAATGTATCGAACTAACCTCAAATAATATTTAACAATAAATTGAAACCGATGCAAATGCAAGCATTAAACTAATCTTAAAAAGTAATTAATATAAAATCGAATATGGATACAACTACATTAAACTAACCTCAAAGAATAATTAACAGAAATCAAAACTTGATGGAAATACATCAAACTAACATGAAAAAAATAATTGTTGGAAAAAATCGAAAATTGATGCAAATGCATTGAGCTAACTCGCTAACCCTCAAGATTAAATTAACGGAAATCGAAAATTGGTTGCAAAACTGCATTGAACTAACCTCAAAGAAAAATTAATTATAAATTGGAAACATATAATGCAAATGTGTGGAACTAATCTTATAAAATAAGAGTTAGTCTTCAAGCGATGTTGTATGGTATGCATGCAAGATGGGCCTTTGATCAAGATTTTTGATGAAATACACCCACCCTCCTCGTGGTGTGATCGAAAGGGCCCAGATGTATCTCAAGACGACGATACATCTCACCATATAGATTTAGCCATAAAATAATTAACGGAAATCAGAAACCGGATGCAACCGACCAACTAATCTAAAAAATACACTAGATGCAAAACCTCAAGAAGTAATTAATGGAAAATCGAAACTGGTTGCAAATTAATTGAACTAACCTCAAACAATAACTAACCTCAAATAATAATTTACATTTATTGAATTTGGATTAATACAATAATTATTTGGATGCAAATGCATGGAACTCGACCTCAAGAACAATTAACATGAAATTGAAAATTGATGCAAATGTATTAAACTAACCGAAAAAGAATAATAATTAACGAAAATCATAAATTTGATGCAACCGCATTGAACTCGCTTCTCAAAAAAAAAAATAACGGAATTGAAATTGATGCAACCGCATTGAACTAACATCAAAATATAAATAACGGAAAATCATAAACCTGATGCAAATACATTGAACTAACCTCAAAACATAGTTGGGTTATATGTTGTGGGAATATCTCGATAAGTATAGTTTTGCATTTAAAATGGTGTTTATCTTATCTCTTCCGTGATGATTTGGGATATCCTTGCTATTCAAGTAGCTTCAATATATATGAACTTCACTTTATTAGGTAATCTCACAAAACTTCAATCAAACTTCTATTATTAAACAACAAAATGAAGTTGAGGGTTTTATCAAAGGTGAGTTTTTTTTTAATGGAGAGTGAGATTTTTCACGCTATAAGAAATTTGGTTGAGTAATCAATATAATATTAATATATAATAGTTATGCATATTTGCAAATATTTTTAGAATAATTAATATAACAACACCCGCTTGTAGATAATATTTGAAGATTCCACATAGCTTAGCCATGCATAATTTAAAGAATAATTAACGGAAAAATCGAACTGGATAATCTTCGATGATCCCACATAGTAAATTAAGCATAATTTAATTTTATGTCATGTTTGCAAGGGCATGCACTACAAATGGATTAGTAGAAGTTGGTATTACACACCACATTGATAATTATAAGAAAATCGAAACTCGATTCAAATACATAACTAAGCTCAAAGAGTAATTAACGGAAATCGAAACTTTATGCAAATGCAATAAACTAAACTCAAAAAGTAATTAACTAGAAATCGAAACCGATGCAATTGCATTAAACTAACGCCGAGAATAACTAACGGAAATCATAAATTGATGCAAATCCTTGAAAAATATTTAACGGAAATCGAAACGGTATGCAAATACATCAAACAAACTTCAAATAATAATTAATGGGAAACCGAAATTTGATACAAATGTATTAAACTTAACTCAAAAAAAAATTAATAGAAAATTAAAACCGAATGCAAACCGCATTGAACTAACCTCATAGAATAATTAGTGGGAATCGTAAAACTAAATGCAAATGCATTTAAATAACCTCAAAGAATAGTTAACGGAAATCAAAAAAATCGATATAATTGTATCGAACTAACTCAAATCATAAATAATCGAAACTAGATGCGATCTATTGAACTAACCTTAAAAAGTTGAGCATGTCTTTAGTGCGCAGGTCGTATGGGCCTTTGATCAAGATTTTTTGCATTGCAATACACACGCACCCTCCATGTGTATGAGTGGCCCAGATGTGATGGCACACCATACATCACGCCAAGCACCATAGATTTAGCCTAAAAAGTTATTAACGGAAATCGAAACCGATCCAAATGCAATGAACTAATCTCAAAGACTAATTAACTAAAATTTGAAAAATGGATGAAACCGCATTGAACTAACCTAAATGAATAATTAACGGAAATTATAAATTTGATGTAACTACATTGAACTAACCTCAAAAAATAATTAACGGAAATCGAAACTTGATGCAAATGCATTAAACTAACCTCAAAGAACAATTAACATTAAATCGAAATTGATGCAACCGCATTGAACTAGCCTCAAAGAATAATTAACAGAAAATAAAAAACTGGATGCAACTCAGATTAAACTAAAATTAGAGATTAACTAACGGAAATCAGAAATTGATGCAAATGCATTGAAATAACCTCAAAAAATAATTAACTAGAAATCGAAGTCGGATGTAACCGCCTTCACATCGCGAGCAATGGTAAATAATGAACTAAGAAAACAGGAATTTGATGTTGGGGAGATGAAAAAGATAAATGTCCACCTTTTAAAAATAATGTGGTATTAATTAGAAACCCAAATGAAATTGTGAGTTTATCTTTGATAAAAATGAATCGACATAAATCAATGTACATTATGGCAAGCCATGTGGCTAAGGTTCACTTAGAACACATGAGTTAATGGGTCCAGTATATTGATCCATGATATAAATTGGAAAATGGAGACCCCTAATAATGGACGCTTTTTAATGCCTGGGGGTCAAACATATACCTTTTAGCCTTCTCGAGTAATTAGGAACCCAAAATGAAAGTGAGTTTATGTAACCCGTATTTAAAATGGCTAAATCTATCGGCGAGATGTATGGTACCACATCCGGCCACTCACACACGAGGGTGAGGGTGTATTGCATCAAAGAAGTACCGATCCAAAAATATGTATTTATTTATTAATTAATTAATTTAATTATTTATTTAAAAATTCAATAAATTGATTTGGGATATGTGGGCCGATTTATGGGCCCGAAGTCCGTTGGGCTTTGGGTTTCAAACCCAAATATATATTCATACTTTTCCGATAATAGGGTTCTTAGAAAAATAAAATAAAATAAAAAGAGAGGGGAGATAAAAGCTTGTTGGCTAGAGCGCTGGAGCCGCCACGATTCGGATTAGGAGGGATTCATCGAGCTTTTAATACAAAGTGAGTGGTTATATTGATTTTTAAAGGGGCCTGAGTGGTTATATTTTTAAATTGGCCCAGATTTATTAGTTATATTTACTCTCGCATGGTAGATTTAGCCTATTTTAAGGCTAAATCTACCCCACGAGATCACATCTCTCGCCACTCATAATCGGCGCGGTGGTTATGGTTATATTTTTTAAATTGACCGAGATCTCTACAACCGGTACGTGCATCTCTCAGAACCGTGTTATCTCGCCGTTGATCCGAATCCGAGATGTGTGTGTGCTCCGAGATACGAGATGTGTGTGTGGTACAGACTACAGAGATCAATCTCTGTACCCGGTTATAGATTAAATCTGAAACTATGTTGTATTGATCGGCCGGGCTTTATGGGCGCTTAAATGGCGCTTAAAGCCCAACATAAAGAAATCGCATGTTTGTCCGCTTTGAACTTTTTCTTTGCTTTGTGGTTTGGAATTTATTGATTGATGTCGGGGGGAGTAAGGGTTTTATGTTTGGTTATGGAGGTTTGAATGGGTGGGCTGTTGAAGCTTTAAAAAGGGCTGTAATGGCGTCGCAAGATCGAAACCGTCCGGATTATTGTTTGAACTCTCCTTTTGTTGTGGTATGGTTGGTTGATGTATGATTGAAATGAAATGCGGATTGGGTGTGGGTCGTCGGGCCCGTGGAAGTCGCTAATGGCGCCAATTCTAGATCTAGTTTTGATGAAGTATATGAATTGAATGATTTGAGGTTTTGGTTTTGTTAAAGTTGTAGGGTTTTATGGGGGTAAAATCGGTTGGTTGAAATGGGTGGGCGATTGAACTTGATGGTGGTCGATTTGGTGGTTGCCCGAGTTGGTGGTCGGTGGTAGCCGGTGGTAGCCGATGGAGAAGATGACCGGTTTGGGTCTTGGGCGGTTTTTTTGACTTTAGTTTTTAGTTGTTTGGGCCAACATTAGATTGTTTTGTTTGGGCCGGTCCACATTAGTTTAAGTTGTTGGGCCAGTTAGTTTAAGTGTTTGGGGCCAATTTATAATATTGTTTGGGGCCAGTCCATAGGACTTAATAGAGATCCAAATGGGTCTTTCAAGTTTCAACATTTAGACTTTTGGGTTATAAGGTTTGGGGTTTGGGCTTGGCTAGTGGGTCCGAACCATGACCTTAGCCATGAGCCCATGAACCATGCACCTTTGCCCTTAGCCATGAACCATGGCTATGACCCTCAACCTGCTGAAACATGGAAACGACATAGTTTGACTTTGACAATGACGGGTTGACTTTGACCATTGACCGCTACTATGAAATGTTTACTTTTTATAGATTTTCACGTATTTAAGAATATGGACAAATGTAGTAATAAAATGTTGTCGAAATTGTATGGACTATGGACAAATCAAATGATAGAATGTTGTGGAAGCTTGTATAAACTTGGTTGTCATTATCTAAGACAGATGTGACGTTGATAGTTTGTATTTTTGACCTGTGACAAGAGTGAAATTTTAGGAGATATAATATTCCTAAAACGCTATAAAAATGTTATGCGGTATGTTTGGAGCTATTGTGATGTTATGGGGTATGTTGAAATTGTTGTTCTGGTAAAGGATATCATATGATAAGATATCGATTAATTGCAATATCTTTGAGAAATTTATATAAACGCTCTATTATTATGTATGTGAGATGCTACTATGAGGTAGTATAGTATTGGTGAATATTTTCCCACGGGATTGTGGCTTAGTGCAATAATATATTGGCACGTGAAATGATGAAAGGTGTTATGAGATATATTGAGATATTTCTAAATAGTGTGGCTTTTGATGCAATAATTAATTGGCATGCAATTAATTGGCATATAGTATAGAAATTATTATGAGTCATGAATGTATGACACTTGAATAAATTACGTAACGAAAATCATAAAACCTAGCTACCACAACTCATGTGATTTGGCCCGGCCTAGTGATGGGCGTATGTGATATGATTGTCCCTTCGGGCGTTTCAGTGAATCTGAATGGCCCTTCTGGCGTAAGTAATGTGATTGGCCCTTCTGGCGTTTCAGTGAATCTGAATGGCCCTTTTGGCGTAGCCGAATAGTGGCTTGATTATTCCGTTCGCAAAATTAGAACGAGACGCGCGATAGTTTATGCCGAATAGTGGCAGTACTTACATAATGGCTTTCGTGTGAGGGTTACTTGGTGTGCGGCATCCCGCTCAGGGTAGTTACGCACAGAGTGGTTCATTATGTAAGGGGAGGCATGTGGATGTACATGTTCGACGTTGGGAAGTGATTGTGGTAGCCAAGGAAACTAGGTAAGACATAGATACGACGTGATTTTAGGGACACGCAAAGAAAGTCTTAATTAATATAATCATGGTAATATGTTGGTTAATGATATATCTTTAGATAGATTATTATATATGGTTTGCAGATGAAGGGGGGTCAAACTAATTACTTGTGCGAGAGACGACCCACTCAGTAATTGAGCATGGAATGAGATAAGTATAGAATATGTTTGGTCGGTTATTAGTTCAGTTAGAACCTAAAAGCCTCGAGAGGAACTAAATTCCTTTTATTATGTGTATGGTTTGTTGTGTGGTTATTGGGAAGCTAAGGTACCTCAGTGGAGGAACTACCTGCCTTAATTATGGTACTTAAGGATGTTGTATTATTCGTTGGAGGTTAAGGTGCCTCGGTGGAGGAACTACCTGCCTTATTTATTGTGTATATATATGTATAAGTCTAATTTGTATTTTAGAGCTACTCACACCAGTATTTTTATAATGCTGTCCCGATTTGCATGTTTGCTTATCGGATGTGTTCATTAAATGAACATAGTCGATAAGTCTTGACAGATTTAGTGTTGAAGAAGGTTGGTTGTTGGTTGTGGTTTGCGTTAGCATCACATTTCAAGATAGGTTTTGTTTTCCCTTGAGGTGATATAGATTTTCAGTTGAGACAATGTTATTTGTATTTTCATTTGTAATTTTAAATAAAGAGTTATTGAAAAGAGATTTGTAACCTAATCTTATTTGTGAATTTTTGTAATGAAGATGACTTTTGTTTAATTGAAAATTTTATTGGTTTTTAATTATCCGCATATGTAAACTGTTTATGGGTTTTTGGAAGTGGAGAGTGTGTCACACCTCGGAAATCGAAGAGTCGAGAACAAATATTGTTTTTTTGAATTCTGTCGAAATTTGGGGTGTGACAGTTTATAAAAACATACTCTTACATGTATGCAAAGTGTATAGAAATTGTAAACTATCGAACTAACTTAGACAAACAATTAACGGGAAATATGAAACTAGATGCATATGTATTGAACTAACCTCAAAGAGTAATTAATGGGAGATTGGAACTTGGATGCAAATGCAATGAACTAATCTCAAAGACTAATTAACGAAGCATCGAAAACTGGATGCAAAATGTACTGAATTAATCTTAATGAATAACTAATGGGAAATCATAAAGTGAATGCAATTGAATTGAACCAACCTCAAATAATAATTAACGGGAAATCGGAAACTTATGCAACTACATTGAACTAACCTCAAAGAATAATTAATGAGAAATTGGAAACTGGATGCAACGTACTACATTAAACTATCCTCAAAGAATAATTAATGGAAAATTAGAAATTTTATGCAAATGCATTGAACTAATAACCCTAAAACATATTTGTATTATGGCTAAATCTATGGTGCGCGAGATGTATGGTGCGCCATTACATCTCGGCCACTCATACCAACCAAGGTGCGTGTGTTTTAATGGCAAAAGTACTAATCCAAAGGCCCATATTACCCTCTGCAAGACCAAGACATGCTATTGTATTATATGTAGGGGGAATAAATGTCTCGACAAATATAGTTTTGCATTTTAAATAGTGTTTATTATAAATTTTTCAGGCTAAATCTACTGTGCGCGAGATGAATCGTGCGCCCTCACATGCTCATTTTTTTATTGCGATTAAGAATGCCTTGCTATTCAAGTAGCTTCAATATTATCTTCGCCACATTGGGCATTCTCACAAAACTTCAATCAAACTTCTATTATTAAACCTAACAATAAAAAGAAGACGACGAGTTTTATCAAGGTTTGGTGCTTCCTTTTTATAGAGAGCGGTGTGAGAAATTTAAATGAGTAATTAATATAATTTTTATATATCGTAGCTATGCATAATTGTTAATATTTGTCAGAATAATTTAATATAATGGCACCCGTTTGTAGGACACGTCCGTGTGATAAATCTTTTCAAGTGGGAGTAGTGTAATCTTTGAGGATATGAAAACAATCAATCTGTTTTAGTGATTTGTACACATTAGTACGTAAGCCGAACGGTGATGATCTGATTTACCGCTAAATCACCATAAATCTAATAAAACTATTATACAATAAAAAACTATTATATCAAGCTAGACATGCTCTTAAGATAATTCTATTTGAAAATTACAGATTAATATCCTAAACCACAAAGTGATGATGCTATCTCAATTTGATCCCTTAGTTTACAAGTACTTATGCACCATAATCACTTGTCATTAACGATTTCTGTTTATTTTCAATAAAAATATATTCTTATTCAAAATTTGTGTGAGAATTTTATAAAGAGGAAAAGCCTTTTCAACACATAAAAACCATACGACCTGCGCAGGGGTAGATTTGGCCTAAAATCTATATTAACAAGGCTAAATCTATGGTGCGCGAGATGTATGGTGCGCCATTACATCTCGGCCACTCATCCAAAGGGTGCGTGTGTATTTAGTGGCAGAAGTACTGAATCCAAAGGCCCATAATGACTGCGACCATACGACCACAAGCCCGTTGTTCTATTAAACATCTGAGGCGAGTGTAGGGCCCGCAGGGCCCCCATCCTAGGGCTACAAACTTCTTTTCTCGCTTATGACGTGGACAATCTAAGTGAGAAAGCCCGTCGCCGCTTTTTACACAAAGAACATCCGACCGCGTTGGATTTAAGCGATGGCCGGAGCGGAGCTTAACATTTTGGGAGAAGGGGGGTTATCTGGGACAAAACCAACTTGGTTGGTTTCGCCTGCAATCAATCCTCATCTCTTCCCTTCTATTTTTTCTCTTCATCTCTCTCACTCTTCTTTTTCCTCTCCCTCTCCAGACACTCTAAATCTCCACTCCTCCTTCTCCATCTCCATTCCTCCATCTTCCTCTCCCACTCCGCTCACCCCCACTGCTTAGCAGTATACTAGTAATAATTGTTTTTTTTTTTGGGGTCTGCCCAACACAATATGGGGTCCGTCAGTAACAGGACCCGAATGCATTACAACCCGCGTTCTCAAACTCAGAATTCCCCTCGCTCGACTCAACTTTCCAGTAACTCCTCCCTCAACTACTCTATCCCTAAACTATTCCAAGGTAACCCACAGTTCTTTCTCGTTCTCCTCAATAATGATCCGCACACACAGTTGAAGTGCATTTTGACAGCACAACTACCTTATCTCCACACTTCACTCACTCTCTTCTCTTCAGTCTCACTAGATAAAGCCTCTCTCATTGAAGAAGAGCCCGAGGTTCCTCCTCAAATGGTTGAATACCCCAGGATTGAAACTCCCCAAGGTATATATGCAATTTTAAAGTGAAAGTTTTAGTTTTTAGAATTTTTTGGTGATTTGAGATGATGGGTACAGATAATTTTGATTGTTAGCATTTCTGACGTGTCATTTGTCTAGGATCAGTAATTAGTAATCCGTTGGTCATCAAATGTGAAAGGTAAAGAAAACTTGAATGGATTAATTCACGCACCCCTTGGTATGAGTGGCCGAGATGTCAGGGCGTACCCTACATCTCGCGCACCATAGATTTAGCCTAATTTTCCAACATATGGTTAAAAACAACAAGCATGTTTTGAATTTACGTGTTGCACAAACACAATTAAGCTGAGTCTCGTGATGGTTCATCTAATTGTGTAATTTACTACAAGTGACTAATTGTATAATTTACTACAAGGTTAATGAATGTTTCTGCTTTCTATAGATACATTTGAAGTTTCTTGGTGCACACTACTTTCTTCACAATTATCATCCAACTTATAATTCAGTTCAATGAAATATATACAAATTTATACACTAAGTTGTTGCAGACAATGTTTAGGTCCCCTTAAAGTATTAACCTCATTGAGACTAGATAAACAAAACTAAGGGACCCTTAAGGCCTTAAATGATGTTTGATGTATTTTGTCTCCTTCTCCTTCCAAAGGTTCTTGCGGCCATTCTTTGAGTCTCGTGATGGTTCATCTTCTTTGTATAATACCTTAGTTAGTATTTTAGATTCTCATCGCTCACCTGTCATGTGGAATGTAGTATGTACCTGACCTTGAAATAATTGGTGATCCTAATAAATGAGTGAAGTTCTTGGTACTATCTTGATCGTGAAGAGAGACAAGCAGTGTACGTGGTAGGAGCCATGTTACATACCAAGAACTTCACTCATTTATTAGGATCACCAATTATTTCAAGGTCAGGTACATACTACATTCCTATTGATCGCTCATGAGACAAGCGATTAATGCGTGGTAGGAGCCATGTTACATGCCCTGGTTTGTAGTCGATGGATACAATATGTGCGTGTGCTTGAAATCGGACAAAGCTTTGTTAAATTTTGTAATCTCTATTGATGTAGGTGCTGTTAAATCTCCATGGATAGAGTGCCAATAAATAGATCACATTTGTATATGCAGGGATGACCACATTTCTTCCTTACTCTTGGTGAGAGGTAACTATCCTCAAATAATTAATCTTATTATTAGTTTTTAGTATTTTCAGATTGTTAATTTATTTTAGAATCGGTAACTCTTCTAATTGACTAACAAACCTAGACCCAATTGTGCATAATACCCACCACAATTTGAAACTAAAGCTATGGGAGCTGTCCGTCGAAGACCCAAGAGGAGATGATCGAAGATATGGGCTTCAAGCAGTGAGGAACATTGGGCATTTTCAAGCGGATAAAACACCTTGTATCTGCTTTTAGTAGATCGTTGGAGGCCGGAGACCAATTCTTTTCATTTTCCTGCTTTTGAGATGACCATTACGCTTGAAGATGTAGCATATATACTTGGGCTTAAATGTGTTTGGGAAAGCGGTGGTCGGAAATCCAAATTGTCCGCAAGTCGAAAGCATGTAAAAATATTTGGGTGCACAACCTCCAAAGACAAAGATCTGAGGGAAGAGTGTTAAACTATGTTGGTTGACCGGACATTTTTTCCACAGTTCAAAGCTGGTTTAAATGTTGACGAAAAGACAACGCACAATAAGCGTATGTGCTCTTCCTAATTGGAAGCACAGTTTTTCAGAGCCGGAGGCCATAATGTACAAACTAAGTACCTACCTCTCCTTGCAAATACGCTCAAGTGTGTCAAGATGCTTGGGGGCATCTTTGTTCTTGCATTCCTATTCAACGACTTTGGAGGGCGCCACTTCGGCGTGAACCAAACATGCATGGTCGAAGAAGTAATTGCATTGTTTCAAATCATGTGGCTCTTCTACTCTGTTGTCGGTAGGTATTTTTGGTTCCAAACTTAATCGCTTTAATTATTAACCGTGTATTGATGAATTGTTGTTCCCTAATGAAAATTTGGTTGTAGTCGGGTTTTCACGAGAGGTTTAGCAAATGGCAACCCAGGCGCCAACCAGCGATTGTATTCCCCGCCGCTTGCCGATGGAACAACTCCTTAAACCGACCTTACAAGCACACATACGGATTTTTGAGTGAGGAGTTGGACAAACTTCGAAGATCGGAGTTAGTTGTGTGTTTGATTCTCAATTCAACTTTTAGCGGTCATGTGAAAAATTAGTTAATAATACCGGTCATATTATATATATCTAACATGAAGCCATCCTTTATGATTATGAGTCGGGTATTCTTGAATTTGAAATAAATGTATACGTTAAATATAAACTAACGTGTATTTCATTAGGTAATTTGGCTGCCGTGGGATTCATGGGGGGATGCTCCTAAGTTAGCCCTGGATTCTTCTTGTATTCAACCCTTGTCTACATGGTTGATCCACTTTGACATCCTCGAGAGGTTTATGCCTGAGAGATGTTTGAGGCAGTATGGGTTACAACAACACATACCGCCTAGCCCACTTAGATGGAACCGAAAGCAAAAGGAGCTGATATGACGGCGCGATGCACAGTGGGATCGATGGCGGTTGTGGGACTGTGGTCGAGGCGGAAGTAAGATTTTCTCAAGGCAACACGGCAGCATATCTTGAATGGTATGAGATTCATAGTGTCACTCACATCGGACCATTGTCTAGTCGCGAAGTCATTGCTAAAGGATAGACTAAACGAACAGTGATACTTTTATAAATCTGGATGAGTTTGTTTGCTTCCGGTACTTCTTTACTAATTTATTCAATAACTAATTGGTTATGCAAAATCGGCGCTTAATAGTACTTAATGTTGTGGTTGATTACAAAATATCCATAGCATGTTATAGCGTGTTCAAATTTGTAGAAGTAGTACATGTTGTGGAAATATATGCCTTTGTGAGCAATAGTAAATAATCTCTTAAAACCTCTGCACTTTGTGTTCATCGTCAAATTGAATGCCTCATGATTTATTCATTTGCCTTATTGCCACAGTCTATTGATTTTGTATTGATTGAATGCCATGATTTCTTTTACACCTGACCTACAGTTAATCAAACTTGATCATTCATGACTTCTGGGTTTAAGTCGTGAGGGGTTTATATATATATATATATATATATATTTTTTTTTTTTTTTTTAATTTTTAATTTTTATTTATGGTATTAACTTGATCATGCATACGCATTATGGGCAATGGGCCTAGGCAGTAGGCCATATAATATGGCATAAATCAGGTTATATATGTAGTAATTGTGAATGCATAATGCCATGCTTTTGTGATTTTATAAAAAAAAATTGGATTTTGTATCTTTATAAAGCTTGAACTTTGGCACTTTTATAGTTAACCTTAACTACTTATGTGAGTTTTTCTTGTCCTATGGTTTATACCTTGCATATGTGTCAAGTCCCAATATCTTTGTAACTAACACTGCTTATGCTTTCTAATAGAGTAATCGTTGTTTTCGCCTAGCGAGAATGCTTGAACCTGTTTTTCAGCAAATCCCTGGTGTCATTATCCCTCAAGAGTTGAGAGACTTGCACAATGAAATATTAAGAGATCTGTATATGGATTGTTGAAGAAAGTGGTTTGCAAACGGACCATCCGGAAGTGGATCCTTATCGCGGCACCCACTTATTCCTTCCCAACTAGTGGTAGTGACACCGATGGACAGTGCTGAAACCAACCGTCCACCCAAAACTTCCATGCGGTCACCACTTGAGCATGTCCATCTTCCTCAAGGTAAATGCAGTTGTGCATTAAACATGTTCTGTCCATTTCTAATGCATTTGATATTTTTGTGTAGATAGCAATAATAAAAACAAATTGATTTCAAGAGAAGCAGTTCAGGGGGATAGTGGAATGGGTTTGTTGAGTGAGCATGGTGCTAGAAGGTCATATAGTGGTAGAGACTCAGAAGAAGACACTGATGAAGCTGGAAATGGTCAGTATCACTTTTCAGTTGTCAATACTTGTGTATATAACATGTCTGTCTATAACAATCCCTTTTCTTATATAGATGTTCCATTGAAGAAAGGAACTACAAAAACCCAAAGTAGAGGTGATCCAGGAAAGATTGCCACCGTCGAGGGAAATGAAAGGCTCGGTGAGCAAAGTTTGGCTGCTTGTACTAAAGGTAAGTTTTTTTTTTACCTAATTCTTACTTTGTCAGTTGCATATTGTTTACTCTTTTGTTGTATGCATACGGGTACGAGTGTCGGGTTTGGTCACCGGTATAGGGAGTCATACACGATGAGGTCTGATCGTCTGAAATTGTTTCAAGGAGTGATTGTCATATAGATAGTCTTATCATATATATAGATAATGTCTTAAAAGATTGTTTTGACGGCGACAATTTTGTTTCGACTCCTGACTCCTAAGGTTTTATTTCTTGCAGTTTTGCAATGTATATACTTGGGAAAACTGTCATACTCTTTTTTGTTATTGTTGGTTGTGTGTGCTGACTTCAAGTTGAACCCATATTGCTCAAGTCGAAATTCTTAAACCCCCCACTCTGAAAGAAGTGGGCATACAGACCATGTTGAGTCATGTGGGGTTAGGATAGCTGTTATGACTTATGACCATGTTCAATCCATTCTTTGGCATGGCGATCCAACTCATTGAGCGAATGGCGAACTATTTACTTTGAATGCAGTAAGAATGTAGTTAGTTAAATTTCTTATAAGTCTCACTCATAAGGAATTGTGTCATTGTGATTTTTTTGTTTGTACGTCGTTTCATGGCTTATTTTATTAGTCTTTCTCATGGAAGTCCATCTATTGCAGGATCCTCACAAGAAGTAGTGCAAGAGCAACAACCATCAGACCTACAGATTGAAATTGGACCCACATTGAAGCCACCAGTAGCCGGAGTAAGTAGTTGTAAAAAGCGGTCTTTATCTTTGTTGCTTTAGAAGAAACCACAGATCTACTTCTTCACCAACCGTTGGCGTAATAACCCGGATCAAAGAAGGGTTTCTTCATGTATCCGGGTGAAACAGGAGGCAACGAAGTGGCAGGGGAGAAAAACAAGAAGAAAAGGATTTCTACTGAGAAGAATAAGAAAGAGGTCAATGTTATTGATCTCGATGATTTCACTTCTGTTAGTCGACAAGGGAAGTGAGGTTGAAAGAGCTAAAACGATCAAAATGCTTGAGATATATCGGGGGGATGACATGAGAAAAGATTAACGCAATGCTATAAAAACATTTTCAAGAGCACAATATTATGGGAGGACAAAGAAGGAGAAAGTTGTTTGGCAGGAGTGGAGCTTGAACGGCTGCTGCATAGTAATATGCTCTCAGGCAACGTAAGTTATTACCTAAATTCTCAATCATACACTACTGTAATTCAACATTTTACTAAGTACACAGCTTTTTCTGTTTATTTTATTTTTTTACAGTTAGTCGACCGGGTACGGAAATTATGTTGAAAATAACCCAAGAACCGAAATCAAATCGCCTCGTGTTTAGTTCTTGGGCATAATGTAAGAACATCAAACTCAATTCCACATACTTATAGTTTATGAGGGCAATATATAGTCTATAACACCTGACATCTAATATTACAGTTTTTTTCCCCATAGAGATATATATATCCCGAGACGAAAAGATCGGGTTAAGAGAAGAGTGTTTTAAGCTTGGTGGCGAAGGTTGGAAATGATGGCCAAAGACCATAGCGAGGTGCATCATGTGCTCTTCCCTATCGTTGTGGACAGCCACTTCACACTATTGGAGCTAGATTTGAGTCTAGCAATGAATTGGAAATTCTACAACTCCATCAAAGCAAGAGGAAATCCAAATAATTGCCCACACTACAAAGCCGCGACCGCAAATGGTAAACAATGAAAATAGAATAACACGGTAATATGTCTTCCATAACCAAATTTATTAGTTAGCTCCTTCAATCTAATATTAAGCTTAATATTTAGACCTGTATTTTCTCATTCAACAGAAGGCAAAGGTTCAGGAAGAAGTTGCAAACACTCAGTTGGAACCTCCACATCATGATCAGAATCCACGAAAAGCCATATCGATTGTTGATTGCCCACAACAACCTTCGGATTCGTAAGTACTAAGAACTATTTCATTTCATCCCAAGATATAAAGTTTTGTGCTGAATGCTACTAGTATTTGGTTTGTTTGTGTTTTAGTCTAGTGGTACTTGTTGTGCAACGGAAGTCTAGTGGTACTTGTTGTACTAAAAACAATGTTCCCTTATATAGTGTGGGTACATGTGCAGGTCTAAGTTTTGTCGACCATGACATTATAAAAGCCATACTTCAATGTTATGTCACTTCAGCAGGCCACTTTTCTCATTCGGAACTGAAACACCGAACAGACATAATTCTGCATGTATGTTGCCAACAGTGTCATATTTTTCATTTGGATCTGTTCGGCTCTCCCATTCAATTACCTTATTTAACTTAGTTGAAGTGTTATTCACTTCTGCTATGTGAAATGACACCATTGCTCAAGGGTTGGTGGAGTTTCTCACGAAAATGGGCAACTAGGTAACTTTATGATCAAACCATTGAAGTTTAGGGGCCTGAATGGCATGTCATGGGCTCACCAAAGTTGTAGATCAAAAGTTGACATGGTAGAATTGAATTCATTGCTTTTGAGATGCTCGACAGTTTAGGGGCCCAAATTGGTTAAGATGATTTTGATTATTCTTCTGAGTCTAAAGTAAGAACTCTTTTCATATTTTAGAAGAATATATCATTTGATGAGAGTCAATTGTGGTCGTATATTAGTTTTTTTGGTTATCGATTTGGACTATTGAAACTTTAGCTTCATCCATGGTGGCTTGGTCATGCAAGATAGAAGGAAACCTGAATGATGATAGTCTTTATATATATATATATATATATATATATATCGGGCTCGCTACGTCGACATACTAAATTGACATACGCATTCCAAAAGCAGATTTTCACATTGAACTAAGGGCTGATTTTTGATAGAGATGACTTACCTACTATGGATAGTATCTCCACAAAAAATTAGCTCAATTGGATGTCTCTAGTCTCGTCAAAAAGGTATTTAAAATATATATATATATCGGAATTCTACTATATATATATATATACTATTCCAGAATTTAAACACCTTTTTGACAAGACTAGAGACATCCAATTGAGCTGATTTTTTGTGGAGATACTATCTATAGTAGGTAAGTCATCTCTACCAAAAATCAGCCCTTAGTTCAATGTGAAAATCTGCTTTTGGAATGCGTATGTCAATTTAGTATGTCGACGTAGCGAGCCCGTATATATATATATATATATATATATATATATATATATATATATATATATATATATATATATATATAGGTTTGGCTAGGGTGACATCCTAACTGTGACATCCTTATTGTACATCCTATCAAAAAGTGCATTTCAACAATAAATTAGGTATATATATATTTTTTGTATGAGCAAGTGTTCAGTGCGCAGGTCGTATGGTGCGCAGGTCGTATGGGCCTTTGGATTCAGTACTTCTGCCACTAAATACACACGCACCCTTTGGATGAGTGGCCGAGATGTAATGGCGCACCATACATCTCGCACCATACATCTTTTTAGATTTATATATATATATATATATATATATATATATATATATATATATATATATATATATATTCTTCGTGTTTCAGTTGGCTTTTAGGTGGGAATTCTTATATCCTTTATATTATGGCTAAATCTTCTGCGCTAAGGCGCGATGGTGCTACAATGTAATCACAGCCACTCATACCGTGGGTGGGGTGTATAGGGCCGTAAGTACCAATCTATGGTCGTATGAGGCTTGCGCACCATACAGTCTGCGTACCGAAGAACTGCTCTTATATTATATGTACGCGTGTATTAACTTGCATTTCAAATCAAACGTGTGTATGTACATACACATGTCATATATTCTGAGAGTATCTTCTGAGAATTTATTCTGAGAAATACTGAGTTTCTTCTGATATTCTGAGAAATACTGAGTATCACAGAGTATCTTCTGAGAAGTACGTCATAGTATCACAGAGTATACGTCATAGTATCAGAAATTTATTCTGAGAAATACGTCATAGTATGACAAAGTATCTTCTACTAAAAAATTCTCATAAATTCTCAGAAGATATCAGAAAGAAGCTTTCTAGTCAAGGATATTTTACTCAGGATGACTATATTCTTCAAAAGTTACCCGTTCCCCCAAATTGCATGTCAATACCCGAAATTTTTGATGGAATTAGCATGATGTCATCTGTAAGTTCTTACTTAATGTCATCGACTATAATTTCCCAAGTTATGGAACGGTGCTTTCAGGTCTTGGTGGTAAACTATTTCTTGTCGACCCACTCTTGTAGGTGAACCTTATTTCGTTCAGTTACCTTCTCTTCAAATGTAATCCTTTGGGCAATTTCGACTGGCAAACCAATTTCCAGGATCTTTATCAATACTCAGGAAATTTCTTAAACAAGTGGAAATTATAAAGAGCTCAAGATTGGGTCATCCAAATTTCAAGTCTCATCAGGTTGAAGTGAATAAAATTGGTCTGCCACTAGAAATTGCTAAACGGATTACATTTGAAGAGAAGGTAATTGAACGAAATAAGGTTCACCTACATGAGTTGGTCAACAAGAATTAAGAACCACCAAGACTTGAAAGCACCGTTGCATGACTTGAGAAATAATAGTCAGTGACATTAAGTATGAACTTATAGATGACATAATGCTAATTCCATCAGGTTGCATTTCAGGTATCGATAGGCAATTTGGGGGAACGGGTAACTTCCTCAGAATATAACCATCCCGAGTAAAATATCCTTTACCAGATAGTTTTTTTCTGGTTTCTTTCTGGTATCTTCCGAGAATTTCTGAGTAGATAATGTGTGATAGATAATGTACACATGAAGTTTTGATAGCATATGCTAATGAGCTTTCATTTTACGGGTGGACAGAGTACACAGAAGGCATCCAAGTCTAATCAGCAATTCGCTTTAATTTAATGAACAAATGTAGCCTCATGCCCTCATACCATTGCAACTAACATAGATAAACAGAGTTACTAGAAAAGCCTTATCTCGTCGGGGAATACAACTAACTAGACCATATTGCCCCTATTTTATTCAAACAAGTGCGGATAATCAAAAAGTTTATGACAAACTACAATTTAACCATGATGGTTACAGACACCTCGCAAGGCTTACATTACTGACTTTAAACTTTTCCCCTTTTTATTGATTTTTTTGAACACGGAAGTGACGGAACCATTGGCAACATTGCGTTCTTACTGACTTTGGGCAATGCATCAAAATGTTTCCTTTTGGATTTGATGATTTCATATAGAAGTGATCCCGCCTCAGTACCTGCAAATTACTTCAATGTTTAACTCAAAGCACTCCAACAAACAGGTAATTGCATGATAATATCATCTAAGAGGTAGTTAAAGTAAAATCCATATAACCACAAATCTAATCAACATGAATCAAAACATAAAGAACTACCTAATATTAATTTGATAACAGAACGTGCACCCATTTGTTCTGCCGCCTTTTTGCTCCTGGCGTGAGTACCGGTATATGTTTTACCATGGGAAACCAAAGTTGAGATGAACACTGGAACAAGACAATTTGACTGGGTAGTTGTATAAATAGGCATTTCCAAACCAATCTTCACGGCAAATACATTAAGGATGGATTTGCAATAGGTCATATCCTGCAAGAGTGACAAAAACAAATAAAAATATATAACCTGAGTTACATTGACACGGACACACACATGCATGCAACACACCTCATCTATTATTGGACATCCCTCGTCTTTGACCTTCTTCAATATCGATTACAAAGCAACTTTAGCAGCATTCTGTTCCTCCTCTTTCTTATGTAGAAATGTCTCAACCGACATATAATTTACCCCATCAACCGAAACAGAAGATCTAAATTGTGGCACAGTTCCCAAGCTTTTTAGTAGTATAGGTCGGAAGTGGCGGTTTGTATTTCGAGCATACTCTTTGCAATCGGTTCTTATGCATGCATTCATCCGAATACCTACACACATAGTACAAAATATCGAGGGAGGATATGGGTGTTTATCTATCCTCAATTTCTTGATATGTATCGTGGATGTCCAAATTGAGCCAAGTATTTGAACAATGTAAAAGTTGAGAATGTACCACTTGTGTTCATCTTGACTTCAATTAGTCCACGGGGTGTTCCGAATCAGACAAAAAAAAATCCATGTCAACAACTTTTTTGCACTGAGTTAAAAAGTAGGAACTAGACAAACAAATCAGAAGGGAAAAAGCAAAAAACCATCTCACACGGCATCTGACATCAAAACTTTGTGCGTGTGGTAGACTGGTAGGTACAATAAAGTAATAAACTTTGTACTACAGGTGAAGGAATGCTACACTTGAAGAACTACGATGTGATACTATCTCTGTACAATTTGGGAAAAACTCAAAACCAATTGTATTTGCAAATCAAATATTTATTTTTTTCTGCGACAATGTAGATTACCTGTGCGACAATGTAGTATAAGGTATATTCTATGTGCAACAGAATTCAATCTTATATACCGTTGTAATTTTTTATCCTTATATTTAAGAATTCTATCTTGTTGATACTGAGCACTGTCAGAAGTCCTAATAAGGCTATATTGGCAAGTATAACCGCTCAAACTCCAACCCACGAATCAGGTAGCTTTCAAGAACTGGTAATTGTACCAACTAACAATAAATAGGATAAGAGCACAAGAACTTTGATGTCAAGATGTTTCATTTTGATTTGGAAATGATGTATCGGCACTGGATACCCTTCTAGAATTTATGAAAGAGGATGATGGGAAGAATGTTTAGTCCGTAATGTCTCTTAAGCCGTTGTAATTCAGTTTTTTTGTGGTGCATAAGTATTTAGTTCGTGATGTAATACACACGCACCCCCTGTGATGAGTGGCCCAGATGTGAGGGCATACCATACATCTCGCGCACAGTAGATTTAGCTTTATAATAATCAAATTCTAAGTATGAAGGATCTGAAGTTATTGATAGCATACCATACGACCTGCGCACCATAGATTTAGCCAATTAGTAATCGTAAAGACTATATAAACAGGATGTATAAAACTACGTAGGATCCTACCTAAAACATAACCTAGAAGCAGATCCTCATTATCTAAACGAACCCGAAATAGACCATTGTGAAGCGATTCAGTAATTAAACCTTCATGTATCCATTTTTGTTGTAACTCATTGTTCAAACAACTATTCAGACTTGATTGTCTAATATAGAGCTCGCTTAATTGTGGAGAAAAAGATGGACTAATTTTAAACTTTTTAAATTGAATAAGCGTTTAATCGACCTATTCCTCAAAAACACTTTAGCACCAGCCAAGCTCGACCCAACATCGTCCCCACCACGTTATGTAGGCAAATCCGGCTTCGTTCAACTGAAAAGTGCACCCCTCTTGCACTCAGCGACCCATTGCTGAACCTTCAGCTTTGCAGAGTCCAGAGCGGGTTGCCACAGTGCCACTTTACCACCAGATCGTACATGGCCAGGTCGGATTTCACCCAACCAAACTCCCTCCTCAAAGCGGTATAACAATTCACCGACTTAGACTTCCTCTCATCTATCGTCTCCAACGTGGAAGACGACTAAGCCTCATCACCACTACAAACCCTCTCCTCAACTTCTTCACTTACAGTTCTCTCTCTCCATTCATTAACTTCAGCCTCACCACTCAAACTATCACTAGTCATAGACATTGCACAATCAAAGAAAGAAAGAAAGCTCAAAGTTTTAAAGTTGAAAGACGAACCTGATCAAAAAAAGTACGAGAAGTTTTTTTTTTGTTTTTTCTTCTTTCTTTCTATTTTTCCTTTTCTTTCACTCTGGATTATTTTTTCCTTTAGTTGAAAAGTGAACAAACAAAAAGCTTCTTTCTAAAAATTCAGAAACCCCTCAACTGCCCAAACATCTCGAGACAATCAAAACGTTTCGTGTTCCCAAAACTTTAAATCATTACACGCCCACATATCGCCGAAACTCCGGGCCCACGAATCCAGCCCAACAGTTCCCGCACATTCCCTAAATCCTAAATTCAAAAGAAAACAGCTGTCAGACACGTGCTTTCAAACTTTACTTTACTTTCTAAACCGTTCTTGTTCCACGCAACAGCTATCCAAAGAACAGACATAAAACGGGGCTGTGTAAGTACACTCCGTTCTACACTATAGAGCACGTGTCCAGAAAGCAGGACGTCTCACTATAGCTCGTCCCACAACATCAGATCGTATCAATGACCCAAAACCCATAAGTTGGCCGGACCCTTTTTATTTTTTAAAATCCAACTTTTACCCTTTCTTGTTAATAAACAAAATTACGGATGAGAAAACCCAAAACCCCTTTCTTCTCCAACCCAAAATTACGGATGAGAAAACCAACAGACGACATGTTTGCAAACGGACTGTATATCTCATCAAGTCATAAGATTTCGCTCTCGAACGAAAGAAAACTAAACATGTGTTAGAATATTTTGTTTCCTAGTGCCTACTTTCTTAGAAGAAATAAAGAGTAGCATAATAAGTGCATATCTACCATTCTCTGCAACTACAACTTCCACCTTCGATTCTTGAACAACCAACTCATTACTTTCATTTTGTATTTACTACTGCCTAGTCCATTAACATGTTTCAATATCCATGGCCAAAAGAAAAACTTGAGCAATAAACTCTAGGTACTTCAAGCCCTCATTGCAGGACCCAACTTGCAACATCACGACTCCTTTTCATCACTCTAATTCTCTTGAGCCTGCAACACTTAATTTACACTAATACTGATCTTAAAGATTACACTCCATTTTCGTGTGGTTTGTGATGTAACTAATAACTAGATTTGTATTCAATCTTGTCCATAATATTAATCTATTTTTCTTAACAATATTTGATAATCAAAAAAAGATTTTGATATTATGAACAATCTCCAAAAACAGGTTTGTTAGTTTGTTACCGTGTTTCAATATTATGATAATCAAAACAGATTTTTAGTCTTTGATATGATAATCAACCGATCGACCAAACTCTAGAACAATTGGACTCTCGAACAATGATTGTTCATAGTCATCGCCTATGAACATTCTTTGTTCATATCGCGAATTGGACTATGAGCGATTGATTGTTCATAGTTGCTAGCATACTTATGAACAACGAGTGTTCTGTGTTCGTAGTCCATACTGTACTATGAACAATCAATGTTCATAGTCATGAGCTATGAATATTTTTGTTCATACTACAATTGGACTATGAACAATGATTGTTCATAGTCATGAGTTATGAACATCCATTGTTCATACTCTAGTAGGTATTAGTATGTATGAACAATCATTGCCCATACTTTACAATAAGCATGAACAATGAGTGTTCATACTCCAATAGGTATGAACAATGAGCTCGCATGTTTTGTATATGAACAATGATTGTTCATACTATATACACACCGGGTCGGGGTATACTTGACCTTTCATCTACCGTGTCCTTGAGTGATTATGAAAAAAGCATGAGTTTGGGAGTGATTATTTCACTTGATATGAAAAAAGATTTCAGTCTCTGTCTGTTTAAAAAGCGACATCAAAAGAGTTCGCAACGCTCACGGATGATAAAGAATGACTTCGTGGTCCAGGAACAGAATGTCAATGTTATGTTCATTGTTCTTGTTATAAGTCCAACCTATCATGCTTGCTTTGTTCACTAAATAACACTCACCAAAATAATAATGGATCTGCATTAATAACTAAAGGCATTCAACTATATGCAACACTCTTAAATTCCGCCAATTCAAGTATCATCCACATTTGAGTTACTCAAAATACCTTTTGCACATATTACATATTTACATTACAAAATGCAAACTTCTAGCAGAGACAATCTGCTTAACAAAATGCACACTGAGACAATGCCCTACAACTTCAACCCTCTCCGCCTCTTGCACAGCCAGAAGTTTGTCATAGCAACCTCCAGCTCTTTCTTGTACAAGTCGGAGATAGTTACCATCTCCCTCAGCTTCCTGTACATGGGCAAAACCTGACAAACCACAAAATAAGTCAGATCAGAAAGATACTTTCAAAGCATAAAGAAAACAAACTCAGATCGGAAGGACACTCACAAAGCGTGTTCATCCCTATTGGAGCTATGAACAATGGATGTTCATAGCTCATGACTATGAACAATCATTGTTCATAGTCCAATTGTGATATGAACAAAGAATATTCAAAGCTCATGACTATGAACATGGATTGTTCATAAATGCGTATGATATAGTACAAACCCCGGTCCTACCGATCCACGTCTTTCAAAAAATTATCCCAACACAAATCAGGGCCAACATGTAGAACACATATTAAGGTGTGCAAACCATCAAACTTACTAAGATCCAGGCTAGAAACCAAGCTGCAATCACACCCATACAATTGGTTCAAGGTGTTCAAGTGTGCTAACTAGTACTACGCAGCACAGATCGTCAGACAACAATTCAGTCAAAACAAAAGCCATCAAATGCATACTTCAAGACGACTTCAACAAGTAATTTAAATATTTCTACTTACAAAATCGGTCGATATCGAGGCTCCTGTGTTATCCAGGAAAACGACCTCAGTATCCCCATCAAAAATAATATTGTATCAGTATGAAGAACAAACAGCTGTTTAAATATTGTTCAATACATCCCAACAAGACAATCACAAAGCACAACTTTATAAAAAATGTTATAAGAGAATGTTTGAAAAACAAAAGTTTGTGCAAAACGTGATTAAGAAACATTTGTCAGAGATTAAGATGTGTATTGGACAATTTGGACTCTGGGTTGCTCGTTCCATTGCCAATTCACTAAATTAATGCAAGTTCAAACAAGTGCCAAAATTAGCTATAAAAACAGGATTCAGAGTACACTCCAGAGCATCATAAACATACTCTGACTTGTGTTTACAAGAGAAAAAAAAAAATCTCTTTGCATTTACTGTATGACAGGAATATCCTTGCTAGTTCGCCAATCTCAATTCTTATTACTTAATTAAGATAGCTTGTTCTAGAACCCATCGGTCCCTCGTTCACTTTGTCTTTGTAAAGGCATTTGGTGTTCTTTTGTCACAACACAAGTGATAAAGCTCACCGCCCGAAGCTTGATATCGCCTTTGGTTCCTACCTTAAACCGACAAAGCACTTACCATATTCTTGCATTTTAATGCTATTTACAGAGCACTTAACAAAAACTAGTTAATACCATTTCTGACATATTCTAATACATTCTGCAATTTATGACAGTATATACACATACACAAAATAGATATTAAAGCCAAAAAACCCTATCAGTACAAGGATAGTTACGAAAGGTCTAAATCCATAACATTTTTTGGAACCCTTTTATACCACTTCACGATCCTTGGTTCCATTATAGTTGCCCAATCCCAAGCTTCTATTCATGCAAATGACTCCCACCCTAGAGCAAGTGGCGGAATAGGACTATCATCTTCAAGCACGAGTTTCACAAAATGTGTGCCTCCTCCAATGTGGCCTATTGCCGCTTATCCGACACGAGTTGGATCGGGAGCAGTCCACAAAGGAAAGTATGACATACATTCTTTCTCTCCAATGACGACAAGGACACACTAAAAGTATTAGCGACTAAAAATCCCATTGAAGGAAGTTCAAACCATTCTTTGGGGTTCATCGATATGGGGCGTACATCGTAGATTTGTCTTGATCGCTTCTTTTCGTTCTTCTCCACTCATCATTGAAGTATAATCTGCCTCATGGGAAATCAACTCTCTGTCAACATAAGAGCCCTCCACAAGAATCCATGCATCACCTCCATTAGACCCTAAGCATCGTGCAATCGGCGTTAAATCCACAATGTCCATTCGGTTCAACATCTTGCCAATCCACAATGAAGTCTCGATCAATGGATTTAAGTCACGTAGCCCATCATCCCATTTAGACCCAATTTCAGGTAAATCTACAAACACTTGAATATGAGTTCTTCTTGGTTTTCTTTTTGCATGGTACCAACTTCTTGGCTTTACTATTCTTGCTTTTCTTGAGTTACAATTTGTTCCTCAACCTGTTTGTGCAGACTGAAAGTCGGGGAAGGCTCTCTATTTGTGTCCCTTTTATCTTTACAAGTCTTCACACCAATTTTATTCCAGTGGCCTACCCCTCACATTGGTGTTGACCGGAGGCTCTCGCCCGAAAGTTGCCTTTGGATCACCTAGTTCTACACACTTTTTCAGCATCAAAACCTTTTGTTCATCCGGATTTAATCAAACTTCTTACGAACTGCGGCAAGCTCGGGCTGAATATCAAAGGACCCATTAGGAAGATCAATCGGAGTGCTACTAAGCTGTCTCCACCTAGGGTGTATCAAAGATAAGGGGATGCTTCCCCTACCAATTAGAACAATTTCACATAACTCATGCGCACAAGGAAGCCCATACATACTCTTATAAACACAACGACAACGAATTTCATCTGTCCCAACTCTAACAGACCTTATTAGCTCTTTTGCTATCAAATCCAATGCATCTCTAGAAATGTACCCTCTAAGTTGCACATATGTGTTTTGTTTGTAACGATGATCCCAAAGATTCAAGCTCCTATTAAAAGAACTTTCAATTTCTGTCACTTGGTTTGTCAGGAGATTATTAATCAAATTAAAGTTTAGGCAGAAGTTACCATTATTGCTAGAACGCAAATGCCTCTTCAAAGAGGAATGCATACTTTCAATTCGGTTACTGCTCGAAGTACCAAAATGCATATGGAGATCTATCCAAGCTGAGACAAACCTTTCTTTGTACTTCGAAAAGCCATCGGTCTTCTATGTATTCCACAACACCATAATGATCTCCGTACTTTCAAGTTTAAAACAACGAGGGTGTTCCAAGTACTCAACTTCAAGACGAGTTGTTATCACTGTTTCGAACATAAACATAAATTGTTCATACTCAACAAATTTCTCAAATGTTTTTTTGGCCTTTGTCTCGATGTTCCTCCTGATGTGAACTCGACACAAGAAGTGTGCGACCAGGAAACACTATAGCTATCGTGATTCATAAGTGCCAACTCACAATCGGTCATAATTATCTTTACGTAAGTAGCTTTGTAGTCCGTAATATCACGCAACCTCTTCAAAACCCATAGGTAAGAACCTTCTTTCTCAATCTCCAAATACCCAAAAGCAATACGTAATGTCTTCATCGTGGATGTGAACCCAACAACTTCAAACAATGGCATCTTGAAGACATTCGCCTTGTAACGTGCAATCCATGACAATGACCTCGGAAAACACTTTGCCAAATGAATTGATTGGGGATGTGGAAACAACAAATCTCTACATTCACCATTCTTTGGATTATCCCTATGAAACTCGCGGTACCCAAATTCTTCTAAATTTCTTAGAAATTCTTGTATTTGGTTTCTTCCACTCAACCGAACCAACCGATTCTTGTGACGATAATTGTATAAAGTGCTTTTGTTTGAAAAATTATTGTCATCTCTCTCGCTTCAAGAGGGTAAAATTTCACGCGGTTTAACACCACTCAAAGACAAATCCCTGAACAATCAATTTTTCTTCAGCTTTTAACCTTCCGACGAATGCACGACCAATAAGATGCTCCCCAATAGTATGATTATGAGTTCCACACATAACACTCAGTATCCATCCACCTTCGTTTCGTAATTTCCCTTTCAACACAAATGGACAGCCACATTTCTTCGAACTGGATTGCCTATATTCTTTGGTTTTTGTTCAATATTTTCGCTTTACGGATGGTCTAAATTTTCCACTCCTTTCGTAACTCAAGAAAAACTCTAGGTCTTAAGCCCAAGTCCCGAATTATCGGACCTTGATATCACAACCACAACTCCAACAAATATACATACCAACGGCCGAACACCATCGGATCAACGAGTGACGATCTTCAAGACCAAGCGTAAACCCTTGATCTTAGATACTATTGACGAAAATTGTTTTTTGCTAAGTTATTGATAAAATAAATAAAAAATACAAGCTTTAAAATTATATTATTACCTCAATTGTTGTAAATGATTCGGTCATATCGGGATAGCTAATTTCAACATTGTTGTAAAGTTCATCATCGAATAATAATTTGATTGCAGTAGTGTTAAAGTGACTCCATGTCACTTTTAACACTAATCAAAGTTATCATTTTGATTTTGGCGGAGAATTTATCTTGAACGTTGCTTCCAACGACATGAGTCCATTCTTAAAGTGAAAATTTGGTGGGAATAACAACAATTTTGTGGGTGACTCAAGACTAACCTAAGAGAACAACAGAGGGAGGGGGAGAAATTTCAGAGAGCATGAGTGGTAGGAGTGTTCGTGGAGTAGTAAGTACGGTGAAGAGCTCGTTTGAATTACAACGGGGTGTGGAGAAAGTTATTTAAGGTTATAATGGTCATATTAACAAAAAATGGGGTGTGGAGAGAGTTGAGAGTTATTTAAGGTTATAATGGTCATATTAACAAAAAATGGGGTGTGGAGAGAGAGAGAGCAGCACCAGTTTTTTTTGGAATAAATTTGCCGTGTGTAAAGAGACAATCGGGGTGTGACGAGTATTACTCATAAGTTAATATTTCATAGAGTACAGAGTACGTGACCTACTACCCGGTATTGCATTGTAAAAAGCATGGATATATGTTATAAAAAATGTCATATATCATACTTTATGGATGGTACAATAAAACAATTGTTTAAGAGGATAGTATGTCAATAAGAGTTTTATACGTTGGGTCTCATAAGCGTAGCAATCACAATTAGATATATGTCATACTCGAATATTATGTTACTTTTTATAATATATGCTAGTATGAGTTTTATACAGTTGGTAGTATGTCATAAGTTCTACAATCACTGATATATATGATACTATATGTCATACTCAAATGTTATGTGAATCGCTGATAGATATGACACTATATATGTCATACTCGAATGTTATGTCAGTTTTTATAATATATTCGTTTGGTAGTATATCATAAGAATCACAGATAGATATAACACTATATTTGTCATACTAGAATGTTATGTTAACATATGACATATTCCTCTGCAAGTGCTCCAACCTTCTGTTATGTTCATAGTCCAATTGTGGTATGAACAAAGAATGTTCATAGCTCACGACTATGAACAATCATTGTTCATAGTCAATTGTGGTATGAACACTTATTGTTCATAGCTCAACACTCATTGTTCATAGCATTGAGTGTTCATAGCTACCGAACTATGAACAATCACTGTTCATAGCTACCGAACTATGAACAATCATTGTCCATAGTCGAATTGTGTATGAACAAAGAATATTCATAGCTCATGACTATGAACATTGATTGTTCGTAGTACGTACAGTATACAGAAACATACCGGAAAGTAGAATTGTTCATAGTTCGGTTGCTATGAATAATGAGATGTTCATAGTCCCTTTCTCCCCACGCATTACAATCAAGAATTGGTTTCTTAATCTCATTACTGTAATTAGTACTAATCAGGCAAGTCCTCATCATACGAGGAGGAACCAGCAGGTATATTCGCAATAATTTTAGATCTTCCGACCTCCTAGGAGTTATGTCATATAATTTTAGATACTCACTGATAGATATGACACTATATATGTCATACTCGAATGTTATGTCACTTTTTATAATATATGTCAATTAGAGTTTTATACGTTTGGTAGTATACTACAATCATAGATAGATATGACACTATATTTGTCATACCAGAATGTTATGTTACTGTTTATGGCATATTCCTCTGTTCGGCGCTGTAAGAACGAACAGATCCATTTATGAACTGACATATGTCTGCTGATGGTCTTGTCTCATGGTGAGGGACAACCCCAACATCCCAACAATAAGAAACAAATGTAATATACAAACAATGCTTGTCAATATAGCGTAGATAGAATATTGCTCTATTTCATTGATTAAACCAAAGAAAATAAGAAAATAACACCATAGATACCGCTACAAAATAATTTAGAAGCCAATCTTGAAATCTTCACCATCAGGCGATATTACAAAAAGAGATGCTTACAAAAATCTTGTTAGAAGATTAGCAACAAGTGCTCTAAAGCTTAGCAAAGATTGTACTCCTCTTTCCTAACGCCAACCATCCGTATCTGGAAAAAGACTCTCCGTCGTCACTATAAAACTTTCCAACATTGAATTTCTCCTAAACCTTCCTCCCAACCTCATCCACGGAAATGCTATAAGTTCAACAGAGAAAAATAGTCACTTTAATGGTACAATCTAAGTTTAGTTTACTCCCTACTAGAAAAAAATTACGCCGGTAAAAATTGTGTCATACCTTCCAAATCGGGACACCTACACTTTGTGTGCTCGTAGATCGACACTTGCTACATTGCTTGGTCTTTCGAGATCCTCCCGCTTCATTACCAACTTCCACTACGCCCACCAAACAAGCAACATTACTTTGAACCCCATGAAAATAACAAACAAGAAACATTTTCTTGCGTTTAAAAGAAGATAACGCGCGAAAAAAATTATCACTTACATCCAAGATCTCTATTTAACCCGTCATCATCCTCACTCACATCGGCAACTCCTACAAAGACATTTCGACATAGTTGCGCTTTTAGCACTTGGACTCGTAAAAAAGGTGCACCACAAGAAAGATATTGACGAATACAAATCAGAATCAACAAACTTTTGTAACTATTTAATGTTAACGGACAAGTGAAATATGGCAACGGTATAAGAAACTTACCCCATCGTTTGGATGCAAAAGTGGACATGTGGGCCTTGTGTGCCCGACGATACCACGATGGCCACACTTTTTTTTCTTGTCTCATTTCGACCTTTCAATCTACTACGTTTATGCGGCCTACCTTTCGATTTTTTACGTGTGGTGGATCATTAACAAATGGACGATGGGCGGTTTTAGGTGGGGTGAAAGGCATCTCTACCTCGGCGGTGCCTTTAGAAGATGGAATGCCATCCATTGTACCACTTTCTCGGTGGAATATAAGGCATTTCAAAGGGAACTTGTGGACTGCCGCCTTCGAAGCTCTAGAAAAAAGATGATAACATGGATTTAAAAACTTCACTGTTTTTGGCTGTTTGAGAGGCCCACAAACATATCTTCTTGCATTTCCCTATAAGCTCATTGTGACGAATAATGGAAGCAGCCTGCGAAGAAAAACTTGGATCATTATTTGGAATGACAGATTTAGCAACTCGTGTCCATCTCCTTAAAAAATAGCTCTGGGGTATTTCACGAAGGTCCTCGTGTTTGTAAACTGAAATGATATATGTCTACATGGAAATCCAAACGACTGAAATAGCCCACATGAACATCTAGCATCCTGCTCTAAAAGGTTGTATTCCACACTCATCTTTTTTGTTTCGATGATGGCGGTGATGGTGTATACACTAATATTGTCACCCACATCACGTTTATCTTCTACAAAGTGTACATCGATTCCTCCCCAGAATCGCTTCATAAAAGCAAGAAAAGCAACTCGAAAGTATAGATGGATTCGCACCGCTTTGCATATTCAATTAAGTGGCTACCAATGAAAGGCTTCGTCGTTGCGATCCTTACCTCTTCTTCAGGTGCTCGGTGACGGATATTTGCAACCGCCAATTCCATTTTCCCAAATAGCTCAAACAGCCGCGATCCCAGGGCTTAACATGATGTCTTATAACAGAGTTAATAGACTTCGAACGTTGGTTGCTTCGCGAACCGCCAAAGAACTCAACATGAAGATACGATTCGCCCACTTTCGCCCGTTTCTTTCAGACTCCTTCATCACCCACGTGTTATGACTAACTTCAGATTTTTCCACTAGTCGTCTCCACCTTTCTTGAACTCTCCCCGAGAACATTTCATAAACATAATAGAGCTTAACTCTATTGCAAATCTAGGGATTTTGACATTGGTGATGCAATTTTTCAATACGCGTGCCAAAAGCTGCGGCCGTGTGTTCGAATCTGGAAGAATAGATTTCAAGCTTTTACTTAATCACCTGCGTCACCATCAAGAATGATCGATTTAGGGTGTTCACCACACATCGTCAATAAATGATTTCAATACCCACTTATAAGTGTCGCCGCACTCACTTATGATCGAGCAAAACCAAAAACTATAGTCCGTAGGTGGTTGTTGATTCCAAGCAAACACAACGACGGCATCTCCGGTAATCGATTGCTCCCCGACGTTGAATCAAACAACAACACATCACCAAAGCTCTGAAGAATCCAAAGCGGGAGGTGGAATCCACCAAAACAGCTGACAAATTAACTGCCCACTCGCATTTAACTCATAGTTGTAATGAAATAAAGGATCTAACTTCACCTTGTCCTCTAAGTTGGCAAGCGGTGTCAAGGCCGCCGCCATCAATCTGTGACTTCTCCTCTCTTTTCCCATTTTGTTATACAAGTCTTTTTCAGTAAAACCAACATTAAGGAAACCTCCGCCTATATGTGCATAGTGACCCATCACTTGGCATTTACTTAACACCGACATCATTTAGGCATGTAGCAAATTCAACGCTTCTCGACTCACATTTCTATGTGACCGAAGAAACATTGAACTTGGATACCGCATAAGTGGATGTGTGTGTTCCCCAATAAACTCTTTCCACGGTCAAAACTTTGTTTTCGTAATCAAAACAACAACAATGCGGGCTTTACAATTGAACCTAGTGGCCTGTCTGGGTGTTCTTTTGGGTGTCATCGATTGGAGTTTATCTGCATGTCGTTGACCTTGGGATGAACACACAAATCTCCGCTTAATAGTAACTCCATTTGGATGAATTCTATAAACATCCCATTTAACACCGGAAGCCAACCGATTTGGCATACTCATTATAAATAGTGTAGGCCTCGTCCGAGGTCTTGAACCGCATAGATAAAAATGTTGTTTTGTCTTCTATATAAGCCCTATATGTATCAGACTCTTCAGCATCGCTATCACTACTGTCAATATTTTCATTCTCCATCAGGGAAACAGTTGATTCCACATCTAGAGAATCACTTTCATCATACCCAAAACTTTCAAAACATAGACTTTTAAGAAACTCTTCGTCATCATCGAGCCTTATTCGATTAAATCATATAGGAGCTTCTACCAAAAAATAAAGAAAACTTTTTTTAGTACAAAACGACCTAAATATGAAAAATTCTAATGTACCTTAAAGAGAAGAGGAAAGATTAAATCGACTTCATTGATTGGATGATAAACTAACCTCAATGTTCGAACGATTCAAGCCGTGTAGTGTTGTTGGTTCTTTGTCGCTTTTTTGCTCTACTTCCTCTTTGTAAACTTTAGAGAGTGAAAAGAAGTAAATGATTGACCATGAATTTAAGAAGAGGTGAAAGGGGTGAGAATATTTGGTATGTAATCTAATTGAGAAGAATAGAAAATACGATAAAATTGGGGATGAATGAAAATATGTGAAATGCCAACGCTACCCTTAGGTGGGCACTTCGGCTACCAGTTACGGGTTGGAAAATATGTGGTCAGGAATTGTGCGTAGCCATACATCACGCGCACTGAAGACATGCTTTTATATATATATATATATATATATATAACGAACTATAGAGCCACGTATATACCCAAACAAAACAATTGCACTATAAGACAAGTGTCCAATTGTTTAAGTCATCAAAGTCACTCGCGTAGCATCAGAGTTTTCACCCAAAAATATTTTAAGAGGAATAATGGATTCTTGCTGCGGAAGTAATAGTCCGATGATTTCAATGCAAGAAGCGCTTGAGATAGTATTAAGCGTCGGTCTACGCTTAGAAGCCGTGACAGTGCCACTTCAAGACTCGCTTGGGAAAATTCTTGCTCAAGATATCCATGCTCCTGACCCTTTACCTCCTTATCCCGCTTCCATCAAGGTAACCAACACCTCTTTTTTTAATTCTGCTTCAGTGGTGGTCATGTAATTTTTCTTTGGGGTTGGGCAGGATGGTTATGCAGTGGTTAGTTCGGATGGACCAGGTGTATATCCTGTGGTTATGGAATCAAGAGCTGGAAATGATGGATTTGGAGTTACTGTTACTCCTGGCACTGTTGCTTATGTCACAACTGGAGGTAAATTGTTTCTCCATTCTGTTACTTGGAACAGCTAAATTGTGTGCGTGCCCCATATATATCTGTTTAGATGTTTTTTGCTTTTTCTCAAGTTTCATACTACTGATTCTACGCTAAGAATTTTTTCGGATTTGGACTTCCACACTGCATGCTACAAACCTACAACTAACCTTCTCGGCCACTTTCCTCCAAATAGCTTTAGACTTGCTTCTCGCTCCCAATACAAAACCCAACATAAGGATTTTCAAAATTTGGTAGGTTCAAAGAGTTTTTCTTTGCTTGGGCATGTGCTACTCCATTGTTTAGGGGGATGATTTTTTATTTTTTTATTTTATTTTATTTATTTATTTTTGGTTTGTGCGTGTGTGTGTGTTATTTCTGAAATGAGCGAGCTATTGTAATTTGGGGATTTGGTGGACTTTGAGTGAGTTGAGTTGCTTCTTGCTACTTCGACCCTAGAACATTGTAATCTGTTTTTTGATAATTATGCTAGTAACAATAAGTGAATTCAGCGTAGAAAAAAAAAAGATTAGATAGCCCCTTCTCCATCTAAGCCTTAGACATCAAGAAGAGCCTCATTGTCATCTTACTAAGACCTTGGTACAAATAATAAACAAGAAAGGTGAAAGACGATCATCTTTCCTCATACCCTTGGAGCTTCGAAAGTAACCATGTGGGACGTCGTTGATTAGTTTAGAGAACCTTTGAAATATATACCCTCAGCCATCTTCTCCATACTCCTCCGAACCCCATCTGTTCCATGAAAAAATCAAGGAAACTTAACATGTCAAAGCCCAAGTTGTAGTTGGGAATGCTTCTATGGTGGAATGATTGAACTTCACCCAAATGTTGGCACTTCAGTTAAGTGGAAATGGTTCTTGGATCATGTGAAGACAGCAATTTTTTTGGGCTGTCTGGAAGAGAGGAACAGTATAATTTTCAAGCTTTAAGTCCACACAATTTATCATTGATCAAATCATCATTAGCATCAAGGAGTTGTGGGTTTTGGCTGTGGGAAGCCGAACACTAATATAGTAGCTTTGAGGCTTGTTGTATTGTTTGTATAATGTTCCTCGAGATTGTTGTGTCTACTTCTAGCACCTTAGTGAGAGGTCACACTCCTTATAAGGATGTTGGGCTCCTTTTTGTGTGTGGCTTGTTCTTAACTAAATTATTGCTTTTGATTCAAGTTCACAGCTCCCATAGTTATCAGATACTGGGTGGCTAGGCTTATGGAGTTATAGGAAACGGTGGCCATTATAGTAGCCCGGAAAGTGTGTCCTCTTTGTAGTCAGTCTTGTTGGATTATTGATGAAAATTTTATTTAAAGATTACACCTAAGTAATGCACGATGCAGTTTTTAATTTTCTTTCTGTCAATACTTTTTCCTCCAGGACCAATTCCAAATGGTGCTGATGCTGTTGTGCAAGTAGAAGATTCTGAAGAAATAGCCGCATCTTTTGGTGAACCAAAGCAAGTCATAATATTGAAGCAAGCTAGCCGCGGACTTGATATTCGACCAGTGGTATAATTCATTGATTGCTCACTTTTTATTGACCATTAACGTTCTATGCTTATTAAAAAAAACCCAACTGCTACAAAGTTACAAAGGTTCAGTCCACTTTGCATGGTCT
This sequence comes from Coptis chinensis, assembly GCF_015680905.1. Lineage (NCBI taxonomy): Eukaryota > Viridiplantae > Streptophyta > Magnoliopsida > Ranunculales > Ranunculaceae > Coptis > Coptis chinensis. Next base: position 53,044,582 of record NC_141456.1, on the reverse strand, counting down.
AGAGTTGAACATTTTTGGCACTTCTTCTTTCCAAACAGTCCGCATGATAGCTATTACAACGTTTTTAAAAGTCTGACTTGTGGCTGAAGAGGAGGGATCTGGTATCATTACACTAAGACATCCAAGATAATGATTTTATCATTGAATTTCCATGCAAGAAGATTTGGTGCAAAAGGATGCCTTCTTCTGGTGGCTTGCTATCTCAAGAGAATCCAATCAATGGAAAACTTGAGTATGAAAAACTTTGAACATTTGAAACCTCTGTTTATTGTTCTGTTCATCTGAATAAGACGTTAATCACTTTCAAGAAACGTGGCTGGTTGAAGGCTATCTTTCTTTTATCCTTTTTGAATACCTTGGGTTTCTCTTAATTCTATGACCGGTACATGGGGTAATTCTATTAAATTCACTCACCCAGTCTCTATGAAGTTTGGGTGATTAGTGGAGGATGATATTCCAAAAGTGGTGGTTTGCCATTGTGGAAGAAAGGACTAGGAGGATTTTTGGTCAATAATAAGAGATGCACCGAATCATCCTAGACATTAGACATCAAGAAGTCCTCTTTGATTGGACTTTCAGAAGTGCTTTGTTTAGAGGTTGAAATATCCTGACCTTGTTTTTAATTTGGATTTTCTTGTGATTGTAATATTGCTAGTAGTTTTGGGTTCTGTTCTATTAGACATCGAGTAGTGGCTTGCTAAGAAAGCAATACGTGGGGTGGCAAATGCTGACTGGGGTAAGTGGTGCTAACAGATGGGATGTCCTAATTACCATGTAGAATCCACCCCCCCCCCCAAGGATTCTTTTTAACACCAACTTAAGGTCCCAACGTTAGGATTCCTTCCTTTTCTTTTTTATACAGGAATTCCTTTTTGGAGTATCGACATTATCTCCAATACTAATCCTGTGTTTACCTTGGTACTCCTAACCGTCCACTCATCCCCAGTCCCCCCCTCCCCCCAGTATGATCTCTTATAGAACAAGCATATCCCTTTATTTTTAGCTGTACAATAAGATTTCTCACCTTTGTTTTGATATAATCCTCATAAATCTTAAATGTTCCCTGAAGTGTTGATATTGTACTAGCATTACCGAATGCATTGTTTTCTTTATCTTACTGTTGTTATCTATATGAACGTAAGTAAATAAAGAAGTAGAATGAATAGAACAGGTTTTTTGTCCATTTTCTTCTAGTACAAAGTCTAAAATCCTTAATATGCAATTCCCTGGTCAGGGGTGTGACATTGAGAAAGACATCATAGTATTAAGGTCTGGAGAACTGGTCGGCCCTTCTGAGATTGGACTACTTGCCACCGTAGGTGTCACAATGGTGAAGGTATGTTTTAATTTTAGTTTCAACTAATTTATCCTTATTATTTAGGTGTTTGTGTAGGTCTGTATTTTGGATTCTTAACCTTCTCTGATATTCATTGATTCATAGCTTCCAGTTAATTTTCTTCTCATAGGTATATCCTTGTCCGACCATTGCAGTGCTTTCTACCGGAGATGAGCTTGTAGATCCATCAACTGAGAACCTAAGTCGTGGACAGGTACTACACTGGATAAGAAATCAGTGACTGGATTTTGTAGGTAACTTTGGTAGTTCTACAGCCAACTGTACTTGAATTCTAAACGTTTAGACACCGAATTTGATGGATCCAGTTTGGCAGACTAAAAAAGGGACTTCATAATTATTCAAATATGCTAGTGGGTGCATGCAGGGAGAAGATACACCATTTGATGACCCCAGTTAAAATGACAATACTATTCCTGAAAGGCCAGGAAATAACAACCTCACGAGTCACGATACGACAATTGCAAGCCAAAGGTAAGTGGAAGGCACAATGGAAATTTTACCAGAAGCCTTTCCCATCTAGAAATCTAGTCATCCTAGATCTCCTCTAAAAGTGTATTAGAGTACTTTTGGCCAGTGGAAATAGAATCACCACACGTAGGTAATAATATAGAATCACCACATTCTTTCAAATTAGGAAAGGAAATTATATGGCCCATCCAGGAAAACCTTTTTGATCACCTTAAACTCGGAAGGGTTTGAGTATTCGATTTATTGATTCTGATACTTTAACTGTTAAGACGGTATTCATCGATTGACATTCAAACCTGCGTTAGTTTACAAATGATTCTGGGTGATCCTATTTTTCCCCTTCTGTAAACACTTAATAAAACAGAGAGGGAGGGACTGTGGGCAATGGGAAGGGGTTTAGTTGATGAAGCCCAGCCAATAAATTTGCAGTGTGGCATATAGGTGAACCATTGTTACAGACTAGAAAAGATGTTGCTGTACCACTTATTTGCCTTCTTTAAGAACATAGATGATTATATGTTGTGCAGATTAGGGACTCCAACCGTGCAATGCTACTGGCAGCTGCAGTGCAGCAGCGTTGCGAAGTTCTTGATTTGGGTATTGCTCGTGATGATGAAGAGCATCTAGAGACGGTTGTTGTTGGTTCCATTTCCTCTGGGATAGATATTCTTTTAATATCTGGAGGCGTTTCTATGGGGGACAGAGATTTTGTGAAACCTTTGTTGCAAAAGATAGGGACTGTACATTTTGACAAGGTATATGATGTATTCCTCTCTCTTTGAGAATTGTTTCATTTGATCTGTCAAAAAGCTTAGTTCCTTGAAGGATAATCAGGGTAAGGATTGATTCTTGAGTAGTAAAAAGTTTTAAGTCTCATACTTCCATAAAAAGAAGTAATGAAGAACAGCTATTTGCTTCATTATCCATTTTAACTTTTTTATACTTAAATATGCCTTATTGTACTATCTACTGGACTGTAATTGTAATTTGATCGCTCCAGGTTCTCATGAGACCTGGAAAACCAGTTACATTCTCAGAGATTGTTGTTAGATCGACAGACAAACAGACAACTAAGAAGATTCTTGCGTTTGGTTTACCCGGAAACCCTGTGAGCTGTTTAGTCTGTTTTCATCTCTTCACAGTTCCCGCCATTCGCCATCTTTCTGGATGGACAAACCCTCGGCTATTGAGGTTACAGAAAGTTTTGTAACAACAATTTTTTTCTCTATCTTTGGAGCTACCTAATTCTTTTGTATTAGGACTGAATATTTGCACCTTCTATATCTGTTGTCTGAAGTAATCGAAACAGACTTTAATCTGCTTCTCTTTGTACAGGTTAGATGCCCGCCTTGTGCAGCCTATTAAAACAGATCCAGTCCGACCAGAATATCATCGTGCTACCATTAGATGGGAAGTCAATGATGGATCTGGTACCCCAGGGTAAGATATTGAACTTTCTATATCTTTAAATGTGTACCTACATTACGTTATATAGGGTGCTTGTTTTTTATTTGTATATTCATTTATACATTTCAGTTTCATTGCCGAGAGCACTGGCCATCAGATGAGCAGCCGGCTACTGAGTATGAAGTCTGCAAATGTATTGTTGGAGCTGCCAGCAACAGGTGGCATAGTAGCTACCGGAAAATCTGTATCTGCAATTGTAATATCTGATATAGGCTGCCTTCCTGTAAACCAGATTTCTTTAAATTCCACTCCAGCTGTCACTTGCAGTCCCAGAGATCCACAAGCTCCGGCCGAATCTCAAGACGTTGCTGTTAGAGTAGCCATTCTTACAGTGAGTGATACTGTTGCATTTGGTTCAGGACCTGATCGGAGGTACACTATTTCTTTTTCCCTTCTATTAGTTGGTATTTATTATCATAAACTTAAGTTGACCCATGCTAATTGTCTGTAAGTATTGCTGAGACCATGAAACTGTGGGGATAATACTCTTGTACTCATTAAAGTTTTTTGACGTTTCTAACACACAAATGCATTTATATATAAGTTCACGCTCGCTGTGCTTGACAGACTCGGTTTTGTTTCAGAAATTAGTTTTGTTAAACTTTTTCAGTACTTGTGAATTCCGACGCTTAAATTGTGTTTCAACAGGTTAGATCAAAGAAATGACAATTTTTTGGAGAAGGATACCAATTTTCTTAAGACCGCATAAGCTTTATGGTCCTTGGTCTACCTTAACGTGTGTTCTAAACCAAATAAACAAAATGGTATACTGAGTTTAAAAAATCATTAGTTTACTCTTTTCACATGCAAATTGCTAGATTTAAAACAGTAGAATCGTTGGAAAAATTGGTTGTTTTGAGGAATTATAGAACATAAATAATGACAATGAAGGTGCAGTTAAATTACGTCAAAGACAAGCGCCTCAGAGGCCTATATCTATGGTCACCTGTTTATAGTGGAAATTTCAAAGTTGAATTCCTCGACCTCCCTTGGATTCACTAGTGGTTAGTGACTAAAGTTAAAAGGGTTTGATTCCCATGAGAAGTGGTATGTAAAATGAGTAAGCACAAATTATATTGATTGACTGTGAGGAAGTAGGCACTGAAATCTCGTAGTAGGGAATCGGTTTCTTATTTCTCTCTGTAGACGTGGCAAAAAATTCTTGCCTCAGTTGACATCAAGTGTCCAACCAAGTTGGACACTGTAATTTTCCCTTAAGAAGTTAACTATATCAAATTATCTGTTTCTTTATTCCCCCCTTTTGGTAATAACTCGGGTAAGACTTTTATTTCTCCAAATAATTTTCCCATCGAGATCAGAAAAATTTTCATGTTTTAGAATGCTTTCAAGATGATCACTATTAAAATATGGACATCCAACTCAAGACCAATTGGTGATGAGTGGAGCGGCGCCAATTTATATACTTACTGGCTAGGCTTTAAACTCTCAATGTGGGATTAATATTCTCAACACGCCCCCCTCACGTGCAGCATGATTTAACCCTAACACTTGGACTTTGATTAATAGGTGACGTGGAGCACAAACTTGCCCTTTGAGCCAAGGAAATAGCCTATTTTGATACCATATTAAATAAGCTATGAAGCACGGATACGTCTGTATGGGTGAATTATCCTTGTCCGATACGTATCTGACACGGATATGCCCCGATTCGCCTCGGATACGTGTCGGATACACGATTTGGAGTATCCGATTTTTTAATTAATTTTTTAATTTCCGATACGCATACACGGGGGACATGCAGGAATAGTAATCTCACAAAATTTTTTTGGAACTTCAAAAAAAAAAAACAAGTGAAATAAGATCCAAGATAAGAAGAGATGCAAAAGAATAAAGATGAAGTGAATTAAGATGTAGAAGATGACATAGTTGAAGTTGGACCACTTGATTGACAAATCCATTGTATTGTTTTGAACTTTTTTGTTGGCATCTGCTTGCAGTGTTATACACTTATACAAAGTTGCTGCTTAATGCATTTGAATTGGTCATTTTATGAAGTAGAATTGCCATTTTAATATGAATTTGGTGAAAAATGCTCAATTATATAATATTTATATATATATTATTCAAACGTATCCATGACGTATCCGTATCCTATATTTTTGAAAAATGTCGTGTCCGCGTATCCGTGTCATGTCGTATCCGTGTCGCGTATCCGTATCCGTGCTTCCTAGTAAATAAGGACATCCAACTCGAAACCAATTGGTGATGAGTGGAGCGGCATGAGGATTTATATACTTATTGGCTAGGCTTTAGACTCTCAATGTGGATTAATAATATCAATAGTCACAAATCACAACATGCTTCCACAGGACTATCGTGCACTGAATTTAACTTCTCTGTACTAAAACAGTCCTCTATGCTTTAGATTGCTTAGAACCTTTTCTAGTGGTTTACAATGTATAAGAAATATTGATTTCTAATAGATGATTCAGCTGACAGTTTTCCCTCCTCATTGACATTCTCATAAAAATGCCTCTCTACAAATTTGACGTTTTGCTTGAAAGGAAAGATCAATTTTGATTTCAGTTGCCATTTCTGTAGTAGTAATCATGTGTGTGCTTGAATTCATCTCCAAATACTATTTGCTTATGTTTATGTCTGCAGTGGCCCAAGAGCTGTTTCTGTTGTGAACTCTTCATCAGAAAAGCTAGGAGGTGCAAGAGTTGTTGCAACTGCTGTAGCTCCAGATGAAATGCGGAAAATAAAAGATGTTTTGTTGAGATGGAGTGACATCGATAAAGTTGACCTCATCCTGACATTGGGTGAGAATCTTGGCATTACTCTTTTAGTTGAAAGTTGGAAAATGTTTGTTGTTCTATGACCTTATTATTTTATTAACTGTTTCTGGTGGCCCATCGTGGATCAATAAAATGAAAAGGAGAAAGTTGTATTCCATGCTTCAATGACGAATGCTTGTTATATACCACAAAACAACTGATAATCCATTACTTTGCTTAGGTGGCACTGGATTTACTCCAAGGGATGTTACCCCAGAAGCAACAAAAAGTTTGATTGAGAAAGAAACACCTGGCCTTCTATATGTGATGCTGCGGGAGAGTCTGAAGGTGCAAATCTACATATTCTCCGTCCACGTGTTTTTCGTTCATTTGGTTGTTAACTTGTCGATGTTTCACTTGAGGATTGTCAAGTTTGACAGGGCCATGAGCCGACAACAACCATTTGTTTATATAGCCTTATAGAAGATAAAGATATTTTGTACATAGATGGGTTCTGTGGTTTGGTTTTCTTTACTAAGTACTATAATTTATGATATTACAGGTGACACCATTTGCTATGCTTTCGCGTGCAGCAGCTGGAATAAGAGGATCAACACTGGTAGGGCCATTATATAGTGTCGTTTCTTTTCCAACGTTTGGATGATGACTTAAAAGAAATTTCACTGTCATTTTCTCACTCAAACTTGCATCAAGCAATGATGATCAGTCCTGAGTCCTGACATTGGCATAGTCCTAGTAAGATAGAAGCTGGTACATATGGTGTGCACTATAATGCACTGCGCACTAATGCATAGACATTTGTTGTTCTATGTGAAGATGAAGTCATTTGCTTGCATTGGATCAACAATAGGCTCTGTCATTAGGAATACAACACAAGTAAATATAAAATAAACTAAACTTTTAACAATAATGGATCTTGTCAGAGGGGCTCATCATCTATCACAAATTTATGCTCCTACCGTTTTTTTAATTGTGCTCAAATAGGAAGTTATATAAACAAATAGGACCTGTCTAAGTTCTCTTTTATGTTATATATTCAGATCATCAACATGCCTGGAAATCCAAATGCAGTTGCTGAATGCATGGAGGCTCTGATGCCTACACTTAAGCATGCAATGAAGCAGATAAAAGGAGACAAGAAAGAGAAGCATCCTCGTCATGTCCCCCATGCTCAGGCAGAGTCTACATATACTTGGGAACAGAGTTATAAATTGGCCTCTGCTGGTTCAAAACCTAGTTCATGTGCACATTGAACCACTAGAATGATTGTTTCAAGCATAGTACAAAATATTATTGACCTACAATTTATGGATATGTATATGTGGGGATATTTTACATTGAAGTGTTTGCAAATATCATGGATATATCGCGATATATGGACGAATATCTACAAAAATCAACAAACTGTGTATGGATATTTTTAACTGCAAATATTGTGGATATATCATGATATGTCGACAAATATCCACAAATATCAAGAGCAAGACTATTCTAACGAAGCACCAATTCCATAATTTCTTTCCTCTTACAAAAGTTAAAATCATATCCAAGCACTCTAATTCTTAATTAGTTGTAATTTCTCATCATTTTCATAATAAAAAAGTCATCACTATAAAATCACCTCACCATTATTTTTTTCCTGTCTCTCAAAAATAAAATAAAACTAGTCAATTTCTTTTTCTTTAAACTGTACTAGAGCGCTATAGTATTTACATGGAAAAAAATAAATAAAAATAAAGAGTCCCAAACAAAAAACTCGAGTGTAGATATTAGCCATAATTAACGTTTTACTTTTTCCAAATTAGTTTTGTTTTATTTGAGCTTTTATTAAATTTAGATATTTTTATAATGTAAATTTGATAATGTAATTCTAAGCCTCTAATTCCTTTTACTGGAGCAAACGCCAACCGACAAGAAAAAACAACTGATGAGATTGTTGAGTTCATTTCTGAGTCCAATAACACTATGGGGATTGATAATGTAGAGTCAGACACTCTAGTTGTTAGTGGAGGTAGATTTGCGATTTTTCAACTCACTGAGGAAGACAGCACACACAGTAATGAGTTGGTAGTGCACTCTGAAGTCCCAGCAGTTGCAGAAAAATCTCAATTTCATGGTGAACAAGTAATATATGAAGCAGCAGCTCTTGAGAATTGAGTAATTGAAGATGATTTGTTAGAACTTGAGAAGGAATTCTTTAATGATGAGCAACTACAACATGAAGTCACACAAGCTTTTCTTCCCTTGCAAGTTATAACCAGGTCTCAGACTAAGGATCACCAACCGCATCTCAACTCTAAGAAGAAAGGGAAGGACAAGAACAAGGGTTCTGGTAGGAAAGGATAACACAAACACCAATCATGTCGAAGTTAGCTATATGGAATATGTGGGGACTTAATGACCTCAATAAAGCTAGATATATGAATAAATTTAGAAATGAGAATAATTTATGCCTTTTTGGTATGTTGGAAACTAAAGTTAAGATTGAGAAGTTCCAATACATCAGCAACCTCTGTTGTCCTTCATGGCCTTTTGTTAACAACGACAACAACAGTTCTACTGGAAGAGTATGGATATCATGGGATCCTAGAATAATTTCTTTGTTGAAAATTATGGAAATAGACCAGTTTATTCACTGTAAGGTTGATCTTCTTCCTATACTGAAATCTTTCTTTTTAACTGTGATATATGCAAGTAACTCGAGTGCAGATAAACTGAGATTATGGAGTGATATTTGCAATATTCATACTGGAGTACAAGGCGAGTGGTGAATTGCATGGGATTTCAATAATGTATTGTATTCCTTTGAATGAATTGGGGGAGAGGTTGTGCATCCTAGGGAGATCGTCCCTTTCTCTAAACTGTATGATCTTAAAGCTACTGGGGGCTTCTACACATGGACCAACTTTGCCAGAAAGTGGTCTAAAATTTATCGATGCATGGTCAATAGTTACTGGAGCACTACATTTTCTTACTTTTATGCTGAATTCCTACCTCCTAGTACTTCTAATCATTCCCCAATAATCATTTCCATTTTGAATAAAGTTACTACTAATCTCCCTTTCAGGTTCAATAACTTTTGGATTCTTCATCCTGACTTTTTGGCAGTGCTTTTGATTTGTTGGAATAAATTAGTGTATGGTAGTTGATCAGCTCCCAAATGTGCGTTTTATTACCCTTGCATTACTGCATTAAGCCCTTTTTACGTATAATGAAAAAATAACTCATAGTTTTTATTGCCTTTTTGTAGATTACAGAGTAATTCAAACCACTTATCATAAAAGCTACATCTTAGCACCGAAAGGAGCCTTATTTACGCTTATTATGAAGACTTGAAGCTGCTATGAAAAAGTGCTGAAAAAGTCAAAGTCAAAGTCAAAGGTCAAAGGTCAATGACTCAGAACCAGAGACTGAAAGTCACGTCCTTAACTAAGAAGACTAAAGATGGATGTCCTTGATACAAAAGAAGGCTTGCTCTAAAGCTAGCTTGATCAAGAAGAAATGAAAAAGCAAAAGCATAAAGCAACCATGGTTAGGTGTCTTGATTGTAGAGGGAAAGGGTAAATCAGATGTTTGTAAAAGTAGGGGTATAAGAACCAAAAAGTAAGAGGAGAGAAAGCACCTAGACTTATTCTAGTGTCATATAGGAGTAGTGTAAGATTTATTTTTCAAGTCATTTACATTTAAGTTGTTTTACTTTTTATTATTCATTTCAATCAAGTTATTTCTTTCAAGTTTGTTATTCATTTCAATCAAGTTATTTATTTCAAGTTTGTGTTTTCAATCCTTCAATCAACAAAGTATTTACAAGTTCTCTTCAATACAAATAGAGTTAACAAAAACAAGTCCTAAAAGCTAAGAAACCTACCTTTCCTCCCGCAAAACTCCCATTCATTCAAGCTCTAAACAATCTATGGCGAACCTCACTCAATACTTTGAACTCACCACTATATGAAAGCTTCAAATAGCGTCGCCATCATGGATTGAAAGAGCATGGGTGCTTGGTTGAGCACCTAAGGAGGGAAGCATCACTCTCACCCTTTCATTTCTTGTTTTTTTTTCTTAATTTTCGTCGATATATTTCGTTATTTTTCAATATTGATCTGTTTTATTTCAACCGATGGAGAGGAGCTGAAGCTGCTGCCGGAAGATGGAGTAGTAGTGTTAGTTTACTTTTATATTTTTGGCCCTTGAAGGCAAAGTTGTTTAATTATTAAAAACCCAGATTGTGTGTTTTTTAAGTGGACCTTTTTTTTGTAACCTAAAACAGGGAATGCTCGAACGGTTGGGCCTGATTCTCAGATCACGCGCTAACCAACGTCGCCTTCTCCTCAAGCAGCGTGTAAGCACAACTTGAGAGGTAAATTCTAAACCTTCTTGAAGTCCATGTAAGAGGATATCTTATGTGTTCAAGCATGTTTACATGATTGTTTGAATTTTAATTTTCGCACTGCAATTTAAATTAATGCGTAAGGTTGAACCCGAACCACATAACAACCATTAGGAAGTCATTCCCCAATGTAGCTAAATCGGACGTTGCTTGATTCTTGAAGCACTAGACGAAGCAAACAAATTAAAATCAATCAACTAGAGCCTAAAGTAGTCACGCTCCTCCAGAAAAGGACAAAAATATAGCTACGAGGATTTAGAGTGATCAGTTACCAGATTTCGGTGGACCAACTACCTTCCTCACTCCCCTCCCCCATATTCATCATGATTGAGATTCTTGGTAGCTGTAGACACCCCATTTTTGCACCCCATGCATAGTTCATTCACGATTTTGCCTTAGATTAAATTTGATTATATTAGGTGATTTGTATTCTAGAGTCTTCTTTTCTATATCAAACTTCTTTCTTTTCATCTTCTATTAGCATTTTCAGACTCTCCTCATCATGTTCTAGCTATGGATGAAGTTTCGTTGATTTCTGAATTTTGAGCTGAAAATGACCAAAATGCCCCTGTAACCATTTGGAGCCCAAATTTATAATTTCCACTCTTTCTTTGGATGAGATTATTTCATATTTGAATTCCCCTTGAAAAATCCTTCAAAATGAGTACAAGCTTGCCTAGGTTCCTTTTGGATTTCAGAAGCCCTAATCTTGCCCTATCCCGATTTAGCTCGTTGTGCACGCTGTTCAGTGCAATACATTTTTGGAGTAAGATTTCGACCCAAGGGTATTTTTAAGAGTACATGGGCCTTCCTAATGGATTACAAATCATTTTTGGTGAAGAAGATTTTGCCTAATTTTGACCCGGTCAAAGGAAATTTGCAGTGTTAAGAAAATGGTTAAAACGGGCCTTTTTGGTTGGATTTGGACATGTGCTCATGGGCTGTGGATCCAGCTCGTGTTGGACTTTTTCATTAAGATTTCTAGACTATTCTCAAGCCTCCAAAACCCTAGATAATCTTCCTTATTTGTTTGATTTGATCCCTAAAATCAAGAATATTCTAGAGAATATGTCATTTTGAAGCCATGTTTGGAAACTCAAGATTGTGGGAATATTGAACACGTCTAGGGTTTGGTTTTTTTCCCTAATCCATCTACAAAACCTAGGAATCAAGGGACTATATCACACCTCTCTTTCCACCTCTTGAATCAAGGGCCAGATTTAAGAGGTGCATCTAGAAAGATATCAAGTCATTAGATTTTTCTTAATCAATACTCAGCCTTTGGATCAAACTCATTACCATATTGGAATCCACGCCCAAACACTATAGATAAGGGTCTCATTCACTTGTAAAAAAAACATCGGGAGCTAGTTATTCAGAGCTAATAGCCTAGTAGCCTTTTTTTCTTCAGTGTTCTTCACTTTTCTTTCTAGTTCTTCATTTTAGCCATCTTTTCTTCCTAGTTCAATCCTGAGTAGAAGCTCCATTTCACCAAAAGTTGTTTCTTCTCCCAAATCACCTGTTTCAATCATCAAAGTTGTCAATTCAAGATCAAGTTCATCATCATCATTCATCAACAATCAATCAATCAATCTACAATCAAGTATGAGGCAACATTCCAAACAAAGTGATATCTCTCTTTTCTCTTCATTTAGCATTGCATATTATAATTATTTTTTAGTCTTATTATAGTATATAGTTATTAGCTTTAAATAATTTAGCGAAGATCTTCAAACATGGTAATAAAATTTCAAGCTTTTTTTATTCACCTATCTCAAAACATTACACCTTAATAGAAGTAAGGTTGGTTTTACCAGGTGAGCGTGAGTGCCTAACACCTTCCCACATCGTACTTTGACTCCCGAACCCAATAATCATCTAGTTTTGAGGGCAAGTCCTTCACATAGGTTTTACTCAACTTTTCTTTAATAAAGTTAGTGGTGACTTTAAAATCAATTGCATAGACCTATGTACACATTTTTGTGCGTACAGGTTTTTTGGCGACTCTGCTGGGGATACCCTAGAGAGTCAGACTTACAGGTTTTCTTTTGAGGTGTTTCAGTTAAGATAGGAAAGAAGAAGGCTTATCTAGAAGCCAGTTGGAACAAAAGGTCAGGGTTTAGGTTATCTCACGTAACTATTAACTCGCTAATTGAAATGGAGAATCTACTAGACGGTTCTTTTCAAGCGCTATCTCTGGCACCTATATCTTCATAATAAACTACACCAAAACAGCTTTTTTGTGACGCCAAAATGGCATCACAAATAATTTTAGTGACACCATTTTGGCGTCACAAATATGGCGACACAATTTAGCGTCAATTATATTTGTGACGCCATTTTGACGTCACAAATATTTGTGACACTATTTTGGCGTCACTAATTTGTGACGTCAAAATGGCATCACAAAATGTTAGGCGTCACAAATTTTGTGACATCGTTTTGGCGTCACAAAATATATTTTAGAAAAAAATAATAATAAAGTGGATGTATAACAACCAATTATTATTATTATTATTATTATTATTCAAAATACAACTAGCCCTGGCCACCACCAATTGATATATGAACTAGCCAAAATACAACTCTTTTAAAAAATAGTTCATTCCATAAAATATACAATTACACCGTCAATCCCATTCAAGAATAAAACATTCATTCCATCACTCAAAATTATCAAGTCACTTGTAAACACCAAGTACTTCAATTTTCTAAGCAAAAAGTACAATACAAATCACTTTCTATAAATAGTAAACAATCTTTACTAGAAAGAACCTTGGAATCTCCCGAACTTGTCGGGTATTTACGTATAGGTGTGCTCTCAGACCTGCTTACTGGTGTGGGCATCTCGGGTGCATCACTTATTGTAACTGAATCTGCATAACCAAACCCATCTGAACTAGGTGTATTGAGTTTTGAATAAACACCAGAGTCAGCCAGAGTCTGATTTCACTAAGCCGGTGGTTTCTGGGGTTGGAGGCAAGCACTAGACAACTCCAACGCATACTGTTGAATAGCTTGTGTTTGACCACAATAAACCTAAACCACATGAACCACAATAAACAGTCACTTGTTCCAGTAGGAATCAAAATAGGCACTGCAACAATAAATTCTGCAATATAATCAATGCATGTGGCCATGGGATTTGGACCATACTAGAGATATGCACAAAACGATTCAGCGTCACTTGGTAGCAGCCACCCTTCTTTACTTGCTAAAGGCCATATCTTCACTTCACGATTCAGAGCTACATAAGAAAAAATCATTTAGTAGTGCTTTTCACTTACCCAAGATAGAGAAAAATATCATAAAACCAGCTGAGATTTGAACCACCCTTCGACTCCCAACTCGAGTGGATCCAAGAAGACCCACATTCTCTCTGTAGCCTTTTACATGTATTTATGAAATGGCAGTAACTTAGAACACGGTAAAGGAAATAAGAGTGCAAGGAAATACTTGAAATATATGCGCTACTTACATAGACACAGTAAAGCCAATTCATGTCCCAAATAGTCCATCCAATAGGATTCCAATCCCCTGTTGAAGATGAACCGCCGTTTTTTTTTTTTTTGTTTTGGAGTTCCATCTAAAGCAGACATGTACCACACTTAGTATAACTTGCTCACCTGCCAGCCTATACCACGGCTAAGAACATGAGAAGGAGGAGGAGTAGCACTAGCCAATCGCAAAGCAGCCTTATATGCTCAAGTTGACTGCCAAAACAAATGCCAGAGTTAACATCAAACGTCAAACCATTCCTGTGCCCCTATACGCTATCTATAGAATGAGATACCTCTATTAAGGAAACAAAAACAGCAGCCATCACTCCGAACGCGTGACCAGCATCAAATGTAGGTGCACCCCATTGAAGTGGGTATGGGATTTTTATCCTGCATTTTGTAAGTGCACAAGGTTAACAATTGGCTCTAAAATGATAACGACATAGTTTGTCAGGAACCAACAATAGGTATACCGACCAAGGTGCGTAAGAAATGAGATAGGCCTTATCACCGGCAGTTCATTTGAGTCTTTTCTCGGATGATGTTTGTATGCATCGCCATTGGCGATCAAAGAGATGAGCATATGCCCAAATCATCGTGGACTGATATTATGAGAGCAAACCGTTCCAATCTTCGGGCAAGTGCTTTTGCACGAAAGTGTTTTAGATACTGTACACAAAAGACAACATATGAAACAGATTCTCAATTTCCTTCTTTGACTACAATTACAGTTTGTTTACTATAGAAAAATAGAAGGGAAAAAACACGAGAAAAGTAACGCTTCCAATAAGATAAAGATCAAGGAGCCAAATCAATTGAGATAGATGGTGCTACCTGGGAGAAAGCGATGAATAAGATGAGCATGGGAATTCCAATTTCTACACAGGATCCAACCTGCCAAAGAAAGTAATGCAAGCGCTAATGCTTTTGAAACTTAGAACAAATGAGTGAAATGACCTACCAAAACGGTAAAAAAAGTACAAAATACATAATAAAAAGAGCAAAGGAATTTCATGTTTTCTATCTAAAAAGAAATTGCTTTAAAAATAATCAGAACCTGAAGGACACCGCTGTGACAAGATTAATGTGATTGGGTCGATCTGTTGCAGTCAAGAAGTTAGCTGCATACACTGGTTGACTATCATGAGGCCTAAGCATCCCCCCCCCCCCCCCAATTTCCGGAGAGATCGAGAGGGAAACCCTCCCAATTTCCGGAGAGAGACCGAGAGCAAAAGAGGAGGCCGAGCGTATTCTCTCCCTTTCTTTTTTTTTTTTTTTTTGTTCAATGTTATTGGAATTTATCAAGCACAACTCACCCAAGGCCCAAAATATGGGGTTTTACAGTAGATATTGAACTTAAAGATGCATGGATGTCATCACAATAAAAACATTTTCAGCAGTAAACATTCAATGAGAAACTAATCTACAGATTGGAGTGGTAGACCCCGAACTGAACCTGAATTTTGCAATAAGAAATGTATACCTTGTGCAACTGACCAAACCCAATCAACACGTTGTAGCCACTGGATCTGTTGGGACTTCCTTAGTAGATGTGTGTCACCAAAAGTCTGATTTTACAAACACAACTCGATTTTAAATTATATAACTTTCACGGATGTCATCCAAGTATTGGTAGAATCAAGTTGTACACTTGTAATATGACCAAACCCAATCAACTACATGGAGAAAAATTTCTTAATACAGACATAAATAAGAATATGAAGTACCTTGAGAAGCAACATTGACAATCAGTAACACCTATCCTTCCAAAAGCTTAAATACACATTATCTCCTTTAGCATCCTGACCAAATAATAAAGGATTAGAAGAACAATACAAAATCAAATAAACCCAAAGCTTGAAATCCGTAAACATAGGCAACCACAAACACCCACTACACTAAGCATCGTCAATGAAACAACTAAACTTGAAACAATCCAATAACAATAGACAATTTGTGCCTATTACCTCAATACCAGATTTATGCCATTTACGTCATCTCACTACCAAATTATATAAGTTCTAAGTGATAACCTTTAGGAATGATCTAGATTTACATAGTATGAACATACTACACAACATGATCAACTACATACTTATCTATAGATTCAAAGACATGAATAGAATGAGACGTCACTTCTGAATATATTCAAGCAACAACTAAACATGTGCAAACTTTTAGCCGATCATGCCCACTTCTAATAACACCGTTGTCTGCCCTAAACCCAAACCATGCTCATGAGTACTTTTCCCTAAATACCCAAGGCCCCATGTGAAAATTGCTGATTTAAATCGTGGTTTTTCCCAAGCATCAAGTCGTGGTTTATAACTCATTTCAAAACCATATATAACTCTCAATACTCTTAATTCTCATAACTGTAACAAAAAGTTGATAGAAAAACAAACCTGAACCGAGAAATCCACCTTCAGCGAAATCGGAAGTCCTAATACAAAATCCAGCTAAAACGTTCACTAGTTTCACCAAAACATGAAAAGAATCAAATTTTATGGAAAAAAAAATCAAAACCCCAAAGTGAAATAAGCTTTGGGGGTGAAAAATAATGAATAAGACAAAGAAGAGGTCCATGGCAAATAAAGAATAGCGGCACCAAAGAAGGCACCAAGCAAAGAAAAAGAAGTGCACCGGGGTGAAAAATAATGAATAAGACAAAGAAAGAGGTTAGGTGGCACCGGAAGCAAAAGTGGCACCAAAGCGGCACCCAAAATTATAAACCCTGGAAAACAAAATCACGTTAGAAACCCCAAAACAAAAATCAAGACAAACAAAACTTATCTTCATCGACTGTAACCTTAACTAGAATCTTCACATTTCACTCATACAACAACATCTTACAATATATCAAATCTGCATATTAACCCAATTCCTACAAGCACAAAGAAAACATCACTGCAATCCAGGTATTCAGCCTGTAATTTAGACTCTAGAAAATCCACCTAAAAACTGATTTCTAATCATTTCTACCGATATTAGCCAGGGCAATACCCGAAACCCCTAAATTCGGCCTTAATAAAAAAAAACACTCTAAAACCCTAAATACAATTTTCACCAAAATTTGAAATCTTTTCATTTCACATCTTATTTTCAAAACATCAATACAACACAACACAAGCTTATATCTTCTTATAAACTGACTTGGGCTCGATTTTGTCATTTCACTAATACCAAAACCACAAATCAGCAAAAACACAGCTAGTAGATGCATGTACATAACAACACAAAACAAATGTAAGTCTTACATCAAGTAAAGACAAAAGCTCCTCAACAGAAGAAGGTGGTTCCAATAGTTTAGTTCCAGTTTCCATAAGCTGGTTTTCTAACTCTTTCTCACCCATTTCTAACAACAATCCAGATCTTCAAACCCTAGAAATCATCACAAATGTAAAAATAAATAAAAATTAACTCCTAGGGTTAGTAACAGTAACAATAATAACTAGAATAATGATCCAATTGATTACTTGTTAAACCATAACTAGAATCTTGAAGTTGTTGTTGCATCTGAACTCAATAATTCTGATTGTTCATTTCCCTTTTTTGCTCCTGATTCCTATTATCTCTAGACTGAACTTGAACCATTTGCTCTCCATAGTACATTTGCTTCGCTCTCATCATCCCATCAGGTACACTATTATCTCTGTACATAATAATAATAATAATAATAATAATAATAATAATAATAATAATAATAATAATAATAATAATTCACTTAAAATCAAGCTCATAACTATACCCTTCCATTACCTACCAACTAATTTAAACAAAATACTAATAAATCATTTCTTAACAATTGAACTAAACAGTACCTTGAATTTCAATCGGGTGAATGTAAATCAAGACCCCCACTACTTTTCTGCACCAATTGCGGCTGCGGTGGCTGTAAAGGTGTGTTTTGGTTTTAGAGGAGGATGGGTTTGGGTTTTGGAGAGACCGAGTTCGCTAATGAGCGAGCTCTCTAGTATCTTCTCTTGATTTTAAGAGGAGAGAAGAAACAGGTCTCACGTAGTTCAAGTAGGTGGTATTTATAGGCCTAAGGGAGTGTTGATCCTTGAGACACGTGTACCCTCTTGTACATATGTAGGGTGGAGATTATGAATGTGTGTTGGGTTGGTTTTAGTAGGACTTATGTACTGATTGGGAGTTGGTGTGGTAGTCCATATTTTCCGGTGATGGTATGTAAAAGTAAGATTTTGGTGATGATTACATCTAGTGGCGTGTGTTTTTATCTGAGGCGTTCTGTCTCCAGTCTTTTATTCGTCTTGAGATATCCTTGAACGAGCTTAAGTGTACCACCTACATGAAGGGAGCTGCTCACAGATCGGTCTTGGAAGTCGATGTCCTGAGTTCGCTTATGCTTCGTGCGTGTGCAATATTCTTTAATGAGGATATTACTCCCCTACACAACCCTCTCTCAGTAGATTGTTTATGTCCATGGAAGCAATCTGCTAAGAGAAAAACGAAAGTATGTGCGGAGCATGAATGTAACGCCCGTATTTTTAAATACGTATTTTTATATTTATTAATTAATTTAATTATTTATTTTCAAAATTCGTCGGATTGGACTCGGGATACGTGGGCCTGGTTTTGGGCCCGAGTCGGTGTTGGGCTTGGGTTTCGGACCCAAGTATATAAACACATTTTTCTAGAAAATAGGGTTCAGAGAAATAATAAAATAATGAAAATGGAGGCAGAGATGAAAGCTGGATTTCTGGAGGGTGGAGCGCGACGGCTCGGACCCGGAGGAATTCGTCGAGCTGTTCATACAGGTGAGTAGCTATTTTGCTATTTCACCAGATTTGTAGTTTTCGTATGTCGGTTTACTGTCTACTGTTCTTGTTTTTATACTGCTCTTTTGTCTTGTTTTATTCGACGTCGTGTTCCTCGAGTTGTTAAAACTCTAGTCAAACTTGTTGTTTGAACTATGTAATCTTGTGGGGGGTGTCCTTACTTTTTTTGAACCGGGGAACGGTTCCAAACTTCGGGCGTTGTTAATGGAGGGCTGAGTCCCATGAATCGCTTCGCCATATTAAGTTCATTGTTTGTATTGGAGGTGGGGCGTTGGCATGGTCAAAGTCAGAATTCGGCATCAATGGCGTCGACCCAGTAAATCGTCGCCCTTGAATGGGTTGTTTTGTTGTGTTGGGTTAGGTTGTTTGGAGTAGTGGGATTATGATGGGTGATAGTGGGGTGACGGATTGGTGGTGATGGGCCGACCGGTTTTCATCGGAACGCTTGAAGCTCTCAGTAAAAACTCGTTAATGGCGGCTAGAGAATCGCCGATAGAACCTGTGTTGGTTGTTTTTGTTTGTAGTTTGGTTGATTGGTTTTGTTGATTGTATTGTTGAAGTGAGGTAGTGTAGTAGAGTAGAGGGGGGGCAGCTGTTGGAAGCTTGAAGCCCGACCATTAATGGCGGCAAGAAATTCCTAGATCTAGTTTTGTGATGTTTGGATGAGACGATTTGGACTTGTCGTTTTCATTAAAGTTGGTTGGGTTTGGATGGGGAGTCTAACCGACTTAATGGAATGGGAGTGGATGGCGGAAAAATTGGGTGGCCGGTGGTGGCGGTTGGAGAAGATGAACTGTGGGGCCGGTTTGGGCTTGGGCCGGTTTAGATGGTTGGGCTTTGGGTTGGTTAGTTGGGCCGGACCCTATTAGCTGTTGGTTTGGGTGGTATTTTAACTGGGCCGGACTACATCAGTTTTGGTTGGGCCAACTCTTTTCAGTTTTGTGTTGGACCCATTTCTTTTTAGCCTTTGATTTGTAGACCAGTTCAATGTAAAGATTTCCAGGCCGAATCCAATTAAGTTTTGGGACCAGTTCTAATATTAGTCTATGGCCCGTTATATTTGTATTTTTGGACCGAACCACTTAACTGTTTTGGGCCGTTTCTAGTATTGCTTGGGACCAGTCCATAGGACTTAAAATATATCCAATTGGGTCTTTCAATGTTTAGACTTTCGGGTTCTAAGGTTTGGGTTTGGCCAGTTGGGTCCGAACCATGACCTTGGTCATGAGCCCATGAGCCATGCACCTTTGACCTTAGCCATGAACCATGGCTATGACCATGAACCTGTCGAACACGGAAACGACAGTTTGACTTTGACGATGACAGTTTGACTTTGACCAGGACATGTTGACTTTGACCAGGACAGTTTGACTTTGACCAAGACATGTTGACTTTGACTTTGACCATGACATGTTGAGTTTGACCTTAACCATGATGTGTTGAGTTTGACCTTGACCAGGATGTGTTGACCTTGGACCGTTGACTTTGACTGTTGACCGTTGACTGGGAATGTTGACTTTTCCAGTTTTTCACATATTTGATTATATGGATAAATATAGTAATAAAATATTGTTGAGATTGTATAACTTGGTTTGTCATTATCTAATTTAGATTTGACGTGAGTAGTGTGTAAAGCATATATATATTGGGCTTTGATTGGGGACTTTTGACTGTTTATTTGTGCTACGTTTTATGTGTATATTATATGGACACATATAGTAATAAAATGCTGTGGAAGCTTGTATAATTTGGTGGTCATTATCTAAGAAAGATTTGACCTTGATGTTGTGTATTTTTGACACGTGACGATATTGAGATGTTAGGAGACATTATATTCCTAATACGTTATAATAAAAATGTATGTGATACGTTGAAGCATTGGGACATGAGATAATATGCTGGGATATTTATATTAATGCAATATCTTGGAGAAATGTATATACACTCCATTATTTTATATGTGAGATGCTAATATAGTATTGGTGAATATTTGCCCACGGGAGTGTGGTGTAGTGCAATAATATATTGGCACGTGAAAGAATGAAAGTGACTATGAGATATAATTGAGATGTTTCTAGATATTATGGCTTAGTGCAATAAGGTAATTGACCTGCACATGATATAGTAGAAATGTTTATGAGTCATTAATGTATGACACCTGAATAAATTACGTAACGAAAATCCTAGAACCCGACTACCACAACTCATGTGATTGGCCCTTCCCGGCGTTTCAAGTAAAATTTGAATGGCCCTCTGGCGTGAAGCCGAATAGTGGCTTGATTATTCCGTTCGCAAAATAGAACGATGATCGCATAATATATTATGCGAATAGTGGCGGTGCTTACATAGATTTGGCTTCCGTGTGAGGATTTACGGTGTCGCGGCATCATTTCCGGTGGTTACGACGGAGTGGCTCATTATGTAAGGGAGGCATGTGGATGTACATGTTCGGCGTTGGGTAGCGATTGTGGTAGCCAGGGAAACTAGGTAAGACATAGATACGACGTGATTTTAGGGACACACAAAGAAAGCCTGAAATAATCTAATTATGGTAATATGTTAGTTAATGATGTATCTTTAGATAGATGATTGTATATGCTTATTGGTTATAGTTTAGTTAGAACCTAAAAAGCCTCGATGGAGGAACTACATGCCTTATTTATTATGAGTATAGGTTGTTGTGTGGTTAGTGGGAAGTTAAGGCGCCTCAGTGGAGGAACTACCTGCCTTAGTTATTGAACTTAAGGATGTTGTATTAGTCGTTGAAAGTTAAGGCGCCTCGATGGAGGAACTAACTGCCGTATGGATTGTGTATGTATATGTATAATTATATGTTGTATTTTAGGGCTACTCACACAAAGCATTTTTTATAATGTCAACCCGATTTGCATGTTTGCTTATCGGGTGTGTTCATTCAATGAACATAGTTGATAAGTTTTGACAGGTTTAGTGTTGAAGAAGGTTGGCTGCTGCTTGTGGTTTGCATTAGCGTTACATCTCCGGATACGTTTTGTTTTTCCCTTGAGGTGATATAGCTTTTCAGTCTAGACAATGTTTTTGTATTCTCATTTGTATATTTTAATTAAAGAGTTATTGAAAAGAGATCTGTAACCTAATCTTAATTGGGAATTTTTGTAATGAAGAGGACTTATGTATAATTGAAATTTTTATTGGTTTTTAATTATCCGCATATTTTAAACTGTTTATGGGTTTTTGGAAGTGGAGAGTGCGTCACACCTCGGAGATCGAAGAGTCGGGGACAAATAATGTTTTTCCGAATTCTGTCGAAATTCGGGGTGTGACAATGAACGAGCTATGATGAACGATCTGACTGAGATGCCGTAAAGTTTGAATCGTGTGGCATGATGATTTGGCGGGAAAGGGAAGTTGGCCCCTGATTGGCATGTGACAGAATCGTAGCAGTTGGTAAAGAAACGTGTCGCCGCATTATTCGGAACTTTTGAAAAGACAGGTCCTTGGAACACGTGTGCGGGCTAGAGCATAGGCTGTAATCATAACTTCTTGGTAACTGAACGGGCGGTTGTACAAAATCAAATTTGGGACACTCGAAAAAGTATTTCCTGTTTCCTTCTCAGCAAAAACGCAAGCTAGGGTTTCTCAGGTGAGTGCTTCTGCTGCTGCTGTCTTTTCATTTTCAATTTGTTTTCCTCTTGTTCAAGTGCGATTTGTTGAATAGGTAGGTCAGTGTTAGGCCGTAGGGTTTAAGCTTGGGTAGTTGATAAGAAAGAGACGTCATAATGTCTGATTCTAACGATACTCGATCGGAACAGGTTCAGGAGGTCTCATTAAGTTATGGTGAGTATGAGGATGATAAGGAAGAATCGGTGAATCTTGGCATTCAGGTTGAGTGGGATGAGGAAGTTAGGGTAGACGAGGGTAATACACGATCTGGGTTGGAAGGTGCTGTGGCTAGCACGTCAGGTCGAGAGGAGGGTTCGTCGTTGATAAGAGCCCAAAACTGTAGTTTTAACCCTTTAACAGTCATACTTTTGGACCAATTATGTGAGTAATAATTAAGAGTTAACACTGATTACGTGTTTTTATGCATTTCAGGTTTCAAAGTCCATTATGTGCAGAAATGTGCCACTTTAGTGAGATAAAGGAGAAAAGGTCGGTTACTAAGGAGTTCCGTGATTAAAGGCCAAGATTCAAGAAGATAAAGCCTTCCTAAAGCCCGGTCCAAAAGCTGAAAAGTCGACCACGCCGAAACTAAAGACACACAAGTCACAGAACTTCCGAAAAGCCGTATCTTTGGACTCGGACCACCGGAATTGGGCCTACCTTATGTCAAAACGACCGGCTCGGAAAGAGCTTTCCAATGGTCTAAGAGTTGACACAATCAGAGGAGCAAAAGTGGACGAAAAGTCTGTGGAAGCCAACTGCAGCTGAAGAGGCCTTTTTGGACTGAAAGAATTGGGTTTTGGGCCTGATTCTCTGGCCCAAAACATGGCTCCAAGCCCATGCACGATTTTTGGATCTGAAAGTATAAAAACCAAAGTTTAGCTCTTTGTTAATGGTAGCTAGTTAGACCTAAAATAATATAGATAATTCTAGATCTGTTTTCATTAATTAAATTAAGCTTTAGTTCCATTTTCAATTCTTGTTTTAGATTAAGTCTTTGAATCATTGTTCTTGATTGATTAGATAAATAAAATAGTTGTTTTAGCAATTTCGAATTGTGTTATTTCAATCTATTAGATCTAGTTTTAATTATTGTTGGTTACCATCTCTTAGTTGTTAATTAGAATTTAATCATTGTTTAGTTTAAATTAGTAAATTTCGAATCTTGATAATATGTGTAGTTTAGATTCATATGGGAATGATTGCGGAATGATTCAAGGCTAAAACCTCCATTAGAGGGGTTGATGAAGCCTTGATGAAAACTTGGTGGTATAGTGTAGAAGCATTGTAGAATCTATTCCAATCTAGAAGGTCGTGATTCGCCATGAGAATGGGTGGACGACCTCACATGCTAGTTAGTACTCGGTAGAAATGCCATGAACACTAGGGATTAGAACTCGAATTTCTTGCCATAAGAACGTAAGAATCGAGATACAAGAATCTATACTAGGTTATTAAGTTGGATTCGAGGTGGATTCAATTCCCCTCTAATCCTTTATCTAGATTCAAAACAATCATATTTCCATAGCATTCGTAGTTAAATTCAAGTAATCAAATTCAGTAAGTATCGTAGTATATCACCTTCGTAAAGCTCTCATTGACTTAAGACTGATTAATTAGATTAGAAAACAATTACATGCTAGAGCACTAGGAGTGGAACGAATTCGTTACTCCACTCTATTTCGATAGACTTGAGAGTAGGAAACTTTGATAACATAGCATCAAAAATAGTTTAGTTTAGTTACGTTTTGATTTCATCGTTCATTTCGTAGGTAAGATATTCATTTTATGTTTATCAAATGGCACCGCTGCCATCTTAGTTGCACTTTAGCATTGTTTTCATAGTAGAATTAGTCATTTTTTAAGTCCCATTAAACCCACCCACCCTTGTTTGATTCATACTGTGGTTATTCGTTTCAGCGTTGAAAAATTCCGGGACAAAATTACACCGGAAGCGATCAAGCCTATAAGGAGCTACCGCCTCTATAGTCCGGCATACTGGCGATCCGCCCTCATCTTGGCGAGCCGCCCTCACTTTTGGACTTCGAAAGCACGACCGCCCTCATACCAAGCGCGACCCGCGCTCACTTACTGGACAAGGAGCGCGACCGGCTTCTTACGCGGCGCACACTGCGCTAAAAGCAAAATTTTGCGGATTTCAACGAGGTTTGTTTCAAACTTCGATTTTTAAGCTTTTCAGTTTTCTAACTTGTTATTTATGAACACGTAAACAAGACGCTTATTCATAAGCGAAGCAAGGACGTTATCGGTATTCCTTTCTTCCATACCTCGCGATCTCCGTTAGAGGTTCATACTAAATATCAAGATTGTTTGGATTGTTTTCGTGTTTAGACTTAGACTTGCATGAGATTAAGGTCGGGTGGGAGAAAAACACCGAACGTAATTAACCGAATCAACAAACAAACATATCGAGTATACCAATCACAACACCTCTAACTACTATCCCACCAACCATGCGACATAATTCTTTGAAGAAAGAGAGACTCCTCTCTCCGACTTCTACAAAGCTTTGAGCGATAGCCCTAAATCTTGCATCGTTCTAGCAGGACCCATGGGGGATTTTTGAATCCCCCCAAACATATTTAATTTGTTACCCGTTTTCCATGGTTTAGGCCATGAAAAACCTTACCAACACATGCGTAGGATTGAACAAGTCCTTACAACATTCCATCATCCTACGGTTGGTGCGGAACAAATTAAACTGAGGGTATTTCCCTTCACCTTAGCCGATAAGGCAACATCTTGGTTAACTGCCCAAGCGCCTAACTCTGTGGACTCGTGGGCTAAACTTGTTCAGCTATTTATGGAACATTTTTACCCACCCCTAAAGACGGATGAGATGCTATCCAAGATTCATTTCTTCCGACAGAACCCTCATGAATCATTTTCTGAGGCTTGGAATCGCTTCACCGATCTGCTTATAGAGTGTCCACACCATAACCTAGCAAAAGACACGTTAGTTCGTGCCTTTTTCAAAGGACTTTAACATCACCATAAAGAAGTCCTTGACATAATGAATGGGGGTAGTTTCCTAAGTAAAGGAGCCTCTGAGGCTTACAAATTTTTAGAAGAACAAACTAAACGAAATAACAATTGGGGGGGGGGGGGAGTGATGATATCCCCCGCTCTGCTAGTTCTTCTTCAACAGTTAAGGCCACCGGTATGTTTGAGATGAAACCCGATCCAGAACTTAAAAATTTAATCGAATCTCTAACTAAAAAGGTAGAGGCTATTTCTATTCAACAAAAGCCTATTTCGCCATGAATGTCAACTCCAACCAATGTAATTTATGTTTGAGTCCCCGA
This sequence comes from Coptis chinensis, assembly GCF_015680905.1. Classification (NCBI taxonomy): domain Eukaryota; kingdom Viridiplantae; phylum Streptophyta; class Magnoliopsida; order Ranunculales; family Ranunculaceae; genus Coptis; species Coptis chinensis. The sequence goes on along the minus strand of NC_141456.1, from coordinate 53,018,871 downwards.
AAGCACCCGACTCCTATCATTGTCCTATGAATGAACAACAACAAGTAGAGCAAGATAATGTTTGCTCCATTAATAACTATCCTATTCCTAATACCCCATGGAGACAACATCCCAACTTTAGTTGGCTTAAACAATCAACAAGTTACAACTCCGGGCTTTAATAACCAAAATGTTAGGCAAGCAAACAACTATAATCAAGCTCCACCTAGGCAAGGACGGGGACAAGGTCAAGGAACTTATAATAATTATAACAACCAAGCGTGAACCACGACAAGGTGTAGCACAAGGTCAGAATAATTATAATAGTTATAATACCAATAGAGGTCTCGTTCGGTTAACAATAGTAACTATCAAAACCCACCCATAAATAATCAACGCGGAGATAGTTCCGATCGCACCACCACCGTGACTACTACACCTACACAAACCGGACCGTATCGACCTTTATACGGGTTACCCAACAACTTTTCCAATCAATGACTCAATCAAATCAACAGATCTTACAATCCATAAATCAGGGCATACAACAATTAGCCCAAGAGAAAGCCCAACCAAAAGGCGTGTTTCCACGACAAGCTATACCAAACCCTAAAACAACAAACACAGCCTTTGAGGTAAACGGTAATACTAGTACAAAAACGACAATAGTAGGTGACCTGAATGCCATCACCACTCTCCGCTCGGAAGAGTGGTTGATAACAAAGTAACTATGCCTATAGTTACCCTATCAAGATCCTTCTACATCGGATATCGAACTAGATATGCGAAGTAGAAACGAAGAGCCTACCACTGTAGAGGTACCAGTTAAACCACAACCTAAGAAACAGAAAGCCAAGGTTACACATCAAGTCGAGCCATACACTAAATATAGAGCTAAACCACCATTCCCTCAAAAATTAGCCATGCTAACTAGGGATACAAACTTTGAGGAGATTAGGAACGTTTTCAAGAATCTAACGATAAACCTTCCTTTTCTCGAAGCTATTAAAAAGCTACCTAATCATGCTAAGTTTCTTAAAGAGTTGTGCACTACTAGGCGTAAAACCAACATACCTAAAGACGCTTTTTTAATTGAACAATTCCCAACTTTATCCGAAAATAATGGAATTGTTAAGTACAAGGACCCTGGTCGTCCTACTGTAAAATGCACCTTAGGAGATTCCCACACGACGACCGCTTTTATTAGAGACGGGGCGAAGTGTTAACTTACTCCCGTTATTACTTGTATAAACAAATAGGTCTACAGGAAATGCAACCTACAAAAATAACGTTGCAATTAGCGGACAGGTCAATTAAGTATCCTAAGGATGTAGTGGAAAACGTGTTTGTTAAGGTTTAGGATTTCTACTACCCTGCTGATTTTGTTATCCTCGATACAGAAGTCGCTAATGACTCTGTACCGATCATCTTAGGGCGGCCCTTTTTAGCAACTCCCAACGCACTTATTAATTGCCGCGATGGTAAGATGTCCTTATCTTTTGGCCATCTCACAGTTGAGGTAAATGTTTTCAAGATGATGAAACAATTACCAGATTCATCTATAGATGGGGAGGTTAGCATGATCGAGAGCTTAGCTCAAGATTATTTTAACAACACGTTTCCTGAAAACAATATGTACAAATTCCTTTCCTTTGGAAAGTCAGATTTTGTAAATGACTCCTACTTAGAGGAAGTCAACACCATCCTTGAGTCCACACAAGTTGTAGACCGCCCGGGTTGCTCCTTATATCGAAAGTATGAAGACTTGCTACCTAAGCAAGTCTTCATTATGCAAAATGAAGACCCCCGATTTAAACATCTAGTGATTTTTCCTTCCACCCTAGTGCTTAAACCCCCTTCCCCAGAGTTAAAATATATACAACTTGATCCGGATGGTAATCATCCGGTAATTATATCTTCTGTTATCTAAGGATGAAGAGACACGTTTAATCCGGGTGATTAGGGAACATCGGTCTGCGATTAGTTTGGTCCCTAGCTGACATTAAGGGAATTGACCCTAATGTTTGCACTCATCGTATCCATTTGGAGGATAATGCAAAGACTTCTCACGAACCTCAGCGTCGCTTGAACCCTGCCATGAAAGAGGTGGTTAGGGAAGAAGTCTTACGATTACTCGATGCGGGTATCATATACCCAATCTCTGATAGCGAATGGGTCAGCCCCATTCATGTAGTTCCTAAGAAATCAGGAATTACCATGGTTCGTAACGGAAAGGGTGACTATGTTGTCACACAAGGTCCTATGAAATGGAGGATCTATATTGATTACAGACGTTTAAATGCTATGACATGAAAGGATCACTTTCCTTTACCTTTTATAGATCAAATGCTCGAACGCCTAGCTGGTCATGCTTTTTATTATTTTCTGGATGGCTACTCAGGCTATTTTCAGATTATTATTGATATTGATGACCAAGAAAAGACTACCTTCATATGTCCCTTTGGAACGATGCCTATAAAACTAATGCCTTTTGGCCTTTGTAATGCTCCCGAACCTTCCAAATGGTGTATGCTTCATATATTTAGTGACATGGTAGAGCACTTTATGGAAGTTTTCATGGATGATTTTTTTATCTATGGAGACTCCTTCACGCATCGTTTGTCTAACCCGCCTAAGGTTTTGACAAGGTGTGAAGAAAAGAGCCTCGCTTTTAAACCGGGAAAAGTGTCATTTCATGGTGAAAAGGGCATAGTATTAGGTCACATTGTATCTAGTGATGGCATCAAGTAGATAAGGCCAAACTAGATAAGATAGCATACTCTACCTAAACCACGGATTGTCCGCGTGATATTAGAGCCTTTCTAGGCCATGCAGTTTTTATAGGCGATTTATCAAAGACTTCTAAAATAGCTAGGCCTTTAACTAATCTGCTTTTGAAAGATGCAATCTTTGATTTTAATTTTAATCGTAAGCAGGCTTTTGAAACTTTAAAAGCCACTCTAACCTCTCGCACTAATTATACAAACTTTCCGATTGATTGGTCTAAACCCTTTTAACTCATGTGTGATGCTAGTGACTATGCAGCTTGGTGCATCTTTGGGACAAAAACTAGATAATAAGTCCTTTGTCATTTATTATGCTAGTAAAACATTAAACGATGCTCAAATCTAAATTATTCAACTACTGAAAAAAGAATTCTTAGCCGCCATTTATGCTTTAGATAAGTTTCTGGTCCTTATTTGGTTGGTTCTAAAACTTTAGTTTACACGGACCATGCAGCCCTTAAGTACCTTCTTGCAAAGAAGGATGCTAAGCAGAGATTAATCCGATGGATCCTTCTCCCGCAAAGAGTTCACATTAGAAATAAAGGACAAAAAGAGGGGAAAAAAACGGTTAATTTTACCACTTATCTAGACTCACAAACGACGCATCGATCGATTCTCGAGTCCATACTAGGACTCTTTTCCCCGATGAGCATCTCAGATGCCATTTTTCAGCACCATGGTATCCGACATTGTAAATTATCTAGCGGCTGATGTTATTGGTCAAGGAATGAACGTAAAGTTTTTGGCCGAGTTAAGTTATACTCTTGGGATGAGCCCTACCTTTTTAAGTATTGCGCGGATAAGATTATTCGCCGTTGTATTCCCGGTGGGAATATAATGAAGTTCTATCGCTCGCCATGACAAAAGTGTGGTGGACATTTTAGTGGGATGAAAACAGCCGCTAAAAAATTGCGAATGTGGATTTTATTGGCCTACCCTTTTAAGAATGCCCAAGTGCATTGCAAGATGTGTATACGTTGCCAACAACTTGGGCTTAATTACTTAAACGTAATATGATGCCATTAAATCCAATCTTGATCTTAGAAATTTTCGACGTTTTGGGGCATTGATTTCATGGGTCCTTTCCGGTTTCCCATGGTTTCATTTATATTCTAGTTGCCGTGGACTACGGTCTAAATGGATAGAGGCCCTAGCTTATGTAGCAATGACCATAAGACCGTTGTATTTTTATTAAAGAATATATTTTTGTCGGTTTGGCATTCCTAAAGCCATCATTAGTGATGGTGGAACACATTTTGCAAATGAGTTGTTGCATCCCTAGTGAAAAAGTATGGAGTTACACACAAAGTAGCAACTCCTTATCATCCACAAACTAGCGGACAAGTAGAAGTTTCTAATAGGGAAATCAAAAAGATTTTAGAAACAACTGTAAACCCTGATAGGAAAGACTGGTCAAAGCGACTATCGGATGCCTTATGATAGAACCGCTTTCAAAACTCCTATAGGTATGTCTCCCTTTAGACTTGTTTTGGGAAACCATGTCATTTGCCCGTTGAATTAGAGCACCGTGCTCTGTGGGCTATAAAAAGCCTTAACTTCAATATTGATGAGGCAGGTGTCAAATGCAAGTTGCAATTGAATGAGCTTGAAGAAATCCGTAGCGATTCGCATAATCTCGGAAGGATTATAAAGCTAACATGAAACGGTTCATGATAAGCATATCTTATGCAAAGAGTTTGTGGTTGGTCAAAAGGTTTTGCTTTACAACCCCGCCTACATGTTTTCCCCGTGCAAACTAAAACCCGTTGGTCCGCCCTTTCTAGTTATCAAGTCACCTTTACGGGCAATCACCTTGGTAAATCCAAATGACAAATGCACTTTTCAAGTTAATGGTCAACGGTTAAAACATTTTCACTAACCGCCCCCTCGATGTGAGAGGAAGTCCTTTACAGACCCGCGTCTATGAGGATCCGACCCTTGTCATTTGGTGTACTTACTTTCATTTCCATATAATCGATAAGTACACCATTCAGGTAACCGGCCCTCCCTATGGAGTGTGTGGTCAAGTACCGGATCCTAAGTCCACGTCCGGGATTCACATAATTCACGTTTTCCACTTCGCATGTTTTCTCGTTTTTTGAGTCATGTTCCTCTATGGAGTGAATTATGTATTTATTATTTTTCGTGTTTCTTATAATAAACAAATAAAATTAAAATTAAAATTTTAAAATCATAGAAATAGCAATCCAACAAGTCTTGGGAATCGACTTTAAACGACTCCACGTTGTAAAACAAATTTTGTGTTTAAAAATTTGTTTGGGGTGGGCAGTCGATCTTTCCATCGGATTGTTCGAACTTTCCATTGGTTTTGTTTAGGCCCATTAGTTCAATTGGGTTGGCGTAATCTAAACTTAGATTTCTTTGTTCGCGATAACTTACGCCACACACACTTTCGAGGCGTTCTTCCACCCTCTTATACGTCACCCATGGTTGGAATTGAGTGTTTTATGGATCATTGGATTGGAAATTCTCTCACGATCATTTCCATAACTCATTCGGCCAAAAATCGGCCAAGAACGAAGCGGCAAATTGAGTTTGAATTTGCGCAAAAAATCGGAAAATTTTGAAATTCAAACTGGGCTTGGGCCCAACCCGCACGCACGTTGCGCGTCTCCTTCCTTCCCAACCCGCACGCACAGTGTTTCCACTTCAATCCCAAACCGCCGGTTACAAGTTAAATTAAATTTTGGAAACCAAAATAAAAAATAAATATAGAGAGAGGGAAGAAAACCTAACTACACCTACACCAAGGAAATCAAATCCACCTAAATCTTCTCTAAACAATCATCACCGCCAACCCAACTTCGAAAAATAGCCAACAATTATAGTTTCCACCACCACCACCACCGCCACCAACGCCGTTTTTAGTAGTTTTCTTCAAAACTCGCCTCCCCCACAGTCTACAAACCATTAGTAGTCTAAGAAATTTCAATGGCGCTACGACGAGGGAGATTTTGAACACGCCGTTTGCTTCCGACAGTTTCGGCGCCATTTTACGACGCGAGATGTTCAAGAGACATTGAACGGACTTGTTGTACTCAACCGAGGGAGTTCTATCACTATGATTTGGTAGAACAGTTTTATAAAAAGCGCAGAATTGGAAGGGATAGGATTTTCATAAAGTTGGGAGGAACGGAGAAGAAGTAACGACGCTTGTTAGAATAACTATTAGGAATTACGCTTTGAAAGCAACCTAGTAACGATAATTCAGGAATCCCAAAGATACCGGAGTTCCTGCTTTGATGAAGGATACCGTGTCATGGAGGGTGAATACAACCGACATCCCATTGGTCCGCCAGACCACTCGGAGAACCAATCAACCGGTCAGAGCTCGGTGGATTGGTAGGAACGCCCTGGAAAGACAAAGTCGTTGATATCGGCCTGCAATGTCCCGACGTTCTCTGGGGATTTTGCAAACAAAGAAGTATAATTTCTGCATCCTTGGAATTGTTAAGTACTGGACCACAATTAGATCCCTCTTTGTAAAATGCACCTTAGGAGATTCCCACCACGACGACGCTTTATTAGACACGAGAGTGTTAACTTACTCCGTATTACTTGTATAAACAAATAGGTCTCTGAGGAAATCTGACCTACAAAATAGCGTTGCGATTAGCGGACGAGGTCGATTAAGTATCTAAGGATGTAGTGGAAGCGTGTTTGTTAAGGTTTAGGATTTCTCTTACCCTGGCGATTTTGTTATCCTCGTCTGAGAAGTTAAGCTAATGACTCTGTGCCGATCATCTTAGGGACCCCTTTTAGCAACTCCAACGCCTTATTAATTGCGCGATGGTAAGATGTCCTTATCTTTTGGCCATCTCACGGTTGAGGTAAATGTTTTTCAAGATGATGAAACAATTACCCGGATTCATCTATAGATGGGGAGGTTAGCATGATCGAGCTTAGCTCAAGATTATTTTAACAACACGTTTCGAAAACAATATGTACAAATTCCTTTCTTTTGGAAAGTCAGATTTTGTAAATGACTCCTACTTAGAGGAAGTCAACACCATCCTTGAGTCCACACAAGTTGTAGACCCCCGGTTTTGCTCCTTATATTGAGTATGAAGACTTGCTACCTAAAAGCAAGTCTTCATTATGCAAAATGAAGACCCGAACCGAGAAACATCTAGTGATTTTCCTTCCACCACTAGTGCTTAAACCCCTTCCCCGAGTTAAAATATATACAACTTGATGCGGATGGTAATCATCCGGTAATTATATCTTCTCGTTATCTAAGGATGAAGAGACACGTTTAATCCAGGGTGATTAGGGAACATCGGTCTGCGATTGGTTGGTCCCTAAGCGACATTAAGGGAATTGACCCTAATGTTTGCACTCATCGTATCCATTTGGAGGATAATGCAAAGACTTCTCCGAACCGAACCTCGCGTCGCTTGAACCCTGCCATGAAAGAGGTGGTTAGGGAAGAAGTCTTACGATTACTCGATCGCGGGTATCATATACCCAATCTCTCGATAGATAATGGGTCACCCCCATTCATGTAGTTCCTAAGAAATCAGGAATTACCATGGTTCAGTAGCGGAAAGGGTGACTATGTTGTCACACAAGGTCCTATGAAATGGAGGATCTATATTGATTACTGACGTTTAAATGCTATGACATGAAAGGATCACTTTCCTTTTTACCTTTTATAGATCAAATGCTTTCGAACGCCTAGGCTGGTCATGCTTTTTATTATTTTTACGGATGGCTACTCGGGCTATTTTCAGATTATTATTGATATTGATGACCAAGAAAAGACTACCTTCATATGTCCTTTGGGGCGTATGCCTATAAACGAATGCCTTTTGGCCTTTGTAATGCTCCTCGGAACCTTCAAATGGTGTATGCTTCATATATTTAGTGACATGGTAGAGCACTTTATGGAAGTTTTCATGGATGATTTTTTATCTATGGAGACTCCTTCCGCATTTGTTTGTCTGTCCCGTCTAAGGTTTTGACAAGGTGTGAAGAAAAGAGCCTCGTTTTAAACTGGGAAAAGTGTCATTTCATGGTGAAAAAGGGCATAGTACTAGGTCACATTGTATCTAGTGATGGCATCGAAGTAGATAAGGCCAAACTAGATAAGATAGCGACTCTACCTAAACCACGGATTGTCCGTGATATTAGAGCCTTTCTAGGCCATGCAGGTTTTTATAGGCGATTTATCAAAGACTTCTCGAAAATAGCTAGGCCTTTAACTAATCTGCTTTTTGAAAGATGCAATCTTTGATTTTAATTTTAAGCGTAGCAGGCTTTTTTGAAACTTTAAAAGCCATGCTAACCTCTGCACCAATTATACTGACTCCCGATTGGTCTAAACCTTTCGAACTCATGTGTGATGCTAGTGACTATGCGGTTGGTGCGATCTTGGGACAAAAACTAGATAATAAGTCCATTGTCATTTATTATGCTAGTAAAACATTAAGCGATGCTCAACGAAATTATTCAACTACAAAAAAAAGAATTCTTAGCCGTCATTTATGCTTTAGATAAGTTTCGTCCTTATTTGGTTGGTTCTAAAACTTTAGTTTTTACGGACCATGCAGCCCTTAAGTACCTTCTTGCAAAAGAAGGATGCTAGCGAGATTAATCCGATGGATCCTTCTCCCGCAAAGAGTTCACATTAGAAATAAAAGGACAAAAGAGGGGTCAGCGTGTAGTTGCCGACCACTTATCTAGACTTCATAAGCGGCGATCGGTGATTCGAGTCCATACGGACTCTTTTCCGATGAGCATCGTATGCCATTTTTCAGCACCATGGTATCTTGACATTGTAAATTATCTAGCGGCTGATGTTATTGGTCAAGGAATGAGCGTAAAAAGTTTTTGGCGAGTTAAGTTATACTCTTGGGATGAGCCCTACCTTTTTAAGTATTATTGCGGATAAGATTATTCGATCGTTGTATTCCCGGTGGGAATATAATGAAGTTCTATCGTTCTGCCATGACAAAAGTGTGGTGGACATTTTAGTGGGATGAAAACAGCCGCTAAAATTCTGCAATGTGGATTTTATTGGCCTACCCTTTTAAGAATGCCCAGTGCATTGCAAGGCGTGTATCGTTGCCAACAACTTGGGCTTAATTACTTAAACGTAATATGATGCCATTAAATCCAATCTTGATCTTAGAAATTTTTGACGTTTGGGGCATTGATTTCATGGGTCCTTTCCCGGTTTCCCATGGTTTCATTTATATTCTAGTTGCCGTGGACTACGTGTCTAAATGGATAGAGGCCCTAGCTTGCCGTAGCAATGACCATAAGACCGTTGTATTTTTTATTAAAGAATATATTTTTTGTCGGTTTGGCATTCCTAAAGCCATCATTAGTGATGGTGGAACACATTTTTGCAACAGAGTTGTTGCATCCCTAGTGAAAAAGTATGGAGTTACACACAAAGTAGCAACTCCTTATCATCCACAAACTAGCGGACAAGTAGAAGTTTCTAATAGGGAAATCAAAAAGATTTTAGAAACAACTGTAAACCCTGATAGGAAAGACTGGTCAAAGCGTCTATCGGATGCCTTATGGGCGTATAGAACTGCTTTCAAAACTCTATATAGGTATGTCTCCCTTTAGACTTGTTTTGGGAAACCATGTCATTTGCGGATTGAATTAGAGCACCGTGCTCGTGGGCTATAAAAGCCTTAACTTCAATATTGATGAGGCGGTGTCAAATGCAAGTTGCAATTGAATGAGCTTGAAGAAATCCGTGGCGATTAAATGCGATCTCGGGAAGGATTATAAAGCTAACATGAAGCGTGTTCATGATAAGCATATCTTGCGCAAAAGAGTTTGTGGTTGGTCAAAAGGTTTTGCTTTACAACTCCCCGTCTACATGTTTTCCGGCAAAACTAAAACCCGTTAGTGCGGCCTTTTCTAGTTCTTGAAGTCACCTTTTACGGGGCAATCACCTTGGTAAATCCAAATGACAACGGTACCTTTCAAGTTAATGGTCAACGGTTAAAACATTTTCGCGAACCGTCCCGATGTAGAGGAAGTCCTTTTACGAGGACCACTGTCTATGAGGACGACCCTTGTCATTTGGTGTACTTACTTTCATTTCCATATCTCGATAAGTACACCATTCAGTAACGGGCCCTCCCTATGGAGTGTGTGGCTGTAGAAGTACCGGATCCTAAGTCCACAGTTCACATAATTCACGTTTTCCACTTTTGCATGTTTTCTCAGTTTTTGAGTCATGTTCCTCTATGGAGTGAATTATGTATTTATTATTTTTCGTGTTTCTTATAATAAACAAATAAAATTAAAATTAAAATTCTTAAAATCATAGAAATAGCAATCCAACAAGTCTTGGGAATCTGACTTTAAACGACCCACGTTGTAAACAAATTTTGTGTTTAAAAATTTGTTTGGGGGTGGGCAGTCGATCTTTCCATCGGGATTGTTCGAACTTTCCATTGGTTTTGTTTAGGCCCATTAGTTCAATTGGGTTGACGTAATCTAAACTTAGATTTCCTTTGTTCGCATAACTTACGTCACACACACACTTCGAGGCGTTCTTCCACCCTCTTATACGTCACCCATGGTTGGAATTGAGTGTTTTATGGATCATTGGATTGGAAATTCTCTACTGATCATTTCCATAACTCATTCGCCAAAATCGGGCCAGTAACGAAGCGGCAAATTGAGTTTGAATTTGCGCAAAAAATCGGAAAATTTTGAAATTCAAACTGGGCTTGGGCTAACCCAAGACGCGACGTTGCGTCTCCTTCCTTCCCAACCCAAGACGCCGCGGTGTTTCCACTTCAATCCCAAACGCCCGGTTACAAGTTAAATTAAATTTTGGAAACCAAAATAAAAATAAATATAGAGAGAGGGAAGAAAACCTAACTACACCTACACCAAGGAAATCAAATCCACCTAAATCTTCTAAACAATCATCACCGCCAACCCAACTTGAAAAATAGCCAACAATTATAGTTTCCACCACCACCACCACCACCAAACGCCGCGTTTTAGTAGTTTTCTTCAAAACTCGCCTCCCCACAGTCTACAAACCATTAGTAGTCTAAGAAATTTCAATGGCGCTACGACGTAGAATTTTGCCGGAACACGCGTTTGCTTCCGACAGTTTCGCGCCATTTTACGACGCGGAGATGTTCAAGAGACATTGGAACGGACTGTTGTACTCAACTGAGGAGTTCTATCACTATGATTTGGTAGAACAGTTTTATAAAAAGCGAGAATTGGAAGGGGATAGGATTTTCATAAAGTTAGGAGGAACGGAGAGAAAGTAACGGCGGCAGTTGTTAGTGAACTATTAGGAATTACGCTTTGAAAGCAACCTAGTAAGCGACAATTCAGGAATCGGTATCTTTGGAGTTCTGCTTTGATGAAGGATACCGTCGTGGAGGGTGAATACAATCCGACATCCCATTCGTCCGTCCGGACCACCACGAGAACCAATCAACGGGTTGTAGCTCGGTGGATTGGTAAGGAATCCTCGGGAAAGACAAAGTCGGTGATATCGGCTCGCAATATGCGACGTTCTCTGGATTTTGCAAACAAAGAAGTATAATTTCTGCATCCTTGATTTAATGTTTAATGTGATTCGAGGAGTGGGGAAGAGTTTAGCGCCTCTTCCGTATTGATCACTAAGATCATGCTCTCCTTTAGAGCTGTCGCAAGATCTGCTCCTATTAAGATCAAATTGCATTCTAATGCAAGTATCTATCTGGATTGCATCCAAGAGACTTGGCCGTTAATGCGAAGAAAAATGGATGAGTCGGAGGATGAAAGGGAAGATATGACATGGCTGGATGAAGATGCATTAGAAGTGTAATTCTAATGTAGAACGATGCAAGTGTTGCAAACCGCTTTGCGGGTGCGTTTATGGTATTTGTGGAGATATCGAAATAGGCGGATAGTAGTTCAAAGAAGCAAGGGAACCTTCCGGAGGAGATTTGAAATGCTCGAAGGGGTTACGGACGATATCTTGTCTTACATGGAGACTATCCACTAGCAACAACAAACCGGTAAGATTCGACTTCGGTACTAAGATGGAAGCCCAACGCTTGTTCCGAATAGAGATGCTACGACGCGATGCCACCGTGGAGGACTCTGTTTCACCCGAGTCCGACAGGCATGAGCGTCGTCGCGCCGGCGACGATGGTTCAAGTCATTCTCCATCCCAGAGCCAATCTCCATCTCAGGGTCCATCATCATCACAAAACTAGGTGTTCACCCTAGTTGGAGTTCGCTGTTATTTCATAATTTCGTTTTATTAGAAGGATTTTAATTCAGTAGTTAAATTTAAATAGTAATGTGTTTATTTATTGTTGTTTGGATTTAAATTTTATTTTTAATATAATTGGTTATTTTCGAGTACTGCTTGTTTTATCATTAATTCCACCTTCCCGACTCGTTTGGGGGTGGAAATATTTAGACCGAGCATAAGTCGTGATATGATCATATGCTGTAAGTTGTCTTGGAGGGAAGGTTGATAATTTGGCCGATATCGGCATATCTATGACTTGTGTGGTGATAGCATGAAATCTACGAGAGTTTAGAAGTTACTATTCTAAATCCAGTATGAAAGATACCAGGATTTTTAGAAAATCATGGAAATGGGTTGTTTCCGTTTTCGGTTTTGGAATTTTCCTATTTCCGGAAATTGCCTTCAAACAAATTGGGAACTTCCCGATTCGTTTTGGTAGCTCAGAACCTATTTAAACTCCTTTCTTTCTACACTAACAAACCACACTACATCCCACCATCATCCCGCACCTTCCACTCCAAGTTTTTCTTTCTTTTTGCTCTAAACTCCGGTTTCAGCCCTTCAGAGCGCGCCTGCAGCCCTTTACATTTTTGAAATTTTTTGTCGAGGCGACCGCCAGCAAAACACTTGTAATTTAAAACCACGCGAGCGACCGCCTATGAGCGCCTGGCTTCTCGCTAACGCGAAAAAAATCGAATTTTCAGACGGTCATTCCAGGATTTTTGTGGAGCTATTCAAAGAGTTATTGTGATGACATCTCCTATAGTCATACCTGAACAGTCCTTCAAAGATGTGTTAGGCACCGAGACCTATGGACATTGGTTCCGACAAAGAATCCTGCAGTTAGGATGGCGTCATCTACTGGTAAGTGATGATGATTCATATTCACCACAGCTTACTACTTATTTCTATGACCATGTTAAATTCTATTGTATAATCAGGATGGAGAACAAGAATTCTCTGTCATAGTCGAGGACACGACATATCAATTCGATAAAAATGTGGTCGCTTTAGTTAATGGGTTACCAATACCTGATCCTGTTCACACATGGGCATATATGACCGATAATGCATACCTGTATGATTATACATATTTCCATGAGTATTATGGGGGAAGGGTATTTCGAGTAATGGACGAGGGGATATAGCATTGCCCTTGGTAGCCTTTCCCTAAACGTAGGCACCACCATGTTATTCATCCCGATGAATATTTTTGGGGAATGGCAGTTCATTTACGCAAAAAGAATCTTCGCTGGTGACATTTTCCTCGCTTTAGCTGAGGGATGTCGACGATATGACATCCCCCGAGTTTTAGTCGCTAGTCTTAAGAGAGCCCAAAGCATGAGGCATAAGTATCTTCTTATGCCTGTTTTGGTAAGCCGCATCATCGCGTAGTTGTTTACTGTGATACGTGCACAATTCACAAATTGGAAAGGGTTGAAGTCATGAGACCCACGATCGAGTGGTTCGCTTCGTCGCAAGCATAATGACTTGGCTAGAGGGATGGCGGTGCAGCCTCATTTGGTTGCCCCATACATCCCATCGGACATGATAACACTTGCGAGGTTAGCATTAGTAGATGATAACCGGCGGCAAGCTTGGCAAATTACAATGGACTAGCGGGGATCGCGAAGGAACCTCGCCTCACTAATGAGGAAGAGGATGCTTAAAAGGAGATATGGTAAGTTTTAGTTTCAGGTTAGTGTCCGCTTATGTCCCAAGCAATTTAATTGCATTAACCCCATAATGGGTGGAACTCTTATAGAGTTCGTCGTTTTTATTTTCTATATTAGTATGTTCTAACCTTGTTTTGCGGATGTTCGAGAATTTCAGCGTTTCCATGGTATTTTTCCTACCCTCTTTATTTACAATACTTTGAGGACAAAGCATGATTCTTGTTTGGGGGCATAGAAACACGTGTAATTAAGGCATCTGTTAGGATATAGATATGTATAATATGCATTTGTTTTCTAGTTAAAATTTTTAAAATTCAAAAATATAAATAAATAAGTTATGCTATACACTTAGGAATATTGGTATTGTTTTCTTTCTCTATGCTCTTAACAATCTAGAAGTGTCACATAGCTTTTGCATCAGAATAATTGTTAGAAACTTAGGTTAATATGTAGGTAATAATCTCTGCATCTATCTATAAATATATTACATGAGTATCTATGATTGTTAGCAGTAAGTTTCTGAAATCTAGGCTAGAGTACTTATTCTAAAATCCTGTGAGAATATAGCCGAAAAGCCAGTATATATGAGCGAAAACATTTGAGAAATGACACAAGGGAGAAGTAAAATCCGGATAGAGATATCACACCGTCCACTTGCTTGATCACTATGCCATATCCTAAGCGAGAATTTAGGCCCTCTTTGGATCGATATAGCAGAAATTCAAACCTATGAATTATTTTCCGCTAGTTAAGCCCCTCACGAGCCTTTCTTTAGCCTTCCATAAACCACAAATCCTTTACCCTGTTACAAAAACAAAAACAAAATAAAAAAATAAATCAACCTACCCAATTTAGAATAAGTCGAGAATAGAATGAGTGAAGAAAGAAGAAGAAAAAAAACGTGTAAACAAAAATTAGTTAGTTGCTTGAGGAAAAGAAAAGAAGTTTCCATCCAAGGAAAAGAAAAAAAAAATAGAAATAAATAAAAACTCCAAAAATAGAATAAAAGGGAGTCAAAAGCCAAAGAAAAAAAAAAGAAAAATATGGCTAAGGATGGAAACAAAGTATAGAAGCAAAAGAAAATAACAAGGTTTTTCTACGTTACATAATATGAAAACTCTATTATCTCGGACTTGTCCTTTTGAATATTCATTTCCTTCCTTCTTAAACCATCTCCTAATCCCGCAACACCTAATAAAGACCTCTAGCTCAATTAGGAATAGGTTAGTGTGATAGTAAGTGGCAGATGTGTTTGATCGACTCCGAACTTCCTTGTTGTCATTGAGATTTAAGGTAAAGTGTGCCCACTGCACTTTGGAGTAGCTTAAACTTGAGTGGAAAAATCAGTGGTTTTGTCTTGACATTTATGTGAGGACCTACTTAAGGATGCTATTCCGAGTTTTCATAAACGAAACCTGCTAGGCATTTCATAGTATTACTCATAGTATATATATTTGTATCATAGATGATTGATTATTATGCATATATTAGTTTAGGTTTTTGACTTAGTTATTCTTATTCAATTGCTAGTGAGATGTATAGATAGTTAGGACATGAATGAGGAAAACAATAGTTTTATTTCTTAGTCGTTGTAGTATAGTTGAAGTTTGTGAGTACCTTCACTGGAAAACTCTCACGAGGCTATAACTCGTCCCACTAGGGAATTCCTAGTGGTTTAAGGCCTTGTCAAGATAGGTCAATGCAATCGCGACTCAGTAAAGCGAGAGTAGATAGAACTCCATTTTTGGTCACTTATTTTAATTTCTCATCTTTGCTTGAGGACAAGCAAAATGCTGTTTGGGGGTGGTTTGATAAGAGCCCAAAACTGTAGTTTTAACCCTTTAACAGTCATACTTTTGGACCAATTATGTGAGTAATAATTAAGAGTTAACACCGATTCACGTGTTTTATGTATTTTCAGGCTTCAAAGTCCATTATGTGCAGAAATGTGCCACTTTAGTGAGATAAAGGAGAAAAGGTCGGTTACTAAGGAGTTCGGTGATTAAAGGCCAAGATTCAAGAAGATAAAGCCTTCCTAAAGCCCGGTCAAAAGCTGAAAAGTCGACACGGGCTGAAACAACACACAAGTCTGGAGTAGAACTTCTGAAAGCCGTATCTTTGGACTCAGACCTCGGAATTGGGCCTACCTTATGTAAAAACGACCGGCTCGGAAAGAACTTTCCAATGGTCTAAGACTTGACCCAATTAGAGGAGCAGAAGTTGACGAAAAGTCTATGGAAGCCAACTGCAGCTGAAGAGGCCTTTTTGGACTGAAAGAATTGGGTTTTGGGCCTGATTCTCTGGCCCAAAACATAGCTCCAAGCCCATGCACAATTTTTGGATCTGAAAGTATAAAAACCAAAGTTTAGCTCTTTATTAATGGTAGCTAGTTAGACCTAAAATAATATAGATAATTCTAGATCTGTTTTCATTAATTAAATTAAGCTTTAGTTCCATTTTCAATTCTTGTTTTAGATTAAGTCTTTGAATCATTGTTCTTGATTGATTAGATAAATAAAATAGTTGTTTTAGCAATTTCGAATTGTGTTATTTCAATCTATTAGATCTAGTTTTAATTATTGTTGGTTACCATCTCTTAGTTGTTACTTAGAATTTAATCA
Source organism: Coptis chinensis (assembly GCF_015680905.1). Lineage (NCBI taxonomy): Eukaryota > Viridiplantae > Streptophyta > Magnoliopsida > Ranunculales > Ranunculaceae > Coptis > Coptis chinensis. The sequence goes on along the minus strand of NC_141456.1, from coordinate 53,002,544 downwards.
TTGTTTAGTTTAGATTAGTAAATTTCGAATCTTGATAATATGTGTAGTTTAGATTCATATGGGAATGATTGCGGAATGATTCAAGGCTAAAACCTCCATTAGAGGGGTTGATGAAGCCTTGATGAAAACTTGGTGGTATAGTGTAGAAGCATTGTAGAATCTATTCCAATCTAGAAGGTCGTGATTAGCCATGAGAATGGGTGGACGACCTCATATGCTAGTTAGTACTCGGTAGAAATGCCATGAACACTAGGGATTAGAACTCGAATTTCTTGCCATAAGAACGTAAGAATCGAGATACAAGAATCTATACTAGGTTATTAAGTTGGATTCGAGGTGGATTCAATTCCCCTCTAATCCTTTATCTAGATTCAAAACAATCATATTTCCATAGCATTCGTAGTTAAATTCAAGTAATCAAATTCAGTAAGTATCGTAGTATATCACCTTTGTAAAGCTCTCATTGACTTAAGAATGATTAATTAGATTAGAAAACAATTAAATGCTAGAGCACTAGGAGTGGAACGAATTCGTTACTCCACTCTATTTCGATAGACTTGAGAGTAGGAAACTTTGATAACATAGCATCAAAAATAGTTTAGTTTACTTACGTTTTGATTTCATCGTTCATTTCGTAGGTAAGCTATTCATTTTATGTTTATCAGTCGTCAAGTGGGCTGCTTCCTAGGACGGTGGATCGTCGTGTTGCGAGGTCGTTCCCCGAACTGAGGGTAGCTTATGGGATCAACGTTCCCGATTTGGAGATATACGAACCACGGTTGAGTGAAAATGTACGTAGTGAGGAGTACAACCCACTGAAATGGTGGGGTAATCATCTGTGAGGGCCAGCTAAGAGCGTATATGCAAATACCGTTCTCGAAACTGGTTTGTGAGTTCTTGGCTCATTGTTAGAAGTCTCCCTGTCAGTTTGTTGGTAACACATGGCGACTGTTTAGGGTGTTCGACCTATTGAATGCGAGTGGGGAATACCACATAGGGGTATCCGACATAATTGAGCATTATGTTGTGAGGCGATCTGGTAATTTGAACTTTAGTTTGCAAACTATGACGACGCGTTCTGCTATGATTGACGCGGTGCAACGAGGCCCTGGACAAAGAGGCCGTTCTTTGCTAGTTGGTAACCATCGTGCTAGCGGATGTAGGTTGCAAACTAGGATTTGTAACATATCCGGTGGGTAGGAATGTCTTTCTTTTGTCGCTTTACTTGGTGATTTACTGTTGTTCTAACTGGCCCATGTCTTTGCTTTGTTTGTAGATTTTTCTGTGAAAACGCGAACTGATCATGGGGAGATAGAGAGGTTCGCGCGGCTGACTCAAGCACAAAAACAAGCGAAGCTGCCTGAATTTGCTCATTTCTTTGTGGAAAAGGGTGGGCCTGCGATCCGGAAAAAAAGAAAGGCTCAAAAGGACCGAGCTCGAGGTCAGACTAGGAGAAGGGTGATGGAGATGTGTACGAGTGACTTGGTAATGCGGGAAGATAGGAACCGAGCTCGTGGCGGCCTGAGACGACCCTCTGGAGGTGGTGTTTCAGGGGCTGGTGGGTCGAGCTCCCGACCTGAAGGGGGGTCGATTGATGCTCCTGTAGAGCTGGAGATGGTGGTTTTCAATCCTCGTGTACGGAGCAGGTCGGAGAAGAGAAGAAATGACGCCTCTGAGCAAGATGCTGCCCGAGTTGCCAAAGTTGCGCGACATGCTCTTGGTGAAAGCTCCAGTGCGGGGGGTGGTTTTGGTGGTGGCTAGGCTGGTGCTACGGTTGCTCGCTGGAGTCGGGTGCGACCGGAGCAGGTCTTGGACTTGGCCAGCTTTGGGGTGGGGTCTAGTCCGTCTCCTGCGGTGCGAGAACCTAGTCTGCTGGCAAAGGCGAAGGGTCCCCGCAAAGCTAGTGGGAAATCAGTTATGGTTGCGGATGACTTAGAGTCACAGTTTGTGTACTTAGACTACAACGGGGTTCAACGAACTATGAGGCGAACTGATTGTAGCTTCAGGTTGAGTAAGGTATCGGCTTGTCTGCTAAAACAGATAGCTCTGGATGGCAACCGTAAGGAGCTGGATGACAGAAGGCTGGCTGATAACCTGAGGCGGATGGAAATCGCGTAATGTCTGGTACGTGGATTTGTCCCCCTTTGATGTATCTGTTCGCTTATGTATGCTACTGTGACCTGGTTATTAACATATGTGTGCGATTGCAGCTTGTGAGTGGGTTTCAGAAGTTGAAAGAGATTGCTCAGTTCGCGGAGGTAGATAGAGAAACTGTGGTGAAGCTGTCAGACGAGCTGAAAAACATTCAAGATGCCGCTAAGATGGAACGTGAGGAGCTTGAGGACCTGAAGAAAGCACACCAAGCTCTGAGTCTGGCAAAGATGCTGAAGGATACCGAGGCAGAAGATCTGAGGCTAAAACTACAGGGTGCTGAAGAGAATGTTATCACAGCGATTATGGAAATTGGTAGGTTGAACGAGTATGCCTTACACTGCAAGAAGGTTGTTTAAGACGCTACGAAGGCCTATGACGACCTGGATGCTGACTTTGTTGAGCTGGAAGCGGACTACAAAGCTTTGAAAGAGGAGCATGTACATGGGATGTCTCGTCCCGCACTGGAACAGGTGCAGGGAGATGTCAGTAGTGTTCTTGCTTCTTCAGTGGTTGTGCCAAAGGCTCGTGGTACCGCGAGATGAAGCTGCTGCGTCTGATGTGCTTATGAGTTTGGATTTGGATGGAGTGTCCGTTGTGGTTGAAGGGAGGGATGCTAAAATTGACGAGTCACTTGTGGCTGGAGAGCTAGTTGTTGCGCCTAGAGATGGCGATTTGTAACTTTGTCTTGCTAATCTGTATGCTTGTAAGCTGTGATACAATAGAGCTGGTTTCCTGGGGTAACCTGGGCAGTTCGCTTTTCTTGCTTTTATGTGATACCACTTTGAACGATCTGGTATCCCGTACTGGTTTGGGGTAACCATATGAGGATGAGTATTAGTTAGCCAGGTTGGATTTCCTGAGTAGGCTCAGCAACTTGGCTAAGGAACGAACTGTGGTTGGGGCTTGTCCGAACATGTCATTTTTTGCTTATATGCTATGCTTGTTGCTTGTTTCCCTGTTGTGTGTGTCGTTTGCTTGATTGAATGTATGAACGGTGATACTGCTATAACTATGCATGTCGGATGTACTGCGGTGATAACTGACCTGCAAGTAACTTGTAGGCTTGAATAAGCGTCTTGTCGTTAAATTGTCTTCAGTTTTAGGTGTCGCCCGTAATGATGTTACCAGATCGCTGTGACCTGTACACAGAGTAGGACGTATAGTGTTCTGTTCATTGCCGCGAACGGCAGTATTTCCTCACGTGTGTGACACGTGTAGGAAAACGAGCAGTTCAAAGAGCGTAATGATGGCGGGCAGATGGTCTAATGTTTGGCGTCTCAAGGTAATTATGATGTGCTTAGGGAAAAGACGTTACATAATAAGTAAAACTGTTCGTAGAATACCAAAGGTAATTGCTTAGCTTCTTGTCTTAGCTCATCTTTGCCTTACCGCTATGCACTACCTTCGTCGCTGCTTCTACAGGTACGTTTGTTTCCATTTTTGAATGTATCTCTTTGAGAAGGAGTTGGTGGATAGCTTTAACTCATGCGGTGTTATCTCTGTTCGTAGGTTTGATTATGGCAAGGTGCCGCAAATATGTGAGAGGAGAAGGGAGTATGAGAGAGACTTCGCCTCTGGTAATGGAGGAGATGGAGTTCGACCCTTATGTGCACAGTGATCGTGGTAAGAGGAAGGCTATTTCTGTCGGAGCCAAAGGTAACAAGCGACCTAAGAGAGCTGGTCGTCCGGCTGGTGGCATTGTATTTAGGTCGCCACAGCGGGTAGGCGACACTGATCGTCATGCTGCGGAGCGTAACGACCTGAGGCAAGGTTACCAAGTCGCTGGTGAGAATTCGTCCCCGCGATTCGGGGATGTGGGTAGTGAATTCTTCTACCTGGGGAAGACAGGGAAGAAGCGTACGGTGAAATGCTCGGACTGTAGCTTCCACTTGGCACCCATAGCGACTAGCCTTCTGAAGGGGATCGTGTTGGATGGTGACAAGGTAGAGGTGAAAGATGAAGATATGGAGACATTGTTAAGGACGATGGATATGGCCGCTTGTTTGGTGAGCTCATTATGCACTAAGTTGTTGTGTCTGTTTCCAGGGCAATTTTGATCTTTAACTTTGTACGCGCAGTTTCTTGCAGGGTATGATAAACTGAAAGATGCTGTGCAAAACGTTGAGACTGATGATAACCCGCACGTTGAGCTAGGATGTATGCGAGCTGCGTGGGGAGTTGACAAGAGGAAGCTAGAGGTGATGACCAACAAGTATCAGAATGCTGCTACCGAGAACGTTGCGTTGGTTACGGCTATGACTGATCTAGATGGGGAGTTAGCTATGGTGATTGCATATGCCAAAAAATGTCAAGGGGTAGCACGCAAAAAACCGTATAGGCGATACCATGGCCCGTGCCGAATATGCCTCGGACGAAGAAGTATCACCTCAAGAAAGTTTAATGAAGGCGAGGAGCAGGGGCAAGGTATGCGTGTGATGCTGAGATCTGCTCGACACACTGCTTCTACTAGTGCGGCCCCGAAAGGTAAGCATGTCTTGACTGATGTTTGATGGTGCAATCTATCCTTGTCTATTTCAGCTAAAAAGAAAATCGTGAGTGTTCTTTACGTTCTCCTCTCTTATATGAGAGTTAACAATAGAGCTGTGTCTTCAAGCTTGCCTGAGCGATTCGTCACTTTGGTACAGAGAACTGGTTTCCACGGAAGTGGCAGTTCGATGTCTTGTTAAATTTTTAATAAACACCGATCTAGATTTCCTGGGTAGACCCAGCAGATCGGTGGATCTAGTTGTTTTGGCATTGGCCAAGGATTGCTACTGATTGGGTTTGGAATGCATGTTTCTGCTTAATTGCTTGTAGTTAGCATCCTGCTTATTATGCATGTGGCTTGAAATAACTGAGGAGCTTGAGACTTAGATTAAAGAAACGTTTTGCCTGTGATTATCGCTTTCTTTCTTGGTCATCATGTTATAAGAGAAGAAACGCTGGGAGCATTCTAGATGATCTGAGTCTAGAATTAAGAGTTCTCCACTAGGTGGATTGATCTGAGCTTAGAAGTAATACTCAAGAGAGTGTTTTGCTCAGGCAGAGCGTGTTGGCTTATAGAAGCGTAATGCTCATGGAGAACGTTCTCGTATGGTCGACCCTAGAAGTATAGGTTCTCGACGAGCGAGGTTCGGAAAGGCTGTGGAGCATGTAAGCTCCAGAGAGCTGTTTGCTCACGGAGAGCGTTCTCGTTTGATCGATCCTAGAAATATAGGTCCTCGACTTGACAAGACTGGGAGAGGCTGTGGAGCCTGTAAGCTCCGCAGAGAGTCGTTCCGCTTCATGGAGAAGCGTTCTCGTTTGGTCGATCCTAGAAATATAGGTCCTCGACTTGACAAGACTTGGAGAGGTCAGAGCACTGTAAGCTCCAGAGTCAGCTCCGCTTCATGGAGAGCGTTCTCGTTTGGTCGATCCTAGAAATATAGGTCCTCGACTTGACAAGACTTGGAGAGGCTGTGGAGCCTGTAAGCTCCAGAGAGCTGTCTGCTCATGGAGAGCGTTCTCGTTTGGTCGATCCTAGAAATATAGGTCCTCGACTTGACAAGACTTGGAGAGGTCGTGGAGCTTGTAAGCTCAGAGAGTATCGCTCACGAGAGACGTTCTCGTTTGGTCGATCCTAGAAATATAGGTCCTCGACTTGACAAGACTTGGAGAGGCTGTGGAGCCTGTAAGCTCCAGAGAGTTGTCTGCTCACGGATAGCGTATTAGCTTATGACGGTATTGCTTTCGAGAGTGTTGGACCGGTAAGTGTAATCGGTCGCGTTCTCCGGAATAATTGTATGACTTTTCGATGCAAGTAAATGGAGTAGATTGTAATAGGCAACATAAGAAATTTAACCTTGAGTTTATGAAAAATAGAAAATACAACATCAGTGGTTTTATTGATAAATTTTTTTCAGCAGATAAGTATTCCAAGGGCGAGGCAACAATTTCCCCTCTTGGGTTTTTATCCAGTATGCTCCATTACCTACAACGCATTCCATGATGTATGGGCCTTCCCACGTAGGTGCTAATTTGGAGTCGTCTTGTGTATTTTTTAGCACTAGATCGCCAGGCTGAAAAGATCTAGGATGCACTCGTTTATTGTAGGAGTTCTTCAGAGTTTGTTGATAAGATGCGATTCTGATGGCGGCTAAGGCACGCCCTTCTTTTAGCAAGTCGACCTCTCGTGCTAAAACGGAGTCATTGTGTCCCGTCTCTATGAGCTCTAACCGAGTTGTAGTGACTGTCAGTTCGGTGGGAATTACGACTTCTGTGCCATAACACAAGGAGAATGGAGATTCGCCTGTACTGGACCGAGTTGTGGTGCGATGAGGCCACAAAATGTTCTCCAACTGATTTGGCCATTGCCACTTGTTCTTTTCAATCTTTTTCTTCAAATTTTCTAAGATTGCCTTGTTGCTGGCTTCTGCTTGACCATTACTCTGGGCGTATTGTGGAGTAGAAAATGCATGAACGATCTTCCACTTGGCAAATTCTTTAACTATTCTGCCTTTGAATTGGGGGCCATTGTCCATCACTAGTGTATGTGGCAAACCAAATCTGGTGATGATGTGAGTCCAGATGAAGTTTCTGACATGTGATTCTTTGACATGCGCTAAAGGAATGGCTTCGACCAACTTAGTGAAATAGTCGGTTGCAGCTAAGACGAAGCGGAAACCAATGCTTTTCTGTGGGATGAATGGTCCCATGATGTCCATGCCCCACATGTGAAATGGCCGTGGGCTCGCTATATTTATCAGCTCGCGAGCGGGTTGGATGATATGGTAGCCAAATGTTTGGCATTTTATACACTTGAGGACGTATGCTTTGGCGTCGATCTGCATACGGGGCCAAAAGTATCCTTGGGAAATTGCTTTGTGGGCTAAAGAGCGACCTCCGGCATGATTTCCACATTCTCCTTCGTGGATTTCCGCAAAAATCAATTGACCTCGATTCGAGTAATGCACCGCAAGTGTGGTCCACCAGCAGATTTCCTGAATAACTTGTTATGAAGTAAGCAATAACGACGTGCCTGATATAGGATTTGCCTGGCCTTGGTACGCTCTACAGGGAGCGCGCCATGCTGGATGTAGTCTATGATGGGCTGCATCCATGTTTGAATCAACTGATTGGCAGAGAGAGAGGGAATAGACCGCTTATTGCTAGGGCGTGCTCGACTTGGTACGCAGGTCGATCGACTATTTCAATGAGTAGTTGTCTTGTGACGCAGTTCGGTGTTTGAGTGGCTAAGTAAGCTAAACTGTCTGGCGTGGCGGTTCTCGTCCACAAAAAAATGATGTATGGTAGCTTTCTTTAAAAGAATGCGATAAATGATGAACGACTTGAAGATATTTGAAAGGTTACCTTCATGGGTAGTGTACTCTTTTGCAACCCGGCTTAACGCCATTGAGTCACTAAAGACTTGGAGTTCTTTTACACCGAGCTGTAGCGCCATACGAAGTCCCATGATCAATGCTTCGTACTTCGCCTCGTTGTTGGAAGTTGTGAAGTCGATTCGAACTGACTTCTCTACCATAGTTCCATCGGGTGACACTAAGACGACCTCGATGCCACTCCCGCCAGGGTTGCTAGAGCCATCTACAAAGAGAGACCAGATTGATTTGATATGTTCCTTTGTGTTTGCGAGCTCCGTTTCTGGTTCCCAATTTGGGTCATCGACAGGGAAATCTGCTAGGAAATCTGCGACGACTTGACCTTTCTGAGAAGTTCGAGGTACGAACTCCATGTGGTGTTCGTCGAGCTCTTCGGCCCATACTGCCATACGAGTAATCTTGTTTTCTTTGTGGAAGATTTTCTTCAAAGGGAGGTCGGTAAGTACTTTGATCGGATGTGCTTGAAAGTACAGCCTGAATTTTCTTGCCGAATACAACAAAGCAAGTACGGCTCTTTCAAGGAAAGAATAATTCTTTTCAGCTGGCGTGAGCGTCTTACTTGTAAAGTAGATCGGTTTTTCTGAGTTGTTCTCCTCTTTGAAGAGAACTGAGCTGATGGCGAAGTCTGATATTGCCAGATAGAGCCCCAGTGTTTCTCCATCTGTTGGTTTGGCTAAGATTGGAGGCGTGGTGAGGTACTCTTTGAGAGTGGCGAATGCTTGGTGGCATTGATCGTTCCATGAGAACTGCTTGCCTTTTTTGAGGAGTTGTAGGAACGGTCGGCACTTGTCCGACATACGGATATGAATCGGTTGAGTGCAATACCATGACCATGCTGGCGACCAGATATATTTCTTTGTCCGTGGATCGGGCATATCTAAGAACGCTTCCGATTTTGGTGCGGATTTGCTTCGATCCCTTTTTTGACACACGATATCCTAGAAACTTTTCGGAGGATGCTCCGAAGAGGCATTTCTCTGGGTTCAGCTTCATTCGAGTTCAACGTAACCTGGAGAACGCTTGCTCAAGGTGAGTGAGGTGGTCGCTTGCTTTCTTGCTTTTGACGACCATGTCGTCGATGTAAACCTCCATGGTATCTCCTAACATGTCCTGGAACATGTCAGTTACCAGACGTTGATACGTCGCTCCAGCGTTCTTAAGGATGAACGGGAGGACATTGTAGCAATAAATTCCTTGCTCTGTAATGAACGAGGTCTTCTATTGATCCTCCTCAGCGAGTGGGATTTGGTTGTATCTGTTGTACACGTCCATGAAGGAGAGAAGTTCATGACCACAGGTTTGGTCGACAAGGCGATCAATGCGAGGTAGGGGAAAACTATCTTTTGGTGTTTCTTGATTTACATTTGTGAAATCGACGCATAGGCGAACAATTCCATTCTTTTTGGGGACCGCGACGATGTTAGCGATCCAGTCTGGATAGTCTACCTTTCTGATGAAACCGACTTGCTTGAGCTTGTCGACCTCTTTGTTGATGGCTTTCTGAAATCGCAGGGATAGTCGGCAAGGCCGTTGGCGAACTGGTCTAGCATTGGGATTTACATTTAATCTATGACATGCTACATTATGATCTATTCCGGGCACATCTATATACGACCAAACAAAAACATCTTTATTCATGGATAAGAAGTTTACAAGCTGGGCCTTGACTGTGGGGTCAAGATTAGCCCCTACATAGACGAACTTGGGGTCGTCTTCTGTTCCTAAATTCACACGCTCTTTTTCTGCAGCTGGGGGTGCTACGTCTGATGGCAATGTGTCTTTTGGCGATTTGATCTCTGGGAATGCTTTATCGCTCTAAGAGACGGTGTGATTGACAGCTGAGGTTGGAGCGACTTCTGTGGCGATGACAACAGGGGTAGGCGTGATCTCTGGAACCGGGGCTGGGTGCATGATACTTGATGGTGCGACTTCCGGGGTCGTAAATGGTGGCACGACAACATCTGATGCGACCTCTGGGGCTTTGATCGATGGAACGACGGATACTGGATTGACGTCTGAGGTCTTGGCTGGTGAAGTAACGACTAGTGGAGCGATTGCGGGCGTCTGAACAGGAGAGAAGGTCTTCTTGCTGGAGCCCCTAGCGTTTTGCAGTGCAGTTTGGACTTTGACTCCGGCAACTAAGTCGTTTACCATTGTATAACTGGTGGGCTCGTGCTTAGTGTGGATTGGTACAGTGGCGGTCTTACTTGCTAATAGGATTTGATTACAATGATATGTTTCGAGTTGATTGCTGCGAAGTTCCATCATTCCTCTAGGGCCTGGAAAACGGAGAACTTGATGCAATGTTGAAAGTACAGCTTGCATTTGATGGATCCAACACCATCCTAGTATGGCATTGTAGGACGACTTGATGTCTAGAACGCTGAAGCGTGTATTGCAGCTGACTTTGTCTTCTCTAGACCCTACCGATACTGGGAGTATGATGTCACCGACGGGGTCGGCCCTAGAGCCATTGAACCCGTAAAGGGGGGCAATCGGATCTATTAGGACTGATTTGGGTAAGCTCATCTCTTGAATGGTGTGGTAGAACAAAATGTCGCACGAACTCCCAGGGTCGATCAGGACGCGCTTGACGGTCCAGTCGCTAATCTTAACATGGACGACAAGGGCATCGTTGTGAGGGAGGCATACCTTGTTGAGGTCGGCCTCTGTGAAAATGATATCTCCTGTATTGCGACCTGAGCTTTGTGGGGCATGTGCTGCCTGTGAAGTGAAATGATACACTTCTTGAAGAGCGCCGACACGACGTCTTTTCTCTCTGGAGGAGTTTACAGAATCATCTGGGAAAGTAATCATATGAATGGTTCTAGCATTGTCACGATCTGACGAGTGCTGTCTTCGCTCATGGCGAGAACGGTCTCTGGGACGTCCTCTGCTTTGAGGGCGAGCTTGAACCTCTTGGTGGTTATGGCGAGGCGGAGATTGACTGCGTACACGGCGAGCCATAAGTTTATGGCGCAAGTCTCCGTCAGGAATGTTGGTGTACTGTTTTATATGACCAGCTTCCATGAGGTCCTGGAGATAGTGCTTATGCCCCCAGCACGCATTGGTTTCGTGGCATTTTGCTTTGTGGAATACGCAGTAGGGCTTGTCAGGTCGATCTATTGGTTGCCTCACATCTAGTCAGAAATATGAGGCTCGCTGGACCTTGTCCAGTTTGTAACTGGGGGAGCGTGTCAAGACAGTGAACTCTCTGCTGTTGTCCGGTCGGGTACCTGCCTTTGGTGCAAGCGACCTGGATCACTTCTTGGCACGCGGAGTGTGATCAGAGATCGCTGCCACCTCCTGGTCCTCGGCTAAGCCATGGAGCTTCAAACTTTCTTGCAATTTAATATACTTGTCTACCTGAGCGTACAATTTGGACAGCGTTTCTGGGCGTTCTTTCATTAATGATCTGGAGAGGTCAGTATTACACACTCGACAGGTGTTAGAAAATGCCAGTGTGGCAAAAGACTCTTTCAGGCCGCTTTCCATACATAACAGTTCGGCCTTGAACCGTCCTAAGAATTGGCGAATGGTTTCATCTTCCCTGAATGATAGTTGGAACAGTGAGTCAAGATCCGCTTTCTTTCGTCTGTTGTGCACGTATTGACTGGCAAACAGATCAGTAAGCTGTTCAAAGGTTTTGATAGAATCAGACTCAAGTGAGAAGAACCAATCAAGTGCGCCATCCTTGAGACTGGCTGGAAATAATCGACAGTGAAGGTGATCAAACTCGGGTGAACTGTAGAGCCGGACTTTGAAGTAGCCACGCCGCGCTTTGGCGGCACGCCGCCATCGTACATTGGGAAACGAGGCTGGACAAAATCTTGAGGATAGGGTTTATTGAGGACCTCGGCACTGAACGGAGATGCGCGGTATGTTTTGAGCATTTTTGAACAACTGGTCGATCCTTTCTTCGCGACTCGGGCCGATCCTTCGATAATTCGTTAATCTGTTGATTAACTTTGTTGATGTCGTTCTCCGTGACATTACCGACTGGTTGTTGTTGGTAAGCATCTACTTGTGCTCGTAAAGCAGCATTTTCTTGCCTGAGCAAGGAAATGCTCTCGTTTGTTAATCCCAGCTGGTTTGCGAGGTTTTGAACTTGAGCTTCGAGGCTTGCCATGCTTCGTGGGCTTGAGAATCGTTGGTTTTTGAGTTGTGTGAGAGTGGTTTCTCAAGTAATCGAGACCACAGACGGCGCCAATGTAAAGGTGTGTTTTGGTTTTTCTTTACATGCAATGGAAGAGAGGAGGATGGGTTTGGGTTTTGGAGAGACCGAGTTCGCTAATGAGCGAGCTGCCTACGTATCTTCTTTTGATTTTAAGGGGAGAGAAGAATCAGGTCTCACGTAGTTCAAGTAGGTGGTATTTATAGGCCTAAGGGAGTGTTGATCCTTGAGACACGTGTACCCTCTTGTACATATGTAGGGTGGAGATTATGAATGTGTGTTGGGTTGGTTTTAGTAGGACTTGTGTGATGATTGGGAGTTGGTGCGGTAGTCCATATTTCCCGGTGATGGGATGTAAAAGTAAGATTTTGGTGATGATTACATCTGGTGGTGTGTGTTTTTATCTGAGGCATTCTGTCTCCAGTCTTTTATTTGTCTTGAGATATCCTTGAATGAGCTTAAGCGTACCACCTACATAAAGGGAGCTGCTCACAGATCGGTCTTGGAGGTCGATGTCCTGAGTTCGCTTATGCTTCGCGCGTGTGCAATATTCCTTAATGAGCATATTACTCCCCTACAGTGGCTTTCTAAACCCAGTCCCCACTCCTTGTTCTGACCTTTCCAATCTCTCAGACCTCTCCGACTTCTCGGATCTCTCATCATCCGAGAAAACCTGGCTCGTATTTTCAACAATACCAACAACATTAAAAGATCGAAAAGAGAGTACCTCTGTTTAAGATGGAGATGTTGGGATAAACAAAACTGCCGTCTTCAATTCACCGTCGTCGAAATTAGGGGAAGGAGGTGGAATATGAAGAAGTGGGGAGGAAGAACATATTTAGGGCAAGGGTTTCACTCTTTCAGAGAATTGAGATCGAGAAGAAACCCGATGTCTTACGAGTTTGACGCCTGTGCAGGATACGTGCGCTGATTTCAATTTTTTATTAGCTCAAATTTTTATACCTTTCACGCCGATATGCTGTCACTAATTTTTTATAGAATTTTCTTAAAAAAATAAAATAACCTTTTGATTTATTGTGACGCTAAAAACCGAATACTGACGCCTAATTGCCATTACAAAATTTCTGACACCATTTTGGCGTCACAAAACCTCGAAAGCCTCTGTCACAAAAATACAGTTATGGTGTAGAAATGTCTATGCCATAAGAAAGTTCTCCACTAGTACCTCCGCTTGAAGAGCAAATTTTATGAAGTAACACTCGAACTCCTCATACAAACGACTCTAGTGAATCATCAACCTCTACAAGTCAAGAGAAATTGATGGAGAAGACGATAGAAAAAATGTTTCTCAAAATGATGTCAAAGTTTGCAATAACTCTAAGTTTGGGTCAACCACAACAACCAAGCATCACACTACCCCCCATGGTTAGTACCAACCCTACTATTCTACCAACCTCATTACCTACTCCACATGTTACACATAGATAAACCCAATTGCATGTTCCTATGCCAACCCATACTCCATCCCAATTTTTTCCTTAGGATAACCCAACCTACATGCCTCAACCATCAACTCATCAAACTTTCCAAAGTCCAAACCAGTATCCCACTACAACCATGATGTATAACCCATTCATGTTACCAACCCCAACCTATTTTCTACAAACTCCACAACCACTATTCTACAAGAACCCTAATACCAAGTGCAAAATCCAATCCAACCACAGGTTGATCCTGTAATGGAGGAGATTAAGAAATTGAAAGAAGCAATGACCAAGATTAAAGGTGAGGACTTGGACCTTGATAATATGTGTCCATATCCACATATTAGAGTACTACATGGATTCGAATTTCCAAAGATGGAGCGATATGATGGAACTGGTTGCCCAAAAGCCCACATTCGTATGTATGCAAGTTATCTACATCCTATGGGAATCGGGGCCAGAACTAATGGTTCAACTATTCCAGAGAAGTCTTAAGGGTGCAACCCTTACTTGGTGGATGAATACTAAGACGCAAAAAATCAAGACTTGGCCTGAATTGGTAAAAGCTTTCGTAGCTCACTTCTCTTACAACACTGATATCTAAATGGGCTGAAAGCAACTTGAAGCTTTAAAGCAAGGTCCAAATAAGAGTTTTACTGAGTACATTACCAGATGGAGGACAAAAGTGGCCCAAATCATTGATAGGCCCATAGAGCAAGAGCAGATCAGGATGGTTATGAAGAGCTTGAACCAAGAGTATGCGACCAGGCTAAGTGCTAGTTATCATCCAACATATAAAGCCTTAGTTGCACCTGGATCACAAATTGAAGATGGGTTATCATCTGGCAATATTTCTCCCATCATCTCAACATCTACAGGATCTTACCCACAGAAGAAGAAGCCTCCTACTGTAACGGTGAACGACAAAGAAGCTAGTACAGTTGCTGCACAAGTTCAACCTTAGCCACATGCGCAAATCCAGGCAGAGGTGACAACTCATCATTCTTCCAATCAGGTCAATTTCCCTCCAAGACAGCAAGACATGGGTTTTCCCAGGCAATAGAGGCAGTTCACAGAATTGGGCAACCCATTACAAGTTATTATGAAGGCTTTAAACCAACAAGGCCTGATTATGTTGATGCAACCTAGGCCTCCTCCAAATCCACTACCATTTTGGTATGACACTTTGAAATGTTGTGACTTCTGTCAAGCTCCAGATCACACAATAGAGAGGTGCATGCTCCTTAAGCATCTTATCCAAAACATAATTGATGAGGGTAAGATAGATGTGTAAAGTCTCGGCACTCTCAATGTATCAACAAATCCGTTACCAGCTTATAATGGAAGAGTTAATGCTTTGGGAGCTGTCAAGAAAAATCCAGCATAATTCATCATTCCCGTCAGACAGACATCCAATGTTAGCATCACAAGGCCAATCAATCTTCATGAAGCCGTTAGAGAATGCATGGGGCAAACAAAACCTAGGGGCATCGAACTAAATGAGGTGGTGACGCCATTTCTACATACTCCACAGGTTTAGACGCCATTTAAACTGACTAGAGAGCACTTGGACTCCTTTATGATGTAGAGGCCCGCTACAAAATGGGTAGATCCTTTGAATACATCTCAATCCGCAGCATCACAAGTTGGGTCAAAATCCCCAATGATTTACCAGAATCCATGTCAACAACGGGTAATCCCAAATCCTATCACAATCCCCAAGGTCCAGGTTGTGCAAGCCAAGAGTCACAATACAGAGCAGGTTCTGGAAAAGGAGTTCATAGAGCTTGAGAAGACCGAAGATGATTCAGTAATCTCACTGCATCAGTTGAAGCAATTAGAACCTAGTTTGATGGAGGAATGTGTTGAGACTCACGGGTTAACAAGAGGAGGAAGGATATACAAACCACCACACTTATAGAAGGATCAGGTTTCGGCCCAACAGCCTGACCCGCCCACGTCTACTGAACCAAAAAAGTTAGATGGTAATAAAGTAATCCAACAATTGCAGAAAACCAAATCCAATATTTCCATATGGGGTTTACTCATGGCATCACCCCAACATAGGCAAACAGTTCTTCAAGCCTTGAACCAAGCTCATGTTCCAGCTTCTATCCAGCCGAACAATTTGGCACGTACAGTCACTTCCCTCAGGAAGACAAACTTCATAACATTTTCTGATAATGATCTGACAACAGATGGAATAGCTCACACAAAAGCATTGACTATTACGGTACGTTGCAATGACCATAAGGTGTCATTTGTACTGATTGACAACGGATCCGGTTTGAATATCTGCCCAGTCAATTCTGCTAAAGCCATTGGAATCATGCTAGAAGACTTCACTTTCACTAAGGGGACATCCAGAGCAGTTCATGGGTTTGACAATCGGAGAAGAGAAGTCCTTGGCGAGTTCACCACTGACATCCAAATCGGACCAGTCACGTTCAAAGTCACATTCTTGGTAATGGACATCGAGGCTAATTACAATTTCCTTTTGGGCAAACCATGGCTACACCAGGCCAGCACAATTCCATCTACACTTCACAGAAAGCTCAAGTTCTTATGACAAGGGAAGATTATTTGCATCACTGGTGATTCGGAGGATTTGGGCTCTTCATAGGAGTGTAAGGTATTATCGATAATTGAAGGAAATTATAACTACATTGAAGAACCACTAGGGATTGTGGAGTTTAGAGCACCCGACAAGGAGAAGTTCCATAGCCCATTTTGCAATGGAAATCCCAAGATGACTAAGTTGTTCCATGAGCAGAACTATTTTCTAGGACTTGGATTGGAGAAGAACCAAGATGACATCTTAGAACTGCTACAAATTCCTAGTCAAGATGATCAGAAAGGGCTAGGCTATACCAAGGAGATTGTGGAAGGACTGTCAGAATTGTTTATCGATCCTAGCGCCATGGTGAATTATCTCGGATTGGCTCTACCTGATCTAGGGGTAGAGATTGATGCTATTATTGATTCCAACATGTTTTAGAGCGAAGACAATAACCCATATCCAAACTCAGAAATTACAGTTTCAGAGCCAGATAGGAATTTCTATTCAGGATATCACTACATTAGGTTAGATCAAGAGGCTAGGCAATTTAGTTGGATAAATAAGGTTGGATCAACATCCTCTTCTTCAGGTATGGACTATACTCCATCTTTTATGTTGGCCAATTCCCCAGGGTTAGAACTTGACCCAGGAGATGAGACTATCACACCTTATCATGTCCAGTTGGACCCTCAGACCATACTTGAGTTGGATGATCTGTTGAATATGGAATCTATGTTATATCAGGTTTCAGTGGATGTTGAGAACATGCCACTTTTTGACTCCCATACACAATATGAGATTTGGGAAAGGTTTTTAGAAACCTTAGATTCTGATGAGGATCCATTCATTGATAGAGACTATAATGATTGGGGAACACAAGTCATTATTGATCCAATCCCCAGCCATCATATTGCTCCAGTTGAACCATTGAATGAATTCGATAGGGTTCAAAGGTTGTAAGACTTTATGTTCTAACTCCTTTTGTATATTATTATATTTCAAAAATCCAAAAAAAAAATCAAATATTTCAAAAAATCCAAAAAAAAAAACACATATTTCGAAAATTCAAAAAAATCCAGATATTTCAAAAAACCAAAAAAATTAAAAATTTTCAAAAATACGAAAAAATCAAAAAGTTTCCAAAATCCCACAGATATGATTTACCTGCTTGCCTTAGTCTAAGATGATTGAATGACTTGTGTAGGTTATTATGATCCCATCCCCCCGACGATGAAGAAGGAATAAACAATGAAGCTACTGAGTCCATTCTTTGTCATGAGCAATCTGAGGATAGACAGACACCAGTCATTATGGAGACAAAGACAATCAACCTTGGCACCACAGATGAACCACACTATGTACAGATTGGTATAACCTTGATCCCCTCTGAGTGTAAAAGCCTGAACGAGTTACTGAATGAATCTATTGAAGTGTGAAGTGTTGAGAGCTACGACAACCAAATTTTCGTAAGGTGGCATATTATTTCCATTGGTCGAAGATGAAGGAATCACTCCCCGAGAAAGAGAAATTGATGAGGAAGCAAGTTCAGCAGTTATGTTTGAGAAGATTTTTCAAATGTCTAAGGTCACCACCCTGCATCAACATTCAACATTATGCATTTACCCTTGTGGAGAGGGCAAAGCTCCACAACATCATTTGATCAACTACCCTATTGAAGAAGGGGCATATTCTACAATCTATCAGTCAACGACTACTTAGCCAATTATCCAACCAGCAACCCTACCTTGGAGAGGGCAAACTCCATATCACATCATTAACATCCATTTGCATCAATCAAAGACATGAGAGCTATCTATCAAAGAAGTTAATTAGCTGAATCGAGTCTGACTACATCAAAGAGTAGAATGTTAAGAAGATTCATCTACGATTAACATTCTTGAAAGCCAGAGCATTAAAGAGCTTATTGATTTCCTAGAGCAGTAGCAGTAGTACTCTGATTGAGACTTGGATACTATTGGATACAGATTGTTGCAAGCAAGACGAACAGATTCAAACTAGAGTGGAATCAACGAACCAGAAATTTCAAACCCAACAGTGAATGTCCATTTACTATGAAGATTCTACATGAAAAATCCTATCAATGCCGACCAATTAAAGAGGTACTATTTTTTACCCAACTTTGTTTATTTTGAGATGAAGAATATAGTGGAAATCTTAGAGAGATGATGAAACATGCCATCTTTGCTTGTTTTGTTTCTAGCCCAATCAACCTACCTAATATCATATGTACCCAATAGAAGCCCATTTGAGCCTTATAGAATACCCCCATATTATTTATCCTAAGAAGGTGTTGAAAAAAATCCTAGTGCAAGGGGCAAAAAAAAATCAAAACCTTATCAGAATTCAAAATGCTTAGATTTGCACAAAATAATCGACATTGGTCCAAAATGGAAAACCTAAACAAGGGGCAGTTTCATTTGAAATTTGGGATCCATATGTTCATCTCACTACTAACATTCCAATTACTCATCCATTTATATGACAAGTTCAACAAAAAAAAAAAAAAAAATTGATCTTATCCCTTCTTTCTGAGCCCATCACCTAAGCCTACATTATAGTCCTATGAAAGTCCGCTCTTGATCTCTAAGTCCACTATATCTCCTAGTTGAGAAGTATTTAAAAAAAATAAAAAAAATCTGAATGAAGGTAGATCGACACTTCGGCCTGCGGATGTCTTGATCTACAGTTGGTCTGAGGGAAAACATGCATGTGTTGATGTAACTAGAGTCTCTCCGTTGGTAGGGTTGGGGAATGGTGGCTTTGAGGTGGGAGAAGCAACTAAGAGAGCAGCGACAGGGAAGATGGAGAAGCATGAGGAAGCTTGCAGGGTTAACCAGCATTGTTTCATTTCGTTTAGTTTCGACACTTTCGGTTTCTTGGAACAACAGTTTATTGAGCTCCTCAAGCGTCTTCAGAAAGTTATGGACAGTAACGTTATGACAGCTGGTTCTAATGAATTTGTTTTTAGAAGGATAGAATTTGCTATTCAGAAAGGACTTGCGGGTTATTGCACGCTTGTCGTAATTATTTGTAAAATTTGTTATCATTATGAATAAAATTTCCACTTAAAAAAAATAATAATAAAATAAAATAAAATAAAAAATAAAAAAAATAAAAAATAAAAAATAAAAAATAAAAAATAAAAATGGAAGGAATTGGAGGATTCACTACTAGTGATTGCAATGTATGAGGAAATTGTCTCCAGAAAATTGGTCTTATGCTTTAAGCTCTGTCTGTTTTGGAAGAACATTTTTAAGTGTCGTTTAGAGTTTTGTGAAGGTCAAGTAATCAAAGGGAAAAGAATATCATCTAATTCATAGGTGCCAAGTTTTATCGTACTTCCATCCTATGGTTGTTCTCATGCTCATCTTCTTGTCAGTAACTCATTCCCCCACCCTCACGTGTTATTCAATCATTTGTGGTATTTCTTATTCTGTGGAACAAAAAAAAAATGTTTTTGTTTTTTATTGTTTTAAAAAAAATTATTTTGTTTTCAAAAAAACTTGGTTTGCTTTGGATGGCTTATGATGAAAAATCTAGATTGACATCATAAGTACATAGAGAATTCTGAAGCAATCATATCCAAACTAAAACATGCATTGTTTTACTAACAGCACGCATACACCACAATCTTTCTAACTATTCAGGCCAATATAGTTGTATTATGTTCATGCATATAATGTATATTTCACTCCATTGTAATATGTGTAGAGAGAAATAAATTGTCTAACTTTGCCAAAGAAGTTTCTCCCCAGTTTCACAGGTGACCGTGACGTCAAATTCCCAAGATCGAGAAAAACTGCCATTGGTAGGCAAGTAAGGTAAGCGGGGTTTCAATTCAGTCCAAAAACAAAAAATAAAAAATAAAATAAAGAATTTTTTAGTATTACCCCCCTACTAGATGAGTCAATTAGGATTTTCCCCAACTAGATGGGGAAATTAGGGTCTCCCCCCTGAGTACACACAAAAAAAAAAGTCAATTTGGGTTGACCGTGTTTTTTTTTTTGTGTACTCAGGGGGGAGACCCTAATTTCCCGATCTAATTGGGGAAAATCCTAATTGGCTCATCTAGTAGGGGGTAATACTAGTTAACCCTAAAATAAATGTCAGTGTGCATGGTCCGCATGTTTGCATCACGTAGCCGAGCGTATGTAATAAAGGTCGGTTTGCTTGTACGAGATAGCTAGGTGTACAGTATAGTCGGGTATGTGTCCAAGGCATTCCTGGTTGGTTCGTGTAATTTGGTCATGTCTTAAAAAATTCATTGTCAGTCCATGTCTAAAGTATTCATAGTTCCGGTATGGTATGTATCATAATCAAGGTCAGTGTGTAAATCAAGTCAAGCATCATGAATATTAACTAATTCATCAAGATTGGTTTATTGGCATAAGAATGGTTTAATGTTTAGTACAGTATCTTGTATTAGTTAGTATCTTGTATTAGTTATATAGTCGAGAACATGCACGTGAAATAATAATGAGACCAAAAGAGATGAGGATCACAATGAAGTCCTCCGCGCTTAGGACAGAAGTGTGTCCTAAGCGGCCCAAGACCACACATTTGGTATTTTTTGTTATTTTGTAAAAAAAATTTAAAGATTTTTTGTGTGAAAATGCTGATGTGGATACCAAATGTGCGGTCCTTAGTCACTTTGGACGCACTTCGGTCCTAAGCGCTGAGTACCGAAACTTTTCTCAAGGATTACTAGAGTCGATCTCACCATCGGATTGGATATGAGTTTGTTGATGCCGCCATTCTTGCTTCCTTCACATTGGTAAGGTATGTTTTCTTGTAATATTTCTTTGGGTCTTGTGTAGGATATATATAGGTGTGGTTGGACGGGCCAATTAGAAAGTGTGTGTGATCTTGTTTGATTAGCAATCGGTGGATTTTGTTTCGAAAAGAGAACTGTTCGATAGGGCAGGAAATCGGGTCGGGTTTGACCCGAATCCGACCCGACCCGACCCCAAATAGTTCAGGTTCGGGTCAATTTTTATATCCGTTTACTTATTTGGGTCGGGTTTGAGTTCGGGTCTGTCGGATTCGGGTTCGGATATATTTTTTGGGCTTTTTTTGAATTTTTAGTGTTATCCGATTGGGTTAGTCGGGTTCGGATATTAAATTTCGGATATAATCGGGTTCGAATTCGGATTCGGGTATTATGAAACTATTCGGATTCGGATATAGCCATATTCAACCCGAACCCGACCCGATCCCTGCCCTACTGTTCGATTTGGTTTTAAAAAAAAATGGTTTCAATTTTGAGAAAAGACAAAACAGTTTGACTCTTCAAATTAAGATTCCCTTCCTTTTAAACCAAAACTGTTTTCATAAAATGATTCAGTGTAAGCACAGGGTAGGAAGGTCGGTGACCCTCACCTAGTTTGGATATGGTTTGTCTGGTTTGGAGCTAGTTCGCCAGGTTTGGCTTGGTTCAACCAGTTTGGTCGAGGTTGACCCGGTTGGTCCAGTGTGACCCAGTTTTTGAGCTGTTTGACTCGGTTTTCACCAGTTGACCCGGTTTTGATAGTTGACCAAGTTTGAGAATACTTGGTGAATACTAGTATCATGGGGTTCTTACCCTCCAGTATGAGAAAATATCCATCAAGATTTTTGTTTTCTTCATCACACTATTGACGACCTTTTGATCATTAATATCATTTCGGTAACCAAATTGTGCAACATAAAAATTGTTCGCGAGAACAATGTCAGTTTTACTGAGAGCCTCATGGATGGATTAGCCTGAACTCACAGTGACAATCTTTTCCAATCCAAGTATACTTGAACGTAATTGATTGATTGAACTTGAATATCATCATCCCCAGCATCCATATTTCAGCTCCAGCACATCACTTATCTTCCCCAATCAATGTTCTTCTGTGTCTTCTTCCATCATCTTTAGAATCTCCTATCCCCAGTGGGTCTTCTTGATCTCCCCATAGTCTTTCATTAGTGTTTGGTTATCACCATTATATGAGAATATTTAATCTAAGTCAAAATCATGAATGAATTGATCTATCCATTTGATTTCACCAGTTTTCCAAAATGAATTTGACAAATATCAGATTTCAAAAAATTTGTCTCTTGATTTCATAAAGTTGTTCATCCTTATCCATCACCATTTTTGGCCTAAGTGTCTGGCCTGAGTGCCATTATCTTGGTACACACTGATGTAATGTAAGACGTAAAATACACGCATTAGAAGGAGTGATACCATTGGTTGACTACTGAAAAAATATAAAACATAAAACACGCATTTCTAAAGTAGGATACCATCCTCTCTTGAGTGACAACCATTTTTAATTGTGCTTTCACAAACAACTTGAAAAAAATTAAGGATTTCAAATATCCAGGGAAATGCCCTATTTCAAAAATATTTTTCAAATGAATTTTCAAAAAATTGCATGAGATCTTTTGGCTGGACCTTGGTTAAAATGGTGCATCTCCATGGCTTCGCCGTTCAGTTGTATGCAACCTCCGCCAAAGAGGGGCAACTGTAGACACCCCATTTTTGCCCCCCAGGCATAATTCATCCACGATTTTGCCTTGAATTAAATTTGATTATATAAGGTGATTTGCATTCTAGAGTCTTTTTATCTACATCAAAATTCTTTCTTTTAATCTTCTATTAGCGTCTTTAGACTCTCCTGATCATGTTCTAGCTATGGCTGAAGATTCATTACTTTCTGAATTTTGAGCTGAAAATGACCAAAATACCCCTATAACCCTTTGGAGTCCAAATTTCGAATTGTTCACTCTTTCTTTGGATGAGATTATTTAATATTTGAATTCCCCTTGAAAAATCCTTCGAAATGAATACAAGCTTGCCTAGGTTCCTTTTGGATTTCAAAAACCCTAATCTTGCCCTATGCCGGTTCAGCCCATTATGCACGCTGTTCAGTGCAATATATTTTTGGAGTAAGATTTCGACCCAAGGGTATTTTTAAGAGTTCACGGGCCTTCCTAATAGATTAAAGATCATTTTTGGTGCAGAAGAGTTTGCTTAATTTTGACCTGGTCAAAGGGAATTTGCAGTGTTAAGAAAATAGTCAAAATGGGCCTTTTTGGTTGGTTTTGGTCATTTGGACATGTGCTCATGGACTATGGATCCACCTCGTGTTGGACCTTGTCATTAAGGTTTCTAGACTATTCTCAAGCCTCTAAAACCCTAGATAACCTTTCTTATTTGTTTGATTTGATTTGGTCTCTAAAATCAAGAATATTCTAGAGAATATGCCATTTTGGAGCCATGTTTGGAAACTCAAGATTGTGGGAATATTGAGTACGTCTAGGGTTTGGTTTTTTTCCCTAATCCATCTATGAAACCTAGGAATCAAGGGCCAAGATTGCACCTCTCTTTCCGCCTCTTGAATCAAGGGCTAGATTTAGGAGGTGCATCCAGAAAGATATTAAGCCATTGGATTTTTCTTAATCAACACTCAGCCTTTGGATCAAACTCATTACCATATTGGAATCCACGCCCAAACACTATAAATAAGGGTCTCATTCACTCGTAAAAAAAACATCGGGAGCTAGTTATTCGGAGCTAATAATCTGGAACTAGTTATTCAGAGCTAAGAATATTCAGCTAGTTTTTCAGAGCTAATATAGCCTAGTAGTCTTATTTTCTTCAATGTTCTTAAATTTTTTTTTCTAGTTCTTCATTTTAGCCATCTTTTCTCATAGTTCGATCCTGAGTAGAAGCTCTATTTCACCAAAAGTTGTTTCTTCTCCCAAATTACCTATTTCAATCATCAAAGTTGTCAATTCAAGATCAAGTTCATCATCATCATTCATCAACAATTAATCAATCAATCTACAATAAAGTATGAGACAAAATTCCAAACAAGGTGATATCTCTCTTTTCTCTTCATTTAACATTGCATATTAGAATTATTTTTTAGTCTTATTATAGTATACAGTTATTAGCTTTAAATAATTTAGCGAAGATCATCTAACATGGTAATAAAATTTCAAGCTTTCCTTATTCACCTATCTCAAAACATTACACCTCAATAGAAGTAAGGCTGGTTTTACTAGGCGAGCGTGGGTGCCTAACACCTTTCCACATCGTACCTTGAATCCCGAACTCAATAATCATCTAGTTTTGAGGGCTAGTCCTTCACATAGCTAGGTTTTACTTAACTTTTCCTTAATAAAGTTAGTGGCAACTCTAAAATCAATTGCATAGACCTAGGTATACATTTTTGTGCGTACAGTAGCACACCACTTGGTGAGTGATTGCTTACTCTTTTGAGCCGTGTAATAGATCCATCCTAGTCTCGTGCCCAATTGTTCATTTGAACAGGGCATAGTAAATTATAGACCAACAAAGATTTTCAAAACTCCAAACTTGCAAAAACGAATTTCGATTGCTTGAGCATACACTGCATAGTTTGTGCATGTTAGGATAGTTTTTGTATTTTGTTAAAAGTGCATGGTACTATGTTCAGGCACTACAAGGTTTAACGAGAATAAAACTTACTTACGTAGGAGAGCACGTCGTCCTAGACAATCTCCAATTTATCGTCCTCTACCTACTAAGATGGCCGACGAAGTATTGCAAGCTGAAGAGCCTCTCTCCAGATTCTACACACTGTTGCAAGATGGACCTCTATCTTGTATACGACTCATACTGCTCACGAGCGATTTTCACATTCCACCAAACGTGTTCAATCTTCTACGCATATTCCATGGGTTTGAACACAAGTTATCATACGAACATCTACGCCAGATACATGAAATATGTAATACTTTTCACCCTATGGGCATCACCGACGATCAAGTGAAGCTACGAGTGTTTCCTTTCACTCTAGCTGGTAAGAGTCATGCATGACTTCTTTCTCAGAAGCCCGATTCTTTCGATACATGGTAAAATGTTGTGTCCTCCTTCATGAAGAATTATTTTCCACTGAAGAAAACAGAAGAGATAAGAAGTAAGATACAGTTTTTCAGATAGAGTCCAGTGAGACATTTTTCGAAGCATGGGATAGATTCTTTGACCTACTCCATTCATGTTCTCACCATAAACTAGAAAAATCCACTCTTGTCCAATGTTTCTTTAAAGGTCTTCTCTAAGATTGAACACAAAGTAACCCTCGACATCATGAGTAATGGTCATTTTTTGGATAGAGGTGCAACCGAAGCTTTAACCTTTCTTGAAAGCCAGGCTGAAAATAGTACCTATTGGGGTGATATAGACAATTCCAGAATAGCCCATCCCAATACATCTAAGGTTAGTTGTATTTTTAAGGTGAAATCCTACCCAAAAATCAAAACTTTAATCGAAACCCTCACAAGAAAGATAGATGCCCTCACAACCAAACAAAAAGACCAAACTCATCATCTTGTCATGAACATAAATACCTCACCATGAAATTTTTGTTTAAGCTTAAATCATATAGATGTCACCTGTCCTTTGATAACAAACCTATCCTCATTTCAACCAGAAGAAGTATGTGCTTTCAATGTACCAAATGCACCATGGAGACAACATCCAAACTTCGTATAGACTAATAATCCACAAACCGAACCACCTCCAAGTTTCAATGAACCACCAAATACATTCAGACAAGGACAAAGTACCTATAACAATCAGAATAGAGCATTGGTTCCATCCCATTTTAAATAGAACTACCAAAACCCACCTATCAACAACCAAAGAGACCTAGTTCCAGTTACACCATTAACTAGTGTCCAAATTGATAAGCCCACCGAGATAATGCTATCTGTCATGCAACAACAAACCTAAATTCTAACATCCATGCAACAATCTCTAAACTTGTTAGCCCTAGACAAAACCCAAAAAGGTGTGTTCCCAGGACAACTTATTCCAAACCCTAAACCAACAAACACAGCCTTTGAAGCAACAAGTGATGTGAACGAAGCTAGAGCACTAAAAATTCTTTCATGATCATCCTATATACGAGGATTAAATCCTCTTTCTCTCGATGTATTCCTTCCCCATTTCATTCCACCTTTTTCTTTAAAGGGAATACATCAATAAAGGTAACCGGGCCCTCCATTTGGAGTGTGTGGTTGTAAGTGCCGAAGCATAATTAGTCTATGTATATCTCACATATTCTTTGTAAAATGCTTTTTACTCATCGTTTAAGTAAGTGTGAACATGTGGAGTGAGTATACAATTTTTCTTTTCTTTATTTTTCATTTCTTTTTCAAAACGGCTATTTTTTCCATTATGTTAATGCTAGATTCTTGATATATCGATAGTCATGTGATTTTCCAAAAATAAAACGGACAATGGATTCTACACAGACCAACCCCTAGAACAACGCAATCTAGGGGCGTTTTGAGATTAGTTTTACTTATTAAGGGTCACCTATATCACCGCGCTATTCGCACGGGTTAGGACATTCCATGTATTGCGCAATAAATCCCCCAACTCACATAGTTGAAGCTTTGTCTGTCTAGATTGGGTTCGTCCCAAAACCTACACGAAAGTTGCCTAAGATTATCTGTTTTGGTTTGTTTTAAAAAATTAGCATTTAGAATCACAACTTTTGAGTACGAATATCTTAAAAACATCTCTCCATTGTTTTCAAAACTAGAGGATATAAAAATGAAAATTATACGCCCTAGAGTAATCAAAATGATACCGGATTCACGTATAATTTTATTTTCTTATCAAAACCTCTATATGGTTAGAGATATCTTTTGTTTAAGAAAACCTACTAAAAAAAAACGAGATGTCTCCAAACGAGAATTAAACAAATAGAGTAACCCAAAGTGATACTATTCTATGTTTAATTCTATCTTTTGCTTCCACCTCTCTATTTGAATCGAAAATCTTATGTTAAAAGACTCAAATTTGTACAAATTTTCAAAAATTTCCTTTCTTCTCAAAATCTTTCCCCTTCTAAAAATCATTCTTTCTAAAAACTTTCAAAAAATTTGAAAAATGTCTTATGTTACGAACAAAAGCTCTATACCTAGCAAGACTAGATAGATCTGTTTCAATGATCGTGTACAAGCACTTCCTAGAGAACTGTAACTGAAGATATGGACACATATACCAAAAACATTTCCTTGTTTGGGTAAGAGTTCATATGCATGCAAGAGACGAGCTATGAGAGAAGGCTGGTGCTCGATCTGTCAAACACCAACTTGTCTCGGTCTTCAACCTCATCGTGAAAATTCAATTTTCAAGGTTTTCATGTGCCAGCCGCCTGCGCACCAAGAACAGCTGAAGAGAGTAATCCAACTATCTGGTTGGGATTAACTCAAGTTTTCAAAAACTTCTATGTTTTGGGAATCTGACTTAAAATTACCCAACTTTCAAACTTCAGTTCAAACTTATTCAAAACCCAAAAAAATTAATTAAAATTTTTCCTTATTTTGTTTGTATATATTTATTTTCCTTCAGTTTTTTTTTCTGTTCTTTCCTTTATTTGTTTTTCATCTACTGTTGGAAGTGAGTGTACCCTATATCTTTGTGTAGTATTTTCAATTTTGATTGTTTTGGTACCTCACGGGTCAAGATCGGACGAGTAACGAAGCGCGGATCGTCTTTTGAACTTGGCAAGGCACTGAGGACATGATTGGAATTACCTGATTTCATTTGGGCTTGGACCAAAATTTCGAATAACTTAAAAAGGCACATGCGAGGCACATGCCATCAAACCTTTTTATAACTCGTGACTGCCCGACCAACATCATCGTCCCTAACCTTCCCAAACCCTAGTCGCCCCAACCTAGCTCGCACTCGCCCCTTATAAGCTCGTGACCGCCCACTCATCTATATACACCACCACTCCAAATTTTTATAGCCTGCTCCATTTTTAACCCCCATTCCAACTAAAAACCCCGATTTCATCAATCCCTACTCCAAATGGCTCGAGTTCTAAAAATCGTGCTAGAGCAAAATTTTCAAAACCTCTTCAATTCCGATATGCTTGAAGTGCACTTCAAGGCTGAGATTAGAATAAGAGGATGGGAAACTTTGGTTTTGTTGGAAGGTGTGAGTTATTATCCCTCTCTCACCCTTTCGTTTTATAACCGTATGTAAGGAGGGGAGGATGACCGTATCATGGTTGTCAGGGATGGCCATGCGTTTGAGCTCACTAAGGATGTGGTAAGTGAGGTTCTGGGGATTCCTCTGAAAGTCATCCCCAGACAATAAGACCATCGATGTGATGATGGGAGAAACACTTCTCGAGGGTAGGAAAAATCCCATGTCACACTGCGTCTTTTAGAACTTGCTGTGAAGGAATCAGTTGGTAGTATCTCAGTGGATAGCCTTCAACTTGATAAGCTTAT
The DNA here is from genome assembly GCF_015680905.1 of Coptis chinensis. Taxonomy (NCBI): domain Eukaryota; kingdom Viridiplantae; phylum Streptophyta; class Magnoliopsida; order Ranunculales; family Ranunculaceae; genus Coptis; species Coptis chinensis. The sequence goes on along the minus strand of NC_141456.1, from coordinate 52,974,536 downwards.
CAAAGCCTTCTGACATCGGCAAGGTGATGCTCCACATCATGTGGATTATTTAGGAGCAGAAGAACAACTTCTGCATCGCCACCTTTGTTTGGGAGCAACTCTACAAACCCAAGAGGTCCACCGTCCCTCTACTAGTGCTGGTCACTAGGATCATACAACATTGGGGGTTTGATGCTACAGATGCTTTAGTGGAGGTAAGAGATGCTACTAGAGGTCCTATCTATGCCCACTACGTCCAGGAACTCTGGCATCCACCTGCAGCTAGAGTCGCCGAGTAAGCATGCCCTATCGAGCCTGGTGTAGACTACTTCGCTAAAGGTGCTACTCCACATTTCACTCAACCCATGGATTGAATTCATTTTCTCCATGAGGGCCAGAGGATTCTACACCAGCACATCCACCACCTTAGGCAAGGTCAGCAAGTTATTAGAACAGCTTAGCAGAACCTTAGAGAGAAGCAACAGTCTTTTTAGTAAGAGCAGCGACGTTTTCAGCACAGTGTCACAAGAACACTGTAGAGCATTAGAGATGCACTCTAGCGTAGCTATAGACACCCTAGGACCCGACGTCAGCCACGAGAAGGATCTTCTTGGCATCGTGATGAGTCACGCACGAATTCTGACTAGGCAGCTCCCTAGTATCCGTATAGATAGTTTATAGTTATGTTTTATTTTCAGTTTGTTTTCTTTCCAGCACTTATGTATAATTATAACTAGTAGTGTAATTTTAAATTTATCTGCTTGTTTTATTTGTTTCTCTTGTGGAATTTGGTATATGAGTAGAATGTAATACAAATACATCATGCCAAAATTTTCCATTTTTCTTTTATGCATTTCATATATTTTAAAAAAAATACAAAAACCCAAAAAGTTCATAGTAGAATAATTATCCCTAGTACAATAAACCATGTATTTCTCGTTCTATATCAAACAACCCACGCCTCAAACTTATTTGGGGGTGACATATTTTCTTCATGAAGAACATAATACAGGTGTATCGCCATTTTTGCTCATGTTTCTATGGTAATCTCTTTTCTTATCTCTTCATACTTTGGGGACAAAACATATTTCTATTTAAGGGGTGGTATAGTAACATTTTACAAAAATTAGGCAATTTTATATAGTAGTATATTTCTTCCTTTTTGAAATTTTTTTCGAAAAAAGACCAAAAATATTTTTATGTTTATTATTTAAAGTTTTGTTTACTTTTTCTATGATGAATAAAAAGTTTAGAAGTCTCATTATAGCAATAGAGTAAGGATTCGTTCTTCGAACTTAGACTAATATACGTACAATAGTTTATGCATCTTTTCATGAATGACATGCATAACTATTTGATTATATATAGCAGTGAGTTTCCGAGGCCAAGGTTAGAACAATTAAGTTCCTTATCCTGTGAGAATCTAGCCAAAAGCCTCATCTGAATGATTATTGAGTGATGACACAAAGGATGTCTGGATAGAAAGACCACACATCCACTTGTTTGATCACCACGTCATATCCTAAGAGAGAATTTAGGCCATTTTTGGATTGATATAGCCAAATAAATGTTAAAAACCCTAAAAGATAGTTTTCCTCTAGTTACCCCTCTTGAGCCTTCACCAATTTCTAAAAACCTTTTTATTCTTCACCATAAATCCCTAACCCGTTACAACATACACAATAAAAAGCTTACCCAGCTGACGAGTTTAGAATTGGATGGATATCAAAAAAAGAGAAGAGAAGGCATTGTATAAGAACAAATCAATTAGTTGCTTCGAAAAGAAAAGAAAGAACCATAAAAAACTAAAACTCCAAAAATAATTAAAGGAGTCAAAAATCGAATCTCCCAAAAGTTCAAAATCAGAAGGAGACTATATCATAAACAAAACCAAAAAGAAACAAGAGAAAAGTTAGAATTCCTAAAATTTCAAAATCATATAGAGTCACAAAGCCAAGGGCTAAAGAATCACAATTCAAAAGCAAAGAATAAAACGAGGTTCTTCTCTAGTTACAAGTATCTTGAAGACCCAATTTCTCAATTTCTCAACTTATCAGACTTTGTTTTTCCCTTCAGTTTTCTTTCTAAACAATCACCCTTGCCCCGTAACTCCTAATAAAAGACCTCTAGCTCAATTAGGAATAAGATGGTGTGATAGTAAGTGGCAATTGTGATCAATCGACCCCGGTTTCCTTTGGACGTCATTCGTGTATGTGAGGAATATAAATATCTGCTGCATTTGAGAGAACAAAACTTGAGTGAATCGATCAGAGGGTTGTGTTTTAACACATCCCTGTGATAACCTACCTTAAGGACGCTCTCCAAAAGTTTCGGAAACAACTATGTTTTTGCACTTCATTGCTTATGTTTGCACGTTTATCTTTAGATAATTAAATTACTGTACATATGTTATTCTAAGTTTAAAGGAACTTATCTTTATTCTCCGCTAATGAGATGTATAGACTTCTGAGAATAAAGACAATTAAGACCCTTTGTACTAGATAGAAGAAGTTTGTGAGTACCTTCTCTAGAAAACTCTCACGAGGCTTAAAACTCATCCACTAGGGAATTCCTAGTGGTTTAAGGCCTTGTTGCATATGGTCAATGCAATCGCACTCCGCGAAACAAGATTTGTATAATAAATAATAAATCACTCATTTGTGATCTTACTTTTTTCTCTCATCCTTGCTTGAGGACAAGCAAAATGCTATTTGGGGGTGGTGATCAGCTCCCAAATGTGTGTTTTATTACACTTACATTACTTCATTATAGCCCTTTTTACATAGAATGAAAAGATAACTCATAGCTTTTATTGTCTTTTTTCATGTTACGCTTATTATGAAGACTCGAAGCTGCTTTGAAAAAGTCAAAGTCAAAGTCAAAGGTCAAAGGTCAAAGGTCAAAAACTCAGAACCAGATAACTGAAAGTTAAGTCCTTAACTCAGAAGACTAAAGATAGATGTCCTTGATACAAAAGAAGGCTTGCTCTAAACCTAGCTTGATCAAGAAGAAATGAAAAAGCAAAAGCAAAAAGCAAAAAGGAAAAGCATAAAGCAACCATGGTGAGGTGTCTTGATTGTAGAGGGAGAGGGCAAATCAGACTTTTGTAAAAGTAGGGGTATAATAATCAAAAAGTAGGATGAGAGAAAGCACCTAGACTTATTTTAGTGTCATGTAGGAGTAGTATATGATTTATTTTTCAAGTCATTTACATTAATGTTGTTTTACTTTTTGTTCTTCATTTCAATCAAGTTATTTCTTTCAAGTTTGTTCTTCATTTTAATCAAGTTATTTCTTTCAAGTTTGTTCTTCATTTCAATCAAGTTATTTCTTTCAAGTTTGTGCTTTCAATCCTTCAATCAACAAAGTCTTTACAAGTTTTTTTCAATACAAAGAGAGTTAACAAAAACAAGTCCTAAAAGCTAAGAAACCTACCTTTCCTCCCTCAAAACTCCCATTCATTCAAGCTCTAAACAATTTATGGTAAACCTCACTCAATACTTTGAACTCACCACTATATGAAAGGTTCAATAGTCTTATGTACATTCTTACCCAAAAGCTGAAGCTACTAAATAGAAAACTTAAGGGATGGGCAAAATTCTATTGCTCGGATTTAACTAAGTAGACAGAAGGAACAAGGAAAAAGCTCAAGAGCATACAAAAAGCCCAACAAAGCAATCCCATGGATGTACTTTTATGCATTCGAGAAAAGGAAGCTAGAACTATTATTTGTCAACTTATTATTATGGAAGGAGAGGATCTTAGACATGGAACCAAATGTGATTGGATTAAATATAGGAACAAATACACTGAGTTTTTTCATAAGATGCTCAAGGAGAGAAAGGGCAGAAATCTAATATGGGCATTACAAGACTCTGTTGGTGTTAGAAGAGAATGTCATGAGGAAGTATCAGAAGCCTTTGTTGACTACTATAAGGGACTGTTGGGACAACCTTCCCCAGCTCATTGTGATTTTGTAGTCCTTGAGAGTCTTCATTTCCCAAGGGTTCTAACTACAAATGAGGCAAAGTATATGGTGCAAGATTTTACTGAGGCAGAAATCCAGCATGCCTTGGAAATGGATGATACCAAGGCCCCAGGACCTGATGACTTTAATGCTTACTTATTCAAAAAGAACTGGTAGTGTGTGAAAGATGAGTTTGTTAAAGATATTATTTCTATGTTTTCACTGAAGTCCATTCATCGAGGAGTTAACTCAACATACTTATGCCTCATCCCGAAATGTGTAACTCCTTCAAGAGTAGAAGCATTCAGACCTATTGCTTGTTGCAATGTTATCAATAAGTGTGTATCAAAACTACTCACTAATAGAATGAAGCCTTATATGGCTAAAATCACTTCCATGAAACAATCTGCGTTCATCCCCGGCAGATCAATTCAAGATAATCTCCTTTTGGCTCATGAACTGGTCAGAAGCTAAAATAGATCACATGGGTCTAAAAGATGTTCCATTAAGATTGATATTACCAAAGCCTATAACATAGTCAGTTGGCAAACTATTGAGAAAGTGATGGCAAGATTCAGATTCCCATAGAAATTCATTGAGTAGACTAAAATGTGCTATACTACTCCATAGTCCATACTATTCTGTTTTAGTTAATGGTACAGCTCAAGGTTACTTTGCTGATTATAGAGGGCTCAAGCAAGGGGACCCTATATCCCCTTACTTATGTCTTAGTCATGGAGGTGCTTGGTGGTATTATGAAACGTAGTGTGATGGCAAAAGATATTTCTTACCATTCTAAATGCAAGAAATTAAATATCACACATTTATGTTTTACAGATGACATCTTGTTGTTATGTAAAGGTGATGCTACAATAGTGAGGGTGGTAAAGAAAACCTTTGATGAATTCACTGAGTGTACTAGCCTAAAGTTTAGTAGACAGAAGACTACATTGCTTGCTGGAAGTATGAGTTATCATGAAGCAAACGAATTGGTGGATATTATGGAAGTGCAGCTGGTGCAGACCCCATTACTTATCTAGGACTTCCACTCACTGCATCCAGAATAGGGATCAAAGAATGTTTGCCTTTGACAGAAATGGTTTCTAAGAGGATATCAAATTGGAAAAACAAGTCACTTACTTATGCAGGAAGGCTACAATTGATTGAATCAATCTTATCCTCTCTTCATGTTTATTGGGCTAGAACTTTTATCTTACCCAAAAAAACATTGAATGACATTGCTAATATTTGTAATAGATTCCTTTGGGCAGGACCAGACATGACACCCAAAATGCATCATGCTAGTCACTCACTCATTAGACTTGATAAAGATCACGGTGGTTTGGGAATTGTAGACCCGAAGACATGGAATAAGGCTGCCTATTGTGGCCTTGTATTCAAGATTGCATGCTATGAAGATGACTGTGAAAATCCCAGTTAACTGCTAGTGGGTATGGAGGAATGTCTTAAAGCAACGTAAAGCTGCACATAAGTTTGTAAGACACCAGATAGCAAGAGGAGAACAGACATATGTATGGCATGATCCTTGGTGCCATGACACCCCATTACTACAATATGGCCTGAAGTAGTGCAACTCTTACAAGTACCAGATAACGCTTTTGATAGAGATCTGATCTTATTTCTGATGGGAGATGGAACCACCTCATTACTAGTCTACATGTTAGTGATCTAAAAAAGAAAATAAAAGACACGGAGCTGATTGAACCCCATGCTACAGCAAGACCAGGTCATATAGACACCAACAATCTCAAGAAGATTGAAGTAGACTAGTTTGGAGTATCTCAAAGATTTTTGATGTGGTTCACCATAGATTGTTTAGAGTTTGAAAGTTGGGAGTTGAAGAAAGGAAGGTAGACTCTTAGTTTAGGACTTGTATTGGTTTCTAGTTATGAAGAACATTGAAAACTTAAGTTGTTTTGAAGATTGAAAGAACACTAACATGGAAATAAAGATTGAAATGAAAGATTGGAACAAAGAACAACAAAAAGAAGATTGATTGATTGAATAACAAAGCAAAATAACATGATTTAAATGAAAAACTATAAAGTAAAATGACTTGAATGAAAAAGACTAGAAAAATAAATCCTAAATGACACTAGATTAAGTCTAGGTGCATTCTCTACTCCTACAAACCAATTGGTTTAGACCCTAAATGCAATGGATACCTAATTCTCTACATCTCGTTGGCTTATATATGACACCATTACACAACTGTCCCTCTCCTCTAAATTCATGACACCTCACAACTTGCTTTTACTTTATGCTTTTCTTCTTGACCAAGATAAGTTTTAAAGAATGCCATATTTTGTGCTAAGGACCTCCATCTTTGGTCTTCTGACCTTTGACCTTGACCTTTAACCTTTGACCTTTGACTTTGACTTTTTCAGCACTTTTTTATAGCAGCTTCTAGTCTTCATAATAAGCATGATTAATGCTTCTTTTGGTGTTAAGACGCAGCTTTTATGATAAGTGGTCTGAATTTCTCTATAACCTAAAAAAGGCAATAAAAGCTATGAGTTGTCTTTTCATTAAACATAAGAAATGTTGTAATGCAGTAATATAAGGATAATAAAATGCACATTTGGGAGCTGATCACAGATTCACTGCCAAATCAGCATACATGGCACTCAAGTAGATTAGAACTAAAGTTAAATGGTATAGAGTGGTATGAGGTAAGCTAGTTGTACCCAAACATTCCTTTACTGGATGGCAACTTTTTGCAAATTGCTTACCTACTCAGGATAGATTGGTTAAGAAGAAAATCATTAACCACTCATTATATAGCTTCTGCAACTCTTCTAGGGAGCATTCAAAACATTTATACTTTGATTGTCCATATACAAAAGGTGTTTGGTCGAGGGTGAGAAGATGGTTGGGCTTGAGCTTTCAAGTTACAACATCAACTGTCGAGTGGTATAACATCATGAGGATATGTAGAGATGCCACAATATAATCTAACATCACTAGAACTGTAGTATGTGCCACTATATATGCCATATGGATTGAAAGGAATTTGAGGAAGTTCCAACATAAACAACACATTGAGGACTAAGTATGTGCTAAAGTGAAAAAGGAAATGAAGACATATTTGCAAACAATACTGAAAGAGGTCCTTGACACGGTGGCAACCAGAGTTCTTCTTGACAAGATCAGAATCTAAGTTTCTTTCACTCCATAGGTACCTATATGGTGCAAATGGTTTAAGCCTAAACCAAGAGAGTTAGTAGTCAACATTGATGACTATGTATCAAAAGACTTCAATGGATTTGGTGGTGCTATCAGAGATGAAGAAGGTGAAGTTAAGCTAGCCTACATAGGGTGCTCAACTAAGAGATCGGTCATGACACAAGAATTATTGGCCATCGAAGCTGGCATGAAGGGTGTCATGCATCAGTATTGGAGCTAAATGTATCATTATATGTTCTGACTCTAAGTGTGATGTAGGAGTAATTATTGGAATAGGGGAACTTCCCTGGTACTGCCTTAACATAGTTGCTTTTATTGACCTCTTGAAACAACAGTTTGAACTGGTTGACTTCAAGCATGTGTATAGAGAAGCAAATCGGGTAGCTTATTACTTCTCTAAGTTGTCTAACTCTCATGAGGATTTTGTTTTCTATTTCCATCCCCTTTTAGACTGTGTTCTATCTAATATTGTAATGGAGGATGCATAATGAAAAATGTACTTTAGATTATAACTAATTAATGTAGGTTGGGGTCTGCCTAACCTCTAGCTTCTTCAAAAAAAAAATTCTGAGTGTGATTGGTCCATAGTATGTCCACGTGTAGAGGTTGTAGTGTTGCACACATTAGTACTTGTAGCACTCTTTGTAATAAATTGAGGTGTTTACTGGCAAATGGTGTTTCTAGTGAGAAAATACAGTTTGCCACCCCCATGGCTAATAAACACCCAAAAGTGTAGTTTAAACCCCTTAATAGTATTACATTTAGGCCAATTATGTTTATAATAAATAATAGTTAGTATTGTATACATGTTTTTGTGTATTTCAAGTCTTGAAGTTGTTTATGTGCTTAAAGATGTCATTTTGCATGGAAAATGAGTCAAGATGATTGCTGAGAGAGTTCTATGTTTAAAGCCCAAGAATTAAGAAGAAAAAGACTTTTCAAGCCCAGTCAAAGCTGGAAAGTCAAAGTCAATTAGGGCAGAAAAGGACAAAAAACCTTTAGACCTTCAAAAGGGCATATCTTTGGACTCGAGCCTTAAAATTGGGCCTACTTTATGTCAAAACGACCGGCTCAGAATAAGATTTCCAATGAATCAGGAATTACCTCAATCAAAGCTGTAAAAGTTGATGAAAAGCCACTAAAGTAATTTTAAGCAACAGTGGCCCCTTTAGACTTAACCTAATGGACTTTAGGCTCACATTAGAGGCCCAAAGTCCCCCTTTTTGGCCCATGCATAAAAATATAACTCTAACTCTCTCCTATATAAAGAGGGTTAAGGCTAAACTTAATACTCCTCTTCTAGTACCCCTTTATTTAGTGTAGAGTAGGTTAGTATAGTTTAGGGTTAAGTTTTGTAGTGTATCCTCCATTAAACCTTCTTCAATAAAGTTTTAGTTCAATTCAATTCTTGTCTCTACTTTATTATGTCTTTCTTTTAATGCTTTAGTATAATAAATCCGGTGACACAAGGCTAAACCTCCATTAGAGGGGGTTTGTGAAGCCACGTGAGGATGATTAGTCTTTAGTCTTTAGTTTTGCATAAGAACTTCAAGTTCTTTGTTGTGAATGTCTAGATATAGAGCTCATAACTGGGAACTAGATATTAGAAACCCCATCAAAGATATTTGTGGGGGTGCTAATCTCTCATGCTAGTCAAACAATGACTATAGAGATGTAGGTTGTTTGCTAGGGATCAACAGGGTGTTTCGATGACTAAACTAATAGCTAATCGAATCGCGTGGTGGATTCACCCCTTCTAATTCTTTTTCGTCATTTGATATTGATTGTATTCACTGTTTAGAACTTTAAATTTACTATTTACGTATTACTGTTCACTTATAATATAGTTCTTCTTTTGTCAAATGGTGCCGCTGGCCATCTTGCTTTGTTACGTATCACGTGTTTAGACTAGAATACATTGTTCACTGTTTTCCAATATCAACACTAAAAACACTGTCTGCAATTTCTTCAAAATTTTCTGCTACTGCTTGAGTGCATACGAGTTGTGATTCCAACTCCTTGCACTCTCATGACCTGACCCTAAAAAATTCACACTTTGTTATTTACTTAAGAGCGTGCGTGCGCCCAAGGGCGGATCTATTGTTGGACCAGATAGGGCCTAGGCCCCTCAATTCAGTTATTAAAAAAAATAGTAGTATCCAAAAGAAAAAGTAATAAGGCCTAACTACTAGTGTCCAACTTTAATGCCCAGGGTAACGCCCCAGCCCGGGTTGTTAATTCACCAACCCACAATTTAGAAATACCTCTCTGGCTCTCTCTGTCTCTCCTCTCTGTCTTTCACACTTGCAAAGTTGCAAATATATTAACAACCAATTTTCACACAAAAGTGCAGAACCAACCAATTTTCATGCAGGTACATTCTTCCATGCTCTACCAAAATATCCAATACAATTGGATCTTTGATAGAAAATTATAACAATTGCCAACAAGCTCTCATAAAATAGTCGTTCACTAATACTATCATTATCCTTTATACAAGGCACAAGTTTAGCAAGTGCTCCCCTAATCCTTGTCCTTTTTAGATCGTTTGCTCCCTTCGTCCTTGGTGCTGAGTTGTGGGGTGTACTGACTGGTAGATGCATGAAGGTGAGCAACCCCAATTTTGTGAATTTTGGGCTTTTGCAATGTAGGGTTTCTTATAACCAAATGCAATTGATTTTTGTGTTGATATGGACAAATTCCTCATAAGAAAGTCTATTCCTAATCAGTAACCTGTGGCTGATAGTCTCCCTAATAAAATGCAACCTATGTTAAAGCAAAACCGTGTGTTGAATGATCATACAAATCTTCTTGCCGATCCGGATTATGCCCTCAAATTTTAGATTATCCTCCTAATGAGCGAGAGTTTGTTCGTCGATCATATCTACTAAAGGGTCCTTTTCAGCCCCATGAGCACAAGTTTCCATTAACACCTATATACAATAAACTACAGAGATTCAGTGCTTCATGGTTCAATCCTTTAACGCTTCCAAAAGATCAGTCGTTCAGCTTCAGGGCATCCTTCAACTCGTCGAGGCCAATTGTGAAAGTTATTATGTTATTGGAGTTATATGAACTAATAATTTTTCTTCCAAGTTATGTTTCCCTTTTTATGACCAATTGGTTTTTTTTTGCTAAAGATATATTTATTATATATTTTGTTTGTTTTCATATTAAAAAAGCTATTGCGATGTACTTATAAATGTATTAGGGATTTATTGTCAATAGTCACATTCTGTGGTGCCCTACCTAGATGAATTTCCTGGCTCCGCCACTGCACGCGCCCTAGATTTGCATAGTGCGACCCGCATTCTACTCCTTAGGCGCAACCCGCACCTAATTTGCTTTATTTTGAATCTCGCGCGCGCCCTAGGTTAATTAAATTAAATTAAGTTTTTATAATAAGTACAATATTATCTCACAAGTACAGTACATTATTCGGGTGGCCCAACCCAGTAGAGAAAACCACTTCTTTCAAACTCTAACAAAAAAAAAAAAAAAATCTTATTTTAAGCCTACCCACTACCAAAGCTCGTCATACAACACCTAGATCTACTAAATTTTTTTCATACTAAACGGTGTCTAGAAAACTTAAAGGATTGGGGTTATTTAATTAAGGAACTTGCACGCACGAACAACCTCACTCAATTCTTAAGTGGCTGGCTGTTGGTTTGAAAACAATTTAATGAAACTAGTACGACCCACACCACCATAAGACCACAGGCACCCTGACATCCAGACCCAACACGAAGCCCATAGTAAAAAGCCTTACCCTAATTCTTAAAACTCTTGGACTAATAAGGTTAATCTTTTTACAGGACTTCACAATTCACCTCGTGAACCTGGACCAGTACCCGTATAATTGTTCAAGTAACACTAGACGTGCTTCAAGGCTGTTGAAGGCGCTATTCATATACGTAGCAAGGACGCTCCAGGTAACACCTCTATACATCCTTGAATCCCCAGCTAGAGGAGTATTTGGGCATTGTTTTTCTCATAAATTTTATAGATAGAGTTTTTGTATATTTGTTAACATAGAATATATCTTTAAAACCAATATGGCCTATCAATATGTAGACCAACAATCATGTGGTTATTATGAAAACCCTTCACATTGTTCATGTTGTGGTAGTCCTTACCATTGGGCTTCTCAGTGCCCATTATACCAAGAGTTTGGGTCTATTATATGATATAATTATAATTATGAGCCTAAATTTTCAAACCTTAATAGTAACCCATACAATCAAGAGTTTTCTAGTCATCCAAACTATTCGTGAAGTTCCACCAAAAACAATCAACCATCCATTCAGCCTCAACCTATCCCATCACAGTATGAGATCAACTAGAGTCATTCAAACGCCATATCCCAAGAAGGACTCATATCGTATCCATTCCCCAATAACTATGACTACCAAACACCATACCAACCAGAACCACACAACAAAGCTTCCCCTCCGCTAACAACATTTGAGGAAATAATGGTCCAAAATGAAATAATACTTCAGAACCTAGAACGGACAAGATTGATGCTAAACTCACCTACGCCAAACCTTTCCACCATACCAGAAATCAACCACCCATCTAGTTCGCCACTATTCCCAGACCAAATTTCCCAACTAGTAGCCGACTCAACAAAAACATTTAGTGAACAAATGGCCAACAATGAAAAAAACGTTTAGGGAACAAATGTCCGACTCAACAAAAATGTTTAGGGAACAAATGGCTGACTCAACAAAAACGTTTAGGGAAAAAATGCCAATACCCAAACTATGCTTCAGAACATAGCCCAGATGATTTCCATAATCCCCTCACCTAGTATAGAACTTTCAACCTTGCCAGGGATCGACACACAAGTAAAACAACCTATTCCCATAACCAAACCATTCGACCTAGTTGAGACCTACCCTTAATTTCATGCACCATTACCTTCCCATGACCGTCCCATTAACCATTGTATGGACTCCACACCCTACCTGGATGAGAAAATTCTTGAAGACGACTCTTTAGGACTTGTTTTGGATGACCACTCAATAAATTCGAACGATGCCATTGAGGAACCTTATATTGTTTTAGAGGATGAGAGTGAGGAAATAGAAATCAACAATTCTAATCTAAGGCATGAACAAGTTAATGTGCAATAATTAAAGGAAGTAACTTCTTTAGCGCAATGTGAATCTCAATTTAGTTTGGCCGTTGAAAATATAACGATGGAAGATATATATGACTTTCTTAAGGATGAAGCCAATGACCATAACCTTGTGGATTCAGCCAAGCTAGATGTAGAGTTTTCAAGAGCGTGTGAGGATCCACCACCAACCAACCACCATCCACCTGAGTTACAACCTCCTGAAATCTAACCATCTACCATAACTAAGCCATCCATTCCTCCACCATTTCAAAGGAACCTCAAATTTGCACTTGAGCCTTTTGCCTCAGAGATCCTCTATAATTTTTTCAACCTTCACGGTGAAGATTTTTTGCTTAGCACACAATCCCATGAGTACACCATTCCTGTAATTGAGAACCAAGCTTTGACTGAGTGTAGTGAGAAACCTAGTTTGTCTTATTTTTTATCTTCTAAGCCTCATGAAAGACAGTAGGATTCATACTTCATTCCTTTCTCACCTAAAGTACTACTAGTTCATCTTTTGGGTCATTCTAACTATTTAAAACAGCTACAACATGATGGTTTGCATATGTTCTTTGATAGGTTGTATAAGTTTTCATTCATTCTTCTACATGATTACTTCCAATTATACCACTTCACTCTGTTTGGGGGTGCATTTAATATCATATTTTTATGGCTAGACCCCCAACTCTTTCGACTATTAGTTTATAGTTAACCACGCATCATCCATCTTGTGCCACCCCAGTTTTTCTTGCTTATTTGGGGGTGTGCACAATCTTAGGGTATCTGACTTAAAATGACCCCACACTAAGTCTAGGGAATTTAACTTTAAAAGGCCCATATAATTTTTTGTAACATACCACCTTCCTGGAGTCTAGGCCACAAAAATTTTCAAACTTATAAAGAGTTTTCAAATTTTGTTTGGGGGTGACGTATTTTGGTCTTTCATTTCAAAACTTTTTGCCACTTTTTGCCTATCATGTTTACTCCAGTAGAGTCTAGGTTAGTTAGTTATGTAATTTAAATTGTGCAATTGAATTATTTCATGAACCCCCTTCTCCCAAATTTTTTGGGGGTGGTATATTTAATTTTAGCATATTGTATGTCCACATATTAAAATTGCATGTATAAATATCGAAATATAGAATCAATGGGCCCTATTGATTTAGTTGGAATGCATAATGTAATTAGGTACCTTAATTTCGTGAAATGTCACTATTTTGCAAAATTTCGGAAGCTAATCCTATAGGGTCCACAATATGTGCATGCTTGATTTGTGAACGTATGGTATTATTTTATTTTTGTTAGAGTCCGCTAGCTTATGTCCCAAGCGCTATTTATTATTTCATGTTATCCCCATAACGAAAGGAACTCATATATATAGGAGTTGCGTATGTTTTTATTTCTTTATATTAGTCTAGATTAACATTCTTTTTAAGGTGCTCCCATTTATAAGCACATTTCTATGGTACTTTCTATCCTTTATTTTCATTCCATAGTTGGGGGACAAAGCATGATTATGTTTGGGGGTGGTATAGAAACACGTTGCAAATGGTTAAGCACATATTAGGTTATATATTACGTATTAATTATCGTATAAAAAGTAGAAAAATATAAAAAAAAAACATAAATATAGTTTATACTATGCACTTAGGATAATGGTATTATTTCCATTTCCATGATGATATTAGTTTATAAATCACAAATAGCAATAGAATTAAGCATAATTCTTAGAAACTTAGGTTAATATATAGGTAATAGTCATTGCATATTTTCATTTACATCTTGCATGAGTATGTATGAGTGTACTTGGCAGTATTTTTCTGAGGCCTAGGTTAGACTACTTAATTTTGCATATCATGTGAGAATCTAGCCTAAAAGCCTCATATAAGAGAATATATGAGTGATAACACAAAGGAGACATACAATCTAACTAGAGAAATCACACATCCACTTGCTTGATCACCATACCATATCCTAAGAAAGAATTTAGGCCCTCTTTGGATCGATATAGCTAAAAATTCATACCTATAAGTAATTATCTGCTAGTTGCCCCACTGAGCCTTTTCACAACCACAAATCCTTTACCCATCTTTAAAACCAATAAAATAAATAAATAAATAAGCCTACCCATCTTGAATGAGTCTGAAAAATAGGATGAGTAAAGAAAAGAAAGAGAAAGACCTGTGGAAAACCAAAATTAGTTAGTTGCTTCAGAAAAAAAAAAAAAAAAAAAAAAAAAAAGTTTCCATCCAAAGAAAGAAAAAAAAAAAAAAAAAAAAAAAAAATAAAAAATAAAAAAAAAAAAAAAAAAAAAAAAAAAAAAAAAAAAAAATATAATAAAATGAGTCAAAAAGCTAAAACAAAAAGGCTAAAGGTGGAAACTAAGTGTAGAAGCAAAGTAAGAACACAGTTTTCTCTAAGTTACATATTTTAAAGACCCTATTTTCTCACACTTGTTTATTTGAATATCCATTCCGTTTCTTTTTAAACCATCACTTCAGCCTCGTATCACCTAATAAAGACATCTAACTCAATTATGATTAATTTGGTGTGATAGTAAGTAGTAGATGTGATTGATCGACCTCAGCTCCTTTGGACGTCATTGAGATTGTGAGAAAATGTACTGTGTGCTCAGTGCACACTAGAGTGAACGAAACTTAAGTGAAAAAATCAGAGTATTTTTGTCTTGACAAATTGTGAGGACCTATTTAAGGACATTATTCCAAAAGTTTCATAAACGGACCTGTCATTGCATTTCATAGCATAGTTCATTGCATGCATGTTTATCTTTAGATGATTTAATTATTATGCGTGTATTAGCTTAGGTTTCAAAAAAATTACTCTTATTATATTGTTATTGAGATGTATGGATATCTGATATTAATTTAGTAGTGGAGCCCTAACCCTCTCCTATATAAAGAGGGTTAAGGTTAAACTTAATACTCCTATTCTAGCACCCCTTTCTTTGGTGTAGAGTAGGTCAGTGTAGCTTAGGGTTAAGTTTAGTAGTGTAGCCTCCATTAAACCTTATTCAATAAAGCTTTTGTTCAATTCAATTCTTGTCTCTACTTTATTATGTCTCTCTTTTATTGCTTTAGTATAATAAATCCGATGACACAAGGCTAAGCCTTCATTAGATGGGGTTTATGAAGCCACTGCACGTGAGGATGATTACTCTTTAGTGTTATTATTGTTTTGCATAAGAACTTCAAGTTCTTCGTTGTGAGTGTCTAGAGATAGAGCTCATAACGGAGAGCTAGATATTATAAACCCCATCAAAGAGATTTGTGGGGGGTGCTAATCTCTCATGCTAGTCAAACAATGACTACAGAGATATAGGTTGTTTACTAGGGATCAAAACAAGCGATTTGATGACTAAACTAATAGCCAATCGAATCGTGTGGTAGATTACCCCTCTCTAAGTCCTTCTCATATCATCATAAATCACTGTTTTAGCATCTTAGTTTACTATTTTCATATTTTATATTACTCTCTCATTATTGAATCGTTTGTTTAGTCTAGATTAGTTTTAAGAATGTGCAAGCAAGAGTGGATCGAAAACGATTACTCTCCTCTTACCAACATGTTTAGAGAGTATTATTATTATTGATTAGAATGAATTAGCATGTTTAAACACTGTTTTCACATTTACTTTTCTTCTCTTATCAATGGCCCTATTTGTCAGTAAACAAACACAGCCTTAGTGTCAAAAGTAGGTATAATTACAATTCTACCATGCCAAAAGTAAGATAAATTAACTGGGTTTCATTCTAAATTTGGTTGGCTTTAAGGGCATCAAAAATTTGTTGACTAATAATTCATTGAATATATCGTGGAAATTTTCAATTTATCATGTTTTTATAAATTTATCATGATATATCGATGATTTTTACATTAGAAAATGTTGCTTGTATATCCTCGATAATCTCATATCATTTGTCAATTTCTTGATATTTATCGCGATATTTTGTACTATGACTCTAACTATAGTTAATCAAGTTATGAGGAGGTGATATAACTGATAGTTTCGGCTTTCGATACTTTGGTATATTGTAAAATCTCAACGCTAGTAGTTTACTAAACATGAAAATATTAAACTACAATTCATAGAAGTAGGGGTGTGCATGGGTATCCGATTATCCGAAATCGAACCGGAGCTAGAACTGGAACCAGAACCGATAATAGAAGTTCTGAGTCCTAAAATGTTAGACCCATTAAAAGTGGGTCTTCAAGAACTGAACCGATAAATATCTGAACCCGTTAGAACCGAATAGTAAAAAACCAGTGGGTACCCGAACCGAAACCAGAACCGATTATTATGATTTTGATATATAAAGTTTAGTATTATAATACACTACATAAATGCAAACCCAAACATTATAATATATAGTTTTTTTTAGGTGTAAAAGTCTACTAAATATATAGGGGTAGCATAATAGTGAATATATATTGTTAAATACATATTTTGTAACATTACATTGAATATGTGTATTATAAATATTAATAATAATGTCAACGACTATACGAACGTATACTATGAATTAATTAATACAGTGTATATATTAACTAATAAACGTGTACATGATAATATTTATATAAGTGTGCATGCTTGATATATTACACGTGTATACATGTATATATATGATAATGAGTGCTTACAATCAGTGGCGGAGCCAGGAATTTGAGCCAAGCTAGACAACCCAAAAAAAAAAAAAACAACAACAACATGCAAACAAACATACAAACAAACAAACAAAACTATTTTTTTTAACTAATAATTGAAACCCAATCACAAAACGAGTATATTCAATACTGAGTATACTTCGAACATCAAAAAATTATATTAAATGATTGCAATAAATGTATTAGAAAAAAGGATAAACTACTGTTTTAACCCTTGTACTCTTGGTCAACTAATGTTCTCCCCCTTGTACAAAATTAACAGCTTAAAACACATTGTACTTTCAAGTCCATAACATTCTCACCCTTCTCATTGACTCCGGCCCAATTCAGGCAGTCCGAAGCACACGTGTGGGTGACGTGTTGCCACATAATTGACACCTCAACATCACGTGCCCAACAACTTCTCTTAGTGATAAATCCCCAAACCATAAGAAACCAAGTATGGTCGTCTTCCTCACTAAAAGTCCCCTTTTCTGGTTTTCTACAATTTCTCAAATTCTCTCTCTCATGGTTTGTAATCTCTTCATAGCATTACATACTTGAACTTCCTATCTTCATTTTCGACTAGAACACTTCAATTTAATAATGTCTCTTAGGTCGGAAAATAGTTCGAAATCTTGTTTTTGTGGTTCTCCTTCACCAATTCAAATGTCATTTTCTGACAACAACCCGGGAAGGAGGTTTAATGGGTGCATCATTTATAGAAACCCAAACAGAAAATGTTTGTTCTTCGAGTGGATAGATCCACCAAGCGCACCAGGCAAGAAATGCAGGGTGTTGTATTAAGTGCATGAGGATTTGAAGATTGAAGTCGACGACTTGAATGACAATTATGTGAAGTTGTAACAGAGGAATGGACGGCTGGAGAGGAGCATTGAGGCGCTGAAGAAAAAGACCATGGAGTTGCAGAAGAAAAACTTAATGAAGAATTGGGCAATCCTCTTTCTATTATTTGTGATATGGATGTTGTGGTTGGGCGCTGCAAACTCGATGTAAACTCTGTTGAATTGAACTATAATGTAATTTTGTAGCTTGGATGAATTTAGATGAACAAATGATATAATTTTCTATCATAATGAATTAATGGTAGCTTAGATGAATTTAGATAATATGAATGCTTTTTGTCTTCTGTTATAATGCACTCTATTACATTTTGCAGACACACATAGTGCTCTGATCATAGCAGTAAACTCATAGCAGTCATATACTCAACTCGTAAGAGTTGTAGCACTCAACCTGTACAAACCACAATAGTCTTAAATTTTTAGATGTCTTAAATGGATATCTTTTAGAAATACCAGCAAAACAATAGTCTTACAAACACAACCTGACATAGACAAAGCATAACAAAGCATCCAAGTACTTGTATAGACAAAAGAAATGGATCCAATAACAAACAAAGTACTGGCATAGACAAAACACCAGCAACAATAAAGTTGCATGGGACCTACATTCCCAACAAAAAAGCTAGTCCTCTAGCTATCCCACCTGCGGTAAGTGTTGCTGCTTCTAGCTTGTGATCTTGTAACTTGTGACTGACTATTACCTTGAGCTTGTGATCTTGTAACTAGTGAATGAGTTGATCTTCTAGCTTGGGATGGAGCTTCATTTGTTGTAGGTGTTGAATGAGTGGATGTCTGAGTAGATGTTTGTGTGGATGTCTATGTGGATGGTTGAGTTGTTCTAGAGTTTTTCCTAGCAGGTGCACTTCTTGGAGGTACAAAAGCATGTTTCATGAGAGGTGCACTTCTTGCAGGTGGCCTGGCAGCAAGTGGTTCAATAGTTGTTACAACATCTTCATTTCTTGGAAAAGGAGTTTCACTTGGCTTGCCATTAAGTGGTACACTAGTTGTTGCAGCAGCTTCATTCCTAGCCCATCTCCCTCTCTTTTGACCGGGAAGCTTCAAATTCATAACCATTAACAATTTAGAAATGCATAAACAATTACACATAAACAAATAAATCTAATAAACTAATATATGCATAAACATTTACCTTTGTCCATGTGTTCCCACTAGGAAATGTGAACACCCCAAATCCAGCTGGTGCTTTCTCATATGGTTTATCTCTCACCCTTTATGGTGGTTTCCTCTATTACAAAAATGAACTAATAGAATTAATATAACATAATATCACACTATATAAATTTGAAAATAAATGAATAAATTCTCACAGCAATGTCATTCATAGTAGTGTCATTGGCACCATTGTCATGCGCATCAACATTGGCTGTAGTTGCTGGTTCCTTGTCCTTGGACTTCCTCTTACCCTTTCAAATTGACTTTAGATTAGTATAAATTACATTGATATAAAAATATAATTGCTATGAAAATATAAATCAATACTTATAGTTTTCTTTGAAGTATCAATACCACCATTGCCTTGTTGTTCAACACATGTACAAGTCTTCTTGTTGTGACCCATTGCTTTGCACCTTGTACATGTCATTTGTCTTCCTTTTCTACTTATTTGATGACTTTTCTTTGGTGACTTAGTTGCAGCTTTCTCCTATTTTTTTTGGCCTGCTAGCCATTCTTCTAGCTATTGGGGGTAAGAAAATTTCACTAGGTTGTTTTTCCCATAATTTCTGCCCATTCATAGGTTTCAAGAAGTACTAGTATGCTTTCTTTTTGTCTCAACTAGATAGCAAGTAGATACAAAATCATTAGGGTCAGCTTTCATATGATGAATGGATGATATTGTATGGCAGCAACTGTGATGGATGTTCACTTGGGAATCCGGGACGAGGAGGAGCAGGTTTAACATTCAGAGATTACCAATCCAACTTACTTGGAATTCTGGCACAAGGACTTAGGGTGGTCACCAATTATGAGGCAGAAAGCATCGCGATTGTACTAGCAGCAGAGAGAGCAATCGCTCATGGCTGGAGGGTAATATGGATTGAAACAGACTCCCAATCGGTTGCTCAGTCTTTTGCAAATGGTCACATTGCATGGAAACTAAAAACTAGATGGGAAAGAGCCACTCAGAACTTGCTCTCCTACAGGATAACATACAATTGGAGAGAAGCCAACTTCAGTGCTGATTCCGCAGCAAAGCATGGGGCGACTTTGGATATGGATGCATCGGAATAGAGTGCATCACGGCCATCTTTTGTACCCAAAATTGAGAGCCCTGATCAGGTGTACTTTCGATTTAGCTAGAGTACGCTCAGTCCTTTTGTTCGGTGGTGGGAACCCTTCATGTAACATGTTAACGATTCTTCACCATGTAACCTTATATTTATATTAATATATTCACATTTTGCCTGCAAAAAAAGAAAGATCCCACATTCTACATGAGCAAGTCCTTTTGCTTGTGTGTATAGAGAAGGCATCAACATCACTTGATTTCCCATTTCTTACCTCATACTCCCCAGCACCCATATATTGTGCAGCCCAATACCTATAACTTTTCTTATTCTCTTCCAATTTCTTTTTTAGCCTTGGACACAATTTCCTGATCCACTCACTCATTGTTGTTCTCCTTTTGTTCATAGTTTTGATCATGTAATGTCTTATCCACTCAAACATACCTATAATAGGCATTTTTCTACCATCAATTATCTGTCCATTGAAACATTCACACACATTATTCTCTACAGCTTCATAATAATAATTAGTAAAGTAAAAAGCCCTTGCCCATTTCTTGGGATTCTATTCATTATGTAGATAATCATATGCTTCATCAGATATCTTCTTAATTTGATCCATGATAAGGAAAAACTCTTGAGGTGTCCCACACTTGCATGCCATCCAAAACAATGTTTTATGCTCAGCCTCACTATGCCGTTTCATGAAATTTACATAAACATGCCTATTACAACATCTATGCTCAGCCAATGGCAACATTAAACTAATAGCTTCCACAAGGCCCTTTTGTTGGTCATATATTATTGTCCAACCCTCCCCATCTATGATACTAACATCATAAAGCAAAAGATTCACAAACCATATCCATGAATCCTTGTTTTCACTTTCTACTTGAGCCCATGCAATTGGAAAGATCTGGTTGTTCCCATCCCTCCCCACTACTGTCAACAACATACCCTTAACATAACCTTTCAAAAAACAACCATCTAACCCTAAAATTGGTCTACATCCTTGCCTCCAACCAGTTTTCAAAGCTTCAAAACACACATACAACCTTTGAAAGTGTAGAGGCTGTTGTGGATTCATTTGGTTTACATTTGGTTGTTCAGGATTAGGTTGTGCTACAAGAGCATACCTATGAGTTTGAATGTTGATAGTACGTACTTCCTAGGTTTGCTCTTCTAACCTCACTAGCATAATTCCATAACTTGGCATATTCATCTTCTAATGCTGAATCCACATTATACAAGATTATCTGCTTGGCCCTGTAACTTATCATTTCTATGACTTCAACTCCATAAGACTTGAACACATCAAACCTAAAATCTTCTAACTTCCAATCTGGTTGACTAATAATCCTATCATGATATCTTTGAGCAAGCCATTTTGCATTAACCATTTTGTTCTCATAAACTCTTAAAAAATTATGCTCACTAATATAGGATTCGATTTGAAAACTCTTTTCAAAACCATCCAACTAGTAAAAAGCCTCCATGTACAAACACCATCATCACATATAGCAAGCCCCCTACCACTTTCATTTTTGGAAAAAGTAATTGGGTGACCATTAACAATAACATAACTCCTTACAAAAGATTTTAATTGTTTAGAGTTAGCAAGCCTCAAACCCAGAACTGGTTCAAAGGTTGTAATGTTTTGTTTAGGATCCCATATTGGAAACTTGGACTTACCTCTTACAAGCTCACCATCATCACCTGACACAGGACTATCATATTCATCTGACCCATCATATTCACTATCACTTTCATCTATATTCACCACATGCAACTCTTCTACATCGTCATCAGCCACTTCAAGAAAAGAGGTAATAGGAATACAAGGGTCTGCATTACTCTTCATAGATTTATTCTTTAACATCCTCATCCTAACTTCTAATAGTTCTTCATCTGATGACATATGATCTGCACTTGCAGGTTTTGACTCGGCTTCTGACCCATCTTCCTCACTTACTATTACAAACCCATCACTAGCACTTCTTTCATCACCTCTAGACTCATCCACATACACCTCAATACAACCAAATACCCCAATTTCTTCTAACATTCTACTAATGCTGCCATCGTCAGTAATTAACACAAATCCATTAGTCAGCCTCATACCAGGAACCTTATAATGCAATCTGCAATTGTTGCTGTGTTCCAAGTTTGCAACACTACCCCTCAAAGTACTACAAGACAACTTACTAGGATCAACATCATAAATATAGTCAACAGCACCCCCTTCATAACTCAAAGTAGGGTATGTCCTAAAGTGCCCTCCATGGTATAATTCCAAGAGAAATTTGTCCACTACATTAAAATAAATAATCAGAAGGTTAGAAAAGCAAACAAAACAATCCAACACAACCCTCAAGACATCAATTTTTTTATTATCTTCATCGATAACATAAAATTTTAATTGTTGAAAAACAAAACTTACTGTTCCCAGAAAAATAATTTCCAACTTAGTTGTCTTTAGTTCGCTCTTTAATTCCGATCTTCAGTTTGAACTCAATCACGTGTCAATTAAACAGAAATTACAGTTTTGGAGATCAAATCAAATTGGGGACTTAGGGTTTTGGATATCAAATTAGGGAACTAATAATAGAAAGGATAAACTAATTTGCATGAATCACTTGTTCACAAATATAGATGGGCGCATGCATTAAGCACGTGATGTTGAGGTGTCAATAATAATATCCTAGTCATCAGTTATGACCACGTGTGATTTTATGTGGCAACACGTCACACACACGTGTGCTTTGGAGTGCTTGAATTGGGCCGGAGTCAATGAGAAGGGTGAGAATGTTATGGACTTGAAAATACAATGTGTTTTAAGCTGTTAATTTTGTACAAGGGGGAGAACGTTCCGTAAAGGATTCATGGGGATGTTGGCAAAAGAATTTAATCTTCTGAAGCATCTCTATAGTTTTCTTCTGAGTATAGAACTTTATCATGAATGCTTATACAAGCTTGGCCCATGTGTCAAGGGATTGCAGTGTTTCGCCCGCGAGCCAAATTGAAGCTTTATCAGCTAAGGTGAAGGGAAACAACTTAAGCAAGACTTGTTCATTGGTAACGGTCGGATGGTGGAAAGTGGTGGCCACTTGCTGGATCCTACGAAGGTGATTGTATGGTTTTTCATGGTCTAGACCATGGTAAACAGGTAACAATCTGAAAACATTTGGCGGAATGCAAAAATCACCTGCAATCTCATCGAGTTTAATTAGGGATGTCAACGGGTCGGACCTGAACAGGACACACCTAGGTCCAAGCCCAGCCCAAATCATATTTGATATTTTGAGTCCGATCCCGGCCTAGGTCCTATTGGGCAAGTTCGGATTCAGGCCAGGCCTATGTCCGTTAACAATACCTGGAAACTATTATTTTTTCTAAAATTTAATTAAATTTGTAAGTGACAAGAATCAAACCCAAATCTCTTGTGTGGCAGACACAATACTAACCAATATGGCTTCCAATTTTCTATGTCTACTTTCAATAAATATAATAGATATATTAATATTATTAAATATAAAACACATAAAACTATTATAGATTTCGGGTCAGGCCATTATCGAATCGGACATAGATATGTCCAGACCTGGCCCAATAATCTTATCGGGCTAAATTTAAAATCTAAGTCCTTATCTTATCGGTTCGGATTCAATTAGGCTTCGGGCTTGTCCCGGCCCATTGACAGCCCTAAGTTTAATGCAGGAAGCAGGTCCTTCCTATAAGATAGTATAGTAGGGGTGGGCAATGGGCCGGGTCGGGCTAGCCCGGCCCTAAAATTTAAATCCCTTCAAATATTAGGATTTGGTCGGCCCGGCTAAAAAAGTCAGCATAGGGCTAGAATTCGGGCCGGGTCACAAGTCTAAACCTCAAGCCCTTACCCTACCCTAAGCCCTCTTTAAAGGCTTTAGGGCCGGGCCTATATATATATATATTTTTTTTTTACTACATCAGTTTTAAAACTCATTTATATTACAAAAATGTACAATAATCTACAAACTCAAAGTCGAACCAATCTAGTAATAATCTTGTATAAGTCCAAAAATTTAAAATGCACATCCACAATCTAATGAACTAAAGTACATCGAGAGTTCGGAATTTGTTCTTCCTTGTACTCAAACCTCACTAAAATTACATTTTAAATTGAAATACATAGACAAATAATTATATTATCATTTTAAAGGAAGAAGTAATAGATATAAAGAAGAAACATAATAGTTTTGGTTAAGGGTCATGGAAGTTGTTAAACTATTTGTAATATCATAAATTATTTCTATAATAGATTCAAACAAATATAATATTACCTTTCTTCTAATTTAAAAGTGATTCAAGCTTTGTATATGGAAATTAAAATATTAGCTTTTGAACAAGTGATGGAGAAAGGTTTGAGATTACAAATGTCATTTTTCTGACAAAGGTTGTTTTTTGGTTTCTATGTTACAAATGTCTGCTCTGTATTTTGCTTTAATGGTGTGGAAGGAAATCTTTAGTTTTAGACTTGGCTTGGATGTGAATAAAAATATAATTTATAAGAAATAAGTGAGAAAAGAAATTGAGAATAATAAGTTATGGACTTTGACTTGATGATCAAAGGAATAAAGTCTTATTTTTTTTATTAGGCTAGTGCTCATTGTTCTTCATGGTACATTAAGTTGACAGTTTTTTTTGTTATATAAGACAAGTTATTGGAAGTACCCTTGGGTGTAAGTGATAAATTACAAAGGACAATGTTATTTTAATTGAAAATATTTAACAAAGAGTTGGACAATTATGGTATGTGTATTTATAGTGAAAGTGTGAAACAGGGCCGGTTAGGGCTTGGTTAGGGTCGGGCTAATGAGGGCTGAATTAGGGTCGGGTCTATGTTTTAGAATCTTAGCCCTAGCCCTGCCCTAGAAGGCATTAGGGCCGGCCCGGCCCGGCCCTAAACTCTGTGAGGGCTTTAGTTGTGAGGGCTTTATAGGGCTTAGGGTCGGGTCGATCAGGGCCGGGTTAGGGTCATTAGGGCCAAATTCCCACCCCTACAGTATAGAAGTCCGAAAGGGGTTTTTCTACTGTGGGATTTTCCTAGGCCATAACTATGGGAGGTAATGGTAACTGAGAAACCTGACGAGGTTGGTTTCCGGAGGAAGAACTATGTCTAGGGGATAACTTATGCAGTTGTTTATTATACTTCCGACGATGATATGTATGTTCTAATTCCTTATTAGTACCAAACCATAGTCTCATGCAAACACAAATTTTAATTCTAGGCTCATAAGGAGTTATGACATGAGGATTAGTTATTACGGAAGGAGGAAGGGGAGCCACGTTCTCCTGAGCTGTTGCTAACGTGAGCAGGTAAGCTAGGATAATGTATGAATATTCCAGCAGCTAGGTCACATGAGAGAATTGAGGGAGGTTGTCTGTGCTAGCACGTTCTTTAATTAGGTAACCTCAATCTTTCACGTTTTCTAGACACTGATAGAATATGATGATGATTGATGATTGTGTATTATGCAATTATTATTAATATGATTATGTTGAAATTTTTATTATTAGATTTTTTTTTTTACGTAATTAATGTATTATGGAGAAGGGGTTACGAAACATGCAATTAAAGACGAGAGATGCCAAAATAGATGACTAAGCATGCAACTAACGCATGCTAGTTTTACACAGGAAGTCTACACATACAATTCTATATTATTTATACGTTAATAGAAACACGTCCTACGCATGCAATAATATATAGCTACTGATACGTGCAACTAGATGCGAGTTAGAAGAATGTTGATAACGAACTCATGCAAAGTAACTCCGCATACGTGAATGGATGTAACATACACATACAAAAATAATCTAAGAAGGTGGTTTGAAATCACGCAGACATCCAAATATATTCGAATCATATTAACTGTGTTAATGTCAATATGTAAGGACGAACCACACTTACTTAGGAAAAATTCTATACATGCAAAGAGTTCTCATGCCAACATACAAATATTCGAGGGAAAACAGGTTATAGCAATCAACGATATAATTTCCTCGACAAAGTTTGAGGAGTTTAAGAATGTGAAACCTGGCATCCCGCAACTTCACCTATTAGAATTAAACGATCGAAGTAACGTCTGAGCTTGTGAACGTATTAGAAGTTGGATAAACAATTCCATAGAGTCCAAAATAGCACTGAGAAGGAAAGTGACTTGTGCCTGAAAACTTGAGTGCTGACACTCCAGGTCAGTCTCGCACGCTACCCTAGAAAGTCTCGTCCAAGACTGTAAGATCAATGCAGTACTTCAACTTCCTACCGAATTCTTAGACTGTGCTAATGATGATAATCAAGATCTGGTTCACAAATATTTGTTAGTAGAAAAAGAAAAATTGGTACAAGTAGGTACGTAACACGTCAGTATCACAAAACAAATGAAAAAAAAAAAATGAGGGGGTAGGAGAGAGGGGGTTGTCCAATGATGTATTCCAATTGTTATGTTAATTGTCCAGAGTCCTTAGGCATACAGTGGTGCCATTTGATAACGGTAATTTAGGGTTTCTCCTTTTTAAGTCCGAAGTCCAAAGTCCAAAGTCCGTAAACGTCCGTTTAGTCAAGTTACCTTACTCATGTGGGTTGGTAGGATAGGTCGAGTAAGGGATCATCCATACCTTAGGGCTCGGCAAGGTTCACAACTGGATTTACAGCTTTTAGTGAGTAGGATTTTATGTTATTTCTCTGGTTTAGGTAAATTAACGGTAATGGAAATAACATAAAATAACAACGATTGATTTCTACGTAAAATAAACAGGGATAAAGATATAGGAAAAGGGTTAATCATAATCATGCAAAATCAGTTTCCAAAGTTAGAGTGCCATATCACTACAGCTCTAAGCTATCTCGAGTTCATAGACAAACTCGAAACGACGTCGAGTATTAATCCCTAGTGAGATGCACTCATCTATGATATTCATCTCACTAGCATAAGGAGTTGAACTAATATTCCATCTCTGGAATATCATTTCAGCTTCTGGTTTGATTCTACATCAGCTGGAAAAACCAGAGGGCTAACGGCCACCATAGAGTTCCGCACGAGACTTTAATAGGTCTCTCACAAGACTGTTCTGGAGTGTCAGTACTCCAAACTTGGCCAATCTCAATCATTTTGGGACTGGATGCATAATCTAAACCCAATTCCTAAGTAGTGATTCAGGAACGTTAAAGTGTCAACCTGATCCTCACATGAGCATCATTAACCCTCCCCTTTGGGAGGATTTTAGCTCATGGTCCTTGGATGGATTGATTGATCTTGCTGTATACAATAAATAAGTAAATGAAGAACATGAATTTAACTTGAAGAAAAATGAATTTTATTAAAGTGAATACTTACAGTACTTGATACCACTTGAAATGAAAAGCTATTGAAGGAAATGTAAACTACGGAAGGAAATATGCAAGAATGTAAAATCTAAAGTCTTTCTCTAGCCTCCCAGAAAATATATAACCCCCTCTCACGTGAAGCCTTTTTAATATTTTTGTCTTTTTCCAATTACTAATAATCCAAACTTTGTATTAACAAAGTTTGTCTTTTCTTGTTTTAATTTGTTTTGTTTTTTTCTTCATTTGCAAACATCAAATCATGCAATAATTTTTGTTTTGTCTTTTCTTTATTTGCAAGGTGGCACACAAGTGTCTTGCTACTTGTCGATGCATGATGACTTATCATGTCTTGTGGGCCTACAGAGTGAGTCTACGTGCTGTGTCTAGTGGTGGCTCAGATTTTGGCATTTTTACAACTTTCTGTCTTCGCGTAGAGCTCGTCGCCCTAGTTGTTCTGGCAGTTCACTTGCCAAAATCGGCGTCCAGGTTTGAAAGATGTGAGCTTCAGAAGTTTGCTGCTTCTTTACATATGGACCCGTTCTGCACTGGTTTTGTCCCTTTGGAATCTTCAGCTTTAGTCAGACTCTGTTGGGCTTCACTGGGGCTGAGTGGGAAGACTTCAAGTATGCACAGTATTCCCATACTTTGATGCATGTTTTATCATCATATTCACGTTAACTGAGAAAACCTGTAAAAGTACAAAAATATAATTATTTCATGATTATTAAACACATAATTAACCAAAATGCTATGTCTCTTGGGGTTTAGTATTACAGTTTTGGGTGCTTATCACGGGGTATTTTTGTAATTATGTTTAGGAAGGGCATTAAAGCCTTTTTATACATGTTGACCAAAAAGATAACAATCAAACTCAGTTGATTTGGATGTGTCATGGTCTTGGGGGGGGCACAGTAGATGAAAGAAGTGGGGCTTGGGGAGGGGGTAAAGCTAAAGCTAGAAAACTGATTAACTTATCACTAGTAAATGGGCACATGCAAGTCATATAGTTAATTTTTTTTCATTTAGAATTTAATATGACAAAATAATAAAAAAAAATTGTAAGTACAATAATTCGCAGCATTATTGTTTTGGATTTGAACTTGGAGACACTAATTGTTTTTCCCAACAGTAACTTCATCTTTAGTCATCCAAATTTTTGCTTTTTCACATGCTGAATAAATATATTTGAAAAGGTACGAATCTAGATGTTTGTTTTTCAAATGACTCGAGTTGACATGGATGTTATTGTTGGTATAACTTGGTTCTTGAGGTTGTGTATTGGACTGAGCAACTTTATTAGATTCAAGTGAATTGAAGTCCTGAAAAAACGTAAATAGTTTTTCGTTTGATTTTTTGTTTGGTGGAGCTGCAAAAGTGGGCATAATTTATCAGATCAATTATTTTTAGTGTTAAAATGAGAAGTGAAAAATATTAGTGTTAAAAAACCACTAGAGCAGCTTTTCAAAGCATGACCTGTCTAAGTTATGAAGTTTGTTTATAATTGAGTTTCTTGTTTCTATCTGAGTATCCAATTAATATATCGATACAAGTGAAGAGAAGAGGTTTGTAAAGAATGCTTAGTTACAAAAGGGTGTATAACAATAACAAATATTGTAATTGACTATACAAAAATCATGGATAAGCAAATTCATATGGTAAACTAATACATTAAAGTCATGAATACTATAGATGTTCGTTACTTATAATCCCACAAATAAAAAATATAACATAAAATCAGTCTCTCACAAAGAGAGTTCAAAGTTTATTTATTGTTTATAATGAATCTCGTTGACATGCTCCAGTCCATCACCAACCTTTAGTCATATAACCACATATTCTTTAATCAAACTTTTATTAAAACTAAATATCACAATAGATGTAAGTGTAACATTCTTCTGACCATAACTAAAGTTTCTAACCTTGTAAAGTTTGCGGATTCTCTTAGATGCCACAGCCTTGTCTAAAGTTTGCACGGTTTCGTTATAAATTTCATGTTCGAACATAATAAATACATTTTTTTTTCGTGTTAGTTATAAAGAATTAAGTATTCATAAAAGCACATAGTAAACAATCACCGCGGTTGTATATTTACCAGACATTCCAACTTTCTACGTATCCGTTTAGACTTTGTTTCCTTAGTTGAGGTTCCAGGTGTTTCAGCATAATTTTCAAATGGTAATATCTAAATCGAGAATAGAATAAATAAAGCAGATTAGTATGGTAATATTGATTCCCTGATATCAAGATTTTACTATTCTAGGAACTTAATATGAAGGTATTAAAATTGGCTTAGCCATCTAAATTTACAGCCAAATGAAACAACTCACGCACTAACGACTATGTGACGGCATATCAGTATGTACATTTTTTTCTCTAATACTATATATATATATATATTATAGTCCCAATCTTAAAAGTATATAAAATAAGTACGTAAGTAAAACTTCACCTAGAAAATGAATTCAATCCTAATTTTTTTATGGATATGACCTACTCACCATAAATATCATCTCCACAAAATTTCATATCATTTCGAAACATCTAACCTAAGCAAAAGATGATTGCAAAAACTCTACATTTCTGGACCGTTGGATTTCTTTTTAAAGATGAGCTCAAATTTTGTGGAGATGATATTTATGGTGTGTAGGTAATACCCACAAAAAATTAGAGTTGATTTCATTTTCTAGGTGATGTTTTACTTACATACTTATATCAATTTAAAATAAGTATGTACTTCTAAGATCAGGACTAAATATATCAATTATACTTTATCTTTTTTACCTGTTCAATGTGAGTGAGCATTAGGTTTCCTTCTAGCTTGTAATCCACTGGAAAAACTTTAGTTGTTGTGAAGCCATTTGTGACCTTATCCTTGATGTTGTATTCACTAATTTTTATTTCAAAAATGAATGATGAACCTATAAGCTCATTCAATATATTCTTAACCACTTGAGAACCACTTTCCTGTTTAAAGAAAAGTTTATGTACCTGAATGAGATGTGTTTAAAAGCAAATAAGTTATTACTGAAATGTTTAAGAGTAGATCTACCGATTTAAGCATCCCCTCCAATTCAGATGTTGGATGTTTAACCAGTTCTTCTGCTTTTTGTCTAAATATGGTCATAGTTGAACCATCTGTGTGATCTTGAATGCAGACTCGAATTTGATATCTATCATTGAATGTCAATATCAATAATTGAAAGTGAAGTGAAATTCTTAATAAAATTTCATAGTTTTACCTTGTAAGTGGAGATGGTATAATCTCATTACATATATTACACCAATAGCTATCACCTTTTACCAATACTTTTTTCTTTCGACACCCAGCTTTAGGGCAGGACAAATAGTATGGCTCATAGTCATGTATGACTTCGCAAATTGAAGTTTTGCATGTCATAACATGCCCCTGAAAAGAATGATTTTTATAGTAAGAATTGATGTTTAAAAACAAATAAGTATTCTACAAAATTGTAATGTAAACTCACAATGGTGTCTTTGTCCAATGAATTAAGAATTTCAGAAAGAGTTTTCCTGTTCTTGAGTTGTCGGTTACTTGATATATGATAAGTAGATGATGACCCTTCAAGCAGCGCAATTTTTTTGTTCTTGGAACTGAAAATTTGAAAGTTAAAGTTGTATTTAATTTGAGTAATGTAAAGTATCTGAATGTGTCCATTCAGTTTGAGCCTATGTCCTTTTTTTATTTGAGAATTTTACCTGTTTAGTAGATGTTTCAGTTCAGGAATGTCCAAGTTGTAATAATTTTTTGTTGCCATGGTTGAATTGAGATAGCATACTTCTGAAATATTTTAAAAAGTAGTTAATTCCAAGGTGAAGGAACAATATAGTGATATATAGTGTAGAATTATACTCGTAATAATGATGTTATTTACCATCATAGATGTCAATAGTCAACGATGTTACAATGACCACAGGTTGATCTACAGTAGAGTTAACGATATCTTTATCAACAAGTCCACTCTATTTTCCCATAGTGTAATTCTCATTTTTTTTTCCACTTGGTAGTTAATGTTTTGTGAGTATAGATACAGGTAAGATGTTTTCCATATTTATGAAACAAACCAAATTAAAAGATGACCTACCATTCCTCAAGTGAATATTTCTCAGTTGTTTCATTCCTTTGTTAAATGTTATGTCTAAAATTCCTTCAAGCACGCCATATACATCTGATAGACATTATAAATCAGGGTCGATTTTAGAAGTACATACTTATTTTAAGTTAAAATAAGTACGTAAGTAAAACTTCACTTAGACAATGAATTCAAATGTAATATTTTGTGGATATGATATATTCACCATAAAGATCATCTCCACAAAATTTTAGCTCATTTGAAAACCTCTAACCTAGATAAAAATTGATGTCATCTTTAAGAAGAAATCTAACGGTTCAAAAATGTCGAGGTTTTGCAATCATATTTTATCTAGGTTAGAGGGTTCCAAATGAGCTAAAATTTTGTGGAGATGATATTTATGGTGAATATATCATATCCACAAAAAATTACGTTTGAATTCATTGTTTAGGTGAAGTTTTACTTACATTCTTACTTTTAACTTAAAATAAGTATGTACTTCTAAGATCAGCCTTGTATATACACACACACGAGCAGATTCTGTTTACTATACTTTTTATACCATAGTTTATACCACACCCCCTTACAGGATGAATTAAGTACTAATAATTTGAGAATATGATCTACTAACCATAGATAATATCTCCACAAAAATTCATCTCATTTGGAAATCTCTAACCTAGTTAAAAGTCGTTGTAAACTTTGAATTTTTTTTAACGGTTAAGATTTTTTGATTTTGCAATCATCTTTTGACATAGTTAAACATTATCGAATGAGTTAAAATTTTATAGAGGTGCTCTTCATGGTTAGTTGAACACATCCATAAAAAACTAGGTTATAATTCGCCTTGTAAGTGAAGTTGTGGGGCATGGTATAAACTATGGTATAAAAGGTATGGTAAACGGAACTTGTTCGATTTGTGATATTTTTTAAACGGCTTCTAATGTTGTCAAATTCAACAAAAGCAAACTTGTATCGCGGAATTTCTCATTGAGTTTCACTTAACAGTATAACAAATGTGTCCCATTTAAAAAGTATAATAAACTCATGTTCAATAGGACGATAATCTGACACTATTTGTACAATGAAATTTTCAGCATGATACACGCATCCTTCTCGGATAACATTTGAGAATTTTTCTGCTTGCTTTTTTGGAACAATTGCACGCATTTGATTTCCCTGGAACCAAAATATATGAAAATAGCTAATAATTGTTTTGATAAAAATAATTGAAAGGGAATTTGTACCATTCAGATGAAACTGACTAACTTTATCGTCTATCAAAACCATGTCAAATCTGTTAGCTTTTTCTTTCAATTCTTTTTTGATGCTCCATTTTCTAGAGACGCGGAACTTAATTCTACAGTTTTGAATATGGTCATTTATGTCAGACAAAGGAAGATATCCCGGCGTTGTCATTTCGAATGAAACCTATAGAATTTTAAAGTTAGAGAAATATATACCATGGAAGGAATATTTAACACAAGGGAATATATATAGCAAACTTCTTCATTTAAGAAGTAATGTATTGTATTGTCTTTGTATAATTCATTGAATTTTGAGAGGAAAACAAAGATTATAAAATGCAATAGTGATTTTAAAAAAATTACACAAAAAAGTATTCCATCACTCTGGAAAGTATAATTAATGAACTGCTATTTCATAAAAAAAACAATTACAATAAAATAATGAGACGATGAAACAATGCAGGAAGGATAAAATTGTGTCCATTTAAAATTGATATCTGGTAAGTGTTGTAGAAGAGACTGAAGATAGTCATGATCAAACCTTTTTTGCAGGATAGTGAATCGGGTAGCTAATTATTTTGCTAGTTTATACCAAAATGTTGAGTTTACTACTGTTCACTTTGCACATCTTCTAGATTTTATTGCACAGAACATTATAAACGAGCACTACACCATAACAAATATATTTGTGACACGACGCCGTGAACGTTGCGGAACGATTGTTTAGATAAAGCAGGATACCATTTGTTTAGCGTCAGAACGCATTTGTGGATGTTTTAGCGTCACTAATGGATGAAAACCGTTAAGAAAAAATCAAACAATTACTTGAATTTTTCTTCAGTATATGCTGAAAAGCTTTGTGACGGCATCTAGGCGTTTTAAAGCATGCACGTGGCTAGGTCATGCATCGAGTGTTAAATCTCTCTCCTAAATCAGTTCCAAGTTTTATCGACCTCTTCTCCTCCATCAAGCTCGCCTCTTTTCTCCATCACCGTTTTCAACCCGAAAATACCAGCGCAGCGCAGCCGCCAGCCATAGCCTCCACTAGCAAGTAATTCTCTCTCTCTGTGCCGCTCTTCTTTTCTCTATCTAACACGCTACTTGCTTTTCTTCTCTCTCAATAGTGTTCTAAGTTTTGGTGCGGCTCCATTTGCGAGGAGTAACTTGCACAACAATAGATTCGGTGAGTTTTCTCTCCCTCTCTCTCTTTCATTTCAGAATTTAAGAAGCCATAACACCATTTCTACTACTCCTTATAACTTATAACCTTTTTTATTATCTCGCCTTATAACTTAAATTACACAATTAATCATAATAGAAACAAAACTACAATAGTTGAGCTCATATAATATGAAAGATCAGAGATACGGCTTT
Organism: Coptis chinensis; assembly: GCF_015680905.1. Lineage (NCBI taxonomy): Eukaryota > Viridiplantae > Streptophyta > Magnoliopsida > Ranunculales > Ranunculaceae > Coptis > Coptis chinensis. Next base: position 52,940,403 of record NC_141456.1, on the reverse strand, counting down.
TGAACAAATGTAGTGGCGAGGTTTACTTGAGTTCAATCCCCTTTTACTGTTTTTGGTAGCATTGTGTTGGCTTGGCAATCAGTGTTTTTGACGAAATTGTTAGAATTTAATCATATGCCCCTCAGTTTTATTCATCAGTCCCTTAATGTTATAATTAATCCAGCCATTAAGCATGTCATTAGCTTGTATGGACTTAGAATCCCTTACTTGAGAACTGAATTAGAGACTCAAGCATCAAAGAAGAAAATAACAAAAAATATTGGTACTCGTTGGGATAGCGAAATCTTCTCGATCGCAGGCACTCGGCTTGGCTCGTTGTTTTATGTTACTATATTCTACAATTGCATCCAATTGGATTGGAGATGAAATTAAATAAAATGGTTCCAGCTTTGTGATATGGATCATTGTTTTGTATTGTATGTATGTTACTGTAAGTGCTTAATTTGGTTAATTTGTGTGTTTGATATGTCTTAGGGGCAACAACATATATTGTCATTCAATTGATAGTGTATACCTTTTTCTCTGATGCACCCAATACGTAGCGGATTTCAAATTATCGATACTTTTCTTTAATACTTAGTATAAATATATTTTTACTTTTAGTTCGATTTTCTTTAAATCTTAGTGTAAATATATTTACTTTGGTTGCTAGTGCAACTTCCTTGGTTGAACCCAAAATTTCGTCAAGGTGTTTGTTTAGTCTCTTGAGGACTGGTTTCCAGGTTGTGTCATTGGTTTTTAGGATATATAGGGTACCTAGCTCTAATGTTATATAGGTATTTTAAGTGGTATGCTTAACTTCAGACTAAGCACTAACTTGGGACCGGTTTCGAAAAATCACAACGAGCTGGTGCTAGTATAAAGTTGTAACATTCTTTTTTTTTTTTCTTGCAGATGCTTGAGAAAGCTCTTGGAGATCTTGAGAATGGTGTAAAGATTTACACAGAAGCTGAGATTCGTGCTAGGTATGGTCATTTCTTCGTTTGGTTCTTTGAACTTTTCATTGTACTATTTATTTACGATATATAACCTTATTATTTAGTTCTCTGACAATGTGATGGAACTGTTCTTTTGCATTTTGCATAATAGTTATATATGTGGGCATGCTGAAATTATTTGGAGAAAGGTTGGGCTTCCTTTTAAAACCTTCACCATAAATCTAAGAACTTATAAGTCTCAATAGAGTTGTAGAAATGAAAAAACAAACCGGAATCAAAACCCTTGGTGGATACCAATTAAGGGGAGCATCATGACTTGTAATTATTTTGATTGCCCTAAGTTAGGCTATTATGGCCTTGAGTCATCTTTGATTGATCAGTAATGCACTATTTAGTCCTACTTTACTGTTTAAGCTTTTGCCTTAGAATTGTACCAAAGCACTATTGTAAGCTCTAGTAGCACGGATTTTTGCCCACGGATGCCCGGTATTTTTTGCCACAATTATGAACCCTTGCTGATTCGCCCACGATTATTGACTGTAGGTAGTAGTTTTTCTTCGGTAGGCCTACTTAAATACCTTTACCCACGGTTTATCTATTTCTTGGGCCGTGGGTGGCAGCCACGAGAGAAACCGTTGGGTACATTTTTTCTGGCTGTAGATTCACACCAATGCTTTTTGACCGTGGGTTAAAGGATCGTAAATTGGTCGAATAGACCACTGTTGCTTGACTTGCTTCCCCATCACTTGTTTAACTTTACAAAACAAAAACAAAGAAACCGTCAATTTTCTACTTCCCCAGCACCGCTCCCCACAATTAGCCACTTGCTCTTTTTTTCTATTTTTTTTTTCACTCTTTCTTCTTCTCACATCTTAACAAGGTAATGAAATCAAAAAAATTATTTATTTCAAGCACCGATTTTTTTGTGTAGGGTTTTATTTGACAAAAAATTTCAATTTTAATTTTTTTTAGGATTTACAAGCTTTGTTTCTCTTCACTACTCAAAGACACGTTTTTTTTCCTTCAACGTCTCAACTTGGAATCGTTGCTGACCGAAACCCAGGTCAATTTAGTTTCTTCAAAGGTTTTCATATTCATTTATTTTACTCTTCTACTTAATGATTGTAGCTTTGCCTTTCTAGTGTTTATTGTGTTAATTACTATGTTTCCATATGTTAATAATAGACAATTGATAAAGTAAGGTTGGGATTTCGGTGTTTGAATAGCTAATTAGATTTGTCACTGCTGGGGTTTCAAGCTAGTGTATAAATCTGCAGATTTGGGTAAGTTTGGGTAAGTGTGTTTCACATACTGAAAATTTATTTGTTTCTATAAGGTCTAATTGTTAATGAATAAGGCCTAAGAAAATTTATTTGTTTGTAGAGATGTAACTATAATAATTGGGCTGAGTTTGGTCTCCTTTAACTGCATAAGGTCTCGAGTTTCAGGTGTGTATGAGATTGGTTCCTTCCACTGCTTTAAGTTTTCCAAGTCTTCATTGTTTGTTAGTAACATAAACTGATAATTAGTACAAGGAGAAACATATAATGCATTATTCAGTTAGCTCTGATATACATTTTATTTTTGTTAATCAACACTTATAAAAACTACTTTTGTAATATTTGAAATAATTAAACGGGGTTGAGAATCGATGCTCGTTGATGTAGAACTCAGAACACCATCTAGATCATTAGTTCACTTCCATAATACCCTTATATAACGAGATATTATACTATAGTTAGAGAGATATTATAACTCGTCTAATGCAGTGAGTCTGATTTTATCGGGTCAAAAGCTGGATCAAGTAGGTAAAGTCTGATTGCTACTTAATCCATATTTTCTTTTGCTTCCATAGATGTTTTCCATGGACTGCCGAGAAATACATTGGAGTTATTAAAGGCATATATAAAGAGAGATATCATGGAGTTTTGTGTGTGTGTGTGTCTTCATTTAATTGTATTTCTCAGAATCTAAGAATTATGTGACCTGGGACATGGGTTTGTGTTAGAATCATTTATTGCTATTTTTACACTCACTTTCCACTTAGAGAAATTGACACTGCTCTGTGTCCTCTAATATGTGATTTCTTCTCTTTATTCTTGGCTAGATCTGATGTGATGTCTTTGTCATTTACAAGGATTAGTATAAACAGTTTGGACGAGACTCGCTTAACTACCTTTAGTTATGACAAAGAAATCACGAGGCGTCTTGTGCAAGACATGAAAGAGGTCGGTCGGGCTTGATCAGTATTTTTGACTTCCGCCAAGGGGGCTTCCACTCACAAATTATTGCCCGATAGAAGGCATGGCGATGCTTGTGCACCCCGTTGGTAATTGAATTTGTAAGAGATGTGACAGTTTCTTTTAAGTTAAGTAGTGTCTGTGTTGGAAGTTTAGGAATTAGGATTCACCCTTGATCATACCGAATGGTATTTTTAATTTTATGTTGCTATATAGATCGTGTGTCTTTTAATCTTTTGGAATATGAACTGTCTTATGTGATTTAACAGGATTCTCTCTCTAGAATAAGTTTATTTTATTTTTTGTTCGTGATATGTTTGTTATTAGTTCACGATAGGCTTATTATAGTTTAGATGGTAATTATAGACTAGTCATTATTAGTGCCTTGCATCACTCTTTATATGTCAAGAAATTGAATCCTATACATCTGTCTACAGTTTTACAAATATAAATATGGAAGAGTAGCTGATATTTTACGAAAACCCCAAGAAATCGAGTGATTTCTATAGTTGATGTAGATGAATGTTAACAAATATAAAATTCCATCAGAAATGTATGCAAACCAATTTAGAAATACGAGCTCTTATAGTGCAATGCAGGGGTAATTTCTGTTTGAGTAATCATCAAGTCCCGTTGCACTATACTTAAAGAGCATTTAAATATTTTATCGGGCACCAGTGAATAATAGTTTATTTATAGTTGACAGTCATGTAGATTCCTTAATCCGCTTTTTAACTTAAAATGGAAGTTACTATAATGTGTAGGAGAAAGCATGATTAGACGCACCTCCATATCTTATTTATTCAGTCATTCAGTGTACCAGTTGCAATGATAAAGACTAAACAAAGTAAACATTGTTACTGCGTTACATCTCTTTTCCAGTCCGAAACTTCATTATTATAGTTTTGTCCGTTGTTAATTGTCGGAGTGTTGCAAAAATTCTATTTTAGTCAATTTTGGTATATCATTGCAATCATAAGCAATTATCTTCACGAGTTGGTCTGCTGATTTTTCCTTTTGCAGTAATCGCCCTTCAAAGAGTAGACTTAAGTTATTGAATAAGACTGATGAAAAGCATCAAGGAAGTGATGCAGATGTTGAAAACTATTCTGTAAGTTCAGATTTTAATAACATGTTTTTTTCCAGATCTTAGGTCAACAAGGTGCATGTAGGCTTTACTTCTATTTTGATTAGCACCATTTGATTAAGATAAATTACTGAATAGATCACTCTTTAGTTTTATACACGCATTTCTACTTTGGTTTACATTTCCTAGTTAATTTGCTTAGTTGTAATTAGTTACTGACTTTCCTTTTTCTAAGCATTTGAATGTGCACATATTACAAGCATTGGGTCATTCAGGCCTAAGAAAATCATTGGGCTGCTTGAGTTTTGAAAGGTTAATAACTATAAGACGTCCTTCCAAATATTTGTAGAGAATCTGTTCATTGAGCCATTTTTCTCATTTGTGCTTCAGCGCAGGTTACGAAAATGCTAGTGGTGAATGGGGGGAACATCGTCAATACTTTACGGCTGAGAATATGGAAATTGGATCTCCTGTAAGTACAAATCCTTCCCTTATATATTCCATTATTCTATGTGTATTAACCATGGGGATAGGGCTCTAAAATTTTGGGCGGGTCGACCAGTTTGCTTCCCCCCAACAAGAACACACTTAATAGAAAAAAGAGATTGGACCTATGATGCACGTATACGGGTACGAGTATAGACACGGATACGGGGTACGATACGGGATTTTTTTAAAAATTAGGATACGGGTACGGCAGTCGGACACTCAAATGAAATGAATATACCATTTTATTAGTTGACAAGAATGGAGGAGAGGGATCAACCAGGTATGTTTCTTAGGGGGTTGTTATTGATGTAAATTATGGGGTTGTTATTGATGTGCCTATGAGGGATCATATATGTTTGCTTTTGAGACTTTGTTTGAAAGCGGTTGCAGTGGAAGCACATTGGTTAAATGAGTCAATGTCGAACAAAGATGTTAAAGAGGGGAATGTGAGGGCTTTAAGTTTTAACTGTCCAGTCCTAGTTGAAGCTATGAATTGGTTAGCATCTCAACTTTCTGTATTGTATGGAGAAGCAAACGGGAGGTTCTTTCCTATTAACATGCGAAAGCATTGTGTATTGAATGTTGCATCTAGTGTATTGTTGTTTTCTTCAGAGAAGGAAAAGATAGGGTTTTGTAATACCGAAGTACACGGCTATTTTCTTTATGGCCTTAGTAGCCTTCTTTTATTTAGTTAAGAAGAGTTTAGTTAAGTACCTCATCCATTGAGGCCCAATAGGGCCTTGCCCTTTGTCCAGTGATGTCATATAAATGGAAAGGAAAGGAAACTGGAAGTTCTTTGACATTGACTCGTGAAACTAGAGAGGGGGTTGGGGGATGGCCATTTCTCCATACCATTGGTCTAACTGATTTGGCCGGCAAAAAGATCTAATTACGAGTTCATTGTAAATATTTAAGTCAACTAACAAGTTCTCCTCTATACAGGTGGTTCTCAATTGGCTAGTGTCGCAAAATAACGTGGTGCCCATCTGAATTGGCAACTTCGACAATGTTGCATGTTATAGAACAAGTTGAGCCTTGTAATGTAATTGAATATCAAGACCAGCTAATGGACATTTTTAAAATCAGCAAGGTCTGTGTTATGTACTACATCTGTTTCTTGGTCTACTTTATAAATGTGTTAGAAGACAAACTTACCAACTGCATTATACTAAACTTTAATAATTGCACAATTTAATATCTCTATTATCATATTATCATATTTGTTGCCTCCTATTGTTTTGGTTCATGGAATTTTTGGATTCGGTAAAAGGTGTCTTGTAATCTTTATATTTTGTTTGGGATTTTCACTGTTTTTCGTTTTATTATTGATTGGTAAAGGGTGCAGGTGAAATGACCCAGAAATTAAAATATTAATTTTGTTTTAAAAAAAATAAATTGCTCTGCCACGGTTCATATCCGTCACAAAAGTACTTTTTCCCACGGTCTTTTACCGTAGAAACTATCTTCTTCCACGGACTATAACCGTCGGTACAACTAATTGTTCCCCACAGATTACAACCGTGGGAAATACTGACCTTTTCCGACGGCTTTTCCTACGGTTTTAGGCTGTGGCAATACCGACGGCAATTACCGTTGCAAAGACCGTCGCTATTGGTGGGCTTTCCCGACGGTCATCATTGTTAGCAGACCATTTCCGACGCACAAAAAGCCTACGGTCTTCCGACGGTCCAAAACCGTGGGAAAAAGGGCTTTTCGGTTTTGGACCGTGGGCAAAAACCTATTTTCTTATAGTGATTGCTAATACTTGTGTAGAATGTGTCGAGCCATCTGAGAAGAGTGACTTCTTTCTCTGTAGCTCTAATTAGGAAATCAAAGATGACTTACCATTTCATTAACAAGGTTGTTATAGAATTAAGATACACCTTGTTGTTGTCTGGTAATGTGAGTGTGTTGTTAGCTTGTGTGTGTGTATCGTAACATTTTCAGTACTATTTCTAGACTAATTTGTTTTTCTTATGACTATTTTTAGACTAAGTCATTTCAGTATTAAGTTTTCAGCATATCTCATGTCTTGTCTTTGGTTAGCAATTGTCATATTCAATATACTCTGGTGAGATTTATACTTTCTCATCTTTTATTAGTTGATTAATGAAGTTTTCTTCTTACTTTGTGAAGGACAAGTTTAGAGTTGACAAGTTCTTTTCACTTGGTGGGAGCTTTGAAGGTGCTTTATTTTTCTTAGACCTTGGATACTTGCGAAGAAGATATACCTTATAGTTGTATATTATTGCACTTTAAAATTGATAAGTATGAAATTATTTGATAATAATTTTGAGAGATATAGAGTAAATCGTGAGTGTTCATCTTTGTGTACTTTGTAGACTATTTTTGAAATGTGAAATAGATTATTTGGCAATTTTGAGTTATAATGAAATTTTGAGTGTTGAAAGTATACTTGTGTATTTTGTAGATTAATTGCATTGTTTTTTAAATAAGTTGTCTCTTTGACAGTTCTACAAGGTACAAAACTGCAAAATAATTGCTCATATAGCAAAATAATTTTTTTTTTAAAAAAAAAAAAAAACTAAAACACATTTCGTGACGCCATAACGCCGTCCCAAAAAAATTGACGCCAGAATGCCGTCACAAATGTGAAACTGTCGTTACAAATTTGTGACGCCAAAACACCGTCACAACAAAAACTGACGCCAAAATGCCGTCACAAATGTGAAAATGTCGTCACAAATTTGTGATGCCAAAAGGCCATCACAAAAATTACTGACGCCAAGATGCCTTCACAAAATTTAGTGACGCAAATTGAGACGCCAAATTTGTTATTATTTGTAACGCCAAATAGGCGTCACAAAAAAGCTGTTATGGTGTTGTGGAAGATGCGAGTGGGACTATCTATATAAGGAAAAATTGAATTAATATAGGTGGGGGTCTGCCTAACCCTAGCTTATTTGGGGAAAAAAAAGATGCCACATGAGAAATTGGGAAGTCAGAGAAGAAGTTAGGCTGTGACAATGTAACAATTTCTGTATTTATAATGACAATTTCGTAGATCGGACGATTATTGTTTGAAGAAAGCATATGAGCGATAGTTGGAGCAGTTAGTATTTGAATTTTGAAGAAACAGATTTTGAGTTCGCAAGTGGTAGTTAGGACGGTTTGTATGTTTTACCAAAAAAAAAGGATGGTTGAGCCTCCTTTTTTTAGTTATAAAAAAAAAAAATGGTAGAAGGATACCCATTTTGTTAGGTTTTACTTTGTTCCAGATTTGTTTTGTCTGTCTGTGGTACCTTGGGTGCATTAGGAATGGGTCAGGATGTTCATCTATGTGAAGTGTGGGGGACATAGAGTACTCTCTCAAAGTCGATCTGATTCTGAAATGCTAATTGACTACCACATAACACCAAAAAGCAACAAAAAACAATCAAAGTTCAATGTATGGGCAGTCTCACAACATGAATGAGTGCTAATATATATATATATATATATATATATATATATATATATATATATATATATATATATATATATATATATATATATTAAGTAGGCTCTCAGACGGACGCCTGTAAACGGACTCAAACCAAAAAAAGGTAAGTCACGTAGTTTTGTACTTTTGTTGTATAAAGTGGGAGTGGGGCCCTTCCAATATAAACCAACGCACTTTTATATCTCCTCTCCACTTACTGAACATTTTTTTTTTCTCTCTCTTATTAAGATGAAAATCAGACCAATCGAAATTGATAACCTCGTGAATAGCAGGAGATTTTGGTTTATGCAAATTCTCCCTCTCTGATCTGGTTGCTTGAATCAAGTGGGGCTTAGTTCTTGGTGTTATTAAGAAACCTTTGCCTCAATATACATGAAATTAATTCACTTCAATATTATAATGTATTAGAAATCTTGAATTCCAGAAGAACAAGCTCACATAATTTGAAAACCATTTTAGGTGTTCGCAAGGTCTCTTAAAAAAAATAAATAAATAAAAACGGAATTCCTTCATTTAAAAAGACAAATAAAATGCCCGAGATTTTAATTCCAGCAGTTTTGCAGGTTCTTCATCAATATTTTACTTCAATATCCACTATCATGACGAGATAGAGAGAGATACGTGAGAAGAAAAAGTTTAGTAGGAGAGAGAGGAATACCAGGAGAGAGAATGAATTATTACATGAGGAGAAAGAGTTTAGTAAAAGAGAGAGGAATAATACTAGGAGAGAGAATTGATTATTATGTGAGAGAGTAATATGAGGGACCCACTTAAAGACTTTACGAGATAAAGTTAACGTGAGAATCCACTTCTTTAGCTAAGCTCGTTTACGGGGGAGTCTATCAGAGAGCCTACCTATATATATATTGATTCATGAATGAAGCGTCACCTACTTGGATCCTATTAGTGTAAATTCCACAGAATCAGTGAACTTAAATTGTATTTTGACTAAGAACCGAGAGGAGACGAGATGTTGAAAGGGATGTCTCTTCATACAAAAACGTTTGATATTTATAGAAAAGTGGTGATTGTTTGAAAACCTTTTCGAAACAGCAATGCAACTTTTCGAACAATCACACTTCTCGAAATGATGCACCTTTTTGGCATAATGCAACGTTTCGAACTGTTGCATCTTTCGAAAGGTTGCACATTTTCGTCATAATGCAACGTTTCGAACCGTCGCCCCATTTCGAAAATATTTTTTCCTCTCATCTTTACTGTCTCAAGAGAAAATGAACAGCCTTATGGACCTTGTTAAGAAATTGGTTGTCCAAAAAGAATATACACTACACACCACCTAGCCATGCCCATTCCCAGTCCAGTAGGCCGGTATATATATATATATATATTGATTCATGAATGAAGCGTCACCTACTTGGATTCTATTAGTGTCAATTCCACATAATCAATGAACTTAAATTGTATTTTGACTAAGAACCGAGAGGAGACGAGTTGAAAGGGATGTCTCTTCATGCACATGCAAAAACGTTTGATATTTATAGAAGAGTGGTGAATGTTCGAAAACCTTTTCGAAACAGCAATGCAACTTTTCGAACAATCACACTTCTCGAAATGATGCATCTTTTTGGCATAATGCAACATTTCGAACTGTTGCATCTTTCGAAAGGTTGCACATTTTCGTCATAATGCAACGTTTCGAACTGTTGCCCCATTTCGAAAATAGTTTTTTCTTTCATCTTTACTATTTCAAGAGAAAATGAACATCCTTATGGGCCTTGTTAAGAAATTGGTTGTCTAAAAAAAAATATACACTACACACCACCTAGCCATTCCCATTCCCAGTCCAGGCCGGTAGTGCGCCCACGTGCGTGTGTGTCTTATTGAGCTTGACTATGTTTCGTCCCAACGGGAAATTAGTGGTACCACTTGGGGCCCAACCCAAGTAGCTACAATTAGGCCTTATAAACTCAACAACTCTCTGGTGTTTTCCCCATGTGGGATTATGTGTTTTTCACACTCATTTCTCAATCATTTCATCTCAAGTGGGGTAACTTGGGAGACAAATTACTCATTCATTTCTCAATGAATTTGTGCAAATCCAAGTTCCATGTGTTCACAACACTTTAAACATTCAATTGCATACCCATCTTTCGAACAAAATATTCATTCTATCCAGCAAATCACAATTAGCTAGACCATACTTATAGGCTTTCTACATAAACAATTGAGTTCTAAAAGGCAGAATAGCCTTCTATTACTCTTGATAGTCTAGCATGGCAAGCCAATCTTCTTGGCAAAAGAAATTATATGTTGACAACACTTCAGTTTGCTATCTTTATTTGTCCCAACGATTGATTTTGTCCACCTCAACCTCCTAAGTTCTTATCAACACTTATTGGATTTTGTGAGTAATTAAAGGCGGAAGGTGGTAGTCAATCGTGCTCACGTATATCCCACCCATTCCCATCCTCCGTCATCAACTCCCTCACAAACCGGTTTGTGTTCTAACTCAAAATTATAAAATCCTAGTTAGTATTGTCCGACTCATGAAGGGACACCACATAGTATTCATGGATCATCAAGAATAGATATATACCCCTTCACGCTGCTAATACTCAATACAAGAACTAACTTTCTTCAAGAGTGCATAGGCCATATCAAGGGCGGCTCTGAAGTTTGATGGGCCCTAGGCGAGTTTCTTTAATGGGGCCTATATATATATTTTTTTTCCTCTGAGGTTTTTTATACAAATGGTCGTTGGGTCCAATATTTGAGTGGTCTGTTGCAATTACTGGACTGGACTGGAGTAAATCTAATTGTAGTCTAGTGCGTATTAGGTTAGATGGGGGGCCTAGGTGGCCTGTCCCTAGAGCCAGGCCTGGGCCATATGCACCCTCCTCAATATCTATACAGTTCTTGCTAGCTGTAGTAGTCTTTATATATATATAATAGCAGTCCCTTTTCGTGGCCTATAAGGGTGTCCACATAGGCAAATTTTAAGTACCCTATTTACTCACGAGAAATCAGGATGGATTAGAAAAAACTTGTGAACACCTTAAAAAGTCTGCAAAACCCACCGAATCTTTGTTTCGTTTTAAAACACCGAAAGAATGTCTCCGTTATCAAAATAAAGTACGAGTCAATGTCTTTTTAGCCATGGTTGTGCGCTTTTCCTTCTCAAGGCTTTCAAGCCACTTATAAAGTTCGACTGTTAGAGTAATCAAACCTAAACCTAAAAACCCCGCGATTTAAACCAAAAACCCCACGAAAAGTTAAACACTTAGACCCAAAAGAAAAAACAATTAGTCGCATAAAAAAAACCTTTCTTCCCCGTCCATCACTTCTATAAAAAAAAAAAGTTGAATGATCGGTTCTTCCTAGCATATATATAAAGAATCGAATTTAATCCTATGAGGTAAACTTGAATCCATCATCTAATTCAGAATCCGAGGGCGATGTGGTGTTGTCTACAGGAGCAATGCCTATCCAAGTTCTAAAGGGAAGTTAGAGCTGAATAGTACTGGATCCCAAAAATCCTTCGGTAAGATATAACTATCTTCTAGAGGAAAATGACTTGGAAGAATTCGCTGAGATGGTTCACGAGATGAAAAAGATTGCTCGGTCTATGGACTCTGTTCTAGGAACAAAGTACTGCGACAGGATGGATGAAATCATTTCAGGACAAAAACAAGAACATAATGTTGAGACAAAGAAGGGGGTGTCAACTGAAGAGGAATTGAGAGAATTTTGCAAGATGAATAAAATATCTTATTTACATGGTCATGGAGGATGCAGTGTTGGGTCTGTTATTGATAAGGACTATAAGGTGTTTGGAGTTGAAGGATTAAGAGTTGTGGATGCCTCTGCATTGAGTGATCTTTTGAGTACAAGTCCCATGGGTACTTTGCTAATGCTTGGAAGGTACCAGGGCATTAAGAGGCTTAGAGAGAGGGACATTGGGGAATGATCAATGTATGTAAGTTCTTAATGTGTAGCATTTTCTCTTACGATCGAAGTTCCGGCCAAACCCAGCAAGAAGGTCACTTAATAATTAACTGGCCAACTTAGGCTACATTTGTCTCATAGTACATTGTGTGTGTGTGTGTGTGTGTGTGTGTGAGAGAGAGAGAGAGAGAGAGAGAGAGAGAGAGAGAGAGAGTTGTGCTCATAAACTCAGTTAATATAAAAGTTTCATATTATTGGCTTCTCATATGCTCATAATTGGAACTTAGATTCCCCTCTCTGAATTTAAGAAATCAAATGTGAGGGATCCATGGCATGGCCTAATACCAACCTACAGGCAAATTATAAGAATAAGCACTTTTTTCAATAAATGGTCAGCTACAATTAAGTCATCGAGGTAAATTGAATAATTGTCACACAAAAGAAGAGAAAAACTAAATTCGCAATTAAACTATATGTGAAGAAGAAGTTATTGTGTTTGCCAATTGTTGCGAAACTTATGGGTTTTTTTTATTTTTTATTTATTTATTCTATGAATTGGTACTCTTCAACTTGGTTTGAGTACATTGTTTCTCCTTCATTTAGCAGGTTAGAATTTTGCATTACTAAAGAGTTACTACGTTTTGGTAAAATGCTTCAGTCCTCAAAGTTTGATGGGCCAGTGCATGTAGTAAACCTTTTCCTTCAACTCCGACCATTTTTCTATTTTATATTTTTCATTAAAGATTGATTCGTCATGTTTTCTTAATGATCACATCATTTTCACAAAGCTTGGTCTTTATTCTTTCAAGGGACATGCATTCGACGTGTTAAATCATGAGTTACGTAAAAAAAAAACATTGAGTTATATCTCTATTTTGATCTTGATGTGGAATCATGCTACTTGCATATTGAGGAATGAAAACCCGGATCAAATCGTAGAAGTATAATTCTGATGATTTCCAATTAAGTAGGAATCTCTATTTAAAAATAAAATGAATAAATGGGATTTCATGCTGATTGTCCTTTATGTAATTGACTTTGCATTGCCCTATATTATAATCTCAGACTTGATGATGTTGAAGGCATATACTCACTTCGATGGGAAGATCAGGAAATGATAAGGAAGTATATAGAGGGTGGTGTCTCTTCCTCAAATATTACCATTGTTGCTGCTAATGTAGGTGGTATCGAGGTTTCACATGCTCCTGGTGCTACTTGCAGGAGATGCAATCAGAAAATTATGAAGGGAGAGGTAAGTCATATTTTCCCCGACAATAAAAAAATCATAATTAATGCTGAACTTAGAAAGTCACATATGAAAAAGGACCTACTTCTGCAGAAACTTAGGTTACCTTAAAATTGAAAAGGATTCACTTTAGTATAGGTTATGTGTCCCTGCATGTCATTTGTTACATGCTCTTGACATTCACTAGGTAACTGCTATTGTGCACACTAACATGCCTTATGTGTATGAAGGCAGTGCAGTTGGGCATTGGGTTCGTGTAGCGCAACCACTTCATTTGCAGCAAGGATACAACAAATTGGCTCTATTGTCAGACACAGTGTGTTTGTAGGTAATAGTCACAAATATAGATATCTAGGGTCACGTGATCTGATGCCAACATAGGTCTATATAAAAATGCAAAAAGCTAGATTGGCAGATGAAACAAATACTCTCACAATAGGCATCAAGTTTTGTTGCAACACATGAGGGAAATGTGAGCTTTGTTGCGTCATTGTGCTCTATTTCTACGGATACAGCCTGTTATGTTAGTTATAGAATTTTTTTTGTGGAGTAGTCACTCATAGAATTTTGTTGATTCAATTATGCATACAACATGCGATGCTAGACACGGCATCATGAGTAAATTTGGTGTCTTGCGAAGGAGTCTTTGTTTTCGTGACTGTTATTGTTACTTTATCAGAGATAAGTGTTCGTACATTATTTCTGCATGAAAACTGGTCTATGATGTGGCATTACCGCCAAGAATTTCCGTGTTTCTCCTTCACTCTGACTTTGAGATTAGTTCATCGATGTTTCCCTTACTTTTAACTTGAGTCATTTTGTATCCGAAGTTCAAATAATGAAGAAAAGTTAGTAGCAAATATATATATTTGAGTTAAATTGTATATATATTTATATTTACATATATCCTTTTGAGAATTATGGTGCCTTTCTAGAGAAGGATGGAGTAGGATTTAGAGGAAAAGTTAAAAATTTGGCTTTAAAACTGGGGAAATTAACCTCTCAAGCTCATTGTGGACTTATTAGGGCCCCCCCTCTCTTACGTTAGTGTTGTTTTGTTAATTATTATTTAATTTGGGTGTTCCTAGAAAAGTACCGAGAAGAATTGAGGTCGGAAATTACTTGCAAGCCTGTACATGCACAACTGTTGTAAGCATCCTTACATATTTCCCCATTGCCTTTTCACTTTTAAATCGTTGAGGATATTGAAAATTGAGTCTGTCATGGTTTTCGAAAAGGGGACACAAAGATTTGGTGTAAATGTTCCTACTTCGGTTTGTTTTGCAAGCCTCAAGTATCTGCATCTTAAGAACATTAGTTTCTCTGGTGACCAGTCGGTTCTAGAAGTTTTAAAAAAATTTAAGTTCTCATGAATCTATTCTAAACTTTCTGAGCATTGGCAGAAGGCTTTCTCTTAAAAATGGACAACTCTTTGTGTGGAACCAGCTGAAATAAGGGCCAAAGATACTGCCTCCGCAGATGAAGTCCTGTACCTCTGCAGAGGCAAAATTGTTGGCTACAAAATAGCAGTAGACTTTGGAAGTATACAATCTCTGAAGGAGATGCGAAGGAGTTCATAGATGCTTGCAGAGATAGAACTGATAGTGCACCCTGGATGTGGAGACAATTCATCCCTGGACCATGATGGAGGTACCACAAGGGTATGCCAGGTATACCTTCATGTATAAGTTCTTGATACAACTCATGTCAAGGCCAGAGCTATTGATCTACAACTTCAGAAGAAAGTAGTTCTTGGTAGAATCAGACCATTTGGTAACTCTTACATTCTCATGCAACTTGAAGAGCAATTGTCGACATGCCCATGTAAGTAAAACACCTAGCAAGGAAGGAAATTGAATAGTAGTTATCTGTAATTTATTGCACTCTGACCTTGATTTTAACATGCTCTTTAGAGCTTTGTATGATCTAATGAACACCATTCTATCCATGTTGATATTAGTACTTGCACATGTGCTTAGCTGATTTATTCTATTATTTTCTTCCAGACATGGTACACAATGGGATCTTAGGAAATTCTTTACTAGATTTAGCATATAAAAAACCTCTGTACCATAAATTTATATTGTTGTTGTTAAAAGACAAGTATGATAGAGTATAAATGACAATGGATCAAAGAACATGGCTAACGGTATAGGCAAAATTGCTGATACTAATAATACCAAGTTTGAACCTTTGCTAACTTTCAGCTCTTACACTTATAATACCTTAATGGATATGTATGCGGGAAGGTGGCCAACTCCAAGATGCATCGATACATTTTTTTTAATGCTACGAGAATGAATTGTCCCCACCATCGTAACTTTCAATACAATAATTCACATATGTGGGAACAATGGGAAGTTCAAAGAGGTTGATTCATTGATAAAAAAGATAGAAGAACTTCGATGTCTTCCTGACACGAGAACATACAACATTCTAATTTCTCTACATGCAAAGCATCACAATATAACTTCAACTGGGAGCTACTTTTCAAAGATGAAAGAAAATGGCCTCCAACCAAACTATGTGAGTTACCGTACCCTTTTATATGCTTTTTCTATTAGGCATATGGTTGGTGAAGCTGAAGACCTTATCTCAAGATTGACGAGTACATGCATTCTACTTTAACTAGAATGTACAGTACATTGAAGCTGGGATGCTCCAGAAGTCGTTGTCTTGGTTTGAAAGATATCATTGTAAAGGAAAGATGAGTTCAGAGTGCTATTCTGCCAGCATTGATGCATTTGGGGAACATGCCCACATTTTGGAAGCTGAGAAAGCTTTTATCTGTTGCCAGGAAAGGAAAAACGTACTCTCTGGAAATCAAGAGAAAAAAAAGGAGGAATAAACTACGAAGTAAGAGTACCACCAAATTTAATATTGGACTGGTCTCATTATTTTCAAAATAAACCTTAACAGATCTTCTTTCATAATCAAAATAAAGCTTAACAATTCTTTAATAATCTTTTACTATAGAGATCAGTGTCCGCCGATAATGGTAGAATAACTCGACTCCTCTAGATTTGGATCTACCATTGCAAGGCCGATTTTGTTTTGATCCTTCCAGTTGTGCAACTTACACACCCTGAGCCCCAACTTCTTGCTTTAACTTCTTTTGGGTCAACAAGTACTGGTGCTTCTTCATCTTATAATGAGCAAGGATCGGACTGTTGTTTCAACAAACCATCTAAGCTTGAAAATAGTTTGCAATTTCTGACCTTCTAGCTCATGCCGTTCTTAGACCTCATCATGTGTATGTGCAAACATTCATATGTATTTGAAGTAGACAAGAGGAACCCCTGACATACGAAGAATATAACTGAAAAGAAATTAAAAAAAAAAAAAAATGTTCAAGTAGTTGTGGCTGACCTACCTGTGAATGTTTATTGAAATTTTAGTAGAATGATTAGCACCCTCTATTCCTTAGCAAAGTAGAATGGTTCCACCGAACTGTAATAATAAATTATACCTCTAATAGACTTTTTATCTATATGAAACACAAACATCAAACATTAATCGTGTGGCCGCAATGGGCATCTTGACATTGTGTATTCCATCTTGCCAAGTTATCCTACCAAATGCACCACATAGATTACCTTTTGATACTTTTCACTTCCACCCATGGCAACTCCAATGTCTAATGCTTTGCCAAGGCAGTGTGTCATTGATTCCATCACGACCATGGCTACAATTTTTTCGATCCTTCTGAAGTTGACTAATGAACTTCTTCTTTCCATCTGGCTTGATTCCATTTCTTTTCTAACCGTTCAAATATTTAATGCAAATAACAGCAGCAATGTAAATACCTGGCATCAACTGGTAATCTAGCTAATTCCCCAAACTGCCAATGATTCTTTCAAACGCCCAAAAAGTCTCTACAAGCTTCATACGCTCTCAATGAGAATCCTGCCAAAGATAATGAAACTTCATAACATCAAAGAAAAAAATTATTCATAAACCAATAGATAGGAAAGTCGGGGAAATGACAATAACAACTTCAAAAGAGACAATGGACAACCAAAAACCGCAATCACACCCTCTACAAGACAAAACCTAAATAGAGGAAAAAACAGGTATACACAATTAGGAATTGAAAACACAGCCACGACCACCCACTCCCAGAAGCAGTATCGACTCCCAAAAGAATAGATGGGCAAGCAAAGTGTGAAAAACAGAATAGCTTAAAGGCCCAGAATAGCTTAAGCATGCAAAGATCATTATCAGTTAGATATGCCCCAAGGCAGCACATTCGGGCAAACAAAAGCAATCTTTTTAAGACAAAAACAAGATAATAGAGTTCCCATTATATTAGACTTCTAAGACAAAAACACTTAGTGTGTATATATGTCCATATATACTAGAGTTTCCATTGTATTAGACTTCTAAGACAAAAACACTTCGTGTGTGGTTATATATACATCACTGTCTCATGCCGATTTTATAAAACATAATTCTTTCCTCACCTGTCTTACCTTGTTTTGACAATTTCCCTAATTTAATTTTTCAATGCCTTAATTTGTTAGATGACGACCAAAAAATGTTGGAGTCCTACAACGATGCAGATTCAAATCTTTTGGGGCGGACCTTCGATCATTTCAATCAACCTACTAAACTGCAAATCCAAGATATCACAAATCAGTTGAAAGAACATAGTGAGGTTACAGAAACAAATGTGAATAAGTGGTTTTATAACAAACGGGAGAGATCCAGAAAGAATGGACCAGTGGAAGGTCTTCCATTATAATTTTGTCAACAGATGTTAAAACATTCTTTATTGTTAATTGTTACTTGAGTTATAGTTGTTTACTTAATATGTTTTATTCTTATACAGTGGATGACTATATTGAAGTTGAAGTTCCTTATGAGAAATGTTGGTCCGCAACAGCGATGCAGCTTCAGATACTTGAAAGTGCATTTAATAAAAAAAAATCATATTATACTAAAGAAGAAATCAAACTCTTGACAACTGAACTGTCAATACATGGTCAAATTTTAGAAGATAATATAAAGAATTGGTTCAGGAATCGTCGAGTCAAATACAAAAAAGATAAACACAGTTCCCAGTCGTTTCCTAATCAACCTGGTAAGACATTCTTCGTTGCACCTAAGTTTCATGGCAATCAAATAAGTATAAGTTTTTTCTTTAAAAAAATATTTGATTAATTATTAATGGACAAGTAACCAAAAAATCCTTTCTTCTTCCATTATAATTATAATGTTGTTTAATTTTGTCAACAGATGCTACATCCACTAAACATCAACTTGATGGTTTTTTTCCTTCACCGCATTTTCCTAATGAACTTGGTAAGACATTCTTCATTGTTCATTGTTACTTGGCTTTGAGTTGTACTTAACATGTTTTATTCTTATACAGTGGATGGACGGCAATCAAATAATCAAAAAATAGCCGATATAAAAGGAGACGTATATTGAGTAATAGAGAAATCCAACCAGTTGAAACTCATGGTTATGTTAATTGTGATGGTGAAACAAGAGATGACATCCATTATTCCCAAAAAAATCACTTATATCAACCAGACGGTGTTGGAGAAAGTGACGATGACTACGATTCTCAAATCAGTGGGAATGATTCAGAAGTAGAAGATGAAAACGATACAAATGACCATATGGAAGTTGAAGTTTCCCATGAGAAACCAAGTGAAGTTTTGCATGAAAGTAAGTATTATATTAGTTATACTATTAGTTATAGTTTTTAATATTATTTTATTTTTTATATTATTAGTTATAGTTTTTAATATTCATTTTAATTCAGGGCGTTGTTTCCAACCATTGGATTTTGGAGAACCAACATCAATGTGTCCTCATTGTGATGCCATTGTTTGGTATGAAGAAAGGAATGACCAAACGAAAAATCCTAAAAATCCAAAGTTCTTTATATGTTGCAGTGGAGGGAAAGTTCAGCTACCTTTTTTGAAAGATACACCTGATTTTTTAAATGAGCTTATGGACTGCAATTCTGGCTCCAGATCCAAAAAGTTTATGAAAAATATCAGAGTATATAACAGCATGTTTGCTTTCACATCAATGGGAGGTGATGTTCAAGAATCAATAAACAATGGTCATGGTCCTTACGTCTACAAGATTAAAGGGCAAAACCACCACAAAATTGGCACCTTGCTTCCACCTGAAGGTTTACCTCCTAAGTTTTCCCAACTTTACATATATGATACTGATAATGAAGTTGTGAACAGAATGAACTCTCTTAGTAAGAAAATTTTGACAAACGGGGGGTCTGAAGAAGAGTTGGATCCAGATATTGTGAAGGGACTAATAGATATGTTAAACAATACAAACAAACTTACTAAGACTTATAGAATGGCAAGGGATAGGTTTAAAGAGTCTAAAGTAGGTGATTTCAGTATAAAGCTTATTAGTACAAGACAAAAGGATGGGAGACTTTATAACATGCCGACATCATCTGAAGTTGCTGCACTTATTGTTGAGGAAGAGTGAATTTGGTAATTACCGTGATATTGTGGTGGACAAAAAGGATATGGCCTGAAAAGAATAAATGAATTGCACCCAAGTTTCATGGCCATGCAATATCCTCTTTTGTTTCCTCATGCTGAAGACGGTTACAGGATTGATATCCCTTATCGGAATAATGTCAACGTTGGGAAAAGGACAAACATAAGCATGAGGGAGTTCTACGCTTTCAGATTGCAAATGAGACTAAAAGAAGGAAAAACAATTGTTCTTGGTGGACGCTTGAAACAACAACTTATTGTTGATTCTTACTGTGCTGTAGAACATATTAGAGTTGATTGGGTTAGAAATAACCAGCAGACTATTCGTGCTGAGCTTTATCAAGGATTAGTTGATGTAGTACTTTCTGGAGATTCAAAACCAGGTTTTGTTGGAAGGCGAATAGTTCTACCATCTTCTTTCACCGGAGGTCCACGTTATATGCTGCAAAACTACCAAGACGCTATTACGATTTGTCGATGGGCTGGATCTCCTTATCTATTCATAACTTTTACTTGCAATCCTAAATGGCTTGAAGTTCAAAAATGTATTGACAAGATTGCTCCTAGAAATACACACGTCGATTTCCCCGAAATTGTCGTTAGAGTTTTTGAGATCAAGTTGCATGAACTTATGACGGATTTGCAAAAACGTAAAAGGTTCGGAAAAGCTTGGGCGGGTAAGTAATTTACTAATTTAGTTGTTTTTATAACTTATTCTTTCGTAATTTTTAACTTTTTAGTTAATTTGTAGACTTTATGACTATCATATTGCAAAGAAAAAAAATATCTCCCCCTTCAAATATATAATTAATCTATAAATAAATGCTGAATATTGAAAAAAAAAATATGCCTAAATGATCCAAACAAGAAAGCAGTCTATGATAACATGTTGTAATATAGACAGGCACATACCTAGCTTTGAGCTCTTGAAATCTACATGAATGATACAAGTTTTGTCGGCTCCGTAGCATCTGGGTTAGTTGTTGGATTTAGGGGGAAAGCTACAAACACCAAAAAACATAAGTGCTTACAAGAGTTAGAACAAGTGAACAACCACATGAATTGAATGAATGAAGAAACATAAGTACTTACAAGATTAATCGTAAATGGATCTGAATGTCAGACTTGGAGAAACTACAAAATGGGTCAACATCTCTCAACATGAATCAAATCTTTTCAAGTTGACAGACAAACCATTGCATGATAAATAAATAAAGGATTACTAAAGAATTCTAACATCTTTAGTGCTTTGAGATGCACAAAAAAAAGGGTTTAGTTGCTTTCCAATTGGACACGGATAAACATGCAAATAGGTGCAGAAATCCTCCAAGACTCTTTCTATATACTCAAGCCTAGACTTCACTCATCACTCAAAACCGGTAAAAAAAAAAAAAAAGAAAAATGAAGCTTACCAAACAATTTACACAAGTATGAATTATTCGAGCTAAATTAATTTTCAAATTCCAAGACAATTCTTAGTGCCGATGTAATGGACTTATGATACAATTAGATAACAAATATCACCACGATAAATAATACAAGCACTAATGAATCCGGATTTTCAATGTGAACCATTCTCAGATTCCAAGATTTCCCTTTAAAGCAACACTCATATTTGCCAAACAATAAAATGCAACTAAGAGAACTAATAATTCTACAAGAAAATTAAATAGATAAAAGAAATTTGCTTCATGTAACCAAATTGCTCATAACAAGAAAGTATAATGAATTGACAAATGAAGCATACTTTGTTGACAATTTAAGATCAATTCACATCCTACAATCCACAATGTCATTCACTTTCTGAAACTCAAGTCTGATGTCCCTCAAACATTAAAACACAAAAAAGTTGGAACGAGAATTACACTGATCGAAGCTTACCTTGGTACAACTTCAAAAGTTCAGGAGCTCTGCCCTCATACTTGGCCACATATTTCTAGATGAACTTGGCATCAGTCAAAAATAATGGACTAACAATGTCCATGTCTTTCTCAAGTAAGCACTTTGATATAAGAAATTCAATAACATTCAACCTCGGAACAATCCTCTTCTCCATGCTAAGACCGAGTATGTCAAAGAGATAGGTATTGCTTTTAGAAAGGAGCTTACCTATGTCAGTGTTAGAAAAACCAACCTCTTTGAGAAACTAAAGTTTGGGTTCAAGGGTTTTGTTAGGACCAGACAAGAGAAGCAACGGTAATTTACTGATCATGGTTGATCTTTGAGTATTGGTGAATCCGTGTTGTTGAAAAAACTTCAAAACTGAGTCAGGATTAGTTGCGTTCTCAAAGTGAACTCTTTTAGAAGCTTTAAGATTTGCGCCGACATGGATGGATAGACCACATGACTTTTCAAGGTAAGAAGCTGTGAATGAGGATGAAAATTTATTTTCAGTAAACTTTGATAATGATTTGGAGAATGGGTTTTGAAGGAGTATGAAATTGGTATTAAGAATTCTACCTAACAAACAAATAAATCTTTATTGCAACACAAAGTACCTGTAGTCATAAGGGCAGACTTGATTCTTTGAAGGTGACCAATCGTGGTGGAAAGTCTTCACGTAAACACCCGCACCACTAACATAGGGACATGACATAGAAGTCCCGGATATGATGTTATACTAGAAAAGCTACAAACAATACCGAAAAGCCATACAAGAGATTAGTTCTTGCCCTGTTTAATTTCGGTACTTTTTCGGACCGGGAAAGATTAACCATGATCCTTGCCCTCAAGAGTGCTCTTACATCTCACAATGTCACCCATTTAGAGTCCCCAACAAAGAGCAATATTTGCAGAAGTCTCTCTTTAGTCATTCTGAACCAGGGGAACCTAATAGTAAACATCACAAAACTTATATAACTTTCAACCTAAATAATTTATTGCATTCATACCATGTGGCAAAGACTTTTCATTCTTCAAATATGTGTAGAACATCTTCAAGAAAATTTCTACACAACAAAATTGTTTATGTACAGTTCACATTCGTCTTTGGAGTTTGAACAAGCAGTTTCTACACAGACTTTAGCAGCCTACCACAGCAAAACATCACAGTGAACATCAAACAAATAGATCAAGAGAGGAAAAAATAAGTCATGAACACATTAAAACACATTCAAAAGTAAAGATGATGAGGGTTAATATAGCTCAAAGGAGTGATCTGACAAAAAACTATCACACGCATAAAGATATCATCAAGAATAAGAGTATAAATTTTCTCCTTACAACTGAATCAGAATTTTTATGTTATTACCTTTCAAGTCAGGTATGAAAGACTATTGACACCTATTTTAAAAGCCCAGGCCCAGTAAAGTTTACAAGTAAATCAAGCAGTAAATTTCAATATAGATACACACAAATTCATCCTAATAAGTCTACAAATTGTTTTTGTTCCAATGTACTTCCTATATGGCTATGTGGAATAGCATCCTAGGTTTCCATCCCCTTAAAAGCCCTATATACCCATCCTTTTTCACTATAGTTTTAATAACATCAGTAATTGAACTGTTGGTAAGCTGTCCAGATAACAGCACAGTTAGAAAAACATTTTAAACAGTTTCCTATCAAAAGTATATATCCAATATACTCAATAAAAGGATCATGATTTGACCACGACATACTAGCCTTCATAGATTATGACATACCAAAAGTAGTGTACAAACTTAACAGATGCCAATTTACATGTCTTCTAGCTCTATCTTCATGTTGTACCTTACTCCCTTCACTCCCTAGAAAAGATTAATAGTTTATCAAATTTGACGTACAAATACCACAGTCAAAGCACTTGAAAACTTTTAATACAACTTAACTGATAATAACTTAACTTTATCATTGCCTAAGTGTAATAACTATAGAGTTGATTAACAATGAAGTACCCAAAGACACCACCATCTTTACAAAGTCCACACTCCCACCCATGGAACCATACCTATATAAAAATCAAATAAAATAGTCAATAGATTGAAGACTAGAATAACAAAAAAACAACTCTTGGATACAAAATAAATCTTCGGAATAAAAAAACTGAGCTGCTTCTTTCATCAAGGTTGAATATTCTCTGAATTACAGGGTACACACTTCTTGCATTCTTGCTTAAAAAATCTATACATTTTCCGGTAAGACTGTCAAATATTAGATCTAACCACAAGTCTGTCAAGACATGAATATGACACTTGAGCTAGGATATAAAAATGTCTTAGGGTACCCGACATCAATGGGAACTGTTCAAAAAGATCAAAACTAGTAGTTTATCTCAACTTCAAATATCGAAACTACGATTGAATTTTATGTCCTGCATTAACAAAAAACAAATATATAAAGCATGGTTCAACTAAGAGAACATCACATTTCCTAGGAGCCATCCCTGTTTTAAAGCACTTTTACCCCAAAAGCTCAATACAAGGGCACAAAAGAATATACAGACACAGAGAGTGTCCATGATCCATTCTATTCAGATTCATGCTGGCTTTTGTTTATATAGCAAAAAAAGAGTAGGCGGGTTAGCACACTACTACCAGCATCCAGATGAAATCCAACATGACTTCAAACACAAATGTTTTAGGTCCAGAAGTAATGTCAGGGTAGAGACTACACCATCATTTTGCACTAACCAGAGCTCTACCTTACTCTGACCTCTCATATATAGAAGCAAGAAGAGTTATATTCTTAATCCATGTGCATGGGGTACTTGAGAATAGAGGTCGATCAGGACACAAGTGCCGATGCAATCTCTAAAGGAATAGGACGGGTACCCCTGTTATTTCTTAGTCTCCTTTCCACATGCTTCAAAAAATTGTCAAAACTCATAAGTGCAACAGAAAAGCTACCCCTTCAATAGGGAATGAATAGAAAATTCTAAAATGCTGAGAATCAATCGAAAACATAAGAAATTACAATGAAGAATTAATAATTTTGAAACAAATATACCAAAAGGAACAGTCAATCAAAGAGTGGTGAAGTGGTCCACTTCTTAGTTTATTTCCATTGCTTCTGTTAGTTTGCAACTTCTTTACATAGCATCTGTAAACAATTTGTTGGAAAGTCTATATTTACTGTTAATTTTTAGTAAATATTATATTATTAAAGTATGAAAATCTGATACTAACTTCCAATTAATTGCAGCTCTCTACACAATAGAGTTCCAAAAGAGAGGCTTGCCCCATGCTCATATCTTGCTGTTTTTGGAGAACTCAAAGAAAGCCTTCCACCCTTCGCAAGTCAACAGAGTTATATCTGCCGAATTGCCTGACCCTGCTGACAAAGTTGCATATAATGCAGTTGTGGAATTCATGATTCACGGTCCATGTGGCCAGTCTAAACTAGATTCTCCTTGCATGGTAAAAACTAATGATGGGAATAAAAAATGCTCTAGGCACTATCCGAAACCATTCTGTAGCGAGACAACGATTGACGAAAATGACTTCACAGTCTATATGAGGAGAGACAATGGTCGAACTACACAAAAAGACGGAATAACTCTTGATAACAAATGGGTCATTCCACACAATGTGGACTTGATTGTGAAGTTCCAAGCCCACATAAATGTTGAACATTGCAACAAAGCAAGGTCAATCAAGTACCTATTCAAGTATATTAACAAGGGAAAGGATAGAGCATCTGCAATGATTGTTGAGAATGTAGTGACTGACAGTAATAGTAAGGAACAAATTGTCAGGGATGTTGATGAAATATCAAACTTCTTAGACTGTCGATTTCTTTCTTCTTCTGAAGGAGTTTGGAGGCTTTTAAATTTTGATATACAGTACAGAAATCCGAGTGTCGAGCGGTTGCCATTCCATCTTGAAGGTCAGAATATGGTATACTACAGCGAGAAAGATGATCCAAAAGTAGTAGTGCGTCGTGAAAAAGCGTCCAGAACAAAATTTACAGAATGGTTCAAGGCAAATGAAGAGTATGAATTAGCCAGGACACTTACGTATGTTGATTTCCCAACTAAATTTGTTTGGAAAAAAAAGTATAATAAGTGGACTCTTTAAAACGAGGAATATCGGGTTGGACGAAGTTTACTACGCACATCCTACATCAGGTGAAAGGTTCTACTTAAGAATGTTGCTTAATGTTGTTAAAGGACCTAGGAGTTATGAAGATATTCGTACAGTTAATGGAACCCCACATCCAACTTTTAAAGTAGTGTGTCAGGTAATCTTTCAACTACTTCAATTGTCCATCTACTACTAACAACTTTTTTGTGATATAGTAAGTAACATATTAAGCAATATTCCTCTCGACCATTATTATATTCCAATAAAAGTCTAACATTATTATTAAAGTTATATGTCATTTGACATCAAAATATATATTCTGTCGTACTTAATGATATCTCCTATTCTCATAAAATACTTAGTCCTCAAAAATCTTGAGCAAGCATCATCTTTGGACAAAAAGACCCCCCCCCCCCTCCAGGTTTGGAACATGGATCCAATTTCACTGCTACTTTATTTGTCAACAGTGCAAACCAAATACCTTAGAATCATTTCACATTTCTTTATCAAATACAAGCAGCCGGATAAGATGTCCACGTACATACCATATTATATTATTACCATCAGGCATCAACCTCACCTAATATGATCATATTGAACTAATGTAGGCAGTAGGCACCATAAGAACTTAAAGCTTACATACTGAAAACAACTGAGCTAAACAGAGAGCTAGAGCCCTACACGATTTGGAACTTTAGGTGTTAGTGTAACATCAATTCAGTGTCTGTTTTATCTAAGAGAGTGTAACCATTAACCAAGGATCTGGGGTTGGATAATGTACTGTTGACGATAATTAAAATGTGATTATCAAGTTTTTCATTTTATATTATGTAATCTTTCATTTTTGGATTACAGGCATACAGATTGCTAGAGGATGACAGTGAATGGAATGATGCTATGAAGCAAGCCAGCGAGTGGGCAAATCCAGCTTCTTTAAGAGAACTTTTTGGCACTTTAATATTGCTGTGTGAGGTTACATCTCCAGAAATACTTTTTGAAAATCATCAGAAAAGCCTTGGTGAAGATATTTTGTTTCGTTACAGAAAAACCAACCACAACCAAAGTCTCCAGCTAAGTGATGACCAGATAAAGAATGATACTCTTTGCGAGATTGAGAATATCATGGTTCGTAGGGGGAAAACACTTACAGATATTGAAGGTTTTCCTAAATTCAATATTTCTTCACAAGCATCCTATGGTAACAAATTGATTGCTAAAGAATTGGATTACAACTGCTCAGAGTTGCACAACGAACATATCAAACTCTATAACGGTCTCAACAATGAACAGAAAAATGTTTACAACTGTGTAACTGATGCAGTTGAGACGCAATCTGGAGGTGTTTTTTTTGTCTACGGAAGTGGGGGAACTGGGAAAACATATTTCTACAAGACTATCATTTCAAAACTCCGTTATGAAAGTAAAATTGTTCTTGCAGTTGCTTCTTCGGGAATAGCATCACTTCTTTTACCAGGTGGACGAACAACGCATTCAAGGTTTAAAATTATGATACCTACAGATGAGACCACAAGTTGTGACATTTCTCATGGTTCAAAACTACACAAGCTTATTTCAAAAGCTGACCTTATTGTGTGGGACGAAGCTCCAATGACTCATAGGCACGGCTTTGAGGCCGTTGACCGTGACTCGAAAGACATATTGAAACCGGATACTAGAGATTTTGGTGGAAAGACATTTTCATGGGTGGAGATTTCGCACAAATTTTGTCAGTCATACCAAGAGGTAAAAGAATTGATGTTGTTAAAGCTTCCATTAACAAATCAAAACTTTGGAAAAACTGCCAAGTTTTTCACTTGAGTGAAAACATGAGACTCAAGAGTGACGTGATGGACTATGACACTGTTAGTTCTGTAGATGAGTTTAGCAAATGAATTCTAGATTTAGGAGATGGGAACCTACCTGCAAAGGCGATGAACGAAGAAATAGAGCCAACTTGGATCAAAATACCTGATGACTTACTCATTCCAGAAAGTGACAACTCAGTTGAAGATATCATCAACACCATTTATCCAGATTTGGTGAATAAACATACAGAAGTTAAGTACTTGAAAGAGAGGAGTATTCTAGCACCGAAGAATGACACGGTAGACGAAATAAATTCTGCAGTTGTTTCAAAAATTCCTGGAGATTTAAAAAGCTACTTAAGTGCAGACTCTCTATGTCCAATCCGGGAAAGTGCAATGAACAAGATGTTCTCAGATCCAAATGTATTTTTAAACAAAACTTGGAATTTTCCGGAGTACCCAACCACAATCTGAAGCTCAAGCGTGGAGTCCCTATTATGCTGATGCGAAACATGAATCAAAGTGAAGGACTGTGTAATGGTACTAGACTCACAGTGACAAATATTGCTCCAAAAGTCATAAAAGCAACAATTATTACTGGAACAAAGATAGGAGAACCAGTTTTTATTCCCCGAATGATTATGTCTCCAAGTGACACAAAATGGCCTTTCGTCTTCAGGAGGAAACAGTTTCCTGTCAAAGTTTGTTTTGCTATGACTATAAACAAAAGTCAAGGTCAGACTTTTGATAAGGTTGGTGTTTATTTACCAAGACCAATTTTCACACATAGCCAGTTATATGTTGCTGTCTCGTGAACCACCTCAAGAAAGGGATTGAAATTCCTAATAAAAAAGGACGGAAATGAACCCGAAGGGTGCACAAAGAACATCGTGTATAAAGAAGTTTTCAATTCAATATGAAGATATCAACTCAAGGTATGTCCTAATATAGCTATTTTACATTCAAGATGAATCACATACAAGATTAAAATAAAAACAAGTTAAATAAATATATATTAATTTCTTGCATAATACAATGACATGGCAGCAGATCTCCTGGGAATTAGATTGATTGTCTCTTCTGTAAGTCTAGGATACAATTTGTAAAAGAGTGTTTACTTTAATCTAAACAGGTCTACTAGTGTTGGATATGGTGGTGCTGCAAGCGACCATCTAGGTGAAGTTGTCTTGGCTTTTTGTGGTGGTTCTGGAAGGAATTATGTCTTTTTCAGGAGCTAGAAGCTATAGAGAAAGGGTTGCAAGGATGTCAACTACATGGCTTTTGGAGAGTTGAAGTTAGTTCTAACTATTTGTTTAGAGAATATTAGTAGTTCGAAGAGTTAATTTTTCCAGTCAATTATATTATAATTCCCCAAATTACATTCTCACTTAGACATTTTGATGTGATCCTAATAAGATCTTTGCACTATTTTATTTTATTAAAGGGTGAAAAGACAGCAAAACACAGTCCCCATCTCCGAAAGGGCCAAAAACAGAGGTCTTTTTTAGTGTCTACTTGGAATATATTAGAAAAACAGATTAATGTGGGAACCTCTGACGTCCATGACAGCAGCCTTATCTTTTATCATAACAATTTGGTGAAGTACAAACTGTTGAGATATCTGTTTATGGTGAACACTATCTTATCATTAACACACTCTATACTGCAATATATATTTGCAACTCAGGTATCTCCAGCTACAATTTTTATATGGTTGACTGGTTGTTTTGGTCTTATTTTTATGATAACCGAGCGTGTTTTACTACATGTTTGTTGTTTGTCCATCGTCATTCATTCGACATTTAGGCATCAAGTTCATGTCCCGTAGTGACATTGGGCGATCAATAATAAAAGTATGGGAAGAATGTACTAGATTTTACCCCTTTTCTACTTTGGATAACTCACTCCAAAGTTTGTTTGTGTGCCTATTTAAAAGTTTGTGTATTCTATCATATTGGATATAGGAATAATGTTCCTATTTCATAATCTGCACTTAGCGATTTAGAGCTAATTTTTTTTAAAATGAACAAGAAAAAAAAATGCCTTAAGTAGAAAGTATTCTTGAAAAAATACTCTTGGTTACCTTAGTATACCAAGTTATCGCCGTTAGATAATCCTTTTTCAGGAAAGCTTCTTCTCCCTTTTGTTTTGCCTACTCAAGGCCCTGCTCTGCTTTGAGCCTTCTCTGCAAAATGTTAGATGTTTCAAGTATAATAATTACAAAATCCAACCCATAAAACCTGTCAATTGGGACCAACTGTACCAACAAATCCATAACGCTTCTCAGGATATAACTAAATGTTTATAAAGCATCAAACGATGCTTAATTACTTATATATCCAATATAGCAGTCAACAAGAACAACATTTAAGTCAGACACCCGTCGCCAAAACCTTAATAGATATAGTAAGAGTTACATAAATATGGTTCCAAACCTTAATAACAATGTAAAAAAAAAAATAGTAAAACAATTAATAATGTGCATATCCATGTAATTAAGCAAACAGAGAAAACTAATAAACACTGCCAATGCCTGTAAACGCATACGAAACAAAATGATTATATATCATGTTTGAACCTATTGCTTTAGCTGACGCTTTACAACTGGACAATCACTTTACCCACATAACAAACAACTCAGATACAACAATCGAAGAGGTGAAGCACACGGTCAACGGAAGAGGTAAGAAACAGGAACATCATTGACATTCAAGTTACTTCCCATTCTGGGATAAACTCTATACCCACTCCTTTCAACTATGCTACAAAATAATTATTAAGGTTGACATTGACATTCACCGCCTGCAATGTTTGCACAAGTAATGTTATTTTCCTTCACCGCCTTTCAATATCAATACAATTCTTGCACAAGTAATATTCCTGGGTTGAAGTATTTTGCACAAAAACAAAACCATGTTCTGAAAGGGTGGTAAGGAGAAAAGAAAGCTCTGGTAGTTCATCTACTAAAAACCAACCTTGCGCTTCATTGATTTGCCAAAGCTCTTAACCCATTTCTGCCAACCGGTGTGACCTTCTTCAAGTGCAACAAATGAGCTCTCCATTGTCGTATCTTTCGATAACGGATGGGTAGCGACTTCAAAGCTTATCTTCTAAAAAAACAGGTTTACCCCGGGACTGCAAATACCCCATTGCTAAAGACACCTTGAGCCTCCAAACAACATTTTTCTATTTCTAATATGCATTCACAAAATAATAAGTACTATACTAAATGAACAAGTCAACTAAGAAGCAGATTTCTAAGACTACCTTGGCCTCAAAATTCAACACTATTTACGTTGTCTTCGACAACAGCATAAAAATAAACAGTACGCATAGGAGAAAAGATAGGGTACCTAGCCAAAGTAGAATGCAAGGGATCACGAGAGCAATTTTGATAAAACTTTATCTGAATCAGAACCAAATCAATACCATCCTTTAGCGATTCAAAGAAAGCCTTCATGTTTAAGGGGTTAATAAAAAGGATTAACACTTTGAATAGCAAGTAATAATGAAAAATCAGTTTTAAGGTAAAAAAAAAATGAATCCATAATCCAACCTGTACAAATGTTTCTTCTGATTCTACGAGGATACCAGCAACCTTCCATTGTTCACCCAAAAGCTTGACTAAGTGTTCTGAAGGTAGAGCTCTTAAATGCTGACCATTCATCCACCTAATATTCCATGGAATATATGCAGGTTACACATAATGTCTATATATGGAAATTGAATATTCAAAAGACCTATCATCCAACAGTTTTTTGTTTTTGCATGCAATACAAAGGCTGAAATGTCCCAATCCAGTTAGTAAAGATAACCAAAACTGAGACCTTGGATATATCGAAGTCACTACGCTCGGAAGTAATATCATTTTATTATTATAGCAAAAACTAAAGATTCAATACATGTCCAATATTTTCTTGGAGTACATGCTGAGCTATTAGGACCCAGTTAATTAGATACACAAGGGTATGAGTTTATACATGAACTCTCTTCAAATAGACAACTCATGCCATCACATTGAAAATAAATCAGGATTGTATTTAAGGTGAGGGTCAATATGGTTCTTGCCAATAGGACACTAACAGTTGGTACGAAATAGCTTGCTTCGAAGTATCACTCAAGCATATTATTCTATAACTTATCACTTACCAGCTGTCCTACCTCGCATAAATACACCTATGGTAAAACGCAGACAAATAGAAACACCAACATAGCTGAATGACGGCTATATCTACACAGACGGTCCAATGGGAAGTAAGAGATGAGTTACTTGCCGTAGTATTCTAAGGATGACTTCTTCATCGAGGATAACTCATAAGTGAGCCCCTATATAGCGGTACAGTCAGCTATGAAAGATAAGAAATTCATTCCTCTCATAGATCACGGTTGCCTTTTAAACATGCATGTACAAATCAAACTCTTATTCATTCGCCAGCTTAAACATAATGGCGAACAAAATTACCGCGATTAGCATCATGGTTGTCAATCCCGGTATGGAAGTGACCACTCGAGAAATGCATCCATCCTCTCCAATCGATTGCTCCCTCTTTTGAAACAACATATCACATTTTTCAGATACTCCTTATACAAGAAGAAAACGAAAAATTTGGTCAACCCAATCGACCTCAACCTTCAATTTAGAGAGAGCATCCCGCCGCTTTTACAAACCGCGGTACAAGTTTTCATTTGGTAATTTTTAGGTGAAGAATTAGTAATAAAGATTCATTTAAGAGCCTCCAAATTATATAGTTACCACCACGAAAGCATGTGCTATCTTTACAATCTTTTCAAATCCCATCTCTAAGTCTTGATCTGGAACAAATATTGGCCCGCCAATCTCCATGCCATACCTTACTTAAACCTACATATCCAACTTCCTCAAAACAGAATTTTGTCATGTAAAAACTAGTTTGATCACAGGTGATTGGCAACTCACTTGAAATAATTACTTAACAAAGGAATCATTTTTTGCTCTATGGTTGGGGCGTGATAATCACATAGAGATTTCGAATTGCCCTTCAACCTTTCAGACTCGAGTAACATCATGATGTCGACCGAGCTCAAGGAAAAAGGGTTAGAATAAAAGTAATAAACATATTACCCGCTAAAGATGGAGGACATACAAAGAATCCCAGTTCGTCCACAAAACAAATGCTACCGATAGTCCACCACAATTGAATATGAAGTCCTATAATCTTAATTTCCACGGCTATAAATGAAAACCAATTTGACATATGTGAAGAGAAAAAAAAAAGCACTTATCGCTTATATAGGCAATGTTAAGTCAGAATGAATTTTCCCTGAGAAAGGAGCATATCATAAAGAAATCCTTTTGGCAACAAATAATCCTATATGACCTTTAAATACTGTGAGGAAGAGCTTACCTTGCCATACTCTTAAACTGTGTTGCGCTGGTACTGCAAAATGGAAGCCGTACCCGAGTCGGACACTCCATATTTTAACTGAAAATGTCGTATCTCTGGAGTGTCCCCGGTGTGTCTCAGTCGTACCCGTGCAACACAGCTCTTAAACCATTTTTAACAAACACAGATCACGGAAATGTAAGAAGTACTGCACATTCAAGATTGGGTCATATGAGCGTATAACTCTTATTCTCCATCTTTTTAATTTGTTTCAGTACAATGTGTATGGATATAATGAACTGAACAGAAATGTGTTCAAATAACCATGTCCAAGGATCAGGTCGTGAAGGTCCACTGTTTGAGATTGAAAGTCTTCCACCTATGGATTATAAAGTATAAACCACCACAAGTTTCTGGGTTAACTAATTAAAACCTATAAATCAGAAAAACGGTGCTTACAATCCTCATGAAGATAAGCAATACATCCACTGAAAGAAAAGCCATCACCAATAGAAACAGGTGCATCAATCAAATAATCCTGGCACAAAATCAATAGCAATTTCAGTTTCAACAGCAGTAATAATGAAAATGAGTGAAAACCAATACCTCTTTGTCTTTTTTTTTCGCTTTAGAATTCAGTGTGAGCTTTTTCCTCTCAAACTTGAATTTCAATGGAGAAGATGAGAATCTAGAATGGAGAAGGAATGGAGAAGGAAACGATACATTAGCTTGAGCTTGAAACGCCATGAATGCTGAAACTTAAAGAGTCATGACGTTTCAAAAAATAGAGAATGAATTTTCATGGATAGGATTTCTTTGGTCTCAAATTTTTATCGATTTCAAGTAATCGAGTGGCAGTGTAGTGCAGTGAAGCATAGGACCACTAGATTCTTGACACGATAACCTGAACCCTAAGCAAGTTGATCTGAATCAGAATTTCACTTGAGCATTGAGTTGCACCAGCAGCAACCTTAGACCTGGTTGCCCATTCCATAACAGACTTCCCGTTGCCTAAAAAATGTGAATGAGAAAATTAAGAGAAAAGCTAATGATCCAATTCTTGAGAACACATCCACATAATCAGATACATATCTTACCATGAAGATTGGAGCAATTTAGTGTGAAAAAGAGATAGAAAGTCAAATTTGAATAGAATTTGAAATACAATACCCGCTTAAAACATATGTTACCAAATTTGTTGGGCCTAACCCCAACAGTAATAGTAAACTTAGAGGTTTCTAAAACCCAAAAGCTTCTACCTAATTAAAAAAAAAAAAAATCTAATTTAAAATAAGGTGATTTAGCTTTAGGCCGTCCCAATAATATAGGTATTTGCGTTGGACCCACATTTTTACATTTCTTAGCTTTAGGTAACCCTATTGTTAGTTAACCATCATTTACCAAGTTTGACCATCTATTGTGGTGTGTCTGGTGTTATGCCCTTTCAAAATGCCACAACTACCCCTCACACGTTTTTCACGTGCCCACACCATAAAACTCAAAATCCACATTTCAAATTACCCAACACGTGTCATAATCCTGGGTCCTAATAGAGTGGAGACTGCAAAAAGAGAGAAACTCGCTGTTCCAAAATATCAAAATTTAAGATATATACAAAACTAGAATCCTACAAAAAGTGAACTTCCAATCACTTAGTAAAACATAATCTATTAACTTAAAAAAAAACAATTGAACTACACATATCGAAAAACCAAGTAGCCTATTTTTTTCCTCTTCTCCATTATTTACAATTATTTATTGACTTCATTTTATTATGTCTATTGCAGATAATGACGTATGAAAATTACAGCTTATGTAAAAAAAAAATGTTAAAGGAAATTCTAGAAGCAGAACTTAACATTCAACAAGATCCAGTCTACAACACAAAATTAGAGAGCCGGACGATTCAAAAGTACTATAACATTAAAGGTGCCGAAAGACTTATTCTTTAACAATGAAGACATCATTGTTAAAGAAATTGATGGAAACACCACATATTCTGTTGCAAAAGCAGAGGATTCAGCAGCTTTTTACACAATATAGTTTATAAAGGATGAACGTGATATGGAAATTGAAGACTTCAATTTCAAAGAACTTATGAAGAAAATAATAGAAGTTGAAGAGAAATAGAATCAACTCGACATCCTCAAAAATATTATGCTAAATTGTTTGGTTGATGATAAACACAACAAAGATAAAATATATTATCTCGAAGAAAAAATTAAAGGAATGAAGGGCATGGAGAGTTCCATAATAAAGAAAAGAAAACTATGAGGATTAGTACTTGAATACCAAAATTTTATTATGTTGGTCACATAGTATTTTTTCTGTTAAACGCTTATTTTAAACTTTAGATATGCATTAATTTCATTTATTTACTTCATTTGTAGCAAAATAATGTTGTTTTGAAATATATTTGTAGTTAATGTGCTATTCGAATCGGCAAAGATTACAAAAGAAGTCTTCTGATTTCACTCAAGTTCATGCCTGAAACGAATGAACCTAAAAATAGACGGACATTAATCCAAATTTAGTGGAGGAAGCAATGAAAAATTAAATCTTATAACGAGTAGTTAAGTGGGTCAAAAAGTGCATACTTGAGGATTCCGAACATCATCTCCCAATAACTTAAAAAAAAACATATTTAGAAATATATATGGGCCTAAAAGAATGCCTAAAGATCAAGAATAGTGCTCTTTTATCTCTTTCGTTTTCAAAGATCGTGAGTAAACCATTTCTCATATACTCTACCAGTAGCCAAGCTATATCCAATAATATAAGCCATAGTATAAGCTTTTTTCAAACTTGCAAAGTATCAAAACATATTACATTTCAAAACATAAAAACTAACACCAAAATTTTAAAACTAACAAAACAGCAGTTAGTATTTCTTAACAATATCCAAAGCTACCATATGTGCTTCATCATTGGACTTTGCTATACATTTCTGTGTTTGCAAAGCCACACAGTTGTCTTCCAAATCCATAATCTGAAATATTACTCCTTACGCAGATCCACTACTAAACCTGTCAAATCAAACATAAAACATAAATTAGGATAAAGATAACACCCAAGTCCCCAACACATGCACATATACAACTTAGCCCATTTTGTCTCTTAAGTATCTTAAGCAATTGGACTAAAATAATATTTGACTAAAGAAACTTACCCATCCATGGCGTCTACGGTAGTAGATAAGTAAGACTACAACGAATATGAAACCAAGAGAGCAGAGAACGACAACTAGGAGTTTGGGGAAATGGGTTTGTGGCTGGAGGTGTAAGGAATGATGACGAAAGAACTTCTACACTTTAACCGAAACAAACTTCAAACATCATAAATTCTTTTTTTTGTGTGTTTAAACAATTAAATCTCAGTTAACGTCGTCTTTCAATGACAAATAAAAGAAACAAAAGAAACCGAAAAAACAATATTGAAAATAACTAAAGACCAAACCAAAATAACATAACCTATTTCAAAGCCCATTTGAAGCTCATAGACAAATGTTTACAATATATCTTATTTTCAAAGCAGTAAATTTACACCGAGCCACTTATTTAACATTTTAACCTACAATTTAAATCTACTGATGTATCAAAACTCTTAATAAGTGCAAATTTATACATCAAAGTTAAGATAGTTGTTAATCCTAATAATTCAAACAACCCACCATTCGTTAGACTTAAAAACCAATGACAAATGAAATAAACGAAATAAACCAAAACAACAAAATTTAAACATCAAGTACCAATATAGAAAGGAAAATAGTAATGTTGCTCCAAAGTGCAAAATTATGCCCTGTTGGCAAATGACACCGAGTAATATATGCGTACTTCTTTGCTCCATAGGCAAACATAAAGATAGACGTAAAGTGCACAAGGAGGTAACACTTGCCTAGAATGCATCAAATTATTCCCGCCCTTCCTTATAAATTCACCATTCCTTATAAAACCTCAAGCCAAGTTCATCAACACAATGAGGCCAGTGATTTCAGCATGGTGATAAGGTAAGTGTCATGGCACAAAATATTCATGTTGGTTTCCTTACATCATCTTCTATTTTATCCTAGAAAAGAACAATGAAACATGCATAGAAAGAGGAAATAAAAACTTCAATTCACTTGAAAAGTGAAATATGAAAATCAGTTATTGTCTCTTTTACAACAAGTTATCCCATAAGATCAATACATAATCAGAAAGAGCAACAAAGATGCATTTATAACATTTATTCTGTACAGCTGCTGTTCGTTGCTCTTACTTTCTGCCATTACAAAATTTTATAAATTTACACCATTTACATTAAAAAACTGAAAAATAACATCATGTCCAATCAACAACAAGTTCTATGTACAACGAAAGAGTTGTGGGATAATGCAACCCCCAAATAACCTTTCTCCTCAAATCCTACAGTTTTCGGCCACCTTCAATTTACACCTCTATTCTGTCAATAATCACTTATTTCCCAATTGATGTACATAAACACACAAAATATAGCTGATAATGGATGTAAACTTGAAAAGATTAACACTTTTTTGCTAAACAGCAAGAAACCATTACTAAATGCTCAATCATAATTTATTCATTGTGTAGCCCAGTATCATTATCTAATAACTAGATTGAAGCAATATTACGTGACAGCGAGATATACTAATTAATTATATTCATAGGAATCACATAAAAAATTAAGTGAAAGCCAATATAAAATCCATATCTCATAGCTCTACATATAACATGTGGATAACAGATACACAATCGAACTTGAGAAGATAAAGAACCGTCCACATAAAAAATTAAGTAAAAGAAAATATAATATGCATATCTCATAGCTCTACATAGAATATGTGGATAACAGTTTACACAATCGAACTGGAAAAGACAAAGAACTACCCACATAAAAAAACAAAGTAAAAACCAATATAATATTTATACCTCATAGCTCCACAGCTCCACATAGTTATTATAATTTTCATAATAATTTAATATAACGGCACCCGTTCATAGAACGGGTTCGAAAACTAGTGTATTTAGATACTAAAAAAACAAAAAACAAAAACTAGTCCACGAACTTTATCATGCAATCAATGGATGGTTTGTAATAACAAAGGGTATTGAATTGTCGAAAATAATTTGAAAGTTGGAAAGTGAAAACAGGGTTTTGGGGTGGAGACAGCAAATACGGGGCTTCTCTCACTAGAACGTGTAAAGCGACATAAAAAAAGAAATGAAAGCCCTGCTTGGCAGTAGGAAAACAAAACGATACTTTGACGGTTAATATACATATACATCCAAGCACGACATAAAATCCTGATTCCACATCATCATTTATTATTATTATTATAGTCGTTCTTCATTTCAATTGAATCTCACAAGAGAAAAACCGACACAAACCGTCTCTCTCTCGCTCAGACAAACCATCTTCATTTCATCTTTCATATTATTATTATTATTCAGGTCGGTAATAAAACACCATTTCATTTTTCATTATATGTTCACTACTATTTTAATACGCTTAACATTTTGGTCCCAATCCTGTAAATTAATAATAAGAGTTCAGATCTGTGAGTTGATAGAAACTATTCTCTTAATAATAAAAATATAAGACGCTCGTTATATTTACTTTTGCTTTTCTTTTCTTAACAGGGTTGTCATGGATCAGAATTACCCATCGTCATATAATGCTAAGGTGAATTATGAACTTTCTTATTTACTATCTATTCTACTTAGCTAGTGTGTTAATACTTAATACATGTGTATATGATGTTGGCATGTGTATACTTAGATTGAATTGAGAACTGTTTTAGGCATTTTGCTCGCTCATGTTGCAAGTAATGCTTTGGTGTTTGGGCATTTATGTTGGTCATCCTGACAAGTTTTACATTAGGTGTTGGTACTTAATATTCTTAGTATCCCTATACAGGGTTATTAGGCCTCTAAATTTTCTCCTGTAGTTGTCTTTTTTGTTCTAGTGTGCGTCCTTAGATCATACACTTACTGTATATATATCCTTCTGAAGATGCACTTTAAGGAAGCAATTTTAGAATATTTTATCCTCTATGCTATGGCTATTTAGGTGTGTGTCTGTGAATCATTTATTCATTCTTTTTCCCTTCTTGGTGAGTCTGGAATGGTTCTACTCTTTTGTCAATGGTCTACTAGGTATCAAGTAGTTGGCAGTCTTTTGGAATTTGAGAGTTTTCTTGGAGTAGGATCAATCTTTTTGTGCTTGATACCTTTTGCAGTCCTGGGATATTTGCCTATTCTGTAGAGAGAAATAAAATAATATTTGAAGGAGCGGTGGCTTCTTGTAGTTGGTACATTGGGTTTATCAGTTTTGTTCATTAATACCCGACTTAGGACCCTCCTCTCCTTAGTAGGCAAAAGGATTTGTTTAATCCAGTAATAAGAATTTAGTAGATTCCACAGTTTATGTTTTTTGCTTAATGTAGTTCAAAATTGAGTGTATAGAAACAAACATACTACCGAAGTT
Source organism: Coptis chinensis (assembly GCF_015680905.1). Taxonomy (NCBI): domain Eukaryota; kingdom Viridiplantae; phylum Streptophyta; class Magnoliopsida; order Ranunculales; family Ranunculaceae; genus Coptis; species Coptis chinensis. Next base: position 52,900,893 of record NC_141456.1, on the reverse strand, counting down.
CAGAACAGATACCTATTTCCAGAGTAGATTGAATGCTGCTTCAGATGTTGTTTCAGGAGTTGCACATTCTTTATGTAATAAAATTAGATTTCATTGATTTGCACAAACTTTAGCAGATACACTTGATTGAAGGGTCAGTGGGCGTCTGTGTAGGAACTAAGACATCTCAATTTTCAACTAGGACAATCCTTTTCATCCCATCTCTTACTCCCTTTGCAAGGCATTAGAGTAACTATGATACATCCCCTAACAGATTCTACTGCATGTCAACATGAACTCTCTATTGACATCGAAGGCACTTCACTCTGATTTGGCCTTGATAATTCCAAGTTTCAAACCTTAAAGGGGGATGAAAGTCCAAGAATTTATGGTCCACTTGGACTCCTTTGTTTTGTAAATATGTAATTTGGGTTGTCCGTTTTACCTTATTGCCATAAGGAGCTAGAGATGGGATGGCAAATGAGGAGTGGGCTAGGGCTTCTAACCTAGTTCGATATGTCATAGTTACCATGCAGAGGCATGTTACCCTTTTTTGGTTGTAATGTTTTGTGTTTCTACTTTAATAAAATTTCATTTTACCCATCAGATAAAAACTGCATTTTGTGTTGACAACAATAAAGATATGGCTGATGCATTTTGACTTCATGAGCAAGTACTACGAGCTTTTGGTTTGACAAATCATTTAATATGTACCTTTTGCATCTCACTTCTAAGTTCTAACTGTGTACAAGGTGTAATCCACCTTTCTTTTAAGCTCTTAGTTACTTTCTGGAAAAATCCACTGGTAGGTAGTAATCATTTTTAAGTATTCCGTCTTGATCTGGGTTTAATATGCAATTAAGTCAGATGGCATGACATGCAATCACTATTGACATCCAGGAAGTTCTTTTCGTTGGTGTTTAGTGACTCTTACCTTCAAGGATGAGATTCATAGATCTTTTATTAGTCCATTCAAAAACTGGATAAGAAATGATATATATGGAAGCTGTTGAATGAACTCCACCTCTAGTAGATTCCAAACGAGTTCACGACCAAAAGTGACCCTATAATATGAAAGGAGAGCTGCTTTTTGGGGAAGATAATCTTTCCACACTGGAGATCACCCTTAAAAGAATCAGCTCACGTTAATGTCTAACCGGGATCGTTGGATAAATCCATAACATTATTGCGTTAGACATCTTCAAATGAGCTGTTTTTTTTTTTGTGTGTGATTATGATCTCTATCGTGGGGAGATTATCTTCACCAAAATAAAGCCGTTTAAGTCATTTCTTCTAGTGGTGGAGTTTTTTTGGAGTTCATTTAGTTGGGGATTGGTATAGCTTAGGATGCAGTTGAGTTGGAAGTTTTTCACCATCTTTCTTTTTAAGTATATTTCAAGCATGCATGCCCCTCGGCTCTTCAAAAAATCTTCATTTCTGAATTAGTAGATTTTGATTAGTTGCTTGCCTTTTGTAATTTACAGCCTGCAGTTGAAATTTGAGAATGTTAACTACCGAAAAGCTGAGCATATAAAAGAACATTTAAAAGTTAAATAACAGTGGGGTTCCAGTATAGATTTGAAACTTCTTCATTAATATCATTGGTGCTTAAGCAGTAACTGAAAACATTATTGCCAGCAATATCCACCAGAGTTGGATCTTGTATCAAAATTGACCAAGCTGACCTCAACCCAGCCAAACTTTAGGAAGTTTTATTTTGGGTATTATCTTGTGTCCTGGAAGCTTGAACATTCTGATTTTGTATACATGAATGTGAACAAACTTTAGCCTGGTCTGTATCTCTGCATTTTGTGGTTCTCTTAAATATTTCATTGAACATATTTTGGTGAGGCATTTTTGTTCTTCCAATCTAAGGGGCTAGTGTACGTACTGAACTGTTACCAGGTCAAAAAATCTGCCTCTTGTGGATAGGAATTTGCATCTGACTGATTTTGTATGGTAGTTGTTGTCATGATGTGCCAAACATTATTTTCTTTCTTATTCGTGCTGTTTTTTTTCTTATGTAACTTGCAGTAAACAGAAAGGAAATTTTATAATATTTTATTAGGCAGCATATAATTACCGCTAGGAGATCTGATTGTGGTTTGTGGTTGCTAGAGAAATAGAACCATATATTTGGCGGTTAAATTCAATGATTATACCTGTTGCTGATTGTATCCCTCCTGTTGTAGACAAGAACAGTGAAAGTGAGCAATGTTTCCTTAGGCGCGTCCGAGCAAGACATAAAGGAGTTCTTTTCCTTCTCTGGTGATATTGAATATGTTGAAATGCAGAGGTACTTTTTTTTTAAGCGTGTCATAGACTCATAGTTATTGTTGTTACAAAACTTATCCTAGATGTAGTTTCTAATCACTTAACCACCCCCACCCCCCTTTTGACCCTTATGTGAAATTTGATGTCAAGACCTTGGGATCCAACCCTCCAAGGCTTGACCAGTTTCCCACTGGTCATATTCATTCTATATGAATGAAGAGATTTCGTGAATTCCAAGCCTATACACTTTTCAGAATCAGTCTGAAGAATGCAATGATGACATAAGAAGTTACTAGTGTCTGGGAAGAACTACCTGAAAAAATTATGTAAGCCACAAAGACAAATTTATGTAAGCAATGTTAAATCAGTTCGTTCTATGCATTTACTATCTGTAGTGGACAGGTACCACTTAGGCAACAATAACATGGATTTGTAAAGTTTTGGCTTTTTTAGAATCAAAACCTACATGAGTGGGTCTGGTTTATATATTCAATGGTTCCTTTTCCATTTCGTTATCATTTTTTAAGAGCAATGTTCGAGCACAACGAATTAAAGCTGATTTTCTGGGAAGACAACATAATCAACTAATTCTGACTCTTAATATGGTCAATACTGTGTTGCAAAATCGAATATTCTGAACCAGTAAATTGACCCAGAAGAGGTTTTTACTGGTCCACTGGTCAAGCCTTGGGAGGTTGGGCCCTAGATCTTCAGATCAAATTGCACCTTCAGCATGGCAGAGGAATTTAAGGTTTCTGGGGAATAAAGTTGTATTTACCAAAACAGAAAAAGTTAATTCCAGAAGTTGAGAACAAGTTTGGTCTAGGTTAGTAATTTGAAATGAGCTGATTTTTGCAGGTCTTTCATATGGATCAAGTTAATGATGTTGACAATTAAATTAGCAAGCTCACACATTAATTAGAATTGTCACAAACAGAGATCTTACTGTTTATAGTGGTTAAATAATGTAGTCCAAACCATTTATAGACTAAGGCAATGCCCTCTATCTACTAGTTGAATAATTCATGAACCTAGAATTCTGGAATTATGGAATATATTAGCATCCAGTGAATCCAAGAGTTTGAGGAAATATTGTATTAGTATCAGTGTATCCAAGAGTTTGAGAAATACCTTCTCTTTCTTTCTTTTTCCCTTTCTCTTTTGTTTACTAAATTCTATCAATAGCTAAGGTCTCTGTTTGTTTAATGCAGTGGGAATGAACGATGTCAAATTGCGTATGTTACTTTCAAGGATTCACAGGGGGCAGAGACTGCACTTCTCCTTTCAGTACATTCCCCTCTCTAGACTTTCTTATCATGTTTATGTAAATGTAGTGTTCTTTAGTATAATATCAAGTTGATAATATTTTGTTACATATTTACTGTTTATATTCTCAATTGTGGGACATGTTTTTCTTTTAGCTCAAACCTACCTTTAATGTGTAGACTGAAATAGTGAAATGTTAACCTGAACGTGAAAGTTGATGCTTAGTGCCTTGTTAGCAAATGATGCCTCTTTTCATAACCTTGGCACTAGTTTTCTTGTTATGTGGAGGTGACCAAACCGAAAGCGATTTTATATAAAACAACACTGCTGTTCTGGTGATGTTGATGCCTAGGTGGCAGTGACCATGCTGATATAGGTTTGGGACAAGTCTTGCAAAATGTTTATATTAATAAGAGGATAATGTCATAGTAATAATAATGATTGCAATAAATGTAATAATATCAATGATTTTAATAATTGTAATGTTATGACAATAATGGACTTACCATTACTAGTAATAATAAGAGTAAGATTGTAAGAATGATATCAATTAGAACAAGAGTAATAAAACTGATACAATAATAATGTTATTGTTACAGGAAATAATAAGAATATCAATATCAATCAGTAATACTGTTTAGATTGTAACTGATTTATTCCTAAATGATGAATTTGCCTATACACTTAAAGCTACCCGAAATTTTCGTGGGTGAAACTTTCGGGTACCCTTTAAGTTTCTTTTTTATCCAACAATTCATTGGGTGAATACACCAATGATGCTGTTAACTTTTGTGCCTGTGTTGATGTTCACTTTATCCATTGGTCCATCTCGTTCACCTTATGTAATGTCTTAAAGCTACCCATTCAGAGAACGGACTATTGAAGTCGTAATATTCCAGAGAAAAGGCATGGATGGGAGAGATGTTCCAGCATTGTACTTTTCAGAACTTAGGACCTGTCATCCAGATGCTAAGAAGATATTTTTGGTCTTTCTTTTGTTCATTATATCGAGAAATAAATATCACTGGAGGCCTACTAGCAGGCACATGTAACATATCTGAACGTATTTACTATTATTACTACGACTATTGTATTATTATTATTACCATTATTGCATCTATCATAATAATTAGTATCATTGCTATTATTTGTTGTTTATTAGACACTGAACTATCCATTTGTATTGCCGTATTGGTGACAACTATCCAATCTGTGATAAAGCGAAGACAACTATTTCAAGTAACAAATAGCACTGCAGGCGTACTTGCAGGCATGCAACGTGGCTGTCTGTATTTTATTCTTATTATTCATTTGTATATTAAAAAAACTCACATACCTGAATGTTTGTATTCTCAGAACCTCTCCGCAACAATGACTGAACCAATTTAGGCCTGACTTACCTTACATGAAAATAAAGAATAAGACAGAAGGGAGAATAATTGGTTTACTATGTGATAATAAGTAACCTTGTTGGATGCACATTAGGAAATCTTATAGTTGCGACTGATCCTTGATTAGTACATTCTTCAGTTTATGTGGAATATTGTGCTACAGTACACTTCAGTATAGCATAAACTCTCTCTGCTTGTTTCTGAAAGATAACTAGGCATTTCCATTAATCTCAGGGAGCAACAATTGTCGATCTGTCTGTGACTATAGCTCCAGCTCCAGATTACCAGCTGCCACCTGCTGCTTCTGCTCCACCTACTGTAAGATTTTATGATTAGAGGTTTTATTCCTTTGGAGTGGATATTGTAAATTGCATGGTTAGATGAAGAGCTAGTTACTGATTTTTTCCTGTTCTCTTCTGGCGAAGGAGAACAAGGTTTCAGGTGGTGCTGAGTCTGCTGTCCAGAAGGCTGAGGACGTTGTCAGCACCATGCTTGCGAAGGGCTTCGTTTTAGGTAAAGATGCGGTGAACAAGGCAAAAACCTTTGATGAGAAACACCAATTCACATCCACTGCGACTGCTAAAGTTGTTTCGCTTGACAAGAAGATTGGGCTTAGTGAGAAGATAAGTATGGGTACATCAGTTGTGAATGACAAAGTCAAGGAAATGGACCAGAAGTTTCAGGTTTCTGAGAAAACAAAGTCAGCCTTTGCTGCTGCTGAGCAGAAGGTCAGTACTGCGGGATCTGCCATCATGAAGAATCGTTATGTATTTACTAGTGCATCATGGGTAACTGGTGCCTTCAATAAGGTTGCAAAAGCTGCTGGTGAGGTGAGTCAGAAAGCGAAAGAAAAGGCTGGCATGGCAGAGGAGGAACAGAGGAGAGAAATGGTGGATGACTATGCCAAGATTCATCTTTCCGAGTCGCCAAAAGCCGAAGAAGATGAGCACCCTCACAAGCCCTCATCTCCACAGGGCTTGATCCTTTGAGCTTCAGTTTGATGTAAATATAGCTGTCTAAGCTTTGGGATGGTGGCATTTATATATACATCTGTTTTGTCATTGTTGTTCTAAAGTGGTAGATGTAGAATCTGTTGTTCCTTTTTGGATATGGTTGACAAAAATGAAAAGACTTTCTTTACTCTTTTGAATTTAAATTAGGGATGTGAGCGTCCCTGGCTTTCATTAATTGATAACACGATGATACGCAGTTCCTAGTCTATTTGTGGTTACAATATTATTAAGCCTTTCATCGAACGGAGGACAAAACATCAAAGTAAAGTTAGTCCTATTTAGGTACAGAGAGGCTAGATAATCCGTAGCGTTGTTCATCTCCATGTAGAAACGCCGGAATTCAATATACCCGGTCAAAAATCATTGGAAATGTTTGTGATGATTATACATAAAGCTTTGTATATTATTGTTTAGGGATAATTTGAGATACCCCCCACTTTGATCTCGACTTTTGAATTACACCCCCCCCCCCCCTAACAATAGAAATAGTTTTCATGACCATTCTAACCTTAAACTCAGTATCAGGTTATGCCAATGTGGCAAGAGAAGTCCACATCAGCTCTAAGAGTAACTGTTGATCATCACACACTAGTTGACGGTCCAGATCAATTCATTCTAATCTCTCTCTTCGTTGATGCCCAAACCCGAAACCAAACAATTGTGATTTGTTTCCCTTTTTCTAGCCATTGGAGACCATTTCTTCCCCACCCACCATTAATGCTATGATTTTTTATTTTTTATTTTTTTATTTTTTATTATTATTATTTTTTTTAAACAACTAGGGGTTAGGCACCCCAACTTTTATTTATATCAACTTCTTAAGTACAACTTTTCTTCTTTATCCCCTTTGATTAATTCACTAATTTTGTGATCCATGGGGGGCATAAAGTACAAAGGTTCATTACATTCACTGATTACATCTAAATCCTTAGTATGTAGCTTTGACATATAGTCTACCACTTGGTTACCTTCTCTCAAAACATGTTTGAAATTCACTTCTTCAAACTTCTTTAGCTCCACAAGAATCTGGGCAACTAAGTTACAATAGTGCCATGGTGGGTCCTCTTTTTTTGTCAGCACCTTCACAATACGTATAGAGTCAACTTGCACTTGCAATCTTTTGATATTCATGGCTGCCCCTTTGAGCCCTTGAAGTACTCCCAACAGTTCTTGATGTAAAACTAATAATTTCTTTGAGCTTGTAGTGAACGGCATTTGCACATCCCCATTCCAGTTTCGCAATGCCCCTCCATAACCAGCTCTCCCATCCTAAAGCGAGCCATCAGTGTTTAAAGTCGACATGTCAGTGGTAGGCTTCTCCCACTTTACCCACTGTTCTTTTCTCTATTTGAAATTTACTCCGATGCCTAACCTTGTCCACACCATTCTAATAGCCCCATCTTCCTTTACCTTATCTAGTGATTTCCCAAGATACACTCTCATGTTGTTCAGTGCCTTGAAGCTTACAGATTCAACATATAAGAATCTCTTTCTTTTGATGCACCAGTGTCTTTCATTCCATATAGCTTGCACAGCTGCACAAGTTAAAGCCCGAGAGTTCCCCCTACATAATCTCATAAGGTAGTACCACTCATTATGTGAGGATCTCACTCTTTCAGGTAACCCCATTGTTTTCTTGAAGTCTTTCCAGAAAACTTTTGAGTAATGGAAATCAAAGAATAGGTGAGCAGAGCTTACTTCTTGAGCATTACACAAACAACACTTCGAAACCCCTATCACTTTCTTGGCCATCAGTCTATTTTGGGTGGGAAGTGAACCAGAGAATAATTATCATATCGTGAAAGAGTGTTTGGGTACTGAGAGCTTTCCCCAAACAATCTTGAACCATTTAACCTTGCTCCTCACATTCTTAAGAGCAGCATATGCCGAGGAAAGCGAGAACTTACCATAACTTGAGAGAGTCCAAATTATTTTGTCTTCTGGCAAGTACGAATTAATCTCTGTGTCCATGATCCATTGTTTCGCTTCACAATCAGGAAGGTCAGTAATACACTTGCTCCATCCTCCATTAACAATCACTGAAGCAGCTGAAGCATTTTCTGGCACGTGGGCTAGGACTTCCTTAGCTTGGACATTCAAACTCAAAGGACCTGTGCACCAGGGGTCATGCTAGAAACTGGTGTTGTATCCATTTGCAATGCTATATCTCACATATTTCCAAGCTATTTCTCTATGCTTTAATATTCCTCTCCACACCCATGAAAAACCTTTGGCACCTTCTGTAGAAACCGTTATTTCAAAATAACTATTTCTACAAACTGCGAACACCACGCGCAGCGGAATTAATGGGTGTCCACGATTTGTGATTGGAAAACATACCTTTGAGAATCGGTTTTGATAACTCTGAGAATCCAAACTTTATGAAATCCGAAATCTACCTCCTGATCTTCCGTTGTTTTCCTTTAGAATAGATTGGACGTTGTGTGGACAACGATCTACCAACCCCCTTCTTTCTCTCAAGATCATAAATGAATTCAGATCTACTTTTCTTGCCTCTTTTTCAGAACAATGAATAGTCAATTTCGGCCAGAGAGAGATTATTCTATTTATAGGCTACAACAGGGACCATGAGGAGAAATTAGGGTTGGGCCTCCTGACGGGCTTGGGCTTCCCATGTTAAGCCCGTAACACCGCGGCCCAAGTCCGTCAACAAATGGCTTATTCCACTAAAGGCCATTGTTGCACTATCGCCCTAATCCCAAATTACGTGTCAGCGTTTATAGACTCCATATTATATGCTCGTTGATCTCTCCGTGTTTAAGATATCGAATGTCCGTTGATTAAGTCAAGTTACTGACAACTACATTAATCAACTTCTTATGTCCTTGAGTAGTACCACTCAACCTCATTGTCATGTCGGAATAAATCCACCTACTGGGGTTTACATGACAATCTTTTGAGCTCCTCGAGGGGGACATCATCAACCCGACTTCTTGCGGGACACGGATTCCTTCTATAATCAACAGCACACCTTACATACAATGTCATTACCCAATCCATCGGGTTTGTTGATTCACAAATGAATCTCACTCATTGATGATTTAAAGCAATGTACAATGCATGTAAGTGCCCGTTATTATATCCGGATTAGGAGGACAAACATCCATAATAACAGAGGCGTTTGTTCTCTTATATAGTCAGTATAATGAGAAACAATCACTTGGTCCTGTTCAATACACACAAAGTGTACTAGTGTAATCCTATAGTCAAGATAGACTAATACCAGATTATACTACAACCGTACCAATGGTTTGTCCAAATCTATCTAGGTTGTGAACGATTACTTATACTTTATAAGGTACTGATGATATGATCTTCTGTGTGTTCACACCATATCATCTACAACATAAAGTATTAGACACATGTGTATAACTAATAACATATATAATATGTATAACATTTGCCCATATGATTCTCATTCAAAATATAAAAAATTAGAGTTAATACAAAAGTAATGCTTTTAGTATATAACCCTATCACCTTCATGGTCCAAAAATGTTTGTTCTTGATATAGTTCTCCCGTGACCATGTTACCCATAAACAATTAGTTTTTTGGGCCAATTTCATCACTAATCCACAATAGGCAGCTTGGTTCCAAACCCTTGGGTCCACCAATCCTAGGCCTCCATGTTCTTTGGTTAGTCTCAGGATTGAATGATTTGCATGATGCATTTTTTTCTCCATCTTAGGACCAGACCAAATGAATTTGTTGCAAATCTTTGAGACCTTATCTAACAATGTCTTTGGTAGCACAAACGTCTTAACCCAATAAGTCTGAAAAGAAGTGAGTACTGAGTTGACAAGTTGCACTCTACATGCTCTATTCAAGTCCTTGTTCTTCCAATTTGAAATTCTCCCTGTAATCTTTTCAATGAGTGGTAAACATTCTCTAATACCTAGTCTGGTTGCAGTGAGTGGCAATCCCAGATAAGTGACAGGAGGTGTAACAAGAGAAATGTTCATAGCTTCTGCTAGTTCTTGGCCATCTTCTTCAGTCATACTCCCCATGAGGAGAGTAGTCTTGGCATTACTCGAGTGTAGCCATGTAGCCTGGGAGAAAGATTGCAGATATCCTTAATTGCCAATATAGACTCCATGTTGCCTTTTCAGATTGCTATGAATTACTGAACAACAACAAATACTCATACTAACATCTCTTCTTCCTTTCTTCATCATAAAATCTCTCGCCATTAAAGCTCCAATCTGAAGGTTGAGAAGAAATCTCTAATCTCTAAAATCTCTACACAACTAATTTGTTGCGCAATAACACTATTAAGGAAGAAATGTTGGTAAGTTTTGTGTTCGTATTGATATCATTATGTAAAAAAATGAATTGCTTTGTTTGAATTCATGTTGGTAGTTATGGTTTTTGGATCTAGAACGATGTGTGTCTTAAATGGTTTTTCAAATGTAAAGGGGTACCTTAAATGAAAATATGTAATAACACATGTTGTATTTTCTCTTACAGATTCAATATCAAATGTGTGATAAAGTAGGTCATCCAACTTCCAAGTGTCCATGGGTATATAACACGTGCAAAGATCCTAATTGTGATGGATTTCACATGCTTAACCTATCACAGACTTCAAGAAATCCTAATAGGAAGTAATTGAAGTGTCAGTATGGAAAGTGTAAAACTGGACTTCAATGGCTTGACGAGGCAATCTCATAAGGAAAAGATGGAATTGGAGAATCAAGCAATGACTGTTTTAAGTGTGGGGAAACAACCCATTGGATGAAGTAATGTCCATGGGTAGATTGTCACTATAATAACAAAATGTGTGATGGAAACATAATAGTAAAGACTACCCGAAATGGCTTGCAAGCTGGGAGTAATAAATATCTGACATGCCCATCATGTGGAAGTTACCAATGGCTTAGGGATGCAAAGATGGAGGCAAAAAATAAGAGTGACAACATCAGTGAGCCACCTGTTAGTGAGCCAACTGTCAGTAAACCAACTGTTGCAATCACAATGGCATTGTCTGCATTTGCAAAAATGTATCTTCAGTAATATAAATGTACCACTGTCTTCAATGTATCCCTGTCTTTAGTAATATAAATGAATCCATGTTTTGAATGTCTCACAACTATGTATTCTATTCATAAAGTCTAAATTGCACAATCTAAAACACTTAAAAAAAAATGCAAAGTCTAAAGTACACAGTCTAAATAATTATATAATGCAAAGTCTAAAACATTAGAAAGCATTATAAGCATCTAAGTACATGTACCAATATAGCACTACATGTGCATCATTTCCATCCGAAATACAAAAACCAAAAGCACTACATGTGCACCACATCCATCAGTCCAAAATACAAACCTAAACTACGTACTCATAAACTAGTCATAACAACACAATATCCAACAACCAATAACATAAACTAATCACACTCCTAGACCACCCTTGCTGAGTGCGGTCCTTGGTGCTTGGGATTGCTTTCTTGGTGTTGATGAGCCTTCACCTTGTCCCACTTCTACAGTACTTCCACTCTCATTTTGTGGTCCATTACAAGTTGTTGCAAGACCACTTGCATCTTGTCCACTTGCTCTCTCCTGAACCCTTCCTAGGCTACTTGCATTTGTTGCATAACTTGGTGCATTTTCTCCTACATTAACTCCAATATCAGTTTCTACATATGCTCTACCCCTGCCTCTCCCACCCCTTCCTCTCCCCCTACTTTCAGTACCACTTGTTTCCCCTCCAACAATTTGAGCATCTCTTATAGCCCTTTGAACAACATTTGGACCCTTACATGTATGTATGTTGTGCCCATCACATTTACACTTACTGCATTAATTCATAGGTCTTTTCTACCTTGGTAGTATGCTTGGAGCCCTAGCTTCTTCTGCATCTTTTTTTCTATTTGTCTTTGGTCTGCTAGATGGCCTTGTCAATGGTGATGGTAGAAATTGAAGAGTTGAGAATAGTGGTGTGTTGGGGTTTTTGTTGTTCATCTTAAATCCTTTGTTTGGAGGAATGGTTTGATGGTTGAAAAATCTATTTCTAAACTTTCTAGTCTTTCTTTTCTTTCTTGTTCTTGATGTTTTAATGGTGGAAACACTAGTTCTTTACCTATAATGGGTTGAAGTCTTAAATAAACTATTGATTTGATAGAAAAAACATGTATGAAAATGGTTTTGATGGATATCTTGCTCACAAAGTTATACTCATTTGAACTTGTCAAATGAGTATGACTAGTGTTTTGGGGTTGAATCAAATATTAGAAAAGTAATGAAAACTTTGTATTGAAGACAAGATTGAAAACTTGTATTGAAGATAATAAGAACTTGATTTAACAACTAAAACTTCAAGAACATAAAAATGGAAAACAAGTAAATAACAAATTACACTATTAATTTAAAACATATTATCTACTCATAATAATCAAAAATTAATTCTAGGGTATGAAAAATAAAGCTACAAACCAAATGGTTTGGATCCTAAATACATTGGATAACTAATTCTCTACATCTCTTTGGTTTATATAGGACACTAATTACATATTTGCCCCTTCTTGAGGATAAGATTATGCTTTGTGGGCTTTTGACTTAATCCCATCTAATTGAATTCTTGATTTGGCTTTAAGTCCTTGAGTCTTCAGCTTTTTGCTTTGAGTCCTTCAAAGTTGACTTTGACAGTTGATTTGGACCGTTGACTTTTCCTTGGACTTTCCATATCATCTTGAATCCTTATAAGAAGCGTCAATAACGTACATTTAGGTGCTAGAATGCATCCTTCATGATAAATGGCCTATAACCTGCAAAAGGCAGTAAAAGCCATAAGTTATTTGTTCATTGAGTATAAGAAGGGCATAATTATAATAATGTAAAGGGAATAATACACACATTTGGGGACTGATCAACTACCCCCAAACAGTATTTTGCTTGTCCTCAAGAAAAAATGAGAGAGAAAAACTAAGATCACAAATGTGTGATTTATTATACTAGTCTGGTTTTACGGAGTGTGATTGCATTGACCATATGCAACAAGGCCTTAAAACACTAGGAATTTCCTAGTGGATGAGCTTAAGCCTAGTGAGAGTTTTCCATAGAAGGTACTCACAAACTTTCTCTATCTAGTACAAAGGGTCTTGTTTCCTTGTTATTCTCAGAAGTTTATACATCTCATTAGCGGTGGAATAAAGAAAAGCTCCTTTGAACTCAGAATAATATATACACAGTAATTTAATCATCTAAAGATAAATATACAAAACATGAGCGGTGAAATGCAAAAGCAGAGTCGTTTTTGAAACTTTTGGAGAGCATCCTTAAGGTGGGTTCTCACAAGGGTGTGTTCCAATCATAACTCTCTGATAGATTCACTCAAGTTTCATTTTCTCAAGTGCAGAGGGCACTTATATTCCTCACATACACGAATGACGTCCAAAGAAATCGGGGTCCTATTCCTAGTTGAGCTAGAGGTCTTTTATTAGGAATAAGGTAGTGGTTTAGAAATAAAGGGAATGGAAAACAAACTCTGATAAGTTGAGAAATTGAGTATTCATGATATTTGTAATTAGAGTAGAACCTCGTTTTGTTCTTTTGCTTATGAATTTGTGATTCATTCTTTAGCCATTTGGCTTTGTGACTCCATATATATTTTGATTTTTGGGAGTTCTAACCTTTTTGTTTCTTTTGAAATCGACTCCTTTTGATTTTGAACTTTTGGGAGATTTCGATTTTTGAATCTTTTCTTTCTTTTTCTTTCTTTTCTTTTTGAAGCTTCTAACTATTCTGTTTTTGTACAAGGCCTTCTCTTCTCTTTTTATTGTTTATTCAATTCTCAACTCGTCAGCTGGGTACGCTTTTTATTATGTGTAGTAACGGTTCAAGGATTGATGGCGAAGAAATAAAAAGGTTTTTAGAAATTGGTGAAGGCTCAAGGGGGTAACTAGAGGAAAAACTATCTTTTTGAGTTTTTAATGTTTATTTGGCTATATCGATCCAAAAAGGGCCTAAATTCTCTCCTAGGATATGGCGTGGTGATCAAGCAAGTGGACGTGTTATCTTTCTATCCAGACATCCTTTGTGTCATCACTCAATAATCATTCAGATGAGGCTTTTGGCTAGATTCTCACAGGATACGGAACTTAATTGTTCTAACCTCGGCTTCGAAAACTTATTGCTATATACAGTCAAATGCTAATGCATGCCATTCATTCAAATATGCAAAAACTATTGTATGTATATTAGTTTGAGTTCGAAGAGTGAATCTTTACTCTATTGCTATAATGAGACTTCTAAACCATTTGTTCAACATAGAAAAAGGAAAACAAGACTTTTAGTACTAAACAGGAAAATATTTTTGGTCTTTTCGAAATTATTTTAAGAAAGAAAGAAATATAATAATATACCTAATATAAAAATTGCTATATAATAAATGTCTAGTTTTTACAAAATGTTACTATACTACCCCCAAACAGAAATATGCTTTGTTCTCAAAGTATGAAGAAAAGGAAAGAGATTACCATAGAAACATGAGCAAAAATGGCACTAACATGTACTCTGTTCTTCGTGATGGAAATATACCACCTTCAAACAAGTTTGGAGCATGGTTTGATAGATATAGAACAAGATGTATATCTAAATAGTAAACTATGTAATTATTCTACCATAAAATTTTTGGGTTTTTGTATTTAAAAAAAAAAAAACATATATAATGCTGAAATGTTGGCATGATGTATATGTAATATATTCTACTCATATATCAAGCACTAAACATGCATACATGATTATTATTATATTAACAAGGCAAGAAATAAAAAGTGCGAAATGTAAAGTATGTAAACAACTATTTATACAGACACATGAAAATGTGTGTGTGTGTGTGGTTGTTGTTGTTGTTGCTTTATTTTGAAGAGGTTGTTTTTCTCAATCTAAATGTATCTCTAACCATATAAAGTATTTATACAAGAGAATAAAATCATACGTTTATCCAATATCATTTTGGTTACTCTAGGGTGTAAGATTTTAATTTTTATATTCTCAAGTTTTGAAAACTATGGAGAGATGCTATAAAAATAACTCGTACAAAAGCTGTGATTTCTAAAGCTAAGTTTGAATAACAAACTATAACAGGTGATCTTAGGCAACTTTACTGTTAGCTTTTTTAAACCCAATCCAGTCAAACTGTGGCTTTAGTTATGTGTGTTGGGGGATTTACTGTGCAAGACTTAAGATGTCTTGTACGAATATCATGGTGATATGGGCAACCCTTAGTAACACATAACTGATCCTCAAACCACCCTTAGAAGAATAGAGATTGCGTACTTCTAAATGTTGGTCTATGTGGAATCCATTGCCCGTGTTTTAGAAAATCATATAACTATTACTGTAACGAGAATCCTCTATTATAAGAACAGGAAAAACAAACATTTATGAAAGGGTGAGAGAAGGGTTTTTCTTTTTGGGTTTTTGTTCCTAAATTACTTAGAACAATAACAGGAAAAGAGAAAACTACTAAGAAAAATCACTATGAGGAGAGTGATCCACCCAATAGAAGGAATTTTTTTTGAAATTTGGTGATTCATATTGCAAACCATCCCATGGTTTGGCCTCTCTAGATCTTATACCTCTTGTTTTGCAAGTAGGCAAATCTAGTGAAGAGGACTAGCTCTATTTCTAAATAATCTAGTCTCTCCTCTCCTACTATCTAGTTAGCCCTAGTTAAAGCCATTCTAACTAGATTGTAAGATAAAACTCGAAACAACTATAAATCACCCACAGTTGCCAACCATCTCATGGTTTGGCAAGCCTATATAAGACGAAGCATGCTAAACAACCATGAAAAACAACCATAATTCACCTTCACGCAATCACCATGTCACTTCTACTTTGTTTCACATCTCTTCTTTATAGAGGAAAGACTACTAAAGCGTCAATAGTAAAGATTGAAAGAAAGAACTTATGTAAGATAGAAAACTGGGAAATAACATAAAGCAGAAAATGGAAAGTAAATGACAGGAAAAGAAAGCTATTTTAAAAAGAATGTAAAATAAAGAAATAAAAAAAATATATACTTGCTCCATAGGAGTACACTACTCAAACTACGAGTAAAAAGTGCTAACAAGGAATATGCAAGGTATACGTGGACTCAAGGCTCCGGCACTTACAACCACACACTCCAAGTGGAGTGGTCTGGTTACCTTCATGATGCACTCCCATGGAATACATTGAGAAAATATAATATGAATCTTTTATAGTCAGATATTCAAGACTATAGGTGGGGTGGACGTTTTAAGTCAGATTCCCCAAGACTATGCATATAAGATGGATGATATGCTATTAACTATATACTAATAATCTAAACAGTTGGGGATCAATATAGAAAAACATATGAAAGCATTTCCCCCAAACAGAATGAAATGATGCATTTGGAGTGTAAGATACAGAATGATAGAAGAAAGCTGATGTAAACTATCATGGAACTTATGCAGTAACCCATCATTTAATTGTCCAAGAGAGTGTGAGTGTGGTAGTATTTGTTCTTCATGAGGCTTAGATGATGCGACATATGGCAAATTGGGTTTTTCAACCACTTGAATAAAGGGATCATCGTATGCTCTCAAGAACTCATATTCCACCTTAGATTTTATTTCCTCTTTTTCTAGCACTTCAATTAATGCGGGGCTCTTCTCAACTGGAATGATAGTCTCTGGAGTTTGTATGTTGGGCAAAGTCTCTTTACTGGAAAGGTTTAGAAAATTATGAAAGATTTCAAAGGCAATTGGCTTAAGTGTTAGCTTGAGGTTTCTTTGAAATGGTTTAGTGGTACAGTCCTCAGAATTTGGTAGATTTTTTATGAATGGAGGTTGGCTTTTGAGAGGTGTTAAGTCGGGGGAATGATGGTTGGGTGGTGGTTCTTCATATGATTTCGAGGACTCAGAGAATTCTTTGTCTAGCTTTGGCATTTCCACAAATTTGTGGTTCATATCGGCAATATTAAGGATGCCACAAATTTGTTCCATCGATAAGTTTTTAATGGGCAAACTAAAATTATATCCACTTTCCACTATAGAATTTATATCCTCTTCTCCATGCACTTGATTTTCTTTGTCCTCTTTGTCATTATCCAAGTGTGTCAAGTCATTTTCTAACACATGTTCTAGATTTTCTTATGCCGAAGTGTTCTCATCCATGGGTGTACTAAGACAAATGGGAGAAATTGTAACTTTAGGCATGTAATCATCATAAGAATTAGAATTCACATGATAGTCAGGTAGATGGTGATGGGGTTTTAATTGGTCATAAATGTCAGTATGGGCTTTAGTAATTGGTTTTGTTATAGCAACACCTTGTTCCTCTTGTTGGTTGGTTTTGGACTGGTGGGAAGAACATTAGTCTTAAACGTGGTATTGATTGAAATGGATTGGAGAGAACATAAGGTTTTTGCTATTTGTTGTATTTGAATTGTTTGCTCGGTCATTGCTTGGTAAAGTTAGTCTGTGATAGATAGTGGAGTGGGATATGAATTAGATATGGATGGTGATGTGAATGGTAATGGGCTTTGGGTGAAACCGTACTCTGACTGACCATATGGTGAATGGTGATTGACTATCTGTGTTGGAATTCCATGAATTCTCTGCATGATTAGAAAACTTTTGCGTGTATTGGGTACTAGGGAAATTTGAAATTTGAGGTTCGTAATCGTAAGAATATTCCATAAGAGGCTCAAACTCGGTATATGATGTGCATTGAGATGCCCAATGATACGGACTACCGCATCAAGAACAAGGTTCTAGGTTTGCAATGTAATTCCATGCCGGTTGCAATGCATATTGATAAGCCATGGATGCTCAAACAAGCACGATGCACAATCTGCAGAAATTCATTTGTGACCTTGAAGTTTTTGAAAAGTTTGCATGCAATGTCTGTAGGTTACATATTATGCCCTATTCGAATCGAACATTGAGCGAAAATCTAGGATTTTGGCTCTACACGCGTCAAGAGGGAAGATTGCCACTTCACCAGATGGTGTGCCACCAAGAATCTCACTCAAGGTGAATCTGAGGGAGGGGAGTGAGTAAGGTGGTTAGTCCACTGGAATATGGTAGCTCTCTACTCTTTTTGTTCGTGCTAGATGTTTGTCCTGATGGACGTGACTAGATTGGCTCTGCTTGATTGATTTTATCTTTTTAGTTTGGTCTATGTAACAAACAGTTCACACAACATCCGTTCTAAAGTGGGGCTGAATCCCACTTTTTGTTCTTTAGGGCTCAAGTTTAGCCTTAGCGTTAATGTAAAGACGAGACTAAAACGTAAATCACACAATCATGCACGCATGCTTAGTAACATACAAGTATCCTCTTACACTTTGTAGCGATGAGGTTTAGAAAGTACCGCCCAAGGTGTGCGTACACGACTCTTGGGGTGAAGGCGACGTGGTTGGGTTGACGAAGTGTTTGGTGTCTTGCGTCTCAACCCACCATTCAAACATCTCCTTACAGTTACAAGTTTAATCTATCTGACCCACAAGTCGGGTCAAAATGTGGCAAAGCCAATAGGATACAATTGGTTGCCTTCGTGGGCCTAAAACAAAATTGCCTTCGTGGGCTTAAAACTATGAAAGTAGTAAACACGAAAAGTAACTACGTTTAGCTAATTAACTATTCACTAATGATTAATTAAACAAAATATATAAAAGTTTAGAAAGTGTTCGTCAAAGATTGGAACTTCAACCCCCAAGTTGGGTTGAGATGCACGAGCGTGATATTACACTACTCGCCCTGCACATCCAACCGGTCCAAGTTAGTTGAATCTCCAACTCTTGGTAAGTAAACTTAAACCAAAAGACTAAACCTTCCAACTTAAACTATTTTGTATTTATCCTAATTAATATTTTATTATTATTTTTATACTAAAAAAATAAAAAATAAAAAACATAATAAATATGATGTCAAAATATGATAGTATCCTAAAAATCTAACATTTATCAAATAGTGAAAATAATTTTTTTTTTTACTCAAAACTTTGCAAATCTATCTACTTTTTATCTACTAACAGTTGAATTAAAATAACGAAAAAATGGATGTTTTGTACCATGAACTTTGCTGGTTTTATCAATTTGGGCCAAAAACTTTTTTTTTGGAGCAAATTGAGCCATGAACTTTCTTTTTTGTATCAGTTTGGGCCACCATTACCATTCCGTTACTTCACATGCTTATGTGGCGTGTCGGATGTATATGTGCCTGACCAAATGCTCATGTGTCACCGTTGAAGTGCACACCTAATCACCGGTGATGTGGCATCAAAATTTCAAAGTGTTTCGAACCCGAAATTTCACAGAAGTTGCACGTGTTTTGAACGCACATTGCACGTGGTTTGAACCTTGAGGCAAACTCGCACTTAGTTGATAGAAATCACCAAATTTAGACCTAATTCCCTAATTCCCAAATTCAGACAGAAAACCCTAATTCCCAAATTCCCAAATTCCCAATCCCCAATCCACCAAATCAAGCAACTAATTAAGCATGGATCATTACTGTATAGAACTTTTCTTTGGTGGGAAATTTTAGAGAGACCCAACTGAGCTCTATGATAAGTATAAGTAGTTTACGAAGCACATCTTGTATTACAAGGGTGGGAGAGTTCAATACTTTTACAACATCGATCCAGATAAAATGTCATATTTTGAGTTGAAGGGTATGATTGAGCAAGAATGTCATGTGAAAGATATGGTTAAGATGTTCTATACTGATCCTAATAAGCCTCTAGACATTGGGCTTAGGATAGTCAATTATGATAAAGATATTATAGAAATGATGAAAATGGCAAAAAATGAGAGGGTAGTTGTTTATGTTGAACATGAGTAAGGTGATGATGTTGAAGAGTCTGAAGATGACAAAAAGGTTGATGTGGGTTATTGTTTGGAAGAGAGTGAGTCTGAGTCTAAGCCTGAGTCTAAGTCTAAGACTGCTTCTGAAGCAGCAACTCTGGATCATATTAGTGAAGATGATGACGAATTGATTGAAGTTAGGAAAAGAAATATAGAAATCAAGTATAAGAAGAAGAAATCAGGTACTGAAGAAGTTGATCAAGTACCAAATGAACCACATAAAGAAGCAAGTGAAGCAGCCATTGAACAAGCAAGTGATGTAGCAAATGAACTACCAAATGAGATGGATACTGGTGGTGCTGGAGAGGATACTGGTGGTGCTGGAGATGATGAGTCTGACTATGCTGCATTTGATGACTATTTAAGTCCTGAATCTAGTGAAGAAGAAGATGAGGATGTTGCTTCTGTTAAGGAGAGGAAGAGGAATTTGAAGGTTAAAAAGAGGATGTACCCAATTTTCAACCCCAATGTTGAGATGTCCAATATCCAAATTGAGCTTGGCATGAGGTTTGGTAATGCAAAGTAACTTAAAGAATGTTTAAAGAAATATGCAATCCATAATGGGTATCCAATTCATTTTAACAGAAATGCTGCTACAAGATTTGAAGTTGTGTGTGTTAGTGATGGGTGTAGCTGGTTTCTGTATGCAAGTTACATGCAAAGTGAAAACAGTATGCAAATTAAGACTTTAGAGTCTGAGCATAAGTGTAAGAGACATTTTAGCATCAGATTAGCTAATTCCCAATGGTTAGCTGATTATTATAATGACAGGATCATAGACAACCCTAAGTGGAAGGTAGGGGATTTCAAGAGAGAGATACTGCACAATTTAAAGTTGGAGGTGACACCACTTCAGTGTTACAGAGCTAAGAAGAAAGCCTTGAGTCTAGTTCATAGTTCTTTAAAGGATGTGTATGCCAAAGTGAGAGACTATGCAGCTGAGATACTTAAGTCAAACCCTGGAAGCACATGTAAAATTGATGTTAAAAGGCCATTGATAGATAACCCAGTTTACTTTCAGAGAATGTACATTTGTTTTGATGCCTTGAAGCAGGGTTGGTTTTCTGGGTGTAGAAGGGTCATTGGTCTTGATGGTTGTTTTCTTAAATCTTTTTGCAAAAGGGAATTGTTAACTGTAGTTGGGAGGGATGGAAATAACCAAATGTACCCTATTGCATGGGCAGTTGTTGAAGGTGAAAACACAGAAAGTTGGAGGTGGTTTATGAACTTGATCCTTAATGATCTCAATGTGGATGATGGGCTTGGTTTGACAGTGATTACAGACCAACAAAAAGGTATTCTCAAAGTCATTTCAGAAAGATTACCTAATGCAGAGCATAGATGTTATGCAAGGCACATCTATGCTAACTTCAAGAAGAAATTTTCAGGTATATAACTTAATTTGTCTAATTTTTATTTGTATTCTAAATGTGATTTAATATTCATATGTAATGTAGCTATGTTATTTGAACAGGTGCACAACTCAAGGGTTTATTCTGGAAAGCATCCAAAAGTGGAACACCAAAAGAATTCCATCGTGTTATTGATGAGGTGAGAAAGGTATGTGATGCAGTATCTGACTATATGTTACATATCCAAAACCCCAAGTTCTAGTCCAGAGCATTCTTCGAATTTTATACAAGTTCGGATGCAGTAGAAAACAATATATGTGAAACATTTAATGGTACAATTCTTGATGCAAGAGAGAAGCACATCATTGCAATGCTTGAGGAAATAAGGATTGCCATGATGAGAAGGATGCAGAAGAGAAGAGATTTATTGGTGAGTCAGTCCAAGTGGCAAGGCACTTTGTGTCCAACTATTGCTGACAAGTTAGAGAAGAACAAGTTAGACTCAAGGTTTTTTGAGTCTTTCTTTTATGGAGGGTTAACGTTTGAGGCCATATATGGTGATGAAGGTTACAAAGTTGATATCAAGGATAAGACTTGTACATGTAGAATGTAGCAACTCTCTAGTATCCCATGTGCCCATGCACTAGCTGCCATTTATATGTGTAAGCACAATCCAGATGATTATGTAGATCATTGGTACAAGGTGGAAATATTTAGAAAGACTTATGATCACTACTTGCAGCCACTTAATGGTGAAAAGTTGTGGCCAAAGGCTCCTGGAGAGGTATTCCTGCCTCCACCTTATAGAAGGATGCCTGGGAGGCCAAGCAAGCTTAGAAGGAAAGAAATGCATGAAGAGCCAAGGAAGTTAGGAACCTTAAGTAGAAAAGGAGTTCAAATGAGATGTTCAAACTGCCTTCAGTATGGTCATAATAAGAGAACATGCAAACAAGTCAATAGTGAAACCAACAATGAAGCCAAACAAGAAGTAGCTCAGTAGCCCAGGAAGTAGCCCAGGAAGTACCACAATCCACCACTGTAAGTTTATGGTCACATATACTAAGAATTAGAAATTAGTTTTAAGATATATACTAAGCATTAGAAATCAGTTTATGGTCATATATACTAAGTTTATTAGCAATATGTGTTATGTATTGTCCTTTATATTGCTTTTTTATGAGATTGAGTTGTAGAGTGAAAAAAAAAAGATTGAAGTTTCACATTGATTTTTTTGTATTATCCTCACATTGATTTTTTTGTATTGAAGTTCAAAAAAAAATCTGTGTTATGTCAGGTTATTTGTTTGTCGATTTGTTCGTCAGGTTATTTGTTTGTCAGGTTATTTCTGAGTCAGATTGTTTGTCAGGTTATTTGAAGCTTATTTGTTTGAAGGTTATTTGAATTTTAATATATAACTAAGTGTTTTGAACTGCTGATGTTTGTTAATGGTAATATTAGTGTCAGATTTATGTTTTACGTGCTTGAAAGTTGTTAAGCATGTCTCTCCAGTTGTTTGGTACTGTATTGGAAGTTCTAAATAGACCAACAAGAGTTGGTTATAAGCTGATAATTACTTGTGAAAGTTCTAGTTTGTTATTTCAGATGTAGCAATTCTCTGACATGTCAACAGTTTTTCTTTTGCTCACTGCCTCCCTTGTTTTCAAATAGGCATAATGAGAGTCTAATTAGTATCATAAACAATGTTGAAAACTCTCATTTTATTCTCTACATATCTTCTCTCCTTCTGTAAATTCAGCATTGTTAGGACTTATTTAACAACATTGTTTGAGGAAACACTGAAATTGTCTCAGAGAGAACAACATTTGTTTGTTCTATTAGCCAATAAAATGGAGCTGTCAGATTGTAATCTATACCAAAAACAATCACCAATACTCTTTCATTTCCTCTTTGATTCTTCCCTACTATCTTCCTAACTTTTCTTCTCTGCATTCTTTGCTCTAATGTTGAGGCAACAAGGCCTTGCAGCTAGTTTCCTATTAAGATTTATACAGAATCATTTTTGTGAAACAAATAACTAAAGTCCCTAGTAAGTAGTAACATAACCAAAATCATTTTTGTTTGTCAAGTTAGTTTTAGAATCTCTTGTTCGAGTTGTAGGTAAGAATGTAAGGATGCAATGCAAGGTTCTGTACCATCAGATTACCCTACAAAAACTTGGAAATAGCATGTACAGAATGGTTCAGGGTCCTTTCTTCAGGACTATTCAATTTTCTGGTATAAGTAAAACTAAAGTGGAAATCTTTTTGAAGAAAACAGACCCAACCATAGCATCTTCTGTAAATCTAGATGTCTTTAAAGAGATGTCTGGAATATCTTGTTCACAGGCTTACATAAGCATACATAAGGAAGAATGGGATTTGTTTTTATGTTTGTTTTGTTTTGTATTTGGTTTCAATCAATATATATTAACAAGAAAGCTTTTAAGATATATATTAAGCATTTGAAATTAGTTTTAGAAATCATTTGAAACTATTAAGCATTCTTGAAACTAAGCATTTTATAATTCTTATAATTTTGATATAGGTGAGGAAGAGAGGTAAGGAGGTAGCTGTTGAGAAACATGGGACTAAGAGTGGGACAACAAAAAAGGGTAAAGAGAAGGGTAAAGAGACAGTTAAGAGTGGGACTACTGAAGTCAACAATGAAGCTAACCAGGAAGCCAACCAAGTAGCAACTACCACCACTGTAAGTTTATAAAATAAGTTTGTTCAATAAGTTTTTATCTAAGTTTTGAAATCATAAGTTTTTGAAAAAAGTTTTTAAGTTTATGAAATAAGTTTGAATTTTGATATAGGTGAGGAGGGAGAATAAGGCTCCTTCATCTAATGTAGGTGAGGGCACGCCAACTGTGTCAAAGAGAGGTAAAAGGGCAGCTGATGATGTACCTCAGGGAGCTTCAAAGAGGAAGACATGAGTAAAAGGAAGAAAGGATCATGTACTTGAGAGAGTTGGAGTTTTTACAGCTGACAGTGGAAACTCTTACTTGAAGGTAATGCTATTTTACAAACTACTTTGCATTTGAAAGATTTCCATTTGAAATAAGGTAGTTGTTTTACATACTTCATAAACATAACCTAATATTTTGTCCTTCTTGTGATAGATGTCAGCTACTGGAGCACCCATTCTTATAAATGAAGCAAAGAATTTTGAAGCAAACAACAAAAGAAAAGGTAGACCTCCACTTCCCAGACGATCTAGTAAAGCTCCAGTTATTGGTTTACAGTCAAATCAAGTTTCAAGTGAAGCTCAAGTACCTAGCAGTCAAGGTTCAATAAGTGCATCTAAACAAGTTTCAACAACTGCTTCCAAACAATCATTGACAACTGCTTCTGCACAAGCTTCTGCAACTGCTTCCAAACAATCACTAACAACTGATGTAGTGGCATCAAGCAGCAAGCCTAAAACTAGATCTGCAACTGTCCTAGAAACTCAACATCAAGAAACTCACCATCAAGCTAGCAGTGGCATCAAGAAACTCACAATCACTAACAACTGATGCAGTGACATCAACAGCAAGCCTAGAAACTCACCATCCAAGACTAAGCTGAAAACAGCTGCTTTGACTGTGAGAACAAGAGCAAATTCCAAATCTAAAACTAGATCTGCAGCTGCCAAAGCCAAAACTAAAGTTTGGAAATAGTTCATGTTTGAAGACTTGGTGATGCAGTATAGGCTCCGGGCTTTCTGTTGGGCTTTTGCGTAGTCAGTCTTTGTTTTGTCTGTTTCCTTTTGTAGTATCTTTTCCTTTTGTTGGTGTATGTTGTGATGTGTAAACACTGATGTAAACACTTGGTGTATGCTGTTATGTAAACACTTGGTGCTTATATTTAGGTTTTTTTGTGGTTCAGTGTCATGTTATGTACAACATTGATTTTCTAACTTTCTTTCAGTTATTGTATGCAGTGTATGTTGTGTTGTTTAGTGGTTTAATGCTTATATTTAGGTTTTTTGTATGTTGTGTTGTTCAGTGCAGTGTATTTTCTAACTTTCTTTCAGTTATTGTAAGCACTAAGAAACAAGCACCAAGCAATAAGAAAGAAACAACTAATCTTTGTTGTCAGAACTGATCAAGCACCAATACAGACTCCTTCCACTACTACAGATAGTGCACTCATCTAAATTAACAAACAACTCAAACTAATACAGACTCCTTCCACTAGTACAGATAGTGCACTAATACAGACTCATTCCACTACTATAATACCAAACAACTCAAACTAAATTAACACTAAAACTCAAACTACTTCCACTACTACAATACTACTGGAAATGACAGTGCACTCAAACTCCTTCCACTACAATAACACTGGAAATCACATTACACTCATCTAATTTTACAATGAAACTGAAACTCCTTCGCCAAACCATCGTCCTCAATTTCAAATGTTATCTTGACTTTTTTATCTCTTTTGATTTCATCTCTTTTTGAAGATGATGAAGAGCTGGCTGGGGAAGAGCTTGAACTCGCTGCCGACTCAATATTGTTCATTAGCAATTCCTCATACCATTGGAAATCACTCCCGCACTCGGTGCAATTCATAAATTTCTTGCCTTCATTTTCATTTTTCTTTTTTGATGTGTTAACCGGCCTTTCTAACCCCTAGACAATTCGCCTTTCTGCATCTTAGACTCTCCAAAGATACCATTGACGATGCTCTCGAGTCTTCCAACCACTGGAAGTCTCCACAAACGCGGCATGCCAAAAAAAATTGCCCAAGAGAATGGCTTTGGCGAGACTGTTTCAAGATCCTACTTCCGCCACATTTTCGAAAACAACACGGTGTGAATAACCAATAACAATTGTTAGATGAATGATTTGACTCACCACACCTATTACAGAGATTTCCAGTAGTTGACATTTTCGAAATTGCACAAAATCAAAACCCTAAATTAAAATACCAACTAGAAAACTTATGAGATAATGAAGGAGATGTGATTAAGAGACAAATGAAGAAGACGGGGTTATTTCTTCATGTTCACAAGTCCAGAAACAAAAAAATGGAGAGATGGCAATTTAGAAAGAAAGAAAAAAATTCACGAGTCCTTGAAATTTTCACAAGTCTATAAATTTTCACGAGTCCTTGAAATTTCACGAGCAGTCTTCCTTGAAATTTCAGGTGCTTGTCACGTAAGCACCACATCAAATTTTGTTAGCTGTCCATTTTAATACCGACACGCCATCTTCCGTTAGCACACATAAGCAGACGTTTGTACACATAGGCAGCTGTTTGTACACATAGGCAAATTTTCTAACGGAAATATGAAAAAGCACGCAACACGTAATTATTTGTGTTGTTGTTTGTGTTACGTATCTTTTGCAAATCTTACTTAGCCTATTAAATATTGATTAGTATAGTGGCTAGCAAGGTATCAATCCTACTCTAAATAACTAAGTGATGATAATAGAAATTCCTAATCTAAGTTACTCTAATGGATGCAAGTAAAAGATGTGGCTAAGTAATAATTAATATATGGTTGATTTGATTTGAGATTTAAACTATGCATAAAATAAACTAATTTAAATATATGAATATGAATCAAGAGAGAGAATATCTTGGGAGAGATGAATCCACCAAAATCATAGAATTAGTCTAATAGATCAACCTATCATGTTTAATATAAATCACCAATAGAAACTCACCATACCTACAAACCTTATGCTCATAACCATGATGATAATATGTGGCTTTCAATGTGCTTTCTATCTTTCCATCAAATATTTCTTTAATCTCCAATGATATCTTCTATCTAACCAAATTGTGCTTTAAGTGGCATTCAATATACAACTCTAGGTGTCATAGAAAATCCACATGTGGCATTAACCATACAACTAATTGAGGTGCCATAAAGAATCCAATCATCACACTAGAACACTAAAAACTAAAAGAAAAGAATCTAGGGTTTGTGCTATTTGGCTCTACACAATCATGAATTACTCTAAGACCTCCTAACCTCCACAGGAGCGTTAGATCAATGGACGAATAAGAAGAAACTCAATGAGGGATTTAAACTAAAACATGATAGAAGAAGAACTAAACTAAAACATACAAAAAAGGCTTCATCTCCCCTCCCAAGAGAAGGGAGATTAGCCCCTCATACTATGCTATGAACACAATATGAAAATGAATAATCTTTATAGATATTAATGGTGAAAAGGTCTGAACTTTCTTCTCTCTTAATTCTAGATCTAAGATGCAAACACTAAATTTCCTAGATGATGTAAACTGAGGTTTTTATGCCTTATATATTGGCTTATATGCTCGTCTAGATAGAGATCCAAATCCTATGTTTATTTGGTGTCAAACTCTCTGTAATCTTTCTAGAAGAAATTCTGGAAAATTTAAATTCGGTTGGACCAATATTGGACGTGGCCCACTTGCTTCATTGCAAGCAGCTATTTCCCAAGCTACGACTTTCGGCGACTTTCGGTTTTCCTAATTTTTGTGAAACTCTGACTTCTTTTCCATGTTGTTCTCATCTTCCTATGAAGTTGAAATTAAGGCTTTGAGATCAGATTGAAGACTCTTCTAACTCAATTATTATCCTCTTTTAGAGTCCCATTAGGTTTGGCACTTATGGAGACAAATATGACATTTTTGCCCTAGGCCTTTAACTGTAATTCCCAGTGACTCCTTTTTGACTTGTTTGACTTCTTTTCCCTCCAAATTTCACATTTAGGTTCTTTGATCTGCAAAAACTCAAATTGCATTATATTAGAATATTTCAATATAAAATGGATACTAACATACACATAATTGGGGTTATAAATCATTACTTTTGAGCACTTATCACAACCCCCAACTAGCATTTTGCTAGTCTCTTAGCAAATATGTGGTATACTAGAGAAGTGTTCAAAGCTAACAATACTAATTAAATAATAAACTAACTCACTTTCGCAGGCATCGCGGTTGCATTTACCATATGCAACAAGGCCTTAAACCTGTAAGTTGCCCTTAAAGGACGAGTTATAGCCTCGTGAGGGTTTTAAGTTGATATACCCACAAAATCAAAAGGTTACTACTTATCACACCCATGATCATAAAATATTAGGCTAAGGTTCTATTCATAAAGATAGAAAAGACTGACTAATCATCCTAACTAGAGCTTATTCATTTTTAACCATTTTGATTTCTTTCTCTTTTCCAAGCAACGTAATTTCTACCTCACTTTTGGATTAGTATTTTGACTTCAAATCTCACCATTTCATACACTCACAAGAAAATCTCTCTCAGATAAGTTTTCGATTTTACCTCCATATACAGGGAAATGAGTAAAAAGTAGAGCATCCCACATATTTAGTCAGAAAGACGAAAATTTTCAAATATATAAATTAAGTCTCATGAAAAGAATGTCAATCACATTTGAAGTGTCGGGTCCTTCACTTTAGCATCCTTTCACCTATTCTATACTTCATATCATACTTTAGTGATAACTCTGGGTATTAAAACAGGACTTAGGACAGGTTAACAAGAAAAAGGTAAAAAGGATTCAAAAATTTCTGAGAATATACTAAAGACTTTGTGCTTTTGACCTTCTTGGAAATTTTCTTCACTTGTAGACTGCAACACTTGAACTCTATCATTACTTTTGCTCAATTATTTATATTTCTTTTTTTTTTTTTTTTTTTTTTTTTTTTTTTTCTTTTTCTTTTTCTTTGAGCAAAAGGAATGATTTTCTTCATTTGACTTTGGTAAAATTTCCTTCAAAATCTTCTTCGTTCTAGCTTTCTCTTTAGTTCTTTAGAAATCCTCAGAAATATGGATAAGGCTAATAATATGGGATATACTCCTTATCTGGAGTTGGGTTTAAGATGATTGGTTTAAGAATAAAAGGTTTAATATATAAGGCTCAAAAGTGGTTAATATGATAATCCTACTAGGTGGGATAAAGGCTGATTGGTTCACTACTTGACTTATCAAGAGTATGATATTCGCTTTGAATAGACTACAAGACCTAATGGCTATCTCCCCAGTTGATGCCACCTCGTGATTGACCAAATCAAGAATAAATGAGACTACACAACGAATTTAAGCACAAAAAAATGGTTGAGTCAACTTGGACTCAGATTTACATAAAGACTCTCCAAGGAATTAAAATTGAAAGGCTCAAGTCTCACAGGTCAAGTCTCTGTACTAATCCTCTAGTTTGGTAGAAGTTTAAGTTGCTCTTTCATTTGAAATTCCTCTAGTGGTGTATTATATGAACTTACTTTAGACTAAGACTTTTATTAGTGAGATCTACTTCTAGTAATAGAAACTTAGTCTAAAAGTCTTACTAATCCTGGTCATGAGTTATAATTTCCTATTTCATTAGCCAGTTTAAACGATAAAAATATACTTTTCACCTAGAATCACCATAATTCACATATAAACTTTCCAAATATTGTAATTAAAATATTGCAAAATTTTAATTTTCACCCCCCTAACTAAATTAGGCATTGTCCTCAATGACTAAATAAAATAACTGAAAGCTTACCATAATTTAAATGATTAGAGAAGGAGGGATATTACCTTAAATGTGTGCAAAATTACATCAACTAAAATCTGTAGAATTTATATTCTTAACAAAACAAATAAGAGTGATAATTCATAAGGATCAATAATTACTACAACAACTAAATATTTGTCATGTGCTCAATCCGTAGAGTTATACGTCTCCAAAAAGGTGGAGAAAAGGTGCTAGAGTGGAATGAGTCATATGTACAAATGACACGACTGAAAAATAAAAATAAAAATTAAACAATAAATAATAATATTAATAATAATAATAATAAGTTAAATCAATAGTTTTATTGTTGCACGAAATACAAGATTTGTCTCTGCCTAAAAATAAAAGAGATAAAACCATAATAGACAATCAAGTACATGAGTGATCAAAAATAGTTATTAAGAAAATGCAGAACTATGAGCTGAGTCCAAATTTTTCTACCATAAAATCAGTTATGATAATAAGCTCAGATTCATTATCCCAATACAACTCCATTTTCCGAGGCCACTCGCCTTCTCATAATCAATTCGACAATCATAAAAACATCAAACAATATATCTTCGGGACATTTGTCACCCTTAGAATACAAAGAGGCAGTCCCAACCCGATTTTCACATTCTTGTTTAAAAATCCGTTCATGGCATTGTTATCAAACAATTCTCCATATGAGAGTTACGCCTTTGAATTTTTTCGTTCGGTCATCATGTCCAACTGTTTGCCAACTTGTCCTTGAGCTTATTATATATTGGCCAAACTTAAGAAAAGAACCAATACAGCACACCGAATCAGTGAAGGATGGTGAATCAGTCATTAAAGTTCAAAACTGGATCACAAAAGAGCGAACAAGTCCTTAAGGTTCAGGAACTTCATTCTCTCAAAATCCTCTCAAGCCTAAACAAATACCCATACTTCATCACATTATCGCCCTTTATTTCCTACAGTCTCCCGCCATACAACATTAAAAAGATAGAAACCCAAATTCAAATAGAGAATTTTGACAACCCGTAACCGAAGCTGAGCAGTGTATCTAGCAAAAATTTGAGCTGTTAATCGGAAAAGCAGGATGTCCAAAATACTGTTTGGAATTGTGGAATTCCAAAATATAGAATTAGAAACAATTGGGAACTGACCGGCGGTCAATCTTGCCAGTTAGCAAGTGCTGATAATGATAACTAGAGGTTGCAGCGCCTATTAATGGGTAGGGGTGAAGTGGTGATAATGATGAGGGAGTGGTGGATGCTATGTTATGAGGATAACTCATTGTGATAACGATGAGGGAGCTGTGAATGCAGTTGGAAGAAGGAGTGGTGGGTGCGGCTGGAAGAAGAAGAAGATCGGTCTTTTTTTTTGTTTGATTAGGCTTTTTTATAGTATTCAGGCCCATTTAATTGGATTGATACTTAGAGTAGGATTTGGTTCCGAAATACAAAAGTATTCTACCTCACTTGACCGAAACAGAGAGGAATTTCACCTCACTAGTTCACGCAGTGATACAGATGCATCGCATAACACTTCTAGGCTCAAATAAATTGAATTCTTATTCATAAAAAAAAAATCATATTCATAAACTATTGATAATATAAGAAAAAAAACAACTAAGCCCATGACAGCAGGAAATAAACTTATTACTACTACTTCTACCCTCTTTCTAATACTATACCATAACAACTAAAAACTAATCAATTCTCCATACTCTTGATGTTTAAAGCTCCTCCCCGAACCTTTTGTGTTGATGGGATAGAGAATACAGAGATGTAGAAAGTGTTGATGTAGTGAACGCAGGAGACGCTACAAAATATAGCTTTATAGGAAAACTTTTCAGAAGTGTTCCACGTCTCTACTAGTCATAATGTCATTGAAGCTGAAGCTTCTCGACACATTTGGGGCAGATTTCAACTCCTATCTTAACTCGAATTCCAAAATCTATCGCACTCTCCCTCTTTTGCTTTGCATGAATTGGGTTAGTTTTCCTGATTATATTGGAACTTCCCTAGTCCTCTATCATTGTTTGAATTGGATTTGGAGAAAGCTACTCATAGTTGGAATGGAAATATAAAAAGCTCAAGAATTCGTTGAGTTTTTTACTTTATACCTTCAACACAGGTTCAGGTACGCATTTATTTTCTCAGTTCGATTTCCTTGTCATGAGCTACTGATTAAACTATCTATTTAAACTACTTGGGTTTCCTCCCATAAGCACTACGTTTAATGTCGCCAGCCGACACAGAGGGGGGAAACTTAAGGTTACCCCCCTAACTAGCTTAGGAAATTAATTTTATAAATTTGTAGGTCTTTTATAGTCAGATTCCCTAGACTTAAACTTGTTTGTAATCAGATTTTTGCTCTTTTTATCTTCCTTCTTTTCCATGCGTGACCTATACATTTTAGTAGAGAGCGAGCCATCTTAATTAAATCTTTGATAAATCTACGATTAAAAGTAGCTTGACATAAAGATGCTCGAATGTCTTCTATTTTTGTATGAGGTTGACCAGTGTCTAACAATGTATTAATATGGTGTATAATATTATCCTTGTTATAATTCATGCCTAATTGTGAGACACATGATAAAAATGGATCTTTGTGGTGAGTGTTTCTAAAACTTTTATTAGCTATTGTGTGTACTATACATAGATCATCCATCTTTTCCATATCATCGTCAGGGTTTCTAAATAGTGTAAATATGTTTACATCTACTCTCATATTCCCGAAAGTGATAGACATGTTCCCATTCCTACAATTTATTAGAGCTTCTGCTGTTGCTAAGAATGGTCTACCCAAAATGATAGGAATTTGGTTTCTATTTGTAGGTAAAGTGTCAAGAACTATAAAATCAACGGGGTAATAAAAATCAGAGACCTTGATAATCACATCCTCTATTACCCCTTGTGGAATCTTAATAGACCTATCTGCTAATTGTAGTCTAACATTTGTTGGTTTCAAGTCCTTTAACCCTAGTTGTTTATAAACTGAGTAAGGTAACAAATTCACACTAGCACCTAAATCCAATAATGCTTGATCAGTGTAGTCCTCTCCTATTATACACGTAATTGTAGGACTACCGGGGTCCTTATGTTTTACTACGGCTTTGTTATGTAGAAAGGATGAACAACTTTGTGCAATAAAAGCGTCCTTAGGAATATTTGTTTTCTTCTTTACTAGGTCTTTTATAAATTTTGCATATGAAGGTATTTATTTAATTGCACTTAAAAAAGGAATATTGATATGTAGACTTTTAAAAATATTCATGATCTCATTATATTGTGCTTCCTTTTTGTTATCTTTTAACCTAGAGGGGAATGGTGCGGGTGGAATTTTTTCGGTTACCTGCTCTTTGGTTTTTTTAGTTTCAACTGTCTTTTCCTTATCTTTTGTTATAACAACTTCATCAGAATCAGGTATGTCAACTTTGTTATCTACTTTCTTTCCTGACCTAAGGGTAGATATTGAGTTAAGCTGCCTCGTGGGTCTTGGATGAAGGGGTGGTTTCAACTTGATAAACATTTCTACCTTTAGGGTTTTGTTCAGGTTAACTTGGTAGAGTTCCCTTGGAGTGCAATGCGCTAGACTAGCTAGTATTTGATTGAATTGTTGGCTCATCTGTTGAGTTATTTGTTGAGCCATAATATTAATTTTTGGTCAATTCTTTTGAATTCATTCTCGGTTTTGGTGGTTAAAGCTTTCATGGTTTCATCTATGGTGTTGGGTTGGGTTTGGTAATTAGCCATAGGATCAATAGCTAATTCTCTGTTCATGTTTGTTTGTTGTTGTTGTTGTTGTTGTTGTTGTGGATAATACTGTGGAGAAGGTACTACTGTGCCTCTATTATTCATGTATTGTTGCCTATTGTTCCCTTGATAACCACGAAAACCATATTGGTTTCTTTGTGGAGACATGTTCATCTCCATTGATAATTATTTCGTGGATCTTGGTTATAGTTATTACTAAAGTTATGGGCAACAAATCTTGGACAAATTAGTGTATCATGGTGCGTGGCTTAAAACAACTTTCACAAAATTGATTGGCACTCATTGCTTGTTGAGGTTGATTATTCATTAGAGGGTTTGAAGTAAATGAATCAAATTTCTTGTTTAAGTTTTCGATTCCTGTGGTTAAACTAGCAATGACACCTTCAAGTTTCTCATTGAGTTCGTTTTTAACCTCATACATACCTGGTTTACTAAAACTCATCCCCCATCTACCCGTGCCATGTCCTCATGGTCACTACTATAGGCCCAATCCTTAGAACTCTCGAGAGGAAAAGTTTTGCAAAAAGTGTAGGGTTTTCGGGGAGTAAGACTAGTAAATCTTCCTCCATTCATTGATTCAATTAACCGGACGGTTCATAGGTGAAAGACCTTTTATAAAGTAATGTACGATATTAAGTATGTCAAAACCATGATGTGGACAATGGACAAGTAAATCATTAAATCTATCCCATGTTATATGGAACTCTTCATTAGGTTTTCCTTTGAAGGTTGAAATAGCCAATTGCATGGCTTCAGTTTTACGTAAAGGGTAATATTGTTTCATAAACTTTTGTGATAGTTGCTCCCAAGTAGTTATAGAATTAGAGGGTAGGGATCTATACCAACGTAGTGTGGCATCCTCAAAAGTCAAAGGGAACAACCTTAATCTAGTCTCTTTAGGGGAGAGATGAGGTGCTTTAAAAATACTTAATATGCTCAAGAACTTACTCAGATGATTATACGGTTCTTCATTTGTTTTGCCATAGTATCTTGGCAACATATTAAGAATGGTGGGCTTAATATCATAGTTATTGTTATTGTCGGGTATCACTATGCAGTTCGGTGGTTGAACCACGATAGGTTGAAACAAGGTGCTAAGAGTTCTTTGATCAACCATGGCGGCTAATAGTACTCTCTCTGGTGTATCCTCTAAATCTACTAGTGGTGCATGTGTGTGTTTCAGATTCATACTCAGATCTTGAGTTCGATGGTGTGGTCTCCTCCAAAAACAGAATTGGAAGATTGTTACAAGAATTAGCTCTTTTGATTAAACGTTTACGAGGTGAATCACGAAACTAAGTTTTCATGCACTAGATAATAAAGCTATATAAAATAATCTAATATGCACTTAATTAACTAAATTATATTATTAAACTATATGATGCTAACTATTAATGCTAATTATGAAACAGCTAACAGGGGATTCACGG
The DNA here is from genome assembly GCF_015680905.1 of Coptis chinensis. Taxonomy (NCBI): domain Eukaryota; kingdom Viridiplantae; phylum Streptophyta; class Magnoliopsida; order Ranunculales; family Ranunculaceae; genus Coptis; species Coptis chinensis. Next base: position 52,866,073 of record NC_141456.1, on the reverse strand, counting down.
TGGAAGAGAAGCACTTACTGTTACAGCAAGCAAAACAAGCCCAAAAATTTTGAAATTTTTATAGAAGCTACCTGATACATCCAGAGAGTAGCCTGTAAAATTTCAGAGCAATCAGAGTTTGTTAAGTCCCTCTTCTGTACTGTTTAATCCTGCAGAGTCCAATGAAGAAGTTTTCTGCACACACTGTAAACAATCGATTGAATAAATAAGTAAAAGAGAACTAAAAATCACGAAATTTTTACTAGAGTCTCCTGCCGTGTCAGGGATGATCCTGTAAAAAGGTTGGATTATTTAGAGTTTTACAGATACTTCTTCTCGACTGTTCTTCCAGAGACCTTGGTCCTGAAAAGCTGTAGAAACACACTGAAAACAAGCAACTAGCTAAGTGGTCAAAACAAGTCAAACAATACTCAAATTTTTACTGCAAGCTCCTGACAAATCGAGGTTCCTCCTGTAAAAAATTTAAAAGTTTTGATAATGTACAAATAACTCTGCTCGACTGTTTTTACAGATGCTTGCGTCCTGAAAACTGAAAACGGGGTACTGCAAAGACGATGTTAGTTACCCAGGTAAGGCAAGTACTAAAAATTCGAAAAAAAATTCAATAAATTACCGATACTGTACAGATCAACTCTGTAAAATTTCAGAATTTTTTGAAATTTATAAATACGTTTTCTGTGTTGTTCTTTTATGTTAAACAAACACTAAACTTTATGAAAATACTTTCTACTATGCAAATCTAATTGAATTATGCTAAATTAATATAATTATGCTAAATATGCAATTTAAACTATATGAATTCCTAAATTAAAGTAAACTAAATTAAATATTATATCACCTAATCAATTTAGAGCGGGCAGCGGCACCATTGAAAAAGCACGCAACACGTTATTATTTATGTCGTTGTTTGTGTTACGTATCTTTTGCAAATCTTACTTAGCCTATTAAATATTGATTAGTATAGTGGTTAGGAAGGTATCAATCCTACTCTAAATAACTAAGTGATGATAATAGGAATTCCTAATCTAAGTTACTCTAATGGATGCAAGTAAAAGATGTGGCTAAGTAATAATTAATATATGGTTGATTTGATTTGAGATTTAAACTATGCATAAAATAAACTAATTTAAATATATGAATATGAATCAAGAGAGAGAATATCTTGGGAGAGATGAATCCACCAAAATCATAGAATTAGTCTAATAGATCTACCTATCATGTTTAATATAAATCACCAATAGAAACTCACCATACCTACAAACCTTATGCTCATAACCATGATGATAATATGTGGCTTTCAATGTGCTTTCTATCTTTCCATCAAATACTTCTTCAATCTCCAATGATATCTTCTATCTAACCAAATTGTGCTTTAAGTGGCATTCAATATACAACTCTAGGTGCCATGGAAAATCCACATGTGGCATTAACCATACAACTAATTGAGGTGCTATAAAGAATCCAATCATCACACTAGAACACTAAAAACTAAAAGAAAAGAATCTAGAAGAATCTAGGGTTTGTGTTATTTGGCTCTACACAATCATGAATTACTCTAAGACCTCCTAACCTCCACAGGAGCGTTAGATCAATGGACGAATAAGAAGAAACTCAATGAGGGATTTAAACTAAAATATGATAGAAGAAGAACTAAACTAAAACATACAAAAAAGGCTTCATCTCCCCTCCCAAGAGAAGGGAGATTAGCCCCTCATACTATGCTATGAACACAATATGAAAAGGAATAATCTTTATAGCTATTAATGGTGAAAAGGTCTGAACTTTCTTCTCTCTTAATTCTAGATCTAAGATGCAAACACTAAATTTCCTAGATGATGTAAACTGAGGTTTTTGTGCCTTATATATTGGCTTACATGCTCGTCTAGATAGAAATCCAAATTCTATATTTATTTGGTGTCAAACTCTCTGTAATCTTTCTAGAAGCAATCCTGGAAAAGTTAAATTCGGTTGGACCAATGTTGGACGTGTCCCACTTTTCCCTGCAGGCTATTTCCCAAGGTGCAACTTCTGACAGCTTTCAGTTTCCTAATTCTTGTGAAACTCTGACTTCTTTTCCATGTTGTTCTCATCTTCCTATGAAGTTGAAATTAAGGCTTTGAGATCAGATTGAAGACTCTTCTAACTCAATTATTATCCTCTTTTCGAGTCCCATTAGGTTTGTCACTTATGGAGACAAATATAACGTTTTTGCCCTAGGCCTTTAACTGTAATTCCCAGTGACTCCTTTTTTACTTGTTTGACCTCTTTTCCCTCCATATTTCACATTTAGGTTCTTTGACCTGCAAAAACTCAAATTGCATTATATTAGAATATTTAAATATAAAATGGAGACTAACATACACATAATTGGGGTTATAAATCATTACTTTTGAGCACTTATCAAAATACACCGGTGGCCCAAACTGATACAAAAAAGAAAGGTCATGGCCCAATTTGCTCAAAAAAAAAGTTCTTGGCCCAAATTGATAAAACCAGCAAAGTTCATGCTACAAAATGTCCATTTTTTCTAAAATAACTAAGGGAAAGTATAGATCCCTTACATACGAAGATTCTGAGCCAATAGATTATTCATTAGAGAAACTGGAGGTGCGGCGCGGGTCTGACAGGCGCGGGCGCAGAAAAGACTCGGGCGCGTGGTTGGCAGGTGCGGGCACGAAACAAACATGGGCGCGTGGCTGGCAGGCGCGGTGCGGGTTGATTTGCACCGTTTTGGCTCGTTTTTCTCCAGCAGTCTCCAGTGAACCGTCTCGTGCTATTCTCAAGGTCCGTTTGCTCAAAAGTGTATTAGAATTACACGAAAAAGAATCATCAGTAACGAAATAAAAGAAAAACTTGAAAAACTTGAAATTAAAATTTATAAGAAGAGTTCAAAGAGTGATTTCTTTCTCCATCTTCCTCCTTGTGCTTAGATCCATGACGGCGGTGCCATTTGAAGAGTTGAGAATAGTGGTGTGTTGGGTTTTGTTGTTCATCTTAAATCCTTTGTTTGGAGGAATGGTTGAAAAATCTATTTCTAAACTTTCTAGTCTTTCTTTTCTTTCTTGTTCTTGATGTTTTAATGGTGAAAACACTAATTATTTATCTTGAATGGGTTGAAGTCTTAAATAAACTATTGATTCAGTAGAAAACGATGTATGAAAATGGTTTTGATGAATATCTTGCTCACAAAGTTATACTCATTTGAACTTGTCAAATGAGTATGACTAGTGTTTTGGGGTTGAATAGAAGATTAGAAAAGTAATAAAAACTTTGTATTGATGACAAGATTGAAAACTTATATTTACGATAATAAGAACTTGATTTAACAACTAAAACTTCAAGAACATAAAAATGGAAAACAAGTAAATAACAAATTACACTATTAATTTAAAACATATTATCTACTCCTAATGACCAAAGATTAATTCTATGGTATGAAAAATAAAGCTACAAACCAATTGGTTTGGATCTTAAATACATTAGATAACTAATTCTCTACATCTCTTTGGTTTATATAGGACACCAATTAGATATTTGCCCCTTCTTGAGGATAAGATTAAGCTTTGTGGGCTTTTGACTTAAGCTCATCTAATTGAATTCTTGATTTGGCTTTAGGTCCTTAAGTCTTCAGTTTTTGGCTTTGAGTCCTTCAGAGTTGACTTAGACCGTTGACTTTTCCTTGGACTTTCCATAGCATCTTGAATCCTTATAAGAAGCGTCAATAATGTATATTTAGGTACTAGAATGCATCCTTTATGATAAATGGCATGTAACCTACAAAAGGTAGTAAAAGCCATAAGTTGTATGTTCATTGAGTATAAGAAAGGCATAATTGCAACCATGTAAAGGGAATAAAACGCACATTTGGGGACTGATCAACTATAGGTTGTGTAGTGATTACATTGAAAAAAAAATGAAATTGGTTAGTGATAAAGAAAAAATGGGGGAATTTCTCAAATGATTTCTACAAGTATACTTACAGTAGGCCAATCATATGAATTAGGCAGTGGCCTCACACCATGTTCATAAGCTCTTCTATATGCTTCCACAGTCAAGAAGTCATTACACATGTTGCATACCATCATTTCAAGTAAGACAAAAGATCAATAGAAAAAGACATGGACAAGAAAGCAATTATAGAGTTACCTGGCCAAGTTCAATCTTCTATAAGATATGATACACACAACATGGACGCAAGGAAATCATGTATGTTACCACCTCTCACATTCACAAGTGTGTTCAGGTATGTTAATTCAGGGAAGAATTAAAGAGCATTCAAAAGTTGCTACAAGGTAATCTACTTGATGCAATTTTATGCAACAGGGAGAAAGAGGCAAGAACTAGACTCTGTTTACATGGAGGAGGTAGACCACAAACAAAGGCTTGAATGTGAAAGGATGCAATATGGAGATATGTGTAATGCATATTTACATAATGCAATCAAAGAAAAGAAGAATAGGAACTATATATGGGCTCTGGAGGATCTTCATGGCAATAGACTTCAAGGGCAGCAACATATTTCTCAAGTAATAATAGATTACTACCAAAAACTACTATGAGGCATCAGTGAAGCACAGTGTGAAGACTATGTCCTAGATAAACTGGAAGTGAGAATTATGGTGGATAGGGATGCTTCAGTAAAGCTTACTGAGCAAGTAACAGAAGATGAGATACATGAGGCATTATTTTCAATGCAAGATAATAAATTAAATCCCCTGGATCAGATGGATTTTATGTTTTCTTCTTCAAGAAAACATGGCGAATTGTGGGAGAGGAGTTCATAAAGGATGTACAGTCAGTCTTCATTAACAGAATGATACCTGGGGGTGTGAACTCAACATTTCTATGTTTAATCCTAAAGAAGAACAAACTAACTAGAGTTGATGAGATCAATTGCATGCTGCAATGTAGTCTATAAATGCATATCGAAAGTCATTAGTAGCTGAATGAAGCCTCTCATACTTGCATTAACAGAGTTGAATCAATCAGCATTTGTTACTGGAAGATCCATTCAGGACAACATACTTCTTGCACATGAACTTTTTAGGGGGTACAAAAAAGAAAGCATGGTGCTCCTAGGTGCTCTATTAAGATTGATATTCAAAAAGCTTATGATTAATCAGTGGATTGGGGAGCCATGGAAACTATTTTGAAAAGGTTCAGATTTCCTAACCTTTTTGTAAAATGGATTAAGATGTGTTTCACAACACCAAGTTTTTCCATATTGGTTAATGGTTTACCACTAAGGCTATTTTAAGAGCAGAAAAGGACTAAGACAGAGAGATCCTTTATCTCCCTATATGTTTGTCTTTATGATAGAGATTTTAGGGGGTTTACTGAAATAGATAGTGACAAGGAAAGAACTTGAGTACCATTCTAGATGCAAGAGAGTTAAACTAACACACTTGAGCTTTGTAGATGATGTGATGATATTTTGTAAAGGTGAAGGTGTTTCTATATATGGTGTGAAGGAGGCTCTCTCTTCTTTTTCCACTCTCACTAGCCTCAAACTAAATGTGAGTAAAACCACTCTCCTCACTGGGAGTCTCAGCTCATCTTCTAGTACTACACTAGCAGATATACTTGGAATGGAGTTAATCACACCCCTTATCAAATATTTGGGTCTACCTCTCACTGCCTCAAGACTAGGCATCAAATTAAGACTGCTTACCTCCAGTGGAATTGGTTACAACAAGGATTTCAAACTGGAAGAAAACCTTTTTGACACTTGTAGGTAGGCTTCAATTGGTACAATATGTGCTGTCATCTTTTCATAACTATTGGGCAAAGACTTTCATTTTGCCAAAAGGAGTTCTGAAAAAAAATCTCTAAGCTCACAAATAGATTTATATGGGTTGATACAAGCATGGAAAAGAGGGTGCACTGATAAGCACCCAAAACTGTAATATTAAACCCCGAGAGACATAGCATTTTGGTCGATTATGTGTTTAATAATCATGTAATAATTATATTTTTGTACTATTGCAGGTTTCCGCAATTAAAATGAATATAATGATAAAACATGCATCGAAGTACAGGAATACTGGAATATTTGAAATTTCCCACTCAACCCCCGTGAAGCCCAACAAAGCCTGACTAAAGCCGAAGTTTCCAAAAGAACAAAACTAGTGCAGAACGGGTCCACATATAAAGAAGCAGCAAACTTCCGAAGCTCAAATCAGATAAATCTAGATGCCGGCGTTGGCTAGTGAAGCCGCCAAGGACCGGGGAATCGGGAATATTTGAAGTTTCCCACTCAACCCCCATGAAGCCCAATGAGCGACTAGAGCGAAGTTTCCAAAAGAACAAAACCAGTCAGAGCGGGTCCACATATAAAGAAGCAACAAACTTCCCGAAGCTCAAATCGAATAAATCTAGATGCCGACGTTGGCTAGTGAAGCTGCCATAGCGACTGGCGGGCTGATTTAACTTCGGGCGCAAGGAGGGAAAAAGTCGTAAAACGCCAAAATCGGGCGGCGACCAACTGGACACACTAAGTGGACCCACTCTGCGGGCCCAGAAGGCATGACGAGTCAGCATAGGCAGGTGGCAAAGGATGGTTTCAATTTAGTGCCACCTTGCAATGAGGAAGACACGTACCAATTCAATGTTTGAATTGAATTGGGCTAAAATACAAAACCAAACATAAAAGGACAAAACAAATGATAATAAAACAAAACTTTATAAAAACCGAAGTTTTGATCCTAACAAACTGAATTGGGCTAAAAAACAAACCTGATTCGATATTAAGATTTCACGTGAAGGGTCCCCAGCCTATATATATGTGAGGGGGGTCTTCATATATCTTCCTTCAGCATATTAATGCTTTAGCTACGCCTAGTTAGATTTTCTTCTTCAGTACTTACATTCTGCCATTTCCATTTCAAAGAGGCTTAAATCATCGTAAGTTATTTTTACCTTAATAATATGATCATTTCTTTTCTAGTTTAATTTACGTCCTGCATTTATTTACTTAATGTATACGACAAGTTTTATTATTCCTTCTATGACCATGAGCTAATCCCCGGGGAGGGTTATGCTGCTCGTGTGAAAGTCCGGATTGACTCGTTACTATTCTAGAATCACTACTTAGGAATTAGGCATAGAATTGACATCCGGTCCCAAAATGGTCGAGGCGTACAAAGTTGGATCAGCGATGCTCCAAGACAGTCTCGCGCAAAGACTTCTACGGTGTCGAATGACTCTCCAATTCGTCCGGTGATGTGAAATCGAGCCGAGCTGAAATAATATACCGAGATGAGGTATTATTGAAACTCCTTATGCTAGTGAAATCGACCTAGAGATGTGGGCATGCACTAGGGATCAATACTCGACGTCGTCTCCAAAACGAGACGAACTAGAGATGTAGTGATTTGGTAATAAAAACTGTTGAAAAATGATTCTTGCATGAGCATGATTAACTCTCTCCCTGTTTCTCTAATTTTGTTTACCTACATTTAATCGCCGAAGTAATTTACATTACCGTTAATTTAATTAAAACCAACTAAAAAGAAACCTAAAAATCCTACTCACTAAAAGTTGTAATTTCCAGTTGTGAACCTATCCGAGCCCTAAGGTTTGGACGATCCCATACTCGACCTATCCTACCAAACCCACGTGAGTAAGGTAACTTGACTAAAACGTACGACTATACGGACGTTGGAATTTGGACTTTGGACTTGGGTCTTTGGACTTCGGACTTTGGACTGTGGACCTCGGACTTAAGAAAATAAGTAATTGAAAACCAATAAACGTGTATAAAGAGCGTTTTATCATGCACAAAACTAGTCATAGTATTATAAGATTCAACAAGTGTGAAGGGGGTTTAAACCTAGCGGATCCAAAGATATAGAATGTTGTTGCTTACTATGGTTTAATCTACAAGATTGCAAGTAAGGAAGAATCTCTATGGACCAAATGGGTTTGGGAATACCAATTGAGAGGTAAAAACTTTTGGACACTGAAGATTCCTTTAGACTACTCATGGGTGTGGAGTTGTATTCTTAAACATAGAAGAGAGGCAGTCAAATTCACTAAGTACATTATAATAAATGGGGAACAGACAAGACTTTGGCATCACCCTTGGTGCTCACAGCACCTACTGAATGAGAATACAGAAGCAAGGCAAGCATTTCAACTACCAGATGATGCAACAGTGTCAGTAATGAGAGTGGAACTCAAGAGTGGTGAATCTACAAGATAGTGAACTCAAGACAGCAATTCTAAACATTGATATTCAAGATATGGTGCAGCAAGATTTCACTGTGTAGGCAAAAATTGCTACAGGAAAATTCTCCACAAAATCTACATATATGAGCCTCAAGAAGGTGAGAAAGAAGGTTAAATGGTATCAACTTCTATGGGGAAAACTTACAATACCTAAGCACTCCTTCATTGCTTGGCAGCTATTCAGTGGCAGTATTTCAACTCAAGACAGGCTTATGAAAAAGAACATTCTACATTACTCCAAATGCATTTTTTGTATACAGGCAAGGGAGAACTCTCACCACCTCTTTTTTGATTGCCCATATGCAACAGAAGTTTGGTCAGAGTTGAAGAGAAATATAGGATTAAATCATAGGGTGTTAGAGTCAAATCAAGAATGGTATGCAATCTGCAATCTTAAAGAGGACAAGAAGCAATTTTACTGAAGTTGAAACTATTAAAGCAATGGCATGTGTTGCGGTTTATAGCATCTAGAATGAGAGGAACAACAGAAGATTCAAAAGGAAACAACACACAACTTTACATGTTGCACAAGACATCTTGAAGAAAATGAAAATCTACCTACAACAAGTGCTCAAGAATGTTATAGATTAAACTGAGGCAAGTAGATTGGTCAACAAACTGGGGTTACAGACAGAATGGCTTCCCAAAATTGTGAGCCAATGTGTATAGCAGAAACCGAGTGCATTCATGCTTAACCCTGATGCAACTCTACAAGTAGTGTGCTGGTTATAGTGGGGTGATTATAGATAAAAATGGTGAAGTCCTTCTTACATACAATGGCATCTCTAAATACAGATCAATACTATTCCAGGAACTTATGGGAATTGTGGAAGGACTCAAGGCAGCATAAATGATAGGCATATGCCACTTGGAGATCAACTCAGACTCTAAGAAGGCAGTCAACATATTAAAGAATCTCGAACTAACTCCTTGGTTATGTCTGAATGTAATGGAGAATATCAGAAAACATTCGATGGGTTTTCAGAAGATTGAGTTCCAACACATTTTCAGGGAAACAAATAGATCAGCTGACTTTATGGCCAAGTCTTGTGGCATGAAAGATCATAGAACAAACTACAACATTGGCCCTTTTGTGGAAAGACAATCTGTAATACTTGCAGAAGATGCAAATGGAATTGTATACAATAAATTATGATATTAATATAGGTTGAGGTCAGCCTAACCTCTAAACATTTCAAAAATAAAAATAAAAATGTCCACTTGTGGTTTGAACTCAAATCAAGCAACTCACTGTCATTTGCACTACTCCATATGTAAAATTGTGTATACTTCTTCATCTTGACATAAATCATTCTCACCCTGGGTACAACATCTCTAGTTTTCCATATAACTACATTCAGTTTCCTCTTCCTCATCAAAGTCATCATTAAAATTGAAAACTCATCAACAAATACACATATAGGCTTGTCCCTCAAATTCAAAATCCATTAATTGAAACTTTCTAAGAAGCTATTGGTTATGTTCTCACAAGTTATGTGAGTAGGGAAATGGGACCTAGAAAAAGAATTTAGGTATTTCCCCATTAACTAATTATATGCTTAATCTTTTTCATTTTTCAACTTATCCAACTACTCTTGACATTCATGAAGTTTGTATGCCCTAGCAGCTCCCCAACATATTTCCTCAAGATATTTAGATCCTTTAAACTTATTCTTGAAATTCTTGTACAAGTGCCTAAAGCAAAATCTGTGCCTAGAGTATAGAAATATTTCAGCTATAACCTCTTTCAACCCCTTTTGTTGGTCAGACATAAAAGTGGGCCTTCTTTCATGTTCCTCAATATGAGGTTGTATCTGTGTGAGAAAATCATTCCAACGCTACCACTTTCACCTCTACATAAGTACACTGCAACTGGAAACAACCCATTGTTGCTATCTAGTGTTATTATATATGCTCAAACAAACACCTCCATATTTGCCTTTCAAGAAACAACCATCAAGGCCAAGTATATGCATGCATCAATTCACAAAACCATCCAATAAGCTACCCTTGAAAGCAATACAAATCCCCTTAAAAGGACCATCATCTAAGTCAATGGCACAAGTTGCAACACTGCCAATATTCTTAGCCAAAACAGCTAAGCAACAACTTGTCCATGCATATAACTAGCTTCATAATTACCATTCACCTTCTCAAGAATTTTGTGTCTCCAGCATGCCATCCAACAAAGTAGGATATAAAAACACCAAACTTCTTCCTAATTATTCTCACAGTATTTCTAGCCTTATAAGATTGATGAAGCATCTCCACTTCTTCCCCAAGTTCATCAGCAACAAAATTTGAATCACACAATGAGTTATCAAATTCTTCAGTCCCTTCACAACTTTCACCATGCTCTAAATTAAAGGTGCTCAACTTGCAAGTAAAGTCATCACCTGTCCTACCAGTAGGTATATAAGCATAGAAGAACCATGTGCACAAAGTACCCTTGCACTTTGTTTTTATTCTATCACTATCACTCTGTGAAAGACTATACTCAAACTGGTTAAGTATTGCATATTTTCTTAAGTATTTCCTACAAGTTTGTATAATTAGTCAGGCCATCCCCTCCTTGGGCTCTTCAACTTGGGTAGTGAGCAAAGGTTGTGGCCCTTCGTCATCTCCGTACATATCTTGTGTCTGTGTTTCATACTCTTCATAGTTAGGTGGGTATACATCTTCTCCATTAGATGATCCTTCACTCTTGTACTCCACTTAAATATTATCTATGGGGTCATTTTCTTCTGACAATGGTTCCTCTTGAAATTGAGGCAAAAGATCCAACTCTTCTTCAGATAAGTAGTCAACTCTCTTCCTTTTTCTCTTGTTTGGACATTATTCTTCTTGTATATTGGGTTGTAGTGTGGGAGATGGTGGTGGAGCTTGTGATGGAGGGGGAGATGGTGGCAGAGATTGTGATGGAGGGGGATGGTGGTGGTTATTGTTGTTGTTGAGATATTATATTTGGTGGCACACACTTTTTAAACCTCCTTACTTTTCAAGGTTCAAAGGTAAGAGGAGTGCACAACACCTCCTGTACTTCATTACATTCAGATGCAACAATGTACCCTTCTCCATCCCCAAACTGGTTAAACTTTGGAGGAACAATCTTAAACTCCACAAATAAGTATAAGTAACCACTCTCATTAATATTAAAAATCATTTATAAACTCCTTACAGTCACAATCATCTTCTAAATCTAGTCGAGCTCTATTCACACAGAACATTGGGTCATCACCAATCTCAACTTCATAACCATATAGGTTATGAACATTCTTCCTGATCAAACACAATAATGTGAACAAGAAGTACATGACCCCATTAACATCATTGAGTTCATATGAACTTCCACCAATGTAATCATTACCAGACCATTTTCCACCATGGTTTACCCTTATTTTCTTATCAGGCCATCCTAATTCACCTTCAAGCCCCTCACTAACCAACCAACAACAACAACAACAACAAATCATTCAAATATATCAAAAACCAACAACTATATATTATAGGCCTAAAATATGCTTACATTTTTATCCAATGTAGAAAATTATATAAATGCACAAATCATAATGGCACAACCCCTAATTTCAAACTAAAATCATTCAAAGAAAATAGGGAGAGAGAATAGATGAGCTTATAATGTTTTCTCCAAACTTATAATTGTTGGACCAATTTTCTCTTCAACTGGAGAATATTCATTCAAACCACCAGAAGTTATTTCTTCAACATTTTGTGCTAGAGAGATTTAAGTTTCAACGACTTCGAAAACTTATGGGTGTGTTTCAGTTTCGATGGCTTCAAAATCGCAATCGTCGTCACTTTCAACAACAATGTAGAGCTTATTTTTCATTGGTCTACCTCTCTGTCTTTCCGCCGTTGCTTCTTGTTTTTTTATTACAAGCCATTATCGAAGAATTATGGGACAAGAAAATTGGATTTTTGAGACCTAGGGTTTTTCTCCCACCAAAATCAGCCGAGAGAGAGAGAGAGAAATAAAACTGGTTTCGGGTTATTTTGTTTGGGCATCAACGAAGAGAGAGAAATTAGAATGAATGCATCTGGACCGTCAACTGGTGTCAGATGATCAACGGTTAATCTTAGAGCTAATGTGGACTTCTCTTGCCACGTTGGCATGGCCTGATATTGGGTTTAAGGTTAGAATGGTCTTGAAAACTATTTCTACTGTTAGCGGCCTGACGAAATGTAAGAAAAGGGGGTATCTTTCTTTTCTTTTTTCGCTGCAAACATATAATATATTGGATCAACTAGGAGTAGGTACAAGGTTCATATCTACAATACAAGCAAGTAGAGAGCCCATGTCATGGTTATGGAGAGCCCATTATGCCAATTCATAGGCTTCCACATTATCCACTCTACTGACCCATTTAAAGTTACAAGAAAGCATACTCCTAACTTTCCTCAAAATGTTATCACTGACAGGTTTTAGACACCAATCAACACAAATTTCCTCTTCAGGGGATTGTAAGGTCTTGATCACATTCTTACAGTCTCCTTTTATCAAAATATGGTCATAAGCCTTACTCTGTGCTAGCCTTATTGCCACTTCGACCGCGACTAGTTCTGCTTCTTCAGGGTCCTTTGCCTTGAATCTTCTATAGGCAGCTCCTACTGGATCTCCATTGTTGTCCCAGGAAATCACTGCAGCTCTAGCTAACCCTTCATCCCTGTTAAAAGCAACATCACAATGAATTATTATACAGTCATTATGAATGACAGGGAACTGAGAGAGAAATATTGCATGGTTAGGAGAGTTAGTGGGTTGTAACACCCTTTCCCCCTCCACTGAACTGTAAGCTTGAAGGCATCTTTGCCAAATCATGTTAGTTCCCCTTAGCAAACTTCCTCTGTCAGCTCTTTTCCCATCAAATTTAATGCCATGTCTTAGGTCCCATACTCCTTGTAAGAGAATGCATGTATAAAGGCATTTCTCAACTAGTCCTTAGTCAAGGCTCTTGCTGCCCATCAAAAATTCATCCAGCCAATTTGTTACATCATACATATAGTTATGATTAGTTCTGATGCCCAAAATTGAGATCAGCCAAGTTATTCTCATCTAATGACAATTGAAGAAAAGGTGTAGAGGATTCTCTTCTACCTCATAGAACAGAGGACAAAGACAATCTCTCCCACCTATTCTTTGACTAATCAAGTCCCATGTAGGTAAGGCACTTATGTAAAGTTTTCAAAGAAACAATTGGGTTCTGGCACTAACATATGCTTTCCAAATGTTTTTCACAGTTGTAGCATTGTAAGAGGAAGCTTGGACTTGCCACTCATCAACATGTAACATGTGGTAAGCTAATCTGACAGTGAACTTGTCATTCTTAGTTTGGCTCAAAGTAATGAGGTCATTACTAGCACCATTAGGTCTAATAGACAACATTTTAATGGTACTGCTGATAATGGTAGGGAACAAGCTATCAACCTTACTATTATTCCACCCAGATTTATCCTCTAACATGAGATCTGATACCCTCAAGGTATCTAGATCCATAGAGAAAGGAACATGATCTAGTAGAGTAATAGCCTTATATGAACTATTGGGAATGGTGAGAACACATCTGTGTTATATTAACCATGGCTTATGTCCCCTATAGGTAAGGCACCTATGTAAAGTTTTCAAAGAAACAATTGGGTTCTGGCACTAGCATATGTTTTCCAAATATTTTTCACAGTTGTAGCATTGTAAGAGGAAGCTTGGACTTGCCACTCATCAACATGTAACATGTGGTAGGCTAATCTGACAGTGAACTTGTCATTCTTAGTTTGGTTCAAAGTAATGAGGTCATTACTAGCACCATCAAGTCTAATAGACAACATTTTAATGGTACTGCTGATAATGGTAGGGAACAAGCTATCAACCTTACTATTATTTCACCTAGATTTATCCTCTAATATGAGATCTGATACCCTTAAGGTATCTAGATCCATATAGAAAGGAACATGATCTAGTAGAGTAATGGGGTTGATATAACACAGATGTGTTCTCACCATTCCCAATAGTCCATATAAGCCACTTGGACATAGCAGAAAAAGCCTTATGTACTCCTTTCCAAAAGAAAGAAGCCTAATGGGGGGTTCTTTGAAATCAAACTAGTGATGTCCATAAACAACTTTAAAGGATTTAGTTCATAAAGAATGTGAACCAAAAGTAGCTTTCCATGCAAGCTTAGCCAACATAGCTACATCCATATCCTCAGCCTTCCTAAAACCAAGGCTTCCATAAGATTTTGGTTTGCATATGTTATCCCACCCAAGGGTGTGGAAGTTTTTGCTCTCAATTGTACCATGCCACCAGAAGTCCCTACAAGCTTTGTCCATCTCATCACAAGTTAAGATAGGTAACTTGTAAGATGACACAGCATAAATAGGTGTGGCTTGTAAGATTGACTTCACAAGAGTAGTTCTCTCAGCTTAGGAAAGAAGCTTCGCTCTCCAGCCCTTGATTTTCCCATGAACTTTGTCCACCAAGTAGTCAAAGTCTTTAGTTTATTTTTTTGGATATCATGATAGGAACACCTAGGTATTTCTCATTTGTATTAAATAGTTTCATCTTCTAGAATCTTTTAAGAATCATTTTATGTCTGTGATGGACATTTTTGCTACAGAACAAGCTTGACTTGTCAAAATTAATATTTTGACCAGAGATATTACAATAATCCTGCAAGATATGTTTCAACAACTTGCCACTTTCTTTCAGACTAGCCTTGGCAAAGATGATGAGATCATCAACATACAAGAGATGAGACATAGAAGTAGAGCTCCTTTTCAACTTCATCTCATGTACCTCTCCCTCCTGTTCTGCTTTGCCAATCATTTTGGAAAGACCTTCAAAGGCAAGAATGAAAAGGTAGGGAGATAGAGGGTCTCCTTGTCTGAGCCCTCTCTAAGGAGTGATTTTTTTTAAAAGATATCCATTCAACAAAACTCTGAAGGAAACAGTGGATAGGCATTAGGAGAGCAGCCTTCTCCACTTGTTACTAAAGCCCAATCTTTCAAAAAATTATCCACCAATGATCATTCCACCCTATCATAGGCTTTTGCCATGTCCATCTTAAGAGCAATGAACCCAGATTTGGTTTTCATATGTTTCATATGATGGAAAATCTCAGCAGCAAGACCAATATTATCATCAATGCTCCTACCTTTGATAAAAGCCCCTTAAAAAGGAGGCACTGTCTTGTTTATGTGTTGTTTGAGTCTGTTGGCTAAGATTTTGGATATAATCTTGTAGCTGAAGTTGCATAAGCTAATGGGCCTGAATTTGGACATGTGATCAGGATTGGATATTTTGGGAATAAGGGCTATGAAGGTTTCATTCATACTAGGATGCAAGGAGCTAACTCTGAGAAGGTTTCCACAAAGTTTGAGATACTATGAGCTACCACATCCCAACAGTCATGATAGAAACATCCCTAGAACCCATTAGGTCTAGGGGCTTTAAAAGCACCCATCTTCTTGACCACCCTCCATATAGTATCTCTAGATGGAATGGCAGTAAGAATATCATTTTCTCTGTCAGTGATACAAGTTTCAAAGAGGTTTAAGATCTCCAAATTTTTCACAAGGTCCTTAGAAGTGAAAAGCTCTTCAAAATACTCATTTATGGATAAACCCACATCTTTCTTACCAAATTTCAAGCCACCATGGTTATCCTTAATCTTGTCAATAGAGTTCTTCCTTCTCATATATAAGGTAGACATATGAAAGAACTTGGTATTTCTACCATCTTCTTTGATGTAGTGGATACTGGACTTTTGTTTCCAAAGATCCTCTTCCTTTTCATACTAGCCCAGAAGCTCAGCTTTCAAGGCAGTTGCCTTGATCAAGTTATTAGGGGTAAGATATCTGGTAACCTTGTCCAGAGCTTTTTGCGTACTCTTTATCTTAGTAAAAACATTACCAAAAATATATTTATTCCATTTTTTCAGAGCAGCTATAGTATTTTTTTTGTTTATTTATGATATTGAAATCAGGGAGCTCATGACAGACAACATTCCAAGCATTATCAATAATAGGCTTACAAGAGGGGTCCTTGAGCCACATGTTAAAGAAACAAAAAGGTTTAACCACATGCTCATGATTAACTTTGAAATTAATGAATAAAGAAAGGTGATCAGAAGTAGTATTTACTAAGTTATTAACAGAGATGTTAGGAAACATAGTTAACCAGTCTGGAGAGGCTAAAGCTCGATCTAGTCTCTCCAAGATGTTATCATGCAACTTCATATTATTATTCCATGTGAATTTAGGAGCTTTGTATCCAAGGTCCACTAGCGCAAGATCATTAATCAAGTTATTAAACTTTAGCATGCTCTTACTAAAAAGAGATCTTCTCCAATTTTCTCATCTAAAGAAGTAATAGCATTAAAGTCTCCCAACAACAACCAGGGGCCATAAATAAAAAGGGTAATCTCACGTAATTCAGTCAAAACTCTATGTCTAAGATGAGCACAAGGTTCCCCCATACACAAAAGAAAAAAAACCAAGAAGTTTCTGAATGAAAATTAATTAATTTACCTGTAATTTGATTAGTTGTAGCTTCAATGATTTCTAGGTCTATGCCATCCTTCTAGAGTATAGCCCACGAAGACCTACCGCAGGTCCACTAGCACAAGATCATTAATCAAGTTATTAAACTTTAGCATGCTCTTACTAAAAGAGATCTTCCCCAATTTTCTCATCTAAAGAAGTAATAGCATTAAAGTCCCCCAGCAACAACCAGGGGCCATGAATAAAAAGGGCAATCTCACGTAATTCAGTCCAAACTCTATGTCTAAGATGAGCACAAGGTTCCCCA
Organism: Coptis chinensis; assembly: GCF_015680905.1. Lineage (NCBI taxonomy): Eukaryota > Viridiplantae > Streptophyta > Magnoliopsida > Ranunculales > Ranunculaceae > Coptis > Coptis chinensis. The sequence goes on along the minus strand of NC_141456.1, from coordinate 52,849,023 downwards.
TACACAAAAGAAAAAGAAAACCAAGAAGTTTCTGAATGAAAATTAATTAATTTACCTGTAATTTGATTAGTTGTAGCTTCAATGATTTCTAGGTCTACGCCATCCTTCCAGAGTATAGCCAAGCCTCCACGAAGACCCACCGCAGGGACTGAGAAACAACCATCAAACTTTATTCTCTTACTAATAGTCCTAATACTACTATCCTGTACTTTAGTTTCAGAAAGGCAAATCATATCCGCTTCATGTTGTCGGATGAGGTCCGTTAGATTCCGAATTGTCGCGATGGTTCCCAATCTGCGACAATTCCATGACATCATTGATGAAGAGGTGGTTGTATTGGGACAACCACCGCGAACCCTATCTTGTTCTTCTTATTTGATCCAGACTCTACACCCACCAACTCCATCCTATCCTTATCTTGTCCAATCATTGAAATATATTCCTTTTTTTCACTATCATTCCATGCATCTTCTTTTGCTTCTGAAATATACATAATAAAGCTCGATTGTGTACTATGTCTCTCATCCTTGTTCACACTACTGGGGGATTCCATGTCATCATCCCAGTCATATATAGCCATCTTGAAACTTCTCTGTTATCTTCCATGACTTGTACCTTCACCAGGCTGTACCTCCACTGCTTGAGTTATTGGGGCAGCTTCACATATGAAGTTATCTGATGCACAGTCTTCCCATATCTCCGGTTCGTCTTCTTCCTCCCCCTGATGCAACAAGGGACTTGGCTCCTTCCGAATTTTACCCGCTTCAAGCTCTTCACTATCCCCAAGGTCTTCGTCTGTTCCACTTTCTTCATCGCTAGTAGCAAGTTGAAAACCATAACTTTCTTGACTTTGGTTTCATTCAAAGAGCCTATCCCTCCTGTGAAGGCCAGACTTTTGAAATTCTTATCAGTCTTCCCATAATCTATCACCGTCACTTTTTCATCTTCAGTTAACTTTTCCTTTCTAACCCAACCTTCAAGTAGAGTTTTCCTGACTAGTGGTTCATTTCTGATCTTATTTTTTCTTCTTATGTTCCTTCTCTTCCACCTCTTGTTTCCTTAACTGGTACACCATCTCCTAGCGGATATGGGCATTGGAGATCTTTCACTTCATTCCTTTTAACCATGATGCTCAGGATTTCGTGATCGAGATTGAAGAAGGTTAAAAATTTCCTTTTTTCTACCGCTGGTACGAGAGCCTCAGTTGGAGCAACAAGCATAGGGAAATGATATGAGAGAAGAGAGTTTTGAATGTAGAGCTTTTGCCTCGGGACAAAGGAGTCGTTCACATCCACCAATGCCATATCTTGCAGTCTAGAAAGACTGTTTTGCCCATAGGTTGACTGATTATTAACCCAGGAGTTGAAAAGGCTTCGGAAGGAGGTATGGGTCTTATGGATCTTATGTTTTGGTGAGGGGCCCTGGTAAGTCGACCTTGTTAAATAACAGGTTAGAAGTGTTAGGTCTCAAAAGCCCATGGTCCAAATAAAGCAGTATAACTTGGGTTCCCATTACTATCTCAGCTCTTGGATCAGGTTCCTTACCAACCGGTACCAAGTCCAACATCATGTGGTCTGTACCCGTTTGACTTGTCCTAGGTTGGAGCTCTTTTGTCTGTTGTTGAGAGCCTTCACCCCACTGTCCCCACCCAACCAAGATATCTCGACAGTAAACCGAACACCCCACTATCCCCACCAGCCAAGATATCTCGTCAGTAAACCGAACATCCCACTGTCCCCACCCAGCCAAGCCATGAATCTGAATCCATATATTTACTGACGAGAAATTGTAACCTTCGAGAGGGGTGTTCGGTTTCCAGGCCCTGATGGATAATATAACTGAACTGCCCATGGACCATTATCGAGAAGAAACTGGAGATCTGTCGCATTCTCGAAGGCAATTTTCATGATCCCTTTAGCAAAAAATTGAAATCTTGTTTCATACCTCAAACCCCATTGATGTCTCAGAGCCTGCATTATATCTTCTCTGTCTATCCAATTGGGAGTAAACACCTTCCCAAAAGCTACTAGATTCCAGTTCTCATTAGAAGAGTTTACTTGCTTCCCCATAGTTATTTTAACCGTGGGAGAGGAAATAGAGAGAATTAAATCTTGTTCCATGGTAGTTAGTAAGAAGGGATCTAGTACTCCTTCCATCCACTTGTAAATCAAAGGCAAGAACCAGAAAGGAAAATCAGAACTTTAAACAGAGCATCCCGAAGAGACAAAGGTGAAAAAAAAAAGCTAAGAGGGAGAGAGTGGGAGCGGTGAGAAAATTGAGGGAGCTAGGGTTAACACACAAAACATGCAATTAACTCTACGCAGAGCTTGGTTTTTTTGTTTAATGGAGGCACGAATGGTCACGGATAGAATTAGCTGAAGAGGGGGTATCTTATTAAATGATCTTAAAAGTAGGGGGTGTATGATGATATCTGCTCAGAAGAGCATTGTGTAGCCTTAAAGCTTTATATGCCGTATATTTCACACAAACGTAGCAGCTATAGGATACCTAGATACATGCTATGATAAGCCTCGGAGCAACGGATTACCCAAACGCGAATATGCGCCATCTTGTGTGACCAAAACATGTGCACAATAACAACTGGTTCCAAGTTGTCGGCAATTAACCACTCCCAACCCAGTTGACTTTGACCATGGTTGATTACGTTTGACATGAGTTGACCAAGTTTGACTAGAAGCCAACCTTGACAAGGATTAACTAAAATGCCTTGGAGACTAGGGTTCACCGTGAGCAGCCTGAGAGCCCTGACTTGGCTTGACTAGAGGTTTGTCCCCTTTGCCCCATTTTGCTTGGTCAAATCCATGGGTTAACCAGAAGTCCAGGTTACCCCATTTCTAGTATCATGGGCCAAAAAGTCCTAGAGAACAGTCCAGGCCCTGTACGCCCCAGTTATTGGTGGTCAGGCCTGCTACCCAGGCTCAAGGTCATCCTGGAGAAACTATGTTCGAAGTTGATCAACGAAAACTCTAGTGGACATCCATTTGGGAAATCCGAAATCATAAGCTCACTTAACCAAGGAGCACCCTTGGATCCCTTGTTCGCAAGGGAAGTTTATAACTAGAATAATTTTGTTTGCAAAGGTTGAGAACGAGTCTTCTACTTTCTTGCAAAGAACACATGAAGGTAATTGTGGTCATATCAGTCCACTTAGATATTTTATGGTACATTGGTACTTATAGATGCATTTTCTAGGTGGCCACATGTTTACCTATTCAAAATATTGAACGACTTTTTGCTCAACAGAGGATGCACAAGCCCTAGCTGATGAGTGTGACTAGTTCAACCCGCTATCAAGTTTCTTGGTTTGCCTCTCTTTGCTACCAGATTTGGGACTAGAGATTGTCGCCCACTGGTTGAAAAGATTACAGAGAATTTCTAATTGCAAGAACGTTTGTTCTTAGTTCTTTTCACATTGGAATGGCACCCAAGACCAGGGCCCAAAATATCGCCGAGATATCCGATATCTCGCCGATATATCTCGGAAAATTGGTACACCGATATCGATTTTTCCGAGATATATCCACCGAATATTGAACCCCTTTTTTCCAGATATAGAATTTCCGATATGAAAGTTTATATGCGATAAGATAATCGATATATATCGGTTGACTTTTTGACCAATTGTTAATAATTTAATATTGAAATTTTTGAAATATCCTATATATCCGAGACATATCGGCGAGATATCCGAGATATCCGAGATATATCGGTGAGATATCCGATATTTTAGAAACTTTGGACTGGTCACCAAAAGAACCGAGATATCCGATATATCCGATATATCTCGGTTTTTAGGTACACCGATATATTAACCGATATCGAAATTTTGGGCCTTGCCCAAGACTATTTTGGAGTCTGTTAGCATAACCATGCAACAAACTATTGTGGTCTGGTTATTCTGGTCCTTCTCCACAAAGGATAATCCATAAGCCCAGTCATCGAGTGCTTGGATAAGGACGAGGGTGGACGAGGATATGGGACTCTGCGGCATACTATGGTCTAGTCTTCAAGTTGGTGCTCTTTGGCTATATGGGTTTGAATACATAGTATCATAAATAAACATTTTTGAACTCCTAAGGACTACTCATGGGTTTGGAGAGGCATCGTAAAGCAAAGAGAAACAGCTATGAAGCATTCAAGACATATGATTGTCACTGGGAATGGTACTTCCATTTAGACCCTTGGTGTAGTCACACAAATTCTATATAGGACACTGAAGCAAGGAGTTTACTGCAGCTACATGATGAAGGTCAGTGAGCTTATAGAAAATGGCGGATGGAAGTATGGAACAGCATCATACATTACCTCCAAGTTAGTTAAATCAAAACAAATACATTACTGACAAAATTGTATTGACATGAAATTCACTTCCAGGTCTGCTAAGCTAGTGCAGGGCTCTAATGTGATTTCTAAACGTTCACTCTGAGCATGGCAACTTCTATCTGGTAGCATGACTAATCAAGACAGGTTGGTGAATAAGGGTATCATTGAGCATTCATGTTGTAGCCTAGGTGGACAAAGTCGGAAGAATTCAACACATTTTATAATTTTGACTGTCTATACTCCAAACTATAGTACAAAATATCAGGATATGGGTATTTATCGATACTCAATTTCTAGATATGTATCGTGGATATATCCCTCTCTTTGGGGATATTTGACATTGTTTCACATACAAATATCGTAGATATATACAAAATATCAATAAATATCGTAGATATTGTGGATATTTTTTTTATATATCATGATACATTATTTATATTTATTTGAAATATAATAGTAAATATTAAATAAAATTGTTATATATACAAAATATCACTAAATATCTCTAAATATCGCAAAATATCTCCAAATATCACAAATATTATAAATATCGTCAAAATATTGCCAATATTTGCAATCATATATATCTCTAAACATGTCGTGATATTTATATATCTTTCTCTGAAATCTGGATAGATATCTCCAAATATCGCGATATATCAGGATATTTTGGGCTCCAAACTATCCAAAGTGGTATGCAAGGTGTTAAGTCAAAACCGGATATGGACAGTAAGTCAGTAACATAGCCAACTCAATTGGTGAATGACCACATATACTTAAAACATGTAAGAGCAACTCTGCTGAAAAGCACGCATAGAGTCTATGCAACTATCAATGCCGTTTCTCAGGAAAGAAACACGAAAATATTTCAAGGGTTTAGGCCACCTCAACTGGTTATGGTAAAGCTACTTAAAGATATGAAGAGCTACATTCTCAGTTTTGTTAAGTGCTGGACTGGGTAAGCACTAGGGTACTTGGTATTCAAATGGGTTACAAAGCTAACTACCTACCCTTGTGGTATTGGACTTCCGGCTTAATGGAAGGAACAAAGTAGAACTTCAGGGACATTGTTATGCATTGGTACGACATCATTGCTGAAGCAAGGCGATCTGGGGACTAGTCGATCAGCGGAGTAGTTGGGATGTACATTTCCTTTACTTCTTTGGTTACTTGTATTTCAGTCCTCGCAGTGCTTGGTAGTGCCTCTCTCTCGTCTGCCTCATCGGCTGGCATTATTTGTATCTCTGATCATTTTAATAAAAGTAAGTTATCTACCAAAAAACAAAGCTAAACTACCTAGCCTTGGTAAATGGCTATGTCCTGAGAATGGTAAGGTAAAGCTTAATACAGATGGGGGTGTCAATGAAACCAACAATGGTTTTGGTGGTGCAGCTAGTAATCATAGGATGGGGGAGGCTTGTTTGCCTATGGTGGGAACCACGTACCCTGCCAGGTCAGTTCTCTTGCAGGAGTTGAAGGCCATAGAGCAGGTTTATAAGTTATAACAATGTATCCACCTTAATCTGAAGAATGTTCATGCATATTCATACTCTACTCTTGCAGTGCAGATTGTGAATGGTATTGCTTAACCACAGAGGTGCCTACTGGGATCAAAGTTGCAGAGTTTGAGCAATGTACCTTCAGCCATTGTTACAGGGAAACAAATCATGCTGCAGACTACCATGCCCAGATGATTGTTGGGGAGGCTTCTTAAAACCTCTAGATAGTGTTGTAGACAACATCGTACTGAGGACGCTCAGGGGGTAATCTATCTAACATCTTACATTTGCCAGTCAAGATCACTGAAGAACTCGTAATCTATGAAGGCATTTTGACGTTTAACCAGTACAATCCGCTTGAAGAAGCGCAGTCCTAACTATCACTTTTCCAACGTAATGTTATGCACAGTAGCAACGCAGCTCATATTTCTGCACAAATCTTAGCAAAATACACAGACTTGTAATACTTTGGACATACACATAAACAACACTTATAAAGCTCCAAAACGCTCAAATAGCACTGCAAATGAGAGACTTTCAGTAGTTGGAACACCTCAAGAAACATTACCTCTTATCAGTCCTAAGGCTGAGTCCAATAGCGCATCCACCCTCTATCTCCATTCCACCAAAAAATAGTGTTTTGAGGATGGGTAGTCAATTTTGGTGTCCAATGGTTCGGACCATTCTACGCCACTTCAAGTGGCGCCGTTTGGGTTGGTGGGGACACAACAATTTTGGTCATAATTAGTTTCTGACTTGGTGGGGACACAAAACAATTGACTCCATTCCACACCACTTCGCCCTGTTTGGGTTTTTACAAACCACGCCATTTCAAGTGGCGTGGAATGCACTCTCTATTCCTCAATAACACTCTCTATATATGGAGAGTTATATTGAGATAGCGGGGAAAAACCACCACCACTTCCTCCGCTTTTGAGGGAATGGGGAGTCATTGCACCTAGCCTAAAGGAAAACTAATTTTCAAATCCACAATCCAACAACGAAACAGCATAAAACACATGAAAACAATGAGAATGTCCACAAATGTCATGTACAATAATATAGACTGCAAGTCACCGAGTTCATTCCAAAACCAAAAATCACAAGAAAATGCATCATATGATATTTGGACATGAGCTAAATGACCCAAGCACATTACAGTCTAATGTCAGGCATCACGAAAATTCCTTACGGATATGAGATATCCATGTTGTGCTAGACATTTTTACTTACACACTTTATTTTGTTCATTAGACACACAAGGGATATAACTGTGCGAAGCAAAGAGGAGTTAAGGGAAATAGCTCCTCCAAAGAGCAGTCAAAGGCTTGTCTTGCTCATCGCCTAGGCTCTGGGCTCATTCACCCTTAGCGCCTAGAGTTGGGAAGGCCCATCACCAAGCCCCTACGCTCTCCTTCAGCACCTAGTGAGGATCTTGCGCCTTTAGCAAGATACAGTATAAGAGGGGAAAACAACAAACAAACTGAAGATGGCAACGTTTTGATTGCTAGAGTTGTACACGAGGTTTTCCATATTGTAAACCGACTATTTTCCTATATAAAAATTGTGAGAGTAGGCCAAAACTAATTAAGCCGTACTCTCTTTTCTCCCAAAACTTCTTTTTCGTTAGCTATAGTAAAATTTTTACTTTAATGACATGGTTTTCAGGCAAGGAGTTATTTAGGACATAAACTACAACTTTGAGCTTCCCAACTTCCAAATAAGTGAAATAACTGACAAATACCTACAACCCGTTCGACCTAAGGTTGTTTTGACCAATTTCAATATCAGCAAGTGAAGTTCATAGGCGGCTTCAACGAAGTTGACTATTAACTCCATTCTCACACCCAATGCAACCAATACAAAGTTCATGCACCTCTTTTGAAAACACATTTCAGACTTAAATTTGTCTCTCTTTCTATTCCTTGGTAACCAGTGATACTGGAAAGCTTTCTCTCATATTTGTCACAGTCCAGCAGGAGCTTCGAACTACCAGCTCTATGGTTCTCACAGGAACACTTTTCTAACTATTCCACCTTTCATCTATAAATAAATTGTGAAGAATACAAAGGTATGGACCTTGATTTGTAAAAGCTTATTCGTGGTGATTTGAAGCAGTCAAGTGGGACTTAATGTGGACGAAACTTCACAATACATCAATGTAACATCCAAGTTCCTTGGACACAAACAGATGATATACACATTTATCATCCAGAGGACACGATGTTGACTGCCACGCTTTGTTTTAAAGTTGGCCAAATTTCCCCAAGCTCCAGCACCACGTAAGGCACTCTGTTCTAAAGTTTAATAACGGCTCGTAAAATGACTGTAATGGCCTTAAATTACCTTAAGCCTTAAATTTATACACTTCCCTTATTGCTAGAGCTCCTCTAAAAGGATTTCATATTGTAATTGGCATCTTTTGCCCAATTCAGTTAGATAATGTTATATTTCCTACTAAAGATCTTGACTAAAAAGAAAGAAATTGTAGACTACACTAGATGCTATAATCATTAATCAGTACTATACGCTTGAAGAAACTCAGCTCATACATTCCTTCACAATTCCTAGCACTAGGTAGATCAAGACTTTTTTATTTATACCACAGAATAAGACTTATTAAGACCATACACGTAGACATCATATAAAAATATCCCCAAAAACGTTCTGAACAAGTGTAACACCTCAAAAAAATCACAATTATGGAAGACACAATGAACCCACATTCTTTTGGCGAACTGATTAGACACATTGTGGAAGAAAGAATGTGGATTGACTCAGAAGTAACAACAATAACAAAACATTGTACATTTGGTGCAAGAAGCAGGGAGTAAAACTTGTCTGAAAAGGAATGATTATTCGCTACAGAAAATATAAACCTAGGCTACGGAATTCCACAGTGAACATTGAGGATACCATGTATGATAATTAGGTGCAAACAAAGGATATAATTCTGGCAAAGCAAACAAACAAGTCAAGGATAGCAGTTTTCCAAATTGAATTGCATTAAATATGTCGCTTTACATCTATCCAAAGCAATATTAGAGAAAATCACAATTAACTTTAGGTCTATCAAATGCAAACAAGATATTAAGAAATTTCACAGGATAAACAGCAAATGAACTGAAGATGGCAATATTAAGCTCAATAACATGATTTGCAAGCAAGAGGCACAGGCCATCAAATACATCATTGAACTTTCTAAAATTTCAAAGTATTTGAAAAATACCTATCAACCAGCCAGATGATGAATATACAAGATCAAAATGAGAAACCAAGCATCGTCTTCCCGGGCCAAATTCCCAAACTACTTATTCAGCCATAGCCAATTGCAATCTAAAGATGAGCTATGTTTTTTTTTTTATCAATCTCAGTATCAGCGAGTGAAGTGCATTTGTACCTTCAACGAGCTTGACCACATAAACTCCATTCTTGCATCTCACATTTCTAAGATACTAGTTGAACCGTGATCTCTTTCTCATCCCTGCTAACCGGCAGCACCACTTCCAGCTTTTTCTCATCTTTGTCACAGTCAACTAGTAGCTCAGAACCACCACCAGCAGCCCCTACAGTCATCTGCTCCTCTTCTTTCTGCTTTTGAAAAAGCTCACAAAAGAAATCCGTCAAAACAGTTTCATAAGACGGCATCTTAGCATACCCAGGGAAGTAATTAATATCAATAACCAAATAATGATTCCCAACTCTAACATCCCTAATAACATCAAAATTAAACAGATTCAACCTCATAGCCCTCCTCAACTCCCTAGCAATCCCATTAATAAAACTCAACGGCGGCATCTCAGCTTCATCCACATTCCTAGCCTCATAATCCTCAATCCTCTCCTGACTAGTCAAATTGGATATCTGACTAAACGACAACGACCCTTCTAAACTCCCTAACTTCTCCTCGGAAACATCCGGTAACGACTTCCTCTTAACACATTTCACATAATCCCCAACAACATATACCTTAAAAATAACACCCCCATGATTAACAAACTCTTGTAAAACAATAGGTGGCTTAAGTTTATTAAACCCATCCCTATTAAAAACCAAAGACATCTTATGTGACTTAGCACTACCATCAGCCACTAACGGTTTCGCAATTACTGGAAACACCAATTCTTGCATTACAAGAGCCGGATCCAACAATTCATGGACCACAATCTGTTTTGGTATACCAAATGTTTCGTTTTCTTGATCCACGTTTAATTCAGACACGACTTGTAACATGGAAATACGGTTGTGTAAACGGTCGATAGCGTCAGGTTGGTCGATGATTAAAACGTTTGGGTTTTGAATTGAATACTTTTCTAATTGTTTTCTCCAATCATTATTGGTTGGGAGTTTGTGGAGGATACAATTAAATGGACCTTGATCTGATATGGGTTTGTCTATGTCGATTTTAATGAAATCTAGTCCTTTTTTTTGTGCTAGGTTTAGGAGTGAATCTTGTACAAAAGATTGTTGTTTCTTCGGTGCTAATGCGTAACCTATGCTAAATCGTGACATGTTTATGTGACCCAACACATTCAAGCTAATAAGCAGAGCTATGACACAAAATTTCAAAATCTCATCACAAGAGAAACAATCAAATTTTTTTTTTTTTTACTAGGGCTTTTCTTTTTCTAATAAAGGGGTAAAAAAGAAGTAATGAATTTGGGGTAGCTCGTTTTTATAGAAGAGATTGGATTCAGTAGGGTTAAAAGAAACGGAACCCGGGTGGCCTCCTGCCACGTGCGGAAAATGGACAGATGGCGGTCAATTAAGGCCACGTGGAAGTTAGTTTGACTTTTGGTACTGTACACTTGCACAGACGCAGAGTCTTCTTGGGAATGTGATTCCTGATTATCGGGAAAAAGAATGTAATTCATGAATAAGGAATTAAGGATGCTGCTTTTTACGTAGTCGCAACCGAGTTAAAGTTGCATTATTACGCGCAAACAGAAAACAGAGAATGTAGCTGGGGCATGTGCGAATAATGTTGTTGATTGCTATTTGCTGCAAGTGGATTAATGTAGGGTCCTTTTTTTTGTTTTTCTTTCTTGGGCCAAGTACTTTAACGCAAATGATTGAGGTTTTCCATCCTTTTCAGCTATTGTTGTACTTGAGAGAGAGAGACTGTTATTCTAATTCGGATGCTGGAATCTGGATGATGCTTTTCACCTTTGGGTTTGAGACCTATTAGTCTATTAGAATTGGAGTATCAGGAAATCTATGCTTGTCTTCTCAAATAAAATTATTTGTGATACTGTTAACATAAAGTTTGACGGGGCTTTTGTTAGGATGGAGGGAAAGGGTGCTGCTGCTGCTGATGGTTTCATAATGGAGGAGATAGTGGTGGGGACTGGAGTCAGGAGATTCCAACGAATATTCTTGATAACATCCTAGCTCCGGTCAACCCAAGTTGACTTTTTTTTTTGTGTACTTAAGAGAGATCCTAATTTCCCCAGGGGAAAATCCTAATTGGCTCATCTAGTGGGGTAATACTAGTTAACCCTAAAAAAAAATAATAACAAAATAAATAATTAGACGTAAAGACGTATGAGCCTCAACATTGTATCTTTTCCATATTCATACAGAGTATGTCAGTATGTGATCTACTAACTAGATATTCATATTAACAAGGAAGGGTCAACATAACATACGTTCTTTAACCCTGACATACTTCTTAACACCAAAGAGTTTCTCCTTTTCTATAGATGGTAATGCACATAACACGAGGATAAGAAAACCTGCTGACATAGAACACAACCTTGATGATCAGCCCCAAGCCTCGTCCAGCTGCACAATGCTTATTGATGCTGGAAAGCTGTATAGACCATCTCCCCAACTGGTTGACAATAAGCTCCAGGTGAACCAAGGGAATCTTCAATCATCTTTTCTCTTGCTCATCAATGTAGGGGTAACTGAGACTACCCCAATAAGGAAAAGAGTGGCTATTGCCTGGAAATCATAAAGGTCGCCTATTGATCGCAGATCTCCAAGGGCTATACCAGCCTGCAAAAGATAGAAAAGATGTCTAGGAATCTCATTATTCTATTGGAAAAATCCCAAGAACGCCTTGCTTTTCAAAAGCATTTCCATAATCAGCCTATATACAGTGTAAATTGGCAATTAAGCTTAAATATTATATAAGTATTTGCATCTAAAGAAGCTTTTATAATCTTGTTCTGTAGACAGACAGTATAAAGTCACAGAAGTTTTTGTAACAAATATAAGACAGAAAGTACAGAGTTGTAAGTGCAAACTCAATTATTAATCAATAATAGGTTGAACGTTTTTGCAAATATTTTTGTAAAGATAGGCTTTTCATAAATTCCCCTTGTTTTGCTAATCCTTCTTTTCAATAAAGATTATCATGATGCCCACTAGCATAATTTTTGACAACACCTTCTCACTTAAAATACACAATAAGAAAAAACTCGCAGTTGTAGGTAAAGGTATTAGCAAACTTCTTGTGCATCAACCATATTCTCATTCAATTAGTTGTTTATCAAGCCAGTGAAAATACTCAGGAGTTAAAGATGGTAAAATTATACCCTAACTGTGAGATAGGCAGCTGGAATGAGCCCTATGAAGGTAGCCAGGAAGAATATATGGTAAGGCACATCAACTATTGGTGAAGCCAAATTAATGAATGTGTTGGGCAACGTTGGTGTTACTCTTAGGAAAAGCATGTAGTTTAGCAGCCCCTTTCTTCTTTTTGCCACCTGAGAAAGTAAGAATAACAAGCAGAAGACTGTGTCAGAAATTTCATATCTTTTTTTCTTTTTCATTATTATTCTGTTTCTTTTTCATATGTATCTCAGCACAAAACCACATTAACCATTAACGCAAAATAATCACCTGCGTTTGAAAGAAACTCATTTTGTCTGGCCAGAGAGCAAAAACCAAAGGTCTCCCTATCAGTTTTGATAGGAAATAGCATGAAGAAGCACCAGCAGTAGCAGTAAAAACCACCAGTGCAACGCCTTTGAAGACACCAAAAAGAGCTCCCGCAAGCAATGACATGAAAACAGTTCCAGGAATCATGAATGTCTGCATGAAAATGTAGACTAAGCAGTAGCCAACCAAGACTTGTATGGTGTAGTCACTTGTATAATCCTCAAGGTGATCTCTGCAAAAATAAAAAATAAAATATAACAATTGTTTAGACATCATCATAAAGTTTGCAAAGTAACTAAACAGAAATGCCAGGGAACATTACGTCAAATAAAACTGAAAAAGCAAATCTTATGTCATTATGTGTAATATGAATTCCATATTATCAAACTCAGATCACTATTATTGGTTAGTCTCGACTATGCTCTATGTACAAGCACAAATACTTATTACAAAGCAACTTGGTTATTGTATATCTCCTACAAGGGGAAGTGGAAAAGGATGGTGGAAACGCCTACCTACAGGAGAACTGCTTTTGGGTTTTCGAAACACCTTCTACCCCATCTGGATAGGAGACACACTTCATTCTAGTCATCAAGTTAGCTAACGAATAATATCCGAATTCCGGACATTCTCCAATCGTATAGTGACAGATTTAGGACTAGACATGAGTTGTACCTCCTGTAATCTTGTAGGAAGGAGATTCTAAAGTGCATAAGCTTGCTATTCAAGAGGTCCCAAGACCTCACAAGTTTTCGAATGACGTCAAACAAAAGAGTTGGGCATTTCTATTCGCCTTGTCTGTTGGTGGCAAGTCCAAAATTTGGACACTTATACAACTAATCAAAGCAAATACGGACAAATTTCAGGTAACCACAATCTATTTTTCTAGCACCAGGCATAATGCAACATCCACATATCAAACATATGAGAAGCGCACATGCTGCTGTTCTACTGCCAACTGTGCACAATTGGATGATATTTGAGCAAACTCTTCCATGTACCTGACATAATCAACCTTTTCCTTGTTTCTGCATGCCCAGTGCCATCTTCAGCAAGTCCTTTGTTATGTTCCTGACCCCATAAGAAAGGACTACTCCCATCTGTTCTAAATTTTTATAAATTTTGCTCCAAATGACAAACGCACTTTAAGTGGCGGTTCCTTCCAAGCAACTCAGAGACAACTCTAAGCCTCTATGCATGCTGACATTGTGGTCCAGCACAAAGAAAATCTCCATCTAACAATGGCTATAAAGCATCTTTAAAACTCAAGGCAGAAGGCCTCCTGTGAGGCTTGAGGCAGGCCTCAGAGGGTACGAGGCGTCAGACTCAATTGTAAAATTAAATTGCAATAGCAAAAACTTAAATCAATAAAATTAAGAAACGACGTCAAATATGAACTATATTACTTAAAGAGGCACACTAATTATAAAGGCTACAAAAGCTAACATTCTGAGTTACACTGTCGAGCAGCATATAACAAAGCTTGGAAAATGTCAGAGATAAACCCTAAAGGAACAGCAAAGAAAATTGAGGGCATAACATGATGTAATAGCCGTCCTTAGTAGGATGTGTCTATATATATTTTCTTTTGTTTTAAATAGCCATGTTAGTCCGTTAAATTTAAGACCAAATGGAGTGGTTTAGGGTTTCTATTTCTTAGGGTTCAAGGAGGTACGATTATCACATACTTTGTTAGTAGCCTCAATTGTTTGTTAGTTGTTTTTTGAGAAAAATTATTATTTGGATAATTTAGCTTTTGGCCCCACTTTTAATGGGAAAATTAGCATTTGGCCCTCCTCTAATTTGAAATTAGCATTTGGCCCCACTTATGTCAGTTGACTTGGTCAAGGGAGATGTTGACTGTGAGTTGACTCCTCATGCATTTGTAATGGCAGATATACCCTAACGTGCATATGTAAACTACTAAGTAAATAGATATTTTCAAATATGATATAAATTGTCACAGTTAAACTACTATGTAAATATAAATAACTTGTTCTATTTCAAAACATTTCCATGAAAATATACATTTTCGTATGTAGATATAAACTGGGTTATTTAGTTTTTGGTCCCACTTTTAATGGGGAAATTAGTGTTTGGCCCTCCTATGAAGGGTAAACATGCCATTTAGGTAAACAAAAATAGTGGCGTTAAAGTTTACCGAGTCAACTAACAGAAGTGGGGCCAAATGCTAATTTCCCAATTAAAATTAAAAGCTAAATAACCCAAAAAAACCCTTATTATTTTAGAGGTTTTTCGTATTTTAAAAGGATGTTGAGTTATTTTTAAATAAATGTTTGATAGTTTGTGAGTTTATTGAATATTGAATACCGATTGAAGCTTCCACCAATCAATTACAAAATAATGCCTTATATACTTGAGAAGTAACATCTCCACATCAAAATGCTAGGCAATAATAACATTAACTTGTAGGAAAAGCATATTAGCAAGCAATAAAAGTTCCCAATTCTAACTTAAGAAAAATAGTTGATAACAATAAGATAAGCAAGATACATAGCACAAACCTAGTACAAACTTAGGTGAAAGGAAAATAACGTAAAATGGGGACTATTAACAAATTTGAATGAATTAGTTTGTGTAAAAAAAACCACAAAAGAAGGTTTCACTGAGGTTTACGCCTCTTAATCTTTAACGAAATGAAAAAGAAGCTCAAGCTTTAATAAGCCCATACGTGTTGGTATCAAGGCATGCGCTCATTAGTGTGAGGTAAGCCTCAACAACTGGCATCGAGGCTATAGCCCAGGAAGCTTTAAGGCCAGCATCGAGGCATAAGCCTCGGTTTTTTTTTTAAATTCTGCCCTCTAATAGTTTCCTATGCAAGTTGTGATAGGACGGAAACTGGTACCAGTTCACAAAAGTCTCCTCATGCACAACAACGAGTAGATGGTCTTATAACCAATTTGACTTGTATTTACTATAGCAAAGTGCTTGATGGATCTGACATTGTTTCTAACCTATATGCACACTACTTAAGTTTTGTAAAAGGGAAACCACAGATATTTGTGACTTTGTTTTTTCTTTTCTGATCAGCAACCACAGATATTTGTGACTTTGTTTTTTCTTTTCTGATCGACAACCACAGAAATTTGTGATTGGCCATGTCTAGCCGCAAGCACATAACTTCCAAAAGAGATATGTAATGACTTGTACTGCTGAATGAGGCAAAAGCTGTAAAGGCATGCTTGGGGTAGGGATCATATTGTTAGGGCTATCCGCTATAGTGAACATAGCCAATTTAGTTAATCACATATTATCGGCATTGTTTGCTGAATGATCATTTCATTTTTTTGTCTTTCTTTATTCAAACACAATTAGTGGTGTTCACTATTGTAGTTGATTGAGATGAATAAGGTCAGGTTATAAAAATTTTATAGATCAAACATGTGAAGAATCACATGGGGAGATTTGGTCATGACTATTTTACCTAAAACAAATTACAATTTGGGGGCAGAAGTGCCGAACTTGACACTTCACTTGCAAGCAACTAATCGACTTCGTGGACCCCAAGGGTTAAGATGGCTTGTATGCTTAGATAGTTTGTAATATGTGCTAAATCCTGGACATATATATTATTGTAATATCTAGTTGGGGATTCTTGAAGAGATTTCAATATATAAAATGTTAGATCAAGTGTGAACTCCAAGGGTTAAGATGGCTTGTATGCCTTCAGTAAGGCAAGGGGGAACCTATATGGTTCATAACTTCATATGTGAGGGAGACGTTGGTTATCGCTGAGAGACACCATTAATCATTTGAAAATGAAGAAATGCTTTGCTGATCTATGCTAGTTCAACCATAAACACGTGTCTGTCTCCTGTAAGGCACCTCTCAAGTAAAGTATGAATAGACAAACATCTCTTGTTGATTATGGTTGTGTCTAACGGTTTATAACTGTTGGTTTGGTTGCATTTGAAAAAAGATGTTTAAACACTTGAGGAACAATGTTTCACTCATAACCACTGTGAAACATCAAAGTGCCTTTCCAAGCATTTGCTAACAGGACAACTTTGACCATATGCATGCATTGACTCTCAACGCCACAAAGACGACATCAATCTCAGAAAAAATATTGAGTTGTTTCTTGTTATCTTGTTCCCCTTCTTCTGCTCTCGTATATTTCTTTCTAGAGCGATTTATGGAGATCTTTAGTATTGCCAACTGCAAATCTCTAGGCTTTGTTGTGTCTTGGAGGTAATTTTCCTAGAAACCTTATAGCAAACTCTTTTCAGTGGAGGCAATTAACACCTTAAGGAAAACGTATCCACGTGCCTCCAAGGCATATTTCTGATTAGCCTGATTCTTCCATAACACTGTCATCTGTGATAAGACATTTATGTTCACTGATGATATCTTAATTACTTGAGATGTTGGTTCTAGGTCTATATAGTAATGTAGTTACGTGAATGACACGGAAACAGATCTTAGTCCGTGAGCGGAACGAACTCAAGTGTTTAGGCGAGGGGGTAAAAGAGAAAGTGACTGTCCAAACCCCTCATTCATTCTCTTCTTCTTTTCTCATTTTCTCACATATTACCATCTCCCTCTTCTTTGCTCATGTCGTCTAACAGATCGATCTCTTCAATCATGTTTGGATCTTCGATTGTTCAACACGATTAAGTACTAATACATCATTTGTTTTAATTTAATGGTCAAATCTGTTTTTGTAGTTTTGAATCGTGTACTCCTCTTCCTCTTCTTCTTTTCCGAATGATACCAAACACCACTACTCCGCTCACGCTCCACTGCTGGTGCAGTTTTTTTTTTAAGGTAAGCTAGGGTTAGGCAGACCCTCACCTGTATTGATTTAAGTTCTTCTTACATAGATATGACCTCCTATATCCTCATTTACAAAATTCTGTAAAACATGATCTAAAGGAGGTATAAAATGTACTAAAGAACTACTAACATCATGTTCGAGACTAGCAAGATAATCTGCTACTCTATTCACTTCTCGGAAACCATGTGAGAAAGAAATGAAATTGAACTCTGTCTTCTTTGAGTCAATTGCAGCTAGCACTTCCAAACAATACCAAGGTGGTTTCTCAATCTTATTGATTGCATTGATGGCTCTCTTGGAATCAGATTCCACTTCAACTAGTTTGTATCCTTCATCGAAGCATAGTCAAAGACAGATATGTATGGCTTTAAGCTCTTGAAAAATCACTGATTGTAGACCCCCCACATCCATTATATATACATTAAAAGTTCACCCCTAAGGACAGTAACTATTCCCTACACTTGAGAGCCTTCACTCCTTTATATGTTTATACCGATATTATACAATGGAAATACTGTAAAGTAATCCACATTTTAACATTTAATAATGTCTACATTATAGAGATATAAAGCTACATTCTAATTTACACAATTACACAAAACTTATCTTGAAATTAATCTAATAAAAAAAAAAAAAAAAGGTTACCTGAGAATTTGAAGATCTTCAAGAGTCCTGGGCAACTTAAGAAAGCTATAATCAGAAGCTGGCATAGTAAGATAAACACAGGCCAGCCCCAAAACAAAACTAACAACAACACATAAAGCCACAGTCACTTCCCAAAAACTCAACGGAAACTTATTATTATTATTATTAGTGGGACCCACATAGGTTCTACTACTATCAACATCGATTTCCGCCCTCTTCCCCATTCTTGTGTTTTTTTCAAAGTCTCAAAAAAATATCAGAGAGAGGAGAGGGATAGAAATCGGATTGGAAAGTTGGCAATTATTGAAGAGAATGATTAGTAATGGGTTTTCTATTTGTGTAGAGTCTGGGGTCTATGGTTGCTGCATGTGAAAGTCAGGATATTCGCTAGCGTTGCAGAATCTATTATTGAAGGAGCAGCACGTTTTTGTACATCGGGAACTGAAGACAAAACTGTTGGTAGACCGTATACGCGAACTCAACGGGTGGACACGTTTGTTTTCGTACGTTTGGAGTTATGGCGAAATTAAAATTGAATTGGAGTTTGTTTTGAGTTACCCCCAACCCCCACACTCACACATAATAATTTAATTCGTAAGGCAGCGCCCCCTCCGATTCTGACTCCCCGTCAGTGAAACTGTCATTTGACTTCGTTTGACCGTGGTCAATACTTCTGGTAAAAAGTGAAAACGCATGAAGAAAATGACGCCTGACCGTTGATCAAAAAGGGCATTATTAGCTGTGATTATGACCGTTATAGAGATTCTTCTTCAATCACATAAATAAATCAGACCTTCTACTTCCATACTACAAAAGTACAAATTACAACTCCCCCACCTTATTCTTCAGTCACATAAATAAATTCAAGAAATGGGCCTCAGCCCCCTAGTTTAGATCCCGCGGGATTTGAGTTCCAGACTTCTGGTATCATCACCCAAAAGTTTTACCGATTTTGCTAGTCGGCACCTGCATAAAACCTCCCTATTTCTTATGCTTCATGACATAAGCTCCCTATTTTGCTCCCTATTTTTGAGATTATACAAAAATCACGATCACTTTCTTATATGTTAATCTCTTTCTATTCCTCTTTTACCTTTTGGAGAAAAAAAAACTCGTTTTCATTCCTTAGTTTCTCTCTTTTAATTAATTTCTATCTCATTCAATCATTTAAACGAAAAAGAACACTAATTTAACTTTGATAATACACAATTCAATATTGAAATTAGAAGAACAAGTTTCGGCGACGAAGAAATTAGGTTTGATGAAAAAGAAACATTTTTCAACAATGAAGAAATCAAGTTTAACAATGAAGAAACATGGTTTCATGATGAATAAACAAGATTCTACCATGAAAAATCACTCTCTTTCTCATTTGGATCGATTGTTGTGAATCTTTGTTTTTGTTTTATTGATTTTTATTTCTTCTTCCTAATTTGAATAAATTGGGTTCCCGTGACTATGCAAATTTGTTTTCACATAGAAATTTAAGTATGCAAATTTATTTTTACATATTGAATTTTTTTCAGCAGATCCCGTGACTATGTAAATATAGTTTTACATAATCGTTTTAGTATACAAATTTATTTTTACATAATGATCTTTATGTGCGAGTGTGAGTCTGTGACTATGTAAATTTGTTTTTACATGGATATTTCAGTATGTAAATTTATGTTTATATAGTGATTTCTCTGCATATCTCATGATTATGTAAATTTGTTTTTATATAATCGTTTTAGTATACAAATTTATTTTTACATAATGATTTTTATGTGTGGGTGTGAGTCAGTGACTATGCAAATTTGTTTTTACATGGAAATTTCAGTATGCAAATTTATGTTTACATAGTGATTTCTCTGCATATCTCATATGACTATGTAAATTTGTTTTTACGTGGAAATTTCAGTATGCAAATTTATTTGTACATAGTAGTTTTTCTCTACAAATTTATTTTTACATACTGATTTTCTATAAAAATTTAATTTTTACATATTGATTTTAACATTCAATCTTTAGTATTTGGATTTCTCTTTTCGAGCAGGAAATCAACAATGTCAATATTTAATCTAATATATTATGAGAACATATTTAGAAATTGAATTTTCATTATTTTCACCCTGTTTTCAATCTTCGAAATTGTCGTTCGAATATGAATCTACAACCTTCTTTAATTCTTCAATTCCACCCTAAAATCGATATTAAATTCTTAGAATTTGGGATTGTGGGGAAGACAATACCATTTGAGATGGTGCTGAGTTTTTTGGGAAGTTTTCTCTCGTTTATTTCTCTTTCTGCGAAGTCCATAAAGAGAGATCGAGAAAGCTGGCCCAGGTTGTTTTAATTACATGGGTATTTTGGTAAGTTTCGGATGTAATTTTATTTTTGAAAAAATCCGGGGGTTTTTTTGGTTTAGTCTGTAGGAAGGGGTTTTTTATGTAGCCAGTTGAAGATAGAGAGAGATTAAACGCAAAACCTGTAAATAAATTAGACATTATATTTTCATGGTAACTCCAAATTACAACTCTCACCTTCTTCTTCAATCATATAAATAATTTAGACATTCTATTTCCATGGCAACTCCAAATTACAACTCCCACCTTTTCCTTCAAATAATAGGAATTCCCCATTTTAAGCATTAAGAACACATTCTACCACCATTATTGGCTAGTTCTAGTGAAAGTGAACGATGAAACCCAAGTACAAATCATGACATTTTCAGGCAAAATGAATGTAATATCATGTATTTAAACCATGTTATGCTTTCAAATTTAAGATTTTGTGTAATTTTGGGTAAAAATGGGGTAATTCATTAAGTTTGAAGGTTTTGCATTGGCGGGGGGAAGGCTTTACTTTAATTATTAAAATTGGGGATATCACAATTGTTTGTTGACTTTGTATTTTACTGCTCAGGTTGAACGTCAGATGTGTGATCAACTTGGACACTCGACTATTAAGTGTGAATTATTGTATACTCTTTTTTGCAAGCAACCTACTTGTCACGAGTTTCGAATGTTGGGCATCTCACAGACAACAACTAATCCACTGAGAAAGTATCTAAAGTGCCAGCTAGCAACAATTATTTCCAAGTTATTTACAATGGCTAGATGAAGCTATTTATGGAAAGCTATCTGGGATTGGACCAAACTCATCTACCATTGCATGTTTTGAATGTGGTGAAACTGGTAATTCGAAGAGATAATGCCCTTAGGTAGACTGCAAATGCAAGACAAATGACTCTAGAGGGAGGAAGACACTTAAGACAACAAATAGTGGGTTGAATCTAGGGAAGAAGTACTTGAAGTGTTATGCATGTGGGAGCTTTGAATGGCTTAATGATGCATTAAGAAAGGAAACAAAGACAACCACTTTGATTGTGGAACCAACTATTACTTTGAAAATGACTTTGTAAGAATTTTCAAAGCTTAATATATAAGAATTTCGCAACAATTCATGAATTTGAGTTTCTAACATGTATGCCAAATATTTGAGATTTACATATCATTCCATACGTAAAAGCAAAACATAGTTCACATGTTCAAAACGCACACAAAAAAAGAGACTAGAAGTATACTAACGAACTTGTTCTAAAGTACGTCATTGTTTACTAACGAACTAACCTACTAAAATAAGCATAGTACATGTTCAAATGGTCCCACCCTCCTCTGTTGCTTTTTTGTTGGTGACTTGAAATAGAGTCTGGCTTGAAATGGAGTCTTTCTTCTGAACTCCTCTTTGGTGCAGATGCACATTTGTAAGGGGAATTTTCCGTCATTGGATAAATGACACATGTATGGGAAATGACTCAGGCCTATGGATGTCCAGAATGAGACGAAGACCATCAGATCAGTTATGTGAATAAGTGATCTCGTGTTAAGCATGAGTGTTTAGTAAACATGTGTCAGGCATGTGACTGATCGCTTCTAAGCATAGCAATTCTCCAAGTCATCAGGAATAGACAGGGACAGTTCCTAAACGGAAGGAAACTGAAGAGGGCGATTTTTTTATGATAAGGAAGGAATCATGAAGGCATATCTTTAGGGGTTACTTTTTAGATATAATCTTCCCATGTATGATGGGACATTATGATCAACAAAGAAACCTACCTCTCATAAAATATGGTCTAGATTCAAACTTCCATATGGAGAGAATTCCTAATAGAAAGCCAGAGTCCAAAGATGGAAGGGAAGTCCCCAGTGGTGAGGACAACCCTAACCCTAGGACTCTCAAAGCTCTTCCTATATAAACCATAGGGATTCACTTTTAAGAACTACACAAGATAGGGCTTGATTCTCCGAAATAAACAAGGAGATATGTAGGTAGCCACCAGGCGGTTCAACCCTGAACTCACAATCATCTCATCCCTTCTCTACCAAATAAAGGCTTCTAGATCACAAAGCACAGAGGAGGATCAGAGGATACTTGGAAATTCCCCTACAACATTCATGTGTTTGTGTTTCTGGTGCTACAATATGATGGGGAACTTCAACTTGAGTTTCAACTGGTGTACTAAGTTGTTTCTTATTCCTTGGTTTCTTCTTGTTTAGTGCACTAGCTTGAGTTTCTTCATGTGCTTATGGGACCACACGCAGCGTTGCTATTAGAGAAGAAAAGCACGAGCTACTTGACGAGGGTGAGAATGTCGGTCATCGTGATGCGAACAATCCCCTCTAAGGACCTGTGACCAACACCAACGGACCAGCTGCTCCCGGTGCAAGCCCCAGGAACAACGCTTAAGAGGAACGTCAAAATGGTGGGAATGTTGTCCTCACCAACCTAGAATCTGTTTAGACGAGCCAGGTAGTACAGGCTCTAGAACAACAAAGAAGCAACTTTGAGTGAGAATTACAACTGTTGAGGCATTTGTATCAATCTGATATAGGAAAGGAGCCACTCATCGATCTCGATGATGATGACCTTCCAGAAGGCGGTCGTGCTAGGAACCCAAGGTGTAGGGATACAGTTCGACATGAGCCATCTGAGTCAGAATATAATAACTCAGATGAGGACTCGGATACAGCATCAGAACCAGAGTCAACCAACCAGGATCGTGATGTTGACCCTCGGCACCGAAAAAGAGCTCGGGGCAAGAAGCTTTCTACCAAAGAAAGTGCGTGGGAAACTGAGAAGAATGACTTGATCTGCCAGATGCATCGGATGACAGGCAAGGGGAGAAAATGCAAGACTCCCTTGTCCAATCCGCCATAATGGGGGGAGGCAGATCTCTTTTCGCATCGCGAGTGATGAGGGAGCCATATCCCCGTGGTTATAGACAACTGAAGTTCAATGTCTTTAATGGCAAGTCAGATTCGGTATATCACGTATTCAAATATCGTGCCACGATAGGACAATATGAAAGGTATGACCATGTCATATGTCAAGAGTTCAAAGACTCCCTGTCTAGATCTACGCTCCAGTGGTACCACAGACTACCTAAGCGGTAGATCAGGTCCTCAGAAGAATTGTTTAGGACCTTCATAGATAGGTATTCATGCAACAAGCATCAACCAAAGCAGATCGATGCACTGTTTAACATCAAGAAAAAGGACGGAGAGGCATTGAGGTCCTACATGCAATGGTTCATGGAAATTTCAATCCAAATAGAGTCTAGTGATTAACAGACTGCTATAATAGCTTTCAAACAAGGGTTGGATGAAAACAACGCTTTATTCGGATCTCTCTCCAGGAAACCACCCTGAGATTTAGAGGAACTCCTAGACCGGGTTGAAACTCATGTGGGGTGGGAGGAGGATGTCCTAAATAGACGACAGGAAGCAAATAAGACTAATCGGACAGTTCCTGGGGTCCTTTGGGAAGGGAATGGGAACTCTTCCCCTTAAAAACTAAAGAAAGACCGTCATCGTGGTCGCCAAAGGGCTGAATCCCCATCAAAGGGACGAATGCCAAGAGGGTAGTACCAGAATGTAGCTAGTAGTGCAGATAGAAAACCACAAAAGAAGCCTCGTATGGAAAGAGCTGAAGAAGCTCTTCCATCGATGGACATAAACTTTGTCCCTCTGAACAAAATGCCAGATTAGGTCCTGGACTCGATCAAGAACCAGAGTTACCTCAAATGGCCAGCTCCGCTCAAGCCAGGCTCCCTGGGTACCAGAGACCAGAGGACCAACTACAAGTTCCATAAGAGTAAGGGTCACAGCACTAGAGCATGCAGGACCATGAAAAAAAAACTATAGGATCTAATTGAAAGGGGGTATTTGAAGCAGTTCGTAGCACATGAATAGGCGAACACTGTACAACCCGAGGAGATCAACACGTCAGTTCAAGATCCCCCCAAGAACTGGACCATTCAATGGTCGTCTCTAGATAAACATGATTTCAGGAAAGGCAAGCAAACGGAGTGGGCAGGTCACAGAAAAAGGTGCGCAATACCAAATGAGCATCGCAAAGCAAATGAGGATCATGAACAGCGAATTGACTAGTGCTCGAGTTCCAAGCACTTAGGCGCAGGGGGCACTCAGTTTTAGCCTGAGATGGGCACGGGTTGCGCTCCTCACTAAATTGAGTAACAGGAGGTTCAATCGCAGGGTGCGCTCCATGCAGCTTAAGTGCTGAAGTGAAGAAGAAAATAGGGAAAATTGGGAGTGAAATGTGAGAGATGAAAGTGATATATGTGGGTTTTGTGTGGAGAATGAAGGAAGTTTATATAGGGTTTGAGTTTCCAAAACGAATTAGCAAGTTGCCAAAAAGCTTTAAGACAATTGCTGGAAACAAAATATTTCCAAAACCGAAAACAGAAACAACCCATATTTTTTATTCCAAAACAAACCTAATATCATTTAGGTTGAATTTAAGATAGTAACTGCTTAACTCATTGAAATTTCATCTTACCACAAAATCTAATCATAGCCATACCAATATCGGCAGCATTCCCAACAATCATCGCAAAATTATATAATAAATTGTGGATCATATAAAACCTATGCTAAAAGAAATAATACCACCCCCAAACAATTCGGGAAGGTGGGATTAACATAAAAATCAACGCATAATTTGCAAATAACCACATTAAATAAAAATTCAAATTCAAATTAAAATTAACTACCGAATTCAAATTTAGCTACTGTATTCAACCGCTTAACATCCAAACTAATAAAAATAATAAAACAACTAAATAACATCAAAACAACAAATTTTTCTAAACAACTAGCCACGTGAAGAAGATGGAGATTGGGACTGGGATGATGATGAGGCCTGAGATGAAGAAGGGCCCGAGCCATCCGTCCTTTAGCGACGACGCTCATGCCTCTCAGACTCATCTGAAACAAAACCCCCCAGGGGTGGCATGCGTCGTAGAATCTCTACTCAGAATAGGCGTTGTGCTTCCATCTCTGCCTTCATCTATGTATAATGAGCATTTAGACGTTGAACGAAAGTCTCCATGTTACACAAGAGATCCTCCTGACCCTTGTTGAGCATTTCAAAACTCGTCTGAAAGTTCTTTTGTTTATTTGAATTATAATTTGCCTATCCCGTACATCTTCACAAATACCATAAACGCAACGCAAGCCAGTATGCAGCACTGACATGCGTTCTAAATCAGAAGTACACCTCTCCAAGGCATCTTCATCCAAACATGTCATATCCTCCATTTCCTCATCTGAATCAACCACCCTATCCTCCGGCAACTTCCAAGTCTTTTGGATACACTCCATATAAATAATTGCATTTGAATGCAATTTTAGCATAATACGAACAAATTTTGTATTAGCTCTAAAAGACAGCATGATCTTAGTGATTAATACCGGAAAGGGCGCGACACTCTTTCCAACGACTCTAATCATAGTTAAAATAAACTCGAGGATGCAGAATTTATACCTCTTCTCCTGCAATATCTAAAGAATGTGAAGACAGTTCAGACTGATGTCACTGACCTTCTCTTTTCTCGTGACATTCCTACCAATCCACTGACCTACAACCAGTTGGTTGGTTCGCAGAGATGACTGTCGAACACAATGAGAATTCGAATTATACTAACCCTCCATGACAGTGTCTTTCATCAATGTAGGAACTCCCGTATACTGGGATTCCTGCAAAGTGGCTTCGAGGTGGCGTTCAGGCGTAATGCCTAAAATCTCAACCAATAACTCTCTAGATACTTCTCTCCTAGTCCCAGCCACCTTCACAAAAATTTCTGACCCTCCAACTCTCTCTTCTTATAGAATTGTTTGACCAAATTGGAGTGGTAAAAATCATCTGTCGAGTACCACAACCTATTCCAATTCCTCCTAATCATCTCGTCATGAAAAAACGGCGTAAAGCGGGCGGCAGTAAAAGCTTGTTCCGCCAAAATTCTTCGTCTGAGAGCCATTGAAGTTTTGAAACGATTTGTGGGTTTGAATAAGGTGGAGGAGTCGAGTTTGAAGCAAACTCACTAAATAGTTGGGAGGAGGCGCGGTGGTGGCGATGGTGGTTCAAATTTTTGTGAATTTTGTTATGTTTTGGTGGTGCAAAATGATGGAAATGGTGGGAAGATGTTGTGGAGTGATTTGGAGTGGGTTTAACTTTTTTGGCGTGGTGAAGTTTTTTTTTTTTTTAGCTAGGGTTTAAACTTTGGTAATGGCGGAAGTGAGAAGAAAACTTGCGATCTATTTTTGGCTTGAGGAAGGAGACGCATGTGCCACATACGTGTGTGCGGTATTTAGGCCCAAGCCCAATTCGTTTTCCGAATTTTTCTAATTATTTGCGCAACTTCAAACTAAAATTTCCGATTTGTTACCGGTCCAATTTTTGCGAATGAGATATAAAAACGATCAGGAGAGAATTTCCAATCCAATGATCCATAAAACACTTTATTCTAACCGTGGGTGACATATAAGAAGATGGAAACTACCTGGAAGCGTGCGTGTCGTAAGTTATGCGAACGAATGAAATCTAAATTCATAGATAATGTCAACCCGAATCAAAAAACGGCATAAGCAACACAAATGGAAAGTTTACCAATCACGGATAGAAAACCAACACCCCACCCCCAAACAAATTTTTGGCAACGAAGATTAGAAAATTTGTTTTAAACGTGGGTCTTTTAAAGTCAGATTCCTGAGACATCCTAGATTACTATTTTTATGGTTTTGATATTTTTTTACTTTTTATGAATAAGATTTAATATAAGAAAAACAATAAAGTAATAAATGCATAATTCACACCATAGAGAAACATGACTCAAAAACTGAGAAAACATGCAGGAGCAGAAAACGTGAATTATGTTAATCGTAGACTTAGGATCCAGTACTTACAGCGACACACTCCATAGGGAGGGCTCAGTTTTACCTGAATGGTGCACTTACCAATATATGAAAGTGAAAGAAAATACACCAAACATCAAAATGAGTCGTTTATAGTCAGATACTGAAGACTATATTTAAAACATATGTATATAATGAACATGCAGTTTACTATATATCAACAACCTAAAGAGTTGTGGATCTGTCCATAAATAAATAACATGGAATGAACCCCCAAACAGAATCAAGCACCAAGATTTTCTACGACACAACTTAGTGAAATAAAAACGAAGTCTGATAGATCTAGAACGTAACCGAGCATCCACCTTCTTCTTCATCTTTAAACGAGGGGGTGTCCTAGTGAATGATCTTGAGAAACTAGATGTTTATGGAAGATATATTGGGTATGGATAAGTTTTAGAAGTAAGGAATGGAAGAAATGAGATTGTGGGTTTATCACAAAACTCATTCATGGTGTAGGTGGGAATTGTCTTAATTCTGAAAATGAAGGTGTCAATTGCTTTTCCCTTGGGAGTTATTTTCATATTAGGAAGATTTAGAAAATCATTAAGCACAGAAGAAACAAGAGGGTCAAGCGCAAACTCAAGGTTCCTTTGAAAAGGTGGAGGGTGGGGAACATTAATGGGAGGTGAATGAGTAACAGGATGATATGAGGTAGGTAAATGGTTCCTGTAGACCTATTTGTTTATATAAATAATAAGAGAGTAAGTTAACACTCGCCCCTAGGTCTAATAAAGCAGTGGTTGTGTGAGTATCCCCTAAGGTGCATTTAGAGATCTAACTGTGGTCCTTGTACTTAACAATTCCATTGTGTTGATTAAAGTGGAAACCTGCTCAGCGGTTAAAAGGCGTCTTTAGGAATA
Organism: Coptis chinensis; assembly: GCF_015680905.1. NCBI lineage: Eukaryota > Viridiplantae > Streptophyta > Magnoliopsida > Ranunculales > Ranunculaceae > Coptis > Coptis chinensis. The sequence goes on along the minus strand of NC_141456.1, from coordinate 52,820,729 downwards.
TTTGTCTTACGCCTAGTAGTGCACAACTCTTTGAGAAACGTAGCATGGTGAGATAACTTTTTAATTGCTTCAAGAAAAGGTAAGTTTATCGTTAGATTTTTAAAAACTTCCCTGATCTCGTCAAAATTTGTATCCTTGTTTAACACAGCTAATCTCTGAGGAAACGGTGGTTTCTCTCTATATTTAGCATATGGATCAACAGGATGTTTAACCTTAGCTTTTTGTTTCTTAGGTTGCGGTTTAACTGGTACCTCTACAGGAGTAGGATCTCCAGTTTCTATTTCGGTATCTAGTTCTATATCCGGTGTAGGGACTACTGGTGGGGTAACTATAGGCATAGTTAAGGCGTTATCAACCACTCTGCCAGAACGGAGAGTGGTGATGGCATTTAGCTCACCTACGTTTGTATTTTCAGTACTAGTATTACCCTTTACCTCAAAGGTTGTGTTTGTTGTTTTAGGATTAGGTATCGCTTGACTTGGAAACACACCTTTGGGTTGTACTTTCTCTTGTGCTAACTGCTGTAAGGAAAGTTGGATGGCTTGTAATATCTGTTGTTGGGTTTGCATAAAGGCGTCAAAACGATCCGGTTGTGGAGGAGTGTTAGATATAGGTTGTGTGACAGGAACTATGTCACGTTGATTATTAATGGGTGGATTTTGATAGTTATTATTTACCAAAACGATACCTTTATTAGCATTATAATTATTATTGTTATAATTATTGTAATTACCCAGACCTTGTCCTTGCCTCGGTGGAGCTTGGTTGTAATTGTTTGTTGGCCTAACATTTTGGTTATTAAACCTTGGAGGTTGTTGATTATTTAGCCAACCGAAGTTGGGGTTTTGTCACCAAGGTGCGTTAGGTTCGCTATTAATGGAACAAACATTATCTTGTTGTGATTGTTGTTGTTCATAGGCGAGAGGACAATAGGAGTCAAGATGCTCTGGACTCAAACATAAATTATATGGATTAGAGTTGACATTCATGATAGGGATAGGCTTTTGTTGAACAGAAATAGTCTCTACCTTTTTAGTGAGAGATTCATTTAAATTTTTAAGCTCAGGATCAGGTTTCATCTCAAACATACTGGCAGCCTTAAGTTGTAGAAGAACTAGCGGAACAGGAGATATCTTCACTACCCACCTACCCCCCCCCCCCTCAGTTATTATTACGCTTTGTTTGATCTTCTAAAAATTTATAAGCCTCTGAGGCTCCTTTACTGAGAAAACTACCTCCATTCATTATGTCAAGCACCTCTTTGTGGTGGTGCAGCAGTCCCTTGAAAAAGGCACGAACTGAAGTGTCTTTCGCGAGGTTATGGTGTGGACACTCTATAAGAAGATCGGTGAAATGATTCCAATCCTCTGAAAATGATTCATGAGTATTATGTTAAAAGAAATAAATCTTGGAAAGTATTTCATCTGTCTTTAGTGGTGGGTAAAAATGTTCCATACATAGTTGAACAAGTTTGGCCCATGAGTCCACAGAATTAGGCACTTGGGCAGTTAACCAAGACGCCGCCATATCGGCTAAAGTGAAAGGAAACACCCTCAGTTTAATTTGTTCAGCACCAACTGTAGGATGGTGGAATGTAGTAAGGACTTGGTCAATCCTACGCATGTGCTGATAAGGTTTTTCATGGTTTAACCATGAAAAATGGGTAACAAATTAAATATATTTGGGGGGATTCAGAAATCTCCCACTGGGTCTGATAGAACGATGCAAGATTTTGGGCTATCGTTCAAGGCTTTGTAAAAGTCAGAGAGAGGAGACTCTCTTTCTTCAGCCATTATTTCAGGTGTGGTGTGATATACTAGATAGGTGTGTGTGTTGACGTTCACGATAGATTACGTTAGTCGTTTTTTCTCTACCTGACCTTAATCTCATGCAAGGCTAAGTCCAATATTGAAGAAACACGACAACAATCAAAACAACCCTGGTATGCTAGTATAAGAACTCCTCTGACAGAAGATTCGAGGAGTGGAAGAAAGAAGTACCTGAATTCCTCCTTGCTTCGCTTATGAATAACGTCTTGTTTACGCTAGCTCAGTTTATTTAACAAGTTAGAAACACTGAATAACTTGAAGAAATGGAAGTTTGTAATAACCAGTGAAAATAGGGCGGTTCAAGAAGAGGGCGCGGGTCGCGCTCAGAATTAGCCTAGGTAGGGCGCGGGTTTCGCTCAGGTGAAACTCAAGTTCCAGGTGCTTCAGCGCAGGGGGCGTTCGAACTTTGCCTTGGTAGGGCGCGGATCGTGCTCAAGTCCAATTCGAGTTCCATGTGCTTCAGCCAGGGGCGAATTTGGTCTTGGTAGAGCAGGTCAGCTCTAGTCCAAGTCGAAGTTCCAGCGCTTTTAGCTTAGGGCTTCGAAGTTAGCCTTGTAAGGGCGCGGGGGGTGCTCAGGCTTGTTCTTTGAAAATTTTTAGTTCTGAACCAAACAATCACTATTAGAAACAAACAAGGGTGGGTGGGTTTAATGGGACTTTGCGAAAACTAATAATACTAACGAAAACAATACTAAAGGGAACTAAGATGGTAGCGGCGCCATTTGATAAACGTAAAATGCTAGTTTTACCTATGAATAAGTAACGAGAGTAAAACGAAAGTAAAACTAAAGCTTTTTTCTACTAAGGGTTTTATCAAAGTTTTTTACTCTCGATGCTATCGCAATAGAGTTGGAGTAGAAGATTCGTTCCACTCCTAGTTCTTTAGAATTAGTGTTTTCAACAACTATCGGTCCTACCAAAGTTAATGAGAGTATGATGGGAAATTATACTACGTACGATGCAAATTATGCTAACAAAATACGATAATTCAACTACGAAATGCTAAATTGATACTATGATAAGGAATTAGGGGGGATTGATTCAACCTTAACTCGACTTAATTAACTAACGAAGATTCATCGTAATCCGAATTGCAATGCTTTCGCATAGCAATTGGTTCTTCTTAATCCCTAGTTGTTCATGGTAATCTCTACCAACTAACATCTAGCATGTGAAGCAATCAAACCCATTCTCATGGTGAACTAATTACTTTCTAGATTGGAATGGAAAATTACGACTATTCTATGCTAACAACAATCATGCTTTCATCAAGGCTTCCTCAAACCCCTCTAATGGAGGTTTAGCCTAGAGTCATTAAACTATCATTTTCAATTGAATTTAAGCAAGACATGATATAAAGATTCTAAATTTGCTTAATTGAACTAAATGGAATCTAATCATGCAAGATTGAATTGAAATAGTAATAAGTGATAATTAAATCTATGAGTTGAAACTAAAATAATTTAATGGAAATAAATCTAGATTATGAAGAACTAACTAACTTTATTGATCTAATGAATAAAATAACAATACTGATTCAACTACTGAATTTAAAACAAGATAATAAAAATTAATTAATTAATGGAGTCTAAATCTAGATCTAAACCTATTTGCTAATGGCTACCGACAAACTAGAATGCTTAAGAGCTAAGTCTTGTGTGTTGAAATGGAGGAGACCAGATCCACATTTTCGTGCATGGGCTGAGGAGCCATGTTTTGGGCCGGAAAATCGAGCTCAAAACCCAATCTCTTCAATCCACAAAGCCTTTTTCAGCTGGATTTAACTTCAGTAGATTTTTCATCCACTTCTGCTTTTCTGATTGGGTCAAGGTTTAGACAATTAGAAAGTTCTTTCCGAGCCGGTCGTTTTGACATAAGGTAGGCCCAATTCCGAGGTCTGAGTCCAAAGATATAGCCTTCAGAAGTTCTGCTGACTTTTGTGCACTGTTTCTGCCCGCGTTGACTTTGACTTTTCAGCTTTTACCGGGCTTTTTAAATGCTTTTTCGCCTTGAATCTTGGCCTTTAATCACAGAACTTCTTAGCAACCAACCCTTGCTCCTTTAGCTTGCCAAAGTGACACATTTCTGCACATAATTGACTCCAATGCCTGAAATACATAAAAGCACGTAATCAGCATTAACTCTTATTTATTACTCGCATAATTGGTCTAAAAGTATTATTGTTAAGGGTTTAAAACTACAGTTTTGGGCTCTTATCATACGCCAATTTGACTTGGAACAAGAGATAGTGTTCTTGAGAGCCTAAACTGTATGCCATTTCCTGGAGCTCCCAAAACATCAAACATAGGGGTTATTTGGAAGATTTGGGTTGGATCCAGATCCTAGCACCCAATCATTGACCTGGAACTATATCGGCATGATGGCGCTGAGGAAGACTCCCCCATTGTTGTTCTGGCGATACCCTATTTATTTTCTAAATAAATAGGACCTGTCGTTATTAGACACAGTGTTATGCTCAAGGCACCAAGTTACTTTCGCAAAGACATATGTCTCTATTGGGATCGAACTTTCAGTTACAATTAACTTGAATGGCTTCCATGATATCCTGATCAGATTCTGATCATGCCTCATTTTAATCTATTTAGCCTATTAGGGTCACCTATTATTGTTCCAAATGAACTTTGGGGGCATTAGGGGTAAAATATGCATAGTAGTACATGTCATATAACATAAAACGCTTCTAATGTATGCATAAAATAGAAGAGCTGCAGAGCTCAGTAAGTAAATAGTATGCATGCATAAAATGGAAGAGTTGCAGAACTTAGTAAGTAAATAGTATGTGAACTACATAGCTCAATATTACAGACCCATAGAATAATTGTTTAAAAATAATTGTTTTATCATCAACTGAAAGGCTAAGTCTTTACTGAGCCTATTGAGCAGACGTGGAATCAAACTTCGGTTTACCATCAGTGATTGCTGATACACCATCGTCAAGAACTTTTGGTTCACTCTCAAGAACAGACTGTATGGTTGGATTATCTTGAATGGTTGAAGGCTGAACAGAACATTCACCTGAAACTGACACTAGCAAAAAAAGAAGTTGAACGGGAGGCATGTCATCATCGGTGTCTTCTTCAGAAGATGAAGAGGCGTCAGGCATAAGTTCATCCTGAATAGCTGAGATACTGGTGCTTAGATCAGGAAATAAGATGAAAGGATTGGTCACCTGCCCCTGATTATCCAACTGAGAAACATACCCAGTAGCCTCAATAACCTCCTCAAGCTTAGCTTGTTTGGCTGCATTGAAGGACTCTTTAGAAACATCAAGCACCCTCAGAGCAAAACGAATGGAATTTTCAGCTGACCTCTTCTTCACCTCCTTCACCATTTGGGAATAGAACTCAGAGGTCTCTGCTAAGAGGTCATCAGCCTTCTTATCAGAGAGAAGACGTTTCTTTTTTAGAGCCTTCTCGTAGCCCGACATGACATCATTTACATGAGTAATATCTTGGCCAAGGGTTCTCATCTTGGTGTTCCTACGGTGAAGTTCCTCTTGGACTTGGTCATGATGTGCTTGCAGGGTGGTGAAATGGGAATGCAGTTCCAAGAACTTCACTTTCCAAGAGGCAGCGTCAGCAGCTCCCTTTTGGGCTTTTTCCAGATAGCTCTGGAGGTTGGAGATAGTGTCTCTCATATTCTTGAAACGGGTATCAGATTTCTTCTCTTTCGTCAAGAGCTGATCAACCCGGATCTGCAGCTCCTCAGTTCTTTTCTCAGCAGCCTTTTTCGCCCAGACCAGCTCACCAGCAGCCATGTCATCAATGGTTGTACCGGCTGAGGCCGCAAAGATTGGTTCTTTCATGGCCAAAAAGTTATTCACTAATTGGAAAAGGATATAAAGTATGTAAGTGACACAATGAGATAACCAGAATGTTGAACAGAGAGGAAAGTCTTACCTTGGCAAGGTGAACAGCAGATCAATGAAAGGACAGGTCCAGACTCCCAACCTTGTTTGCTTTAGCTTTGTCAATAGGAAGTTGCACAGCTTCTAAAACTCCAAGTGTGGTATCAACATCATTAACAGAGTGTTTGTTAGTAATAGGTAGTTCATCAGTTCGGCCCCAACGCCTCATCTCCACGATCATCTCCCTTTCAGGGGAATCTGGAGATTGTGGCGAGAAGGGAATGTCATTGCTTGCCCTCCTCCCATCACCGAATCGAGGAGGAGGAAGAGCAACAGTTACAACAGTTGTCTCGGCAATGCCCTTCCCCTTACGATTATCAGGGAGGGAAGGGTCAACAGTCAGAGGTAGCCAGCTTGTTCAGAACATATAGGAAGATTTGGAACTAGTAGGGATACAACTACTTTCTCAAAAGACTTACCAGAATGGGGCATACTATCGGGAACCTTGAAAAGTGTTTCTTCATTCACAGTGAGAAGATGAAATTTCATTTTCTTTCCAGATGGGGCAACATCAGAAGCAGGAGCAGGGTCAGCTCTCTTCAATCTAGAACGGTTGGATGCACATACTTCCCTTTTAAAATTGCTTGCCGCCAGTAGTTCATGAGGCAGTTCAGGGCCCCTCCCACCAGTGATCACACAATTATCACTGACCCTAGGCTCCTGAACTGAGCCCAATGTCACAGCATCATCGGAGGCAGTCAAAGAGCTCTTCTCCTTGTGGTTTCCTCTTCTTCTAGTACTTAAAGAGGATTCATCCTGAACTGAAGGAGGAAGAAGTCCAGCATCCTGATCCACAGGAGGAGGAACTACTATGTGCCCAGAATTCACAGTGTTTATCCCAAAAGGGGAAAAGCCGGGGGCAAGTTAGAGCAAATCTTTAGCAAACATGTTGAAATATTCAAAAAGACCAGTGGGATCAGGAACTATCACCCAAGTCATCCTTTGTTCCTTGGGGATCTTCTTGATGAAGTCCACTGTAGCAACATCAGTTCCCGTTAGTTGATTCCAAGGGGAAGAGTCATCTAAGGAAAGATAGCAAAGAAACTCAGTAGAAAGACTCTTATAGTGATTGCAAAATTCATAAGAAAATAGACTTACTGGTTGGAGCGTGAGTGTGTTTTCTAGGAACAGGAATTCCCACAGGCTCACCATCAACATCAGAAAGACGAACGTCCCACCCATCACCCAACACACAAAGGTGATGATCAGCCCAGCCTTCGTCACTTTGCTTCCCCTCGAAAAAGACAATCGGAGAGTTTTTGTCTCTGTTCATGAGATAATAGTAAGATTGGTCTCGAATACGCCGGACCTCATAAAAGTATCCAAACACCCAACGATTCAGAACAAATCTATGCCTCTTAGCTAATATGGCAGAGTACATGACAGTTCTGTAGAACAAAGGTGTTGCTTGACCAAGAGCAAGATTGAAGTGAATCAGGCACTCTCTTAATAATGGGTGGAGGGGAAGAGTGAGTTCGGCCCTGAGTTGACCAATGGTAATGAGCGCCACTTCCTTATAGGCCAACTCATCAGACAGCCTCCCCCACTCCAGACCAATATCATTAGGGATCTGGAATTTATCTCGGATTAGTTCTAGGGAGGAAAGATCTCCGAAGTTTACAAGTGACCAGTTGGGATTTATGATCAGAAAAGTGAGAAAGTTTCAAGTTTTGGTTAAACCCTAAACGGGAGATCAAAAGGTTTCATATACAGGAAAAAAAATAGTGAAAGAGATAATAAGGTTCTCTCACCAGATCCTTTATATACTGATAAGATGGACGGTTACTATTAGCCCAAGCATTGCGTCTTTTCGCGATGGAACTGCCATCATTACCTTTTTTGGGAAACGGCGTGTCTGTCCGAGTCATTTTTAGATCCTTAATTAGTTAATTGCATAAGTAGTTCCAATAACTGTTTATGAAAAAGATTCTTGCACTAAAAGTAGTGTCGCTTCAAGTGCCCACGTGCTAGATGGCACGACAGGGGGCATCTGTAAAGGGGATTTCCTGTCATTGGATAAATGACACATGTATGGAAAATGACTCAGGCCTATGGATGTCCAGAATGAGATGAAGACCATTGGATCAGTTATGTGAATAAGTGATCTCGTGTTAAGCACGAGTGTTTAGTAAACATGTGTCAGGCACGTGACTGATCGCCTCTAAGCATAACAATTCTCCAAGTCATCAGGAACTGACAGAGACAGTTCCTAAACAGAAGGAAACTGAAGAGGGCGATCTTTGATGATAAGGAAGGAATCATGAAGGCATATCTTTAAGGGTTACCTTTTAGATATAATCTTCCCATGTACGATGGGACATTATGATCAACAGGGAAACCTATCTCTCATAAGATATAGTTTAGATTCAAACTTCCATACGAAAAGGATTCCTAATAGGAAGGAAAAGTTCAAAGATGGAAGGGAACTCACAAGCAGTGAAGACAGCCTTAACCCTAGGACTTTCAAAGCTCTTCCTATATAAACTATATGGATTCACTCTTAGGAACTACGCAATATAGGGTTTGATTCTCCAAAATAAAGAAGGAGATACGTAGGTGCCCGCCAGGCGGTTCAATCCTGATAACTCACAATCATCTCATCCTTTCTCTACCAAGTAAAGGCTTCTAGATCACAAGGCACAGAGGAGGATCAGGGGATACTCGAAAATTCCCCTACAACATTCATGTGTTTGTGTTTCTGGTGCTGCAATATGATGGGGAACTTCAACTTAAGTTTCAACTGGTGTACTAAGTTGTTTCTTATTCCATGGTTTCTTCTTGTTTGGTGCACTAGCTTGAGTTTCTTCATGTGCTTGTGGGACCTATGTTGCTGATTGAACTAGTGTTGTTTTGGCACTAAGTTTTTCTTGTTCTGGGCAAGTCCTGATGTTGTGGTTTGAGGAGTGGCATTTGCTACATCTTTTTATTTGTTTGGGTTTTGCTGGAGGTTATGAATTATTTTGTCCCTCGCCTGTTTGTGAAGCATTTTGACCATCACCTGCTTGTGTTTGTTCATCTGCGTCTTTTCTTCTATTTTTCTTTGGCCTTCCTGGTTGTATTTTCAGTGACGGTTGGAGAACTTGAGTAATTGGTTTCCCCCAGTCTTTGTCATTAGGTATCAGAAGAACAACCATACTATATGTCTTCATATATGCCCTCACTGTTAAGTATTCATTACAATAGCTGCACATCAAAAATTAAAGTATTGATTACTAAGACAATCGAAGACCATATAATAACATGACATATACCCATAAAAGTAAGTAAGAAGATGCATGGAAAACTCACTTGGCATATTTCAACTTCCTATGTTCAATGATGCAAACAACGTGCATACAAGGTATTCCAGTGAGTTATCACAGCTTACACTCACATTCATGTGCATCTACGTTCACTAACCATTTGCTTCCATGTGATCCAAGCACAGTAAACATGTGGTCTGCTGTAGATTTGTAATTATACTCCTCAATATATATTTTTTGTTTCCCATGCATTGCCTTCACCCTAGGAACGATATCATTAATGTCCATCTCCATCTACATTGCCTTGACTCTTCCTTTTCTCATAAGAGTCATCAACATCAAATTCCATTCCTCGATAAAAGAGACTTGTTGCAGGGATGTTGAGTTTTACGAATGAGAGCAGAGGGGATGAGGCCATTTGTGGATGTGTTGTTGAGTTCTACTTAATGAGAGCAGTAGGGCAGACACTTCCACCTAACATAATGTTGAGTTTTAAGAGGGAGAGCGGAGGGGAAGAGACTCTTCGTGGAGATGTTGAGTTTAACGAATAAGAGCGGAATGGATGAGACCCTTCACGAATATGTTGTTAAGTTATACAAATGAGAGCAAAGTCAATGAGACTAGGGGTGCAGACAGATAAGTTCGGATCCAAATCCGAATCCATCGGATGTATGATAATACTATTCGAATCCGAATCCGTTATCCGATTCGGATATCGGATAATATTGTATAGGGCGTATTCATGACACGTGGGGTTATAGGTGGCAAGTGGGTCGTATGCCGAATAGCGAAGAAGAAACCTAGTGTAACAGATCGTGTCCGCGGCAATACAATTGCCGAGAGCTACCCTATGACGGCAGAGAAGGAGTGGGAGCGACAGATCAAGCCCGCGAAACAGAGATATATCGCGGAACCTAGTAAGGCATAAGATTCAGTGAAGTATCGGGGGCCTAAATGGATGTGGATTAAGGAAAAAGGTAGGAGGAGCACAGTAGCCAGACATGATACTTAGAGAGACGGTTGGACAATGGGGCGGCGTGGGACACGGAAAAGATCATGGAGAGCGGTTAAAGAAGATGGAGCGGTTGGAGAAAGAGAGCGGTTATGGGATATATATAGAGCAACATCAGTGAGAGGAAAGGGAAGAAAGAACAGAAAAAAGAGAGAGAGAGTAAGAGAGAGATACTGTGATCTCAGTGGTTGTAAAATTTGATCATACATTTTGGCGCCATCTGTGGGGAACTTGTAGGAGAAAATGGCCACTATAGCAAAAAGAGGTGTAGGAAGACCTAAGAAAGGAGCAGTTAGAGAAGACGTTGAGGAAGTTGAGTCTTTGGGTTGGAAGGGGTAGGAGTGGAAGAATTATCAGATGTGGCGGCTGACACCACCAGACTTCTGCAGGAAGAGGTAATTAGGCTGAGAAATGAAAATGACGAGTTGAGGAAGGACAGGGAGACTACCCAGAGGGAAACAGAGCTGGGGGATCCTAGGGGCAGTGAAGTAGAGGGGGAGAATGTGGAGTACCCACACCGGACGTCGAACCAACGACGGGTATCACCTTGGAGGTAGTTCAGGCCATGATCGAGAAAGATAGGGAAGTGAATCGTGTGGCAGAAAAAGTGAACCAGAGTGCGGCTCAGAAAGAGGTAGCGAGCCTCAGTAAAAATCCATTGGCAGATTCAATATGGAATTCCGAAGTACCTAAGAGGTTCTCCTAGCCCAAATTTGAACGGTACGATGGGAAAGGAGACCCAACTGATCATTTGCACCATTTTCGGCAGCAAATGCCGTTATGGCAGGAGAGTAAGTATGATGGGCTCCGGCCAGATGATGTTCCCAAATTGACCTTAAGGGAGGCTCGACCGGTATTACAGGTTGGCCAGCGGAGCATCAAAGTGTTTGAAGAATTGGGCGCGATTTATCAACCACTTCATTCACCGAAAGAGAAGGGGAATCGACATCGCGCTTTATTCAATATTAAACAAAGGTCCAGTAATCATTAAGGGAGTTTCTATGTAGGTTCAAGGAAGAGGCTAAGAGTGGAAAATTTGGAGGAGCATACGGGCGGTCATAGCTTTCCAAAGACGGATTGAGATCGAGAACGAGGGTCCATGAGTCGGTTTCTAAAATCGAAATTACTACTTTGCACGCACTATACCCGAAAGTAGAAAAATACATACGGTATGAGGATATAATGCAGAGAACGGCAAAGGAACAGAAGAAATCGGGAAAGGCAGTGCAAGAGGTTGAGAGAGAAGATCAAAAGGGTAAAAGAAAGATAGAGGACAAGGAGAGGGGATCTTACAAAGGAGAGAGCCGAGGTCCGGAGAGGACAGGAGACCGGGGTAGGAGGGACATACGAGAAAGGAAGTCGTACCGTGAGTTAGAACAGACGCCTCTTAGCAGACCTTTAGAGGAAATCTTGCCTCTAATCAAGGGGAACCAGTATTATGAGGGGCCGCGAAGTATCCCGAGGGAGATAGAAGGGAAACCATTTTGCGAGTATCATCAAGTCAAAAACCATGCTACAAATGAGTGTTACGCCTTGAAATGGCTAGTAGAAAGGATGATAGAAAAGGGAATGCTCAGAGAGTTTGTTGCAGAAGTTCACCAGGCTGAGAGAGTGCCAGCCCCGGCTAGAATCTTGGGTACCATCAATGTCATTTTCAGTGGAGAGACGCTGGGTAGGAATACACACAGGGATAAGATGAGAAGGGCAGCAAGTCTACGATAGGTGTGTGAGGTGGTGAGCATACCGCGGTTAGTCAGTGGCGCCACGATGATAGACGGGAGCATAATGTTCACCCCGAAGGATTTAGAGTCGGTAATTTCGCCGCATGAGGATGCCTTGGTAATTACCATAGCGATGGGAAATTACCTGGTTCGAAGGGTGTTGATAGACTGCGGCAGTTCAGTGGATTTGTTATTTAAAGGGGCCATGGAGGAGATGAACATCGACAGAAACCAGTTGAAAGCTCCGCAAACCAATCTGTATGGGTTCAACGGTAGCATGACAGAGCCCGTTGGGGAGTTAACGCTCCCTGTGACAGCAGGACCAGCGACTGTATTCACTAGGTTCATGGTGGTGGACACTGGATCGCAATACAATGCGATTTTAGGGAGGAAATGGATTCATGAAATGAAGGCCATTCCATCGACGTATTACCAGGTGATCCGCTTTCCCACGAAGGGGGGAACATATGAAATCAAGGGGGATCAAGTGGCCGCGCAGAGTATACAGCAGGTAACTGCGAAGAGCTTGGTCCGCGGAACCGAAGGAGTGGGGGCGTCTCATGAGCAAGGAGTGGCGTAGCAATTACAGGAAGTGGTAGAGACAATCAGATCCGAGCCGCCATTGGGTCCGAAAACGTTGGATGCGGTTGAAGTAGTTAACCTGGGGGTAGGAGACGATGAGAAATTTACATCTGTAGGAACAAACTTGCAAGGAGAATGGAAAAATAAACTCGTGCAGTTCTTAACTGAAAATTCAGACGTGTTTGTGTGGGTGATAGAGGATATAACGGGTTTGGATCCAGAGTTTGCATGTCATCATCTGCACATGAATGAGGGTGCTAAGCCAGTTCGCCAAAAGATGAGAGGCATACGTCCGAAGTACGCGGACGCGATTCGTGAGGAGGTTATTCGACTGAAAGGGGCGGGGATAATAAGGGAGGTAGAATACACGGAATGGTTGTCCAACGTGGTCGCGGTTACGAAAAAAGAATGGCAAAGTCAGAATGTGCGTGGACTTTACGGACGTGAACAAGGAGTGTCGAAAGATTGTTACCCTATGCCGTGGGTGGATGAACTAGTGGGTAGAACGGCCGGATTCAAGGTGTTCTCTTTCATGGACGCCTCCATGGGATATAATCAGATCGCCATGTACGGCCCGGATCAGGAAAAGAGCACGTTCGTGGTAGAGGGGGGCACTTACTGTTACACCAGGATGCCCTTCGGGTTAAAAAATGCTGGGGCGACATTTCAACGAGTAGGAGAAAAAATGTTCCAAGGGAAGATTCGGAAGGGGATGGAGATATATATTGATGATATGGTGGAAAAGAGCATGTCAGAAGACGAACACTTGGAAGATCTTCAGGAAACTTTTCGCATACTACGAAGGCACTAGCTGAAGCTTAACCCTGAGAAGTGTACCTTTGGAGTAGCGTCTGGGAAGTTTTTGGGTTACATAGTAACACACCGTGGTATAGAAGCAAATCCAGAACAAATTAGATCACTGATATAAATGTCGTCCCTGCAAAATGTGAAGGAGGTACAAAGTTTAGCGGGAAGAGTCGCGGCACTAAATCGGTTTATTTCTAAATCATCGGACAAATGTCGACCGCAGATCGACCGGGTTGAGGAAAACACGGGACTTCCAATGGACCGCAGAATCGCGAGAACCTTCCGGGGAGTTGAAGAGTTATTTAGGTAAAGCACCACTTTTGTCGCGGCCGGAACAAGGGGAAAAACTGTAATTGTATCTGGGGGTTTCACCCCGCGGTGAGCTCGGTATTGGTGCGAATCGTTGAAAAGATAGAAAAACCCGTTTACTTTCAGAGTAAGACCATCTTTGGGCCGCGAGAAACCCATACAAAGATAATCAAGAAATACGCTTTGGCACTGGTATTCTCATCACTGAAATTGAAATCTTATTTCGAAGCTCATTCCGTGGTGGTGATAACGAACCTGCCTCTCAAGCAGGCGTTGAGGGCGGAGAAGTCAGGAAGAATGCTGAAGTGGGAAGTAATACTCGGTTACACTGAAAAATGATGCATCGAACCGCGGAAAAGGCACAAGCGATGGCGGAGGTGTTAGCAGAATTCCCAGCTGAGGACCCAACGTGGGGAGAAGAAATGGTCATGGATCGCGAAGGAGAGCTTAACCACGACCCATTGGATCCATGGGATGCGTGGAATGGTTGGAGAGTTTTCGCGGATGGATCGGCTACAGATACAGGGAACGAAATAGGCGTCGTCCTGGTGACTCTTGAGAACAATAGGCTGGAATTGTCGATGAAACTGGGATTTGCGGCTTCCAACAATGAGTCTGAGTACGAAGCAGTGATAGCAGGTTTGGGTATGGCCCAAGATTTAGGAGTGAGCGAACTGTCTGTTTACTCGGATTCTAACCTGGTGGTGTGTCAAGTGAATGGAGGATTCATGGCTCGCTGCCCAAGGATGGCGAGATACTTGGAAGTCTTGCAGAGAAAAGCACGTAAGTTCAAGAATATTAAGTTTGCTCATTTGAACCGCGGTGAAAATAGACATGCCGATGCATTGGCATATGTCGCCGCATTCGATACTACGGGAGGACGCGAGGGAAGATCTATTGAAGTAAAGGGTGTTGAGCAAGCCTAGTACCCGCGGAAGAGGAAGATGTCGCCTTTGTCACGATATGGAGTCGGTTGGATAACACCCATCAAAGCTTTCTTGATGGGAGTGGAGATAGAAAACAAACGGGGAAAAAGCGAGAATGGAGCAATTGAGCGGAGATACACTTTACCGATGGGGATCTGTATAGAGAAGTTTTGGCCCGGACCAATGCTAAAATGCATAGGGCGCTGCAGATTCAAGAAGTTCCGGGCCGAGGTGCATGAAGGCGTGTGGGGAAGTCATTTGCGGGGCCGCGACCACACACCGATTGATCTCACAGGGGTATTTTTGGCCACATATGAAAAGGGATGCAGTAGGATATGCAAAAGGGTGTGAAAATGTCAGAAATTTGCACCGCTGATACATGCTCCAGCTGAGCCATTGCACAGTGTGTTTAGTCCGTGGCCATTTACCATGTGGGCGATGGATATAGTAGGGCCCCTACCAACGGCAAGCGGCAAGAGGAGATTTATGTTGGCAGCAACCGATTATTTTACAAAGTGGGTGGAAGGAGTGGCACTGCAACAAGTCAAGGAAGAAAATGTGAACAAATTTCTGTGGGAAAATATAATTTGTAGGTTTGGATTGCCCACATCTGATCATCGCGGATAATGGAACCCAATTTCTGGGGGAAAGGCACGAAAGTTCTTGGGAGGCATTTTAAGGTGAAGCGGGGGTTCTCCGCCCCATACAATCGAGGGAATGGACGAGGTAGAGGCTTCGAACAAAATCATAATGGATATTCTTAAGAAGAAGCTGGAGGAGCGGAAGGGAGCATGGGCTGACCAGTTGCATCATGTGCTATGGGCTTACCGCACAACACCGCGAACATCTACAAATGAATCACCATTCACAATGGCGTATGGAGTAGAAGCCGTGATTCCGGTGGAAATGATAGAGAAATCAACAAGAACCAGCGCAATGGAGTCAGGCAAAAATGAGGGGATTCTGACCACGGAGTTGAACTTCATAGAGGAAAAAAGAGAATTGGCGCGCATTCGTCTGGAAGAATATCATCGGAAGCTACAGAGACAGTATGATAAAAAGATGAAGCCGCGAACTTTCAATGTATGGGATCAGGTGCTGCGACGGGTTACGCCGGCCACCAGGAAGGAGAACGACGGCAAACTGGGGCCTAATTGGGAGGGACCATATGTCGTGACGGAAAAGGGAACTTCTGGGACTTATAGGCTACGGACTTCAGCAGGGAAAAAGATTGATAAACCGTGGAATGTAAGAATGTTGAAAATTTACCGTAGTGAAAGCCTTGTTTAGTTTACTAGTAAGATGTGTGAGTCGGAATGTAATCTTTGGTACATTATATTTTCATCCATGAATAAAGAAGTCCTTCCTCTTGTATCGTTGGTATGGAAAGCGAAGGAAGTTTGACATCATTACTCTAAATCAAGTTGGGGGCAATTCGAGTTGCCCTCCGGGCTTCACAGCCATTTTTGAGAAAGTGGGGGGAGGAGCCCTTCGCGGACTACATGTCGAACCAAGCAGCGGGGGGCAGGCGGGTTGCCCCTCCAGCTTGCCCCACAGCCGTCCGGAGAAAGTGGGGGGAGGAGCCGCCCGCGGACTACAAGTCCGAATCAACTTGGGGGCAAGTTGGAGTTGCCCCTCCGGGCTTACAACCGTTTGAGAAAGCGAGGGGGAGGAGCCCGCCGTGGACTATATGTCCCGAATCAACTTGGGGCAAGGCTGAAGGTTGCCTCCGGGCCTCCAAAACCATTTGAAAGCGGGGGGGGGGGGAGGGGAGCCGCCTTCCCGGACTACAAGTCCGAACCAACTTGGGGGCAAGCTGAGTTGCCCCTCGGGGCTTCACCGGCCGTTTCGGGGGAGGCCGGGGGAGCCTTCGCAGGGACTACAAGTCCGAATCTACGCAGGAGGCAAGCCGAAGTTGCCCTCCGGGCTTCCAAGCGGCCGTTTGAGAAAGCGGGGGAGGAATTTTGCGGACTACACGTCCGAATAGACTGGGGGCAAGCTGAGTTGCCCCTATAGGCTTCACAGCCGCTAGAGAAACAAGGGGGAAGAAACCCTTTGCGGACTATCGTCCAAATCAACAAGATTGTACGAATAAGTGTCCCATCGAGTGTCACGGCTTAATACTTACACTCATATGGGGCACCTCGCAAATTTTGAGTACAACTCAATTGAGAATAAAATATATACAATGGTAAAGAGAAGAACTCTAGACTGCAAAGTGATTAACATTGAAGACCTGCTGGCCATTCCCAGAAACCAGGTGAAATAGATGGTACATTCAAACACTGTCAAAGTGGGAATCACAAAATCTCAAAAGTACAAGGAAGTACATTTTATGTACAAAACATCAATAAGAATTCCTAGAAATTACTGAGGCCCTTCGCCCACATTCTGGTGAGCAGGCACTGATTCCACCTCACCGACAGAAGGAGGGGGAATATCCACGATCATGGGGCGGGCTTCACGTAAGTGCGGCTTGGTTGTACATGGGACCGAGAAAGGAGCTGAAGTCGATGCAACGGTTGGAGGGCGCGCTATTGGAGGATCTACACTCTGAACAGGAAGGAGGTGACCAGCCGCGGAGAGTTCCTCGAGCTGATGTTTAAGCTCGCGGCTAATCTTCTTCTCCGCAAGGCTACGAAAACGGTCTGCGGCATCTTGAACAGCTTTATCTACGGCGACCTGAGTGGCAACCTTAGCTGCCTCTTTCTGGCTCTCCAGTTTGGATGAAACACCTGAAACATAGTCACGGTGCTGCTCTTGAGGACTTTGGCGCCTTTTGGGCCTTCATGGCCACAATACGAAAAGCATCTTGATCTTTTTCCAACGCAGCATATTTGGCCTTCCAGCCGTCAGGTCCTTCAATCTCCTGCTTCATGGTCACCACGACGAGTCGGTGTTGGTGAGACCTTGATCATATAACCAATATCCAAGCTCGGTGAAAAGGGTAACGGGTTATCAAAGTGTTAAAAGACTAAGAAGATGCAAAGACGAGAATAGTACCTTTTCCCCAACCATGGTATATGGATGTTCTATGAGATGCAAAGCTGCGGAATCACCGTATGCTTGATCTTTGGGCAGATGAGAACCGAAGAAAGAGATCAGCGACGGAGGGATTGTCGGGGCGAGTCGGCGTATAGTTGCCAGCGATCTCTAGCCCTCGAACTCGAGGTCGCCATATATCGAACGCGCAGTAATCACTGACCCAGATGGCTGGGAATTTATAGAGGGACGGCGTCTGCGAGGTGGAGGAGGCGGCAAGGCAGCGAGACAAAGAAGAAGGGGTTGGCGGGCTGCAGTCCCTAGCCTTAACAGGGAGGGCTCTTAGCGGTAACTTCGGGTTCATCCCCCTCGGAGTCACTATCCCACAATTTGAGGTTAGAAGAGGCCATGGCAGCTTCTTGAACTGGGGAGGAAGGTTGATCTAAGTCGTCTTCCCAATCCGCTACAGCAAAGTAGGAAGAGGGGGCGGTATATGGAGCAGGGGGATGGGCCTTGGGACTTGAGCGGCAAAACGTTGGGCTACGGCTCTGGAATGCGATATCTTGTTAGTATACTTAAAAGATTTGTAGGGCTTTCTCTTTGGGCGAGGAGAAGGTTTGGGGAGTCTCTCTTTGGGAGGGGCTGGGCGATAAAGTGGACCTTGATACGGACCAATATTTTTCAACGAAGGATCAAGGAGAAGAGGATGGCCCTTTTTGGATCTATGACGAGGGACTTCACTCGTTCACTTCCCAAGTCGCGGAGTTTTTGAAAAAATAGTGAGTAGACACCGTTGTAAAAGTTTGGATCGCGAATCTGGTCTCCAACCTGTGATACAAAAGAAAGACAAGTTAAAAGTAAAGTTAGGAGCGAGCACGCTTAATAAAAAGTTTGGCACCACCAAAGAAAACCGAGATGCCTTAGAGAAACGTCGGAGGGAAGATCGCGGACGAGAAAACTACGGACACATATAACGGATAATGATGCCACACTTTATCGAGGTAGTAAGGTGGAGGATAAAGGACTTATTCTGCGGGCCGGTACGAAGAAAGACTGATATCCTACACTACCAAATTTGGTACTCTTCTTTATATAGTAGTGAAGCTATCATATCGCTCAGAGTTGGATTTTGGGAGAATGGGTTTTGTTGTAATGATCTGCGGCATATAAGATCGCCTAAAAGTTACCAATGCCTTGGCGGGGGATGTTGAAGTGGTTACATGCGCCGACATCAAGGAGGAGTTAAGGAAATCCTAAATCCGGCCATTATCGATAAAGCCCGGTTGCAATGAGACAAACCAGGACCGCGGTGGGACTAGATGCGGGGAAATGGGAGGCGCGGTGCGTGCTCAAGGATCACGTTGGCGGGGATGCCATAAGCAGCTTTAACTGCGTCTAAGTTGGGCCTACAGCGGTAGGATGGGGGGAGAGGCAGAGTGGCTTTCCTTCCTGAGGTGGAAGGTTCCGCGACAGGGCTAGCAGAGCCCGAAGCCGCGGAGTCAGATATGTCCACGGTGTGACCGCTAGATCTGGGAGCGGAGGACTCCGATCCATCAGGTCGGGTAGTTGAGGAACTCGCCGATTCGGACTCAGACATGACAAAATTAAACAACGGAGAAGCCCTAAACCAGAAGAATAGGCTATGAAAAAAATAGGCTATGGAGGAAGAGAAATCGGAACAATGACAAGAACTAAGGGGTGGAAGACAAACCTGAGGAGCAAAGCGGCAAATAGCAACGAAAGGGAAGTTCGAATCTTGCCAAATCAAAGACCCACTGAAGATGAAGAACAGGAAGAAACGGGAAGAACCGGAAGAAGAGGAAAATGAAAAGGTTAGAGACGAGTTTAGGGGTTTTGAAGGAAGAGAGAGGTTTGGGCGGGATATTGATCGACAAGGGCAAAAGAGTTATTTCATTTGGGAAAAGAACCAAGAAACAAAGGGACACATGGGGCCTTGAAGAATGGAAAAGTAGGCTCGAGGTCGCGTCGCCCGAAATAGCAGGCTCGATGCACATCTTGGATCGGACATCGAGATATAATGATAAGCGACGCGTGCCATGGGTGCGATACCCGCATGTAAAAAGAAAGGGGAGATTTTTTTCGGTCTAAGTAGTTTATCCGCGGACTTAAAACGATATCGCGAGAACATCAAACGGGACCCGAGAGGGGCATCACAGATAGGGCGTATTCATGACACATGGGGTTATAGGTGGCAAGTGGGTGAATTATGCGAATAGCGAAGAAGAAACCTAGTGTAACGGATCGTAATCATGACAATACAATTGCGAGAGCTACCCTATGACGGGCGAGAAGGAATGGAGCGACGGATCAAGCCAGCGAACGAGATATATCGCGGAACCTAGTAAGGCATAAAGATTCAGTGAAGTATCGGGGCCTAAATGGATGTGGATTAAGGAAAAAGGTAGGAGGAACACGGTAGCGGACATGATACTTAGAGCGGTTGGACAATAGGGCAGGCGTGGGACGAAAAAGATCATGGAGAGCGGTTAAAGAAGATGGAGCGGTTGGAGAAAGAAGCGGTTATGGGATATATATAGAGCAACATCGATTGAGAGGAAAGGGAAGAAAGAACGAAAAAAAAAGAGAGAGAGTAAAGAGATATCTGTGATCTCGATTGGTTTAAAATTTGATCATACAAATATCAATCCGATCCACAAAATCACAAAGCCGAGCGTCAATCATCACATTTAAAAGCAAACCCCAAATCTCAACCAAGCTAAATAAATTGAGAAAAATAACATTCACATAGAAATCAATCAAATACTAACATATGAAAAAGTAAATGCCCAACTTTAAAAAAAACACTAGGTTTAAGAATTGGTTTTGATATTGAATATTAAGAAAAAAAAAAATAATCGGAAAATATAGCATAAAAGCAATAAGGTTTCCTAAAAAAAAAAAAAGGCGATGAACAACTCATGCCTTGGAGCAAATATGAAAATGGAGAAGAAAAGGCTCTACGCTTGGTGTAGG
This sequence comes from Coptis chinensis, assembly GCF_015680905.1. Classification (NCBI taxonomy): domain Eukaryota; kingdom Viridiplantae; phylum Streptophyta; class Magnoliopsida; order Ranunculales; family Ranunculaceae; genus Coptis; species Coptis chinensis. Next base: position 52,800,397 of record NC_141456.1, on the reverse strand, counting down.
GAACTTCCGGGTATCCCCGATCCTCCTCCTACGGGCCTTGTGATTCAAAAAGCTTTTACCGGTAGAGAAGGGATGAGATGATTATGAGTTAAGGTTAAAGCACCGGCACTACCTACATATCTCCTTGTTTATTTTAGAGAATCAAAACCTATCTTGTGTAGTTCCTAAGAGCTTAATCCCCTATATTTTTATATAGGAAGAGCTTTGAGAGTCATAGGGTTAAGGTTGTCCTCACCGCCAGAGTTGTCACCTCAAATTTCCAGAAAATTAAAAATAGGAATTATCCACACCCTATTCCATCTTCCTGAAATCGGGATGAAAGAAAACCCTAATAACCCATTACCAACCACCGATATTAAAATATGAGATCAAATTAAAACCAAAACTAACAACTCTTAATGTACAAATTCAAGAATTTACTAAACCATTCTATTACATCTATTTCAAATCAAGACTTTATACTTCATAAAACTTATACCGGTAAGACTTCAAGAGAGAATCTCAATCAAAGCGTTTTCATCAACCATTCCACCATCTATGTTCCCAAGAACACACCCGCGTTACCAAAACAAAGCAAACATGGGTCAACAAATTGAATTGCTGGTATGGAGTAGACTAACAACAAAATATATATAATAATCTTTCAAATTAATAAATATAACATTACCAACCATTTCAACTTGGAAGACAATATAGTTCCGTTTTCCAAAGCGGCATGTAGTTTCTTCCCAAGTAAGATTTCAATCCCAATATACATTTCAAGATAACTCACAACAGAAATACTACTTATTACATACACATATTATAACTTAATTAAATATTGGTTTGATACACATTACCCTTTAAACCCGGTCACGTCTCTCGAGGTAGGATATTTATGTCCTGCATAAAAATTAACGGATCCTACTCTCCTACAAAAAAGAGAGTTAGACGGCACTATAAAAGGATTTATCTCAGCTGATCAAATTTCCATTCATAATCAAACCTCATTTTAAGACATTGAAGCCTAATTAATACAACATAGTTTGTCCACATATTAGGGGGGAATACTACTTATCATACCACCTATATCAAAGGGTAGTCATTCACATGATATCATTACTTCATAAAGTTTCCAAGTGCATAACTATATATCTCCGGACTATTACAAATCATTAATGCTTTCATAATAACATATCATTTTAGAGTCATTCCACAATCACAGAAAAGATCACAAGCATTCAATAATATTATTCTCAGTCCACACTTCACATCCATAACCTCACACAAGCCACCTCATATTTCTTTGTAAGAAAGCATATACATCATAATACATAAATATTCATAGGCAATAACTCACAAATGCGTAAAATCAATATTTCACTTTGCTTATTAATTATCTTGTTGACTCATTTTATAAAGCGGACTTCAATGACCTTTGGTTCACTACTCCGCGATTTGCACTCCACACATTTGCCAAATCACCGTACCGTATGCCTCTCTCCCCCTTTGAGTATCACTATATCACAACCATCTACGGGTCATTTTCAGCCTCTTTGGCCATAAAATCTTAGGTCATTCATGGCACATTCAATGAATACCTTTGGTTATTCCGCCACATTCAAGGAATACCTATCATAACAACGGAGCCATTCATGGCACATTCGATAGATAAAGTCATTCCCATACATTCAAGGAATACCCCAAACCTACATTCCATTATATTCAAGAAATGCAACCAACCCATGGCCGAATGCCTTAGTTCTCTCTAGGAGAGTCAAACTATTGGGTCATTCATGGCACATTCAATGAATACCCATCTATCACATGATATCACAAGTCATAATATCTCATTACCAAATCCTGGCGTTCACAAGTTCTAAAGATGTGGACACTGGCGTTAAAACATTATTATCACTTATAATTATACTAGCATTACTCATGTCAAAACAGACCACACATGCGAGTCAGTTTTTCGCGTGTCGAGGCAAATCAAGCACTTAAATATCATTGAATGTAAAACGGACTTATAATCAAACAAGTACAATTTACATAACCACACTCCCCTTATACACAATATATTAAACAAATAGTTCATTGCCCCAAATTCAAGTCCACACACACTTTTAATGTCAAAACAGATCATATACTAAAAGTCTATATTCATATACAACTTCTATCTCACATATATATATTTATGTAGTCTCAAAACAACGATAATTTCTAACACAATCCATAGTTATCACACAAACTAATATATATATTATAGATATAGTGGTTGCACTTTTGTTCAAAGCTGCCTACGTATGAAATCTTTTAGGATTGGAATCAAGCCTATCCGTAATTCTTAATCACTTCTCCAAATATTTTAATAATCACGATAAAAAACATATATATATATATATATATATATATATATATATATATATATATATATATATATATATATATATATATATATATATATCTTTTCATTCCACACCAATGTTTCCACAATGGTAAAGAAATATATAGAAATTATAATAACCAGCGACCATCTAGTATTAAATCATGTAACCACTAACTATATCCATTTTAAACTTTTAGCTAATTCTAACAACCTTGTTAATCCATGCCTTCTGGACAACCCACCATTGGATCTGCCTAAAATTTGTATATGTCATTTAACTGGATATCAAGAATCTATGGATTTAAATTTGGGGTCAATCTGATAATAGGTTGACCTCCATCTAAATAGGAAACAAAGAATCGCCCATCAGTTTTCTGGTGTAGTTTCTACTACGACCAGTCCCACTAATGGAAGCCTCGATAGATATCAAACCGTTGAATAAATCTAGAAATCTAATATGGAAGACTACAATGTGTCAAAAACTATGGATTAAATTTCATACAAATCCAGTACAAAAGATCACTGTCTAAGCAGAAACAAATTATTCATAACTTCTGTGAACAATAATTGTTCATAGTACATTGGGTATGAACATTAATTGTTCATAGTCCGTTGGGATGAACATTAACTGCTTATAGTCCCTGGTATGAACATTGATTTCATACCTTTACAATAACAAAACTATCACTACACCATAACAACATTTTTGTGACATTGGGCTTTTCTAATTAGTGGCTTTAAATTGGCATCAAGACTCTTGTGATAGAATATTGGCGTCACTAAAATGCTAAAGTCGCCGTGAATTATTAGATAATTGTATCAATTAAATTTAGGAATTATACTAAACAAAGTGATGGCAAATAGGCGTAAAGATTTCTAAGAATACAAAAATTTACGTAAGGAAGGGACCCGTGTTTTCTCTAAGTATAAATAACAACTGGAACACTTCTCTCAAATTAATTCCCATCTCTCCCTGAACTATCTCATCTTCCCTCCAATTTCCCTTTTGACTAAATGGAGTGTCTACCTCGAGAAAAATACAAAAAATCTTATAAAAAGAATGATGACAAAACTCTAAAATCAATTGAAGTCGCCAATTACTTTTTGAATTTTTCAAAGTTTGGGCTGATATTGGTCGATAGAGTTTTATTGTTTCATTGATTGGTATCGCAAAGTCGAAGATCTTTTTATACTTCAAAGGTTAAATCTTTCTCACCCTTTTCATTTTATTTTTTAAAGTCATTACTTTTACCAAGTTTTGAATGGTATAAAAGGAATTACAGATGGGGTGTTTCATTTGGTTAACTTAATTGATGTTTACTTCAAATTTGAATTGTCCAAATTGATATTCTAGCACACCCTGAGTCTAGTCTCGTCTTAGGAAGAGTGCATGAAATAAATTTTCCTTTTCCTGGAAGATAGATGAAATCAGTGAGAAGTCATTAAATTAAATGTGAGGCACTTCAAACAAAGTTCAAAGATTTCATTTTGTTTCTTTTTAAGTGGCTAGTAGATTTTAGGCTTTTTAAGTTTGAAATTGGTTATCCCATTTTTGGTTAAGAAAGTCCAATTACCGCGAAGCTGCGTTCATACTTATTTAATTTAGTCCCTCTTTGCTTGGTGTATTTACTTGAACTAGCACATCCTTGTTTGTGTTAAGATCATTCCAATTATAATAGGGATATCTTGTTTCATCAACTCCCACTTAGTTTTTGCTAGGTTCAACTCTATTGTTATTTTCAAAGAATGGTTGCTTGAGGTTTGGTATAGATGTAAGGCCGTGGAGGGAGGTGGTGGTAGTGGTATTGTTATCTTCAATACACAATCCCCATCACAACCGATCTTCGCCAAAATCTTTTATGAGGGGACCCCATCGGTCGATAACTCACCTCAATTTCATGCTTGGACAGACCTATCAATTGCCAATTGAATCAAATGCAATCAGTTAAGCGAGTTATTGATATCTGGAATTGGATTTGCTTATGGTGGATTCTCGAGGTTTTGCATTCAAGCGGGAATTAAAGGTGAAGAAGAGCATGATGCGGCTTCTAACAAGCTTCCATCTGTTTCGCCAATTAGAAACAAGAATGCTGAAATTAAACTTTTGCAAGGTATAAACATCTAATGCCCAAGTCTTGAAAATTCAAGTAAATATATTATTTACACAATGTATCTTATATTGCGATGCGCCTTTTCTTCGGAGTGTAATGAGGTAGAACAAATGCACTTCTATTGGAACTTGAAATGAGGAGAAAGGGAATGCAAGGAGATTTCGGTTTCTAATTCATAGTGGTCTATCTATCATGGGAAGAAAATTCTATTTGAAATCAAGTGTTTCTTTCCTATTTATATGGTCCTATAGTTTGAGAGGACTCTATGAGCTTTATTACTATTTCAAATTTTATTGCATTGTTTGTTTAAGTACTGTTTTAATTTAGACCTTGTTATTTGCAATTGCATGGGGGTATTTTGCTGTCATGATAACCTGTTCACACATTACACTTAGGCTTTTGTTGAATTTTAACAGAAAAGGCGATCTTTACTACTGTCATATATATACTTAATTCTGACCATTTCGCGAAGGTTAATTAAACTATTTTCCCTCGAGATTTTTGTACTAATAATAAACTATTTTTCTTTGTTTTTGTGACAAAAGCACAATATTTTTCCGTCGATTTTCTTGTGTGAAGTAACCGGTTTGTCTCTCATAAAAACACGATTTTTCTTCCTTCAGAACTTTATTGTTGTGGTTTGCTAATTACAATCATTTATGACGATGATACTTTATTGATAATTTTATATGATGTGTTTTTTATTTTAAATTTGCCCACAATATGTAGTTATATGATATTTTACGACGATGTAGTCCAAATAATAGTTAATATGGAATATTATATTATAATTCTACATGAGGGGCATTTGGACATTGAAAATAGGCTTCGCCATGTCTTTTAAAAAATATCTTCCACCAAAAGCTAAATAGGCATTAAGTGTGGATGAAGAACTAAAGAATGTTGTCCTAGATTTTGCACTAGCAGGTATCATTAGCCTTTGGAATCTCTTTTAAATTTAGTAGGAGGGCCTAGTCATTCCTTTTTATTTTCATTTGTTTGGGCATTTAGCTGTAAGTATTGTTATGCTTGACAATGTAGTTAATGGTGTTTATCATGTCATGTCTTATTTACATGAACACCATTTTTTGTCGTTGTCGGATTATAGTGCCTGTAGTTAGGTTTTAAATATATGACTGAATCCATTTATTATGTTGTGTGTGGCCTCCCCTAGGATGTTTATTGATTCTTAAACAAGTGAAGATTCTGGAAGAGGTTTTGGACCTTTGTACAGTAGTTATGTAATTAACAATTTTATTCTTGCACACTTAATTTAGATACACAACCCTAGATACGATGATGTGTAGCCTCATTACTATTTCTTATTTCAGTTCTATATCCATTCTTGCTTCTTTCTAACTCACGAGTAACTAACCCCTTTGGACTGTGTGAGATGTCCTTTGGATGTAGCATTTTAATTATTCTCTACCGCGAGATTTTGAGCTTCCTCTTTCACTATCATTGCGAAAGACTCCAAGACACTTTCGCAAGGCCGATTGCTTTCCATATCAAAAACTCCATCCGAACACATGTACTTATTGAGGTAATTTTTTATTTACTACAAAAATATAAATTAAGAAAAAGCACTTTGAGGGTAAACCTTTGAAACTTGTTAAATTCTGAAATAATGTTATTTATTGGTATCAAATCAAAGCGCACCGGGCTCTAGCTTACCCATTTTGACTCGTGCCTAGGGAGCTTAGTATTGCCTAACTCTCTTGAGGCTCGGCGAGGGAATTTGGTCCGATCTAGACTCTGAATTTGTCACGTCGCATCCAATTGAGAAAGAAAGAACAAGGACTTGACATTGGTCCCTTCTTCGACATCGAGGGTTTGCTTCTTAATTCTAGGTGCTTTCTTCTTCGTTTTTTGTTTGTTTTACGCTCTTTGTAGCGAGTAGTATCTTACTTACCAGTTACCATTAGTCTGGCTAAGCCAATATACTTTGGCAGCAAGTTTGTTAATAATGTTTGTGAAGCCCACTCTTTTGTTAATAGAGTTTCTTAATAGAAGTTTGTTCAACAAGATGTTGCTAGAAATTTTTTAGTATCTCTTTTTTTTTTTTTGGTTGTAAATATGGAGGCCCCAGTTCTTTATTGTTGTTTTGGGACTGGGAACCATTGCATTATTGTTTTAAGTCGAATAAGTATAATGCATGATTTTCTGTTGATCCTACCTAACGGAATATGTTTGCTTCCTTATCAATGGGTTCTAGTGAAGGTGAAGTTCATGTTGGTAGTTGCAGATTTGGGACTATTGAAAATCCGTGCGAAGGATTGGAATTTATGGCTAACTACAATATTGCTAAAATCTCTATTGTATTATCAAATTGAAATTCTAACTGCGGGCTTATTATTTCGGTGTTAAGTTGAATGATATTGCTGCAATATTCTCATTTCTTGCTGTTTTTGAGTGATTACACCAAGAGAACCTATAGTTGGTCGAAAAGTCGCATCCGCGTTGTTCATTGGATTCGTAAAGCCGATGGCGATTGGTTTTATCCATTTTTTTGCTATTATGGTGAAGCCATACTTCATGGCCACAGTCACGAAACAAGTGTTTGTTTTTATATAGAGAAATTGGGCGATCAAAGTGAGTTTTCAATGTTTTTGCACATTTACTTTAACTTTCTCTTGTTTTTAGGTTCTTGAACCGAATTGGCATGTGATGCATTGTAAACTACAAACTGCAAAGAGCATAGATGAGGTTTAATTTTGTTCCTATCAAGTGCGGTCGTAACCCGGCGGCTCTTTCGTTACCTTGCGAAACTTGTGTCAGCTAATAGCTTAGGATTGTATACTTGTTGTTCCAAACCAATGTCTGTCATCTAGTAATGATATTTTTGTGGCAGGTTATCCGATGCCATGATTTCTTCCTTGAAAAGTGTGCGAAAAGAATGCGCTTCTTTTACACGAAGTTCTCAAAGTCGGGTCATGTGATATGTACCCTCTTTGTGTATATAATCAAATTCGTTCGGACAAATATATTCGAGTCCTTTGTGTATTTGTGCTTCTCGTAAGAAATGAACTAGTTCCCTCCCAACCTGTTTAGAACTTTACATGTTTACGGTAACTTTTTTAATATGAAATCCACCTAGTTCTACGCGAAACCAAAGAAATTGATTTTTCAAAGGCTTGGTCTTATGCATTGCTTGTTCTTTGGCTTATCGTTGGTGCACCTCCGTTGGTTTGAGAGTCTAGCTAGGGTTAGATATGCACAAGATACATCTTGAACATAAAAGCTAAGTTACATTGGCGTGGATCCACATGTCTATGTCCAGCGTGGAAAAATATAAAAATTGAGGTATAACGCATACAACATGTGTCTAACACGGATACGTGGATCGATAAACACGGATTATTCTTATATATATGGCGTGTCCATGTAACATATCATAAAGTTGTGAATTTCCTGGTCAAAAGTGTAGAAGTAGTTATTATTTTTACTTAATTATCATATTGAGTGTATGTTTGAAATATTGTTGTATATATCTCTCGTTACATTTTAAGGTAGAAGCCTATCTAAACTCTTTTTGTTAAATGAAGCAGGTAATACTTGTGGCATTTGTTTGTTGCCGACCTTGAAGGATGGAGGTGGTCGATATTGCCACTTGGTCACTTTCTAATAAGAAGATTTTCTTTCTAGCTAGTTGTAAGCATAATGTAATGTACTTTTTCGCTTGAAAAATTGAAGTACTTGGTGTTTACATGTGATTTGTATTGTACTTTTCGCTTAGAAAATTGAAGTAGGGTGTTTACAAGTGACTTGATAATTTTGAGTGATGGAATGAATGTTTTATTCTTGAATGGGATTGACGGTGTGATTGTGTATTTTATGGAATGGATTGTTTTTTAAAAGAGTTGTATATTGGCTAGTTCATATAGTAACCGGTGGTGGCTAGGGCTAGTTGTATCTTGAATAATAATAATAATAATAATTGGTTGCTATACATCTACTTGGATGTATATCAACTAATTATTATTATTTTTTTCTAAAATAATTTTGTGGCGCCAAAACGGCGTCACAAAATTTTGGCGTCTAACATTTTGTGGCGCCATTTTGGCGTTACTAATTTGTGACACCATTTTAGCGTCCACAAATATTTGTGACGTCAAAATAACGTCACAAAATATAGTGACGCCATTTTGGCGTCACTAATTTGTGACACTATTTTGGCGTCACAAATATTTGTGACGTCAAAATGGTGTCACAAAATTTTGTGACGCCATTTTGAAGTCACAAAAATAATTGGACGTAAATTGTGACACCATATTTGTGACGCCAAAATGGTGTCACTAAAATTATTTAATGGCGCCATTTTGGCGGCCACAAAAAGCTATTTTGGTATAGTGTATGTTTATAATTTGCATGTCGACCTTCAATTATTTGCATTCCTTAATCCGAGGAAGGAAGAAAAGCAATATGGAGAAGAAGAAGAAAGTCGATAAGTCCCCTGTGAGTAGAAAGTTATCTTTGAGATCTGACACACCAAACAAAAAGTTGTGATTGAGATCTGCATCCAAAAAGGAAACCGAGTCGTTTTGCCGATAATCGAAAAACTAAAGACAAAGAAAACTAGTAAAGGGAAGGTTTGGCCAAGAATACTAGTAAAGGGAAGGTTGTGGTTAAGAATACTAGGAAAGGGAAGGTGGTGGAAGAGAAGGAAGATGAGGAAGATGAGAAAGAGAATGTTAAAGGTAGCATAGTAGCACACAATAGCCTCGATGTACCTTCTCACACATGATAAGTTTGGTACAAAAACTCAAAGAAGTAGGAATTCCAAAAAATATGTTGATGAAATGAAGAAGACACCGATCTGGTTTATGTTTTATGAGTTATACAATAGTGGGATTGTTGAAGGAAACAAATTCAAGCCAAACAAAGAAATATTCTATCTCTTGGACAATTTCAAATCAGTACCTGAGGAGGCATTTGAGATTGGTAAAAAAATGTTAAAGCTAACTGTAGAGGAGGTTAGTCTCATGTTTGGGCTGCCTATCACAGATACTTTGGTTCAGTTAAATAGGACTGTTGGAGATGATGAAAAGAAAACCAACTTCATTAAAAAGTACTTTGGTGATGGCAACACCAAGTATTCCAAGTTTCATGTTGAAGATGGCATAATGAGGACTTTGGCAACCAGCGATGGCTGAAGATTTTGCAAAAGTGATGTCTTTTCATGTTGGTTACATGTTTCTTCGCAATGCCAATTACAGAGCATTATGGCCATTGATCAAGGCTGTTGACGACTTAGATACACTTAGAAGTCCTGTCTTTGGCCAACCGCCATACACAATGAGTTAATTGATCTTTGCCATTGAATACAAAGAAGCAAAAAAATAGACGATCAATGGATGCACTATAATGTTTTTGGTATATTTCTTTAACTCAATATCCTTAATTTATGGTTGTTTGTATGTTTTTATAACAATTTGTGGGTATGAACTATAAATGTTCATAGCTATTGATGGGTATGAACATTCAACATTGGTTGTTCATACCCACCAATAGGTATCCATGTATGAACATTCAATGTTCATACATGGATACCTATTGATGGGTATGAACAACCAATGTTCATAGCTAAAGGTGGGTATGAACACTCAATGTTCATAGCTATTGGTGGATAGCTAATAGTGGGTATGTACAATTAATGTTCCTAGCTATTGGTGGGTATGAACAATGAATGTTCATACATGGATACCTATTGGTGGGTATGAACAACCAATATTCATAGCTAATGGTGGGTATGAACACTTTCAATGTTCATAGCTATTAGTGGATATGAACAATGAATGTTCATACATGGATACCTATTGGCGGATAGCTAATAGTGGATATGAACAATCAATGTTCATAGCTATTGGTGGGTATGAACAATGAATGTTCATACATAGATACCTATTGGTAGATATGAACAACCAATGTTCATAGCTATTAGTGGGTATGAACAACCAATGTTCTAGCTATTGTTAGGTATGAACAACCAATGTTCATATATATTATTAGTGTATGAACATTGATTGGTTTAATGTTTTGGTTTATTGGTGTGTCAACTAATATGGCTTTTGTCACGTACGTTGCAGTTTTGGTTTTGTGAGCACTCTGTAGTCATCAAGAAGGTAGAGAACCATGAAACCAAATTCCCGAGGTGTGCAAGGTGGAATTTGAAGACCTTGCTTGATGCGTTTCGAAAGACACCAATAACAGAAATAGCTGCAAGTCAGATTATTGTTGATGCTGAAGCAGCAACAGAGGCTAAAAAGACTTTACTTCATGACATGTATAGTGATTTAGTCACAAACAATGAAGTAAATCCGATCGACTTCGCGAGAAAATATTGATGCATTGAAACTGGAGAACAAAGAACTGAAGGAGATGGTCATTAAGCTTGAAAAGCAAATTATGTCTTCCAGAGATGAAATTGAAAAGTTAAAGGAGCAGCAAGAGAGGGATATGTCTGATGAGGTTGAATTGCAACCTAATGAAGTAACGGATGAAGTCCACCCACCTAAAGAAGTGCAGCAGGGGCATCCTGATGAAGTCACGGATCACGATCCCGGTGAAGTGAAGCGGCGAGTGCATTTCGGCGAAGTCACAATTGAAGTAATGGATGAACTCCACCTACCTATAGAATTGCAGCAGGTGCATCCTGATGAAGTCACGGATGCAGTGGCTGAAGTGCAGTAGGGGCACTCTAACAAATTCACAACTGAAGTAATTGATGAAGTCCCCCATCTAAAGAATTGCGGCGGGTGCATCCCGATGAAGTCCGCGGATGCGATGGCTGAAAGTGTGTAGCGGGCATTCTCGAAGTCACAATTGAAGTTGGCGGATGAAGTTCAAACATAGTAAAATGTCTCGTAACCCTTTGATGGTCCATCATTTGATCTACGCTAACCTTGTCACCTTCGGATAAAGATGAGGAGAAGGATGTCGAGGGAGCCAAGAAACCTTGCTCACTTGTAAAAGCGAGTGAAGCAAAATAAAGAAAGGGAAAGTAAAGTGATTAGCGAGGATTTCTTTGGAGATGGGCGAAAAAAAAGAAGAAGAAAGGTGGCGGCAAAAGCAAACTCTTGTTGATGACAAGATGCCGTTCGATTTCTGTTTGACACGAAGGCGATGTCGATACTATGTGGGTTTGGAAGAAACCCATCGAGAAGTCATTGACACATTCTTCAAAATTGAGGACAGTGGGTAAGTTTAAGATACCAAAAAATAATATTTTAAGTAAATATGTTGTTTGACTAATGGTTATTTCTTATGGTTTTTGAAGAGCTATTGCTTGGTTAAATGGAACATTACAAATTCAAGGTGTTCTAGTTGAAGATATTCTCTTTGATAGAGAAATTGATCACCAGGTAAATTTTATTCATACCACAATTGGACTATGAACCATTATTGTTCATAGTCTTTAACTATGAATACTCATTGTTCATACCCACAATTGTACTATGAGCAATCATTGTTCATAGTCTTTAGCTATGAACAATCATTGTTCATACTCTAGCAATGGGTATGAACAATCATTGTTCATACTCGAGCAACTTGCCAAGAATCTGGTAGCTATGAACACTCATTATTCATACCACAATTGGACTATGAACATTATTTGTTCATACTCCAGCAATGGGTATGAACATTCATTGTTCATAGTCATAAGCTATTTATGTGATGCCAATTTAAAAAAAAACTTATCCATTCAACAGGTCATTGACTGGTGGGCGATAGAACTTCAACAAAGGAAAGGAAAAGCGAGACTTGTCTAGTATATGCAAACTCTAAGGTTAATTTTTATTAAAAAAAATATTGTGTCATCTATTATTATTGTCACATTCTTATTATTTCACACAATTGTTGATACGAGATTGTTGGAAGAAGTAGGATTGGAAACCATATTGAAGAGCATCGACTTCAATATGAAATTCATTGGCATTCCAATTCATTAGGACAATCATTGGACTCTTCTTGTGTTGGAGTTGGTGGAGGGACAACAAGCAAGATGGTATTACTTCAACTCCCTAAGCCAGACAAAAAAGGGGTTGGAAGTTGCAAAAGAATTTGTGAGTTCGACAATAAACACTTAAATTATATCAATTTTTTTATGTTGAAATATAAAGAAATAACTTATTGTAATTTTGCAGAAGAAGGTACTAGTTGAGTTAATAAACAATCTTATCAGAAAGGGGGATTTGAAAATCCAGCTTGTCAGTAATAAAGGAAGAATACTTTCACCAAAATGTCCGCAGCAAAACAATAGGTAATTATTTATTTATGTGTTACGTGTGTGAACTATGATTGTTCATACCTATTGGGTATGAACAATGAGTGTTAATACCTCAGATAGCTATGAACATTGGTTGTTCATGCCTCAGATAGGTATGAATACACTGGTTCCTCATATTTAGAAATGATTGTGATTTGACTGTGTATTCTCTAAATTGACTGTGTACTCTCTAAATTTAGGTATACAATAGGTATGAACAATGACTTTTCATGCATCAGGTAGCTATGGACAATCATAGTTCATACCCATAAGAACTATGAACAATATTTGTTTATACTCCAACACGTATGAATACAATGATTCCTTATATTTTCGCACTGATTGTGTATTCTCTAAATTTCAGCGTTGATTGTGGGCTCCATGTCTGTAAAATGATGGAAATTTTGTATGAACAAGGTCATATGTGATAGGGTTATATACTAAAAGCATTACTTTTGTATTAACTCTAATTCTTTATATTTTGAATGAGAATCATATGGGCAAATATTATGCATATTATATATGTTATTAGTTATATGCATGTGTCTAATACTTTATGTTGTAGATGATATGGTGTGAACACACAGAAGATCATATCATCAGTACCTTATAAAGTATAAGTAATCGTTTACAACCTAGATGGATTTGGACAAACCATTGGTACGGTTGTAGTATAATCTGGTATTAGTCTATCTTGACTATAGGATTACACTAGTACACTTTGTGTGTATTGAACATGACCAAGTGAGGTCGTTTCTCCTTATACTGACTATATAAGAGAACAAATGCCTCTGTTATTATAGATGCTTGTCCTTGTAATTTGGATATAATAACGAGCACTTACATGCATTGTACATTGCTTTAAATCATCAATGAGTGAGATTCATTTGTGAATCAACAAACTCGATAGATTGGGTAATGACATTTTATGTAAGGTGTGTTGTTGATTATAGAAGGAATCTATGTCCCGCAAGAAGTCGGGTTGATGATATCCCCTTGAGGAGCTCAAAAAGATTGTCATGTAAACCCTGCAGGTGGATTTATTCCGACATGACAATGAGATTGAGTGGTACTACTCAAGGACATAAGAAGTTGATTAATGTAGTTGTCAGTAACTTGACTTAATCAACGGACATTCGATATCTTAAACACGGGGAGATCAATGAGCATATAATATGGAGCCCATAAACGATGACACGTAATTTGGGATTAGGGCGGTAGTGCAACAATGGCCTTTAGTGGAATAAGCCATTTGTTGACGGACTTGGGCCGTGTGTTTGGGGTGAACATGGGAAGCCCAAGCCCATCAGGAGGCCCAACCCTAATTTCTCCTCATGGTCCCTGTTGTAGCCTATAAATAGAATACTCTTTCTCTCTGGCCGAAATTCACTATTCATTGTTCTGAAAAAGAGGCAAGAAAAGTAGATCTGAAAGGTATGTTTTCCAATCACAAATCGTGGACACCCATTAATTCCGCTGCGCGTGGTGTTCGCGGTTTGTAGAAATAGTCATTCTGAAATAACGGTTCCTACAATATGGATTTCTATCAATTTATAAATGAAGAGGAAATACAAAAGGTGTGCCCTCACATTGCATGCAGAATGCTTTCAGACTTGCCGAGAAGTTGGAGTAAAGAAAATCATGATTTTTAGGAAAATTTTAGGAAGGGAATGTTTGCTGAATGAATGTGAGATTTTAGAAAGGGAATGTTTTGCTAAATTAATGTGAGGAAAGCAAAAAACAATATATTTTATGGTGTGTTTTGTGCACAATGATATTTTGTTTATGAACAGGGAGCGACTCTAGATATTTTGTGGTGTTTTTTGTGCACAAACATTTTTTTGTGCACAATGATATTTTGTTTATGAAAGTTAAATATTGGTGTTCTTAATGTGTTCTCTTATTATTATTTATATTTTGTTTATTTATAACTAATTTTCATATTATTTATATCCTTTTTCATAACTGATGATCATAATTGGGGCTATGAACACTCATTGTTCATACCTTTAAAAGGTATGAACAATGAGTGTTCATAGCTCTAATAGGTATGAACAATCAATGTTCATGTCTGTTTTGGGTATGAACATTTATTGTTCATATATGCTTTAGGTATGAACAATCAATGTTCATATCTGTTTTGGGTGTGAACATTTATTGTTCATATCTGTTTTGTTTATACATATTGTTCATAGCTAACGTTCATAATTTGGGGTATGAACAATCAATGTTCATAGCTATTGTTCATAAATGGATATGTATAAACACTCATTGTTTATAACTGATGTTCATAATTGGGGCTATGAACATTTATTGTTCATACCTATTTAAAGGTATGAACAATGAGTGTTCATAGCTCCAATAGGTATGAACAATCAATGTTTATGTCTGTTTTTGTTATGAGCAATCAATGTTTATATCTGTTTTGGGTTTATGTTTTTTTTTTCATACCCAAAGAAGGTATGAACAATCAATGTTCATATCTGTTTTGGGTGTGAACATTTATTGTTCATATCTGTTTTGTTTATAGCTATTGTTCATAGCTAATGTTCATAATTTGGGGTATGAACAATCAATGTTCATAGCTATTATTCATACATGGATAGGTATGAATCATCATTGTTCATACCTATTGTTCATAGCTAATGTTCATAATTTGGGGTATGAACAATCAATGTTCATAGCTATTGTTCATACATGGATATGTATGAATAATCATTGTTCATACCTATTGTAGGTATGAACAATCAATGTTCATAACCGGGTTGTTTCAGTTGAGTTGGGCCATTTATTTTTTTTCTTCAGGGGTATACTTGACCTTTCATCTACCCGAGCCGTTCGTATTTTGCGTCAAGGGTAAACTTGAACTTTCATCCACCTGGTCCTTGTGAGTGATTACAAAAATAACGTGTCCTCTAGAGTTTCTCTTTCGTCCGATTTGTCCTCTAGAGTCGCTCCCTGTATAACTAATGAAACGATAGTAAATGAAGTGATTTGGCCGCACTTCATTCTGTGAAGTTGCCTACTTATCAAGTCACATGCGGTCAAACTGAACCGAAAGCAATCTTGGTTCCTCATCTCCTTTTATAGCGATATGTGAGACTGTTCTCCATCCTTTCTTTTCAGCTTAGAACTCTTTTGTTTCCTTATCATTGATGAATGATTAATAGTGGGTGAACTATGAATGATCGGATATGTATGTCCATTTTTTTGCAAGTAGGAATTGCATTCTGAATAAAAGAATGCATTCTGGAGGAGAATAAGATTACATTGCATTTGAGTTAATAGAATCTAAAAGAAGTTCGAAGGGGCACTCCATTCTCGATACAAACCCTTGTCGATTGTCGCTCAAAGTCCAATGGCTTGACTATTATCAAGAGTTGAGGCATGCCTTTAACGCGATTTGCTCCAAAATAGCTTCTACGAAATGTATGAGTTATTCTCCGGAGCTAAGCTTTGAAGTGCCTATTTTCCATCTTGTTCCCATATGACTCAAAGCCGGCGTGGATGAATCACATTCTATCCATAACCAAGAACATCCTCACAGTGCATAGCATGTTCTCACGCCAAAACGATTGCCCAATATTCTCGCTTCAAAGTTACTACTCCAATCCCTTTGTGCAGGAACACACGGTATCTGTTTGTTTTATTCCTAAAGAGTACACTAAGCCTCCATTGCGGGGTTTCCAATAGAGGATCCATTGGTGTTGGCTTTTATCTTATCATGTTGGAAATAAGGTTGGATAAACGCCCTTCAACGAGGATAAGGATAAACCACCAAGATAAGGATAACCACCAGGTATTAGGATGAGTGTAGGACTCTATCCTATCTGATATTAGATGAGTATAAGACTCTATCCTATCCAATATTAGATGAGGTGGGAGAGCTCTATAAATAGACCCCCCACCCCTCACATATTGATCATCCCAACAAAGAAAAGCTCTCTCTCCTTTAATGGTGGCCTCCAACATTTTCTAAAGAAGAAACTAGTAATTTGTGGAGATTCCATAGGTGGTAACCTCCCTAGCCATTGTCGGTTCTTGGTTCGTGAACAAAGGTTGCTTCCTGTTCGTGGTTGGAACTTGACTCCAGCTAAGTTGAGAAGAAGAAGATCTTGAGTGTGCCAAGAACATCATCTTCTCCTGTAGATCAAAGCTTGGAATTTCAAATTGAAAGTTGTGACCAAGGATGCGATCTTTCATTTTTTAGCTATTTTATGCATGTGATATAGTGTAATTATACATATCGTAGAAATCATGCATGAGATATCGATAAAAACCCTACAATTTTTCTTTGGCCTTCCTGGTTGTATTTTCAGTGACGGTTGGAGAACTTGAGTAATTGGTTTCCCCCAGTCTTTGTCATTAGGTATCGGAAGAACAACCATACTATATGTCTTCATATATGCCCCTCACCATTTAAGTATTCATTACAATAGCTGCGCACATCAAAAATTAAAGTATTGATTACTAAGACAATCGAAGACCATATAATAACATGACATATACCCATAAAAGTAAGTAAGAAGATGCATGGAAAACTCACTTGGCATATTTCAACTTCCTATGTTCAATGATGCAAACAACGTGCATACAAGGTATTCCAGTGAGTTATCACAGCTTACACTCACATTCATGTGCATCTACGTTCACTAACCATTTGCTTCCATGTGATCCAAGCACAGTAAACATGTGGTCTGCTGTAGATTTGTAATTATACTCCTCAATATATATTTTTTGTTTCCCATGCATTGCCTTCACCCTAGGAACGATATCATTAATGTCCATCTCCATCTACATTGCCTTGACTCTTCCTTTTCTCATAAGAGTCATCAACATCAAATTCCATTCCTCGATAAAAGAGACTTGTTGCAGGGATGTTGAGTTTTACGAATGAGAGCAGAGGGGATGAGGCCATTTGCGGATGTGTTGTTGAGTTCTACGAATGAGAGCAGAGGGGCGAGACACTTCACGAACATAATGTTGAGTTTTAAGAGGGAGAGCGGAGGGGAAGAGACTCTTCGTGGAGATGTTGAGTTTAACGAATAAGAGCGGAATGGATGAGACCCTTCACGAATATGTTGTTAAGTTATACAAATGAGAGCAAAGTCAATGAGACTAGGGGTGCAGACAGATAAGTTCGGATCCAAATCCGAATCCATCGGATGTATGATAATACTATTCGAATCCGAATCCGTTATCCGATTCGGATATCGGATAATATTGTATAGGGCGTATTCATGACACGTGGGGTTATAGGTGGCAAGTGGGTCGTATGCCGAATAGCGAAGAAGAAACCTAGTGTAACAGATCGTGTCCGTGGCAATACAATTGCCGAGCTACCCTATGACGCGCAGAGAAGGAGTGGGGCGCGACAGATCAAGCCCGAAAACGAGAGATATATCGCGGAACCTAGTAAGGCATAAGATTCAGTGAAGTATATCGGGGCCTAAATGGATGTGGATTAAGGAAAAAGGTAGGAGGAGCCACGGTAGCGGACATGATACTTAGAGAGCGGTTGGACAAGGGGGCAGGCGTGGGACGGAAAAAGATCATGGAGAGCGGTTAAAAAGAAGATGGAAGCGGTTGAGAAAAAGAGCGGTTATGGGATATATATAGAGCAACATCGGTGAGAGGAAAGGGAAGAAAGAAACGAAAAAAAAAAGAGAGTAAGAGAGAATCACGTGATCTCGGTGGTTGTAAAATTTGATCATACATTTTGGCGCGTCTGCGTGGGGAACTTGTAGGAGAAAATGGCCACTATAGCAAAAAGAGGTGTAGGAAGACCTAAGAAAGGAGCAGTTAGAGAAGACGCGTGAGAGGAAGTTGAGAGTCTTTGGGTTGGAAAGGGTAGGAGTGGAAGAATTATCGGATGTGGCGGTGACACCACCCGGACTTCTGCAGGGAAGAGGTAATTAGGGCCGAGAAATGAAAATGACGAGTTGAGGAAGGACGGGGAGACTACCCGAGGGAAACGAGTTCAGGGGATCCTAGGGGCAGTGAAGTAGAGGGGGAGAATGTGGAGTACCCAGCCACCGGACGTCGAACCAACGGCGGGTATCACCTTGGAGGTAGTTCAGGCCATGATCGAGAAAGATAGGGAAGTGAATCGTGTGGCAGAAAAAGTGAACCAGAGTGCGGCTCAGAAAGAGGTAGCGAGCCTCAGTAAAAATCCGTTGGCAGATTCAATATGGAATTCCGAGGTACCTAAGAGGTTCTCCCAGCCCAAATTTGAAGCAGTCACGATGGGAAAGGAGACCCAATGATCATTTGCACCATTTTCGCAGCAAATGCCGTTATGGCGAGGAGTAAGTATGATGGCTCATTTGTATGATGTTCCCGGCCAGCCTTAAAGGGGGCCCGGTGGTATTACAGGTTGGCAGCGGAGACATCAAAGTGTTTGAAGAATTGGGGCGCATTTATCAACCACTTCATTCACCGGGAAAGAGAAGGGTGGGTCGACATGCGGCTTTATTCAATATTAAACAAAGGTCCCGAGAATCATTAAGGGAGTTTCTATGTAGGTTCAAGGAAGAGGCGCTAAGAGTGGAAAATTTGGAGGAGCATCTGGCGGTCATAGCTTTCCAGCCGCAGTTGAGATCGAGGAGCGAGGGTCCATGAGTCGGTTTCTAAAATCGAAATTACTACTTTGCACGCATACTATACCCGAAAGTAGAAAAATACATACGGTATGAGGATATAATGCGAGGAGAAGCGGCAAAGGAAACGAAAAGAAATCGGGGAAAAGCGAGTGCAAGAGGTTGAGAGAGAAGATCAAAAGGGTAAAAAGAAAGATAGAGGACAAGGAGAGGGATCTTACAAAGGAGAGAGCCGAGGTCCGGAGGAAGGGGACGAGGAGACAGGGGTAGGAGGGACATCGAGAAAGGAAGTCGTCGCAGTGAGTTAGAACAGGGCGCCTCTAGCGCGGACCTTTAGAGGAAATCTTGCCTCTAATCAAAGGGAACCCGAGTATTATGAGGGGCGTGAAGTATCGAGGGAGATAGAAGGGAAACCATTTTCGCGAAGTATCATCAAGTCGAAACCATGCTACAAATGAGTGTTACGCCTTGAAATGGCTAGTAGAAAGGATGATAGAAAAGGGAATGCTCGGAGAGTTTGTTCGCGAAGTTCACCGGCCGAGAGAGTGCCAGCCCGGCTAGAATCTTGGGTACCATCAATGTCATTTTCAGTGGAGAGGCGGCTGGGTAGGAATACACACGGGGATAAGATGAGAAGGGCGACAAGTACGATAGGTGTGTGAGGTGGTGAGCATACCGGTTAGTCGATGGCGCCCACGATGATAGGCGGGGAGCATAATGTTCACCCGAAGGATTTAGAGTCGGTAATTTCGCGCCAAGATGAGGATGCCTTGGTAATTACCATAGCGATGGGGAAATTACGGTTGAAGGGTGTTGATAGGCTGCGGCGATTCGGTGGATTTGTTATTTAAAGGGGCCATGGAGGAGATGAACATCGGCGAAACCGTTGAAAGCTCCATAAACCAATCGTATGGGTTCAGCGGTAGCATGGCCAGAGCCCGTTGGGGAGTTAACGCTCCACTGTGACAGCGAGGACCAGCGATTTGTATTCACTAGGTTCATGGTGGTGGACCTTTGGATCGCATAATACAATGCGATTTTAGGGAGAAATGGATTCATGAAATGAAGGCCATTCCATCGGCGTATTACGGTGATCCGCTTTCCCACGAAGGGGGGAACATATGAAATCAAGGGGGATCAAGTGGCCGCGCAGAGTATACAGCAGGTAACTGCGAAGAGCTTGGTCCGCGGAACCGAAGGAGTGGGGGCGTCTCATGAGCAAGGAGTGGCGTAGCAATTACAGGAAGCGGCAGAGACAATCAGATCCGAGCCGCCATTGGGTCCGAAAACGTTGGATGCGGTTGAAGTAGTTAACCTGGGGGTAGGAGACGATGAGAAATTTACATCTGTAGGAACAGACTTGCAAGGAGAATGGAAAAATAAACTCGTGCAGTTCTTAACTGAAAATTCAGACGTGTTTGTGTGGGTGATAGAGGATATAGCGGGTTTGGATCGAGTTTGCATGTCATCATGCACATGAATGAGGGTGCTAAGCCCGGTTCGCCAAAAGATGAGAGGCATACGTCCGGTCACGCTGGCCAGCGATTCGTGAGAGGTTATTATTCGAAAAGGCGGGGATAATAAAGGGAGGTAGAATACACGGAATGGTTGTCCAGCGTGGTCAGCGGTTACAAAAAAAGAATGGCAAAGTCAGAATGTGCATGGACTTTCTGGGGCGTGAACAAGGAGTGTCGAAAGATTGTTACCCTATGCCGTGGGTGGATGAACTAGTGGGTAGAACGGCGGATTCAAGGTGTTCTCTTTCATGGGCGCCTCCATGGGATATAATCGGATCGCCATGTACGGCCCGGATCAGGGAAAAAGACCACGTTCGTGGTAGGGGGGGCACTATCATTACACGGGGATGCCGCCCGGGTTAAAAATCTTTGGGGCGACATTTCAACGAGTAGGAGAAAAAATGTTCCAAGGGAAGATTCGGAAGGGATGGAGATATATATTGATGATATGGTGGAAAAGAGCATGTCGAAGAAGGCGAACACTTGGAAGATCTTGAGGGAAACTTTTCGCGATACCAGGCAGGCACTAGGCTGAAGCTTAACCACGAGAAGTGTACCTTTGGGTAAGCGTCACGGGAAGTTTTGGGTTACATAGTAACACACGTGGTATAAAGCAAATCAAGGAACAAATTAGATCATCGATATAAATGTCGTCCCGCAAAATGTGAAGGAGGTACAAAGTTTAAGCGGGGAAGAGTCGCGGCACTAAATCGGTTTATTTCTAAATCATCGGACAAATGTCGACCGGCTGTGATCGATTTGTTGAGGAAAAACAGGACTTCAATGGACCTTGAGAATCGCGAGGAGCCTTCCGGGGAGTTGAAGAGTTATTTAGGTAAAGCACCACTTTTGTCGCGGCCGGAACAAGGGGAAAAACTGTAATTGTATCTGGGGGTTTCACCCCGCGGTGAGCTCGGTATTGGTGCGAATCGTTGAAAAGATAGAAAAACCCGTTTACTTTCGGAGTAAGACCATCTTTGGGCCAGAAACCCGATCTGACATAATCAAGAAATATGCTTTGGCACTGGTATTCTCATCACTGAAATTGAAATCTTATTTCGAAGCTCATTCCGTGGTGGTGATAACGAACCTGCCTCTCAAGCAGGCGTTGAGGGCGGAGAAGTCGGGGAAGAATCTTTGAAGTGGGCGAGTAATACTCGGTTACTCTGAAATCTGATGCAGATCGAGAACCAGCGGAAAAGGCACTGGCGATGGCGGAGGTGTTAGCGTAATTCCCGGTGAGGACCCAGCGTGGGGGAAGAAATGGTCATGGATCGCGAAGGAGAGCTTAACCACGACCCATTGGATCCATGGGATGCGTGGAATGGTTGGAGAGTTTTCGCGGATGGATGAATTTCTGATCTGAGGGAAGCGAAATATAGGCGTCGTCCTGGTGACTCCTGAGAACAATAGGCTGGAATTGTCGATGAAACTGGGATTTGCGGCTTCCAACAATGAGTCTGAGTACGAAGCAGTGATAGCAGGTTTGGGTATGGCCCAAGATTTAGGAGTGAGCGAAACCGCCGTTTTCGGATTCTAACACGGTGGTGTGTCAAGTGAATGGAGGATTCATGGCTCGGCTGCCCAAGGATGGCGAGATACTTGGAAGTCTTGCAGAGAAAAAGCACGTAAGTTCAAGAATATTAAGTTTGCTCATTTGAACCGCGGTGAAAAAATAGACATGCCGATGCATTGGCATATGTCGCCATGATACTACCGAGGGACGGAGGGAAGATCTATTGAAGGAAGGGTGTTGAGCAAGCCTAGTACCACGGAAGAGGAAGATGTCCGCCTTTGTCGCCGATATGGAGTCCGGTTGGATAACACCCATCAAAGCTTTCTTGATGGGAGTGGAGATAGAAAACAAAACAGGAAAGACGAGAATGGAACGGGTGAGCGGAGATACACTTTACTCGATGGGGATCTGTATAGGAGAAGTTTTGGCGGACCAATGCTAAAATGCATAGGGGGCGCAGCATTCAAGAAGTTCCGGCCGAGGTGCATGAAGGCGATCGTGGAAGTCATTCTGGGGGACTTACGACCACACCGATTGATCTCGAGGGGTATTTTTGGCCACATATGAAAAGGGATGCGATGGGATATGCAAAAGGGTGTGAAAATGTCGAGAAATTTGCACCGGCCCGATACATGCTCCGGTGGTGAGCCATTGACACGGTGTGTTTAGTCCGTGGCCATTCACCATGTGGGCGATGGATATAGTAGGGCCCCTACCAACGGCAAAGCGGCAAGAGGAGATTTATGTTGGCAAAGAACCGATTATTTTACAAAGTGGGTGGAAGGAGTGGCTGCGCAACAAGTCAAGGAAGAAAATGTGAACAAATTTCGTGGGAAAATATAATTTGTAGGTTTGGATTGCCACATACAGTCATCGCGGATAATGGAACCCAATTTATTGGGGGAAAGGTACGAAAGTTCCTTCAGGCGTTTAAGGTGAAGCAGGGGTTCTCCGCCCCATACAATCCAGAGGGGAATGGACAGGTAGAGGCTTCGAACAAAATCATAATGGATATTCTTAAGAAGAAGCTGGAGGAGCGGAAGGGAGCATGGGCTGACCAGTTGCATCATGTGCTATGGGCTTACCGCACAACACCGCGAACATCTACAAATGAATCACCATTCACAATGGCGTATGGAGTAGAAGCCGTGATTCCGGTGGAAATGATAGAGAAATCAACAAGAACCAGCGCAGTGGAGTCAGGCAAAAATGAGGGGATTCTGACCACGGAGTTGAACTTCATAGAGGAAAAAAGAGAATTTGGCGCGATTCGATGCGGAAGAATATCATCGGAAGCTACAGAGACAGTATGATAAAAAGATGAAGCCGCGAACTTTCAATGTATGGGATCAGGTGCTGCGACGGGTTGCGTCGGCCACCAGGAAGGAGAACGACGGCAAACTGGGGCCTAATTGGGAGGGACCATATGTCGTGACGGAAAAGGGAACTTCTGGGACTTATAGGCTACGGACTTCAGCAGGGAAAAAGATTGATAAACCGTGGAATGTAAGAATGTTGAAAATTTACCGTAGTGAAAGCCTTGTTTAGTTTACTAGTAAGATGTGTGAGTCGGAATGTAATACTGGTACATTATATTTTCATCCATGAATAAAAGAAGTCTTTCTACTGTATCGTTGGTATGGAAAGCAGAAGGAAGTTTGACATCGTACTCCAAATCAAGTTGGGGGCAAGCTGAGTTGCCCCTCCAGGCTTCACAGCCATTTGAGAAAGTGGGGGGGGAGGAGCCCTTCGCGGACTACATGTCCGAACCAACTTGGGGCAAAGGCGAGTTGCCCCTCCAGCTTCACGGTGGCCGGAGAAAGTGGGGGAGGAGCCGCCCGCGGACTACAAGTCCGAATCAACTTGGGGGCAAGCTGAGTTGCCCCTCCAGGCTTCACAGCCGTTTGAGAAAGCGGGGGGGGAGGAGCCGCCGTGGACTATATGTCGAGATCAACTTGGGGGGCAAGGCTGAGTTGCCCCTCCAGCTTCACAGCCATTTGAGAAGTGGGGGGGGGGGGAGCCCTTCGCGGACTACAAGTCCGAACCAACTTGGGGGCAAGCTGAGTTGCCCCTCCAGGCTTCACAGCCGTCGGAGAGAGCGGGGGGGAGCGGGAGTTCTTCGCGGACTACAAGTCCGAATCTACTTGGAGGCAAGCCGAGTTGCCCCTCCAGGCTTCACAGCCGTTTGAGAAAGCGGGGGGAGGAACCCTTTGCGGACTACACGTCCGAATAGACTGGGGGCAAGCTGAGTTGCCCCTATAGGCTTCACAGCCGCTAGAGAAACAAGGGGGAAGAAACCCTTTGCGGACTATCGTCCAAATCAACAAGATTGTACGAATAAGTGTCCCATCAGGTGTCACAGCTTAATACTTACACTCATATTGGGGCACCTACTGCAAATTTTGAGTACAACTCAATTGAGAATAAAATATATACAATGGTAAAGAGAAGAACTCTAGACTGCAAAGTGATTAACATTGAAGACCTGCTGGCCATTCCCAGAAACCAGGTGAAATAGATGGTACATTCAAACACTGTCAAAGTGGGAATCACAAAATCTCAAAAGTACAAGGAAGTACATTTTATGTACAAAACATCAATAAGAATTCCTAGAAATTATCGAGGGCCCTTAAGCACATTCTACGGTGGCGGTGCACCGATTCCACCTCACAGAAGCGGAAAGGAGGGAATATCCACGATCATGGGGGCAGGCTTCACAGAATTAACGGCTCCAGTTGTACATGGGACCGAGAAAGGAGCTGAAGTCGATGCAACGGTTGGAGGGCGCGCTATTGGAGGATCTACACTCTGAACAGGAAGGAGGTGACCAGCCGCGGAGAGTTCCTCGAGCTGATGTTTAAGCTCGCGGCTAATCTTCTTCTCCGCAAGGCTACGAAAACGGTGCGGCATCTTGAGCGGCTTTATCTCGGCGACTGAGTGGCAACCTTTAGCTGCCTCTTTTCGGCTCTCGGTTTGGATGAAACACGAAACATAGTCGGTCTTTGCTCTTGGACACTGGCGCCTTTTGGGCCTTCATGGCCACAATACGAAAAGCATCTTGATCTTTTTCCAACGCAGCATATTTGGCCTTCCGGCCGCCGAGTCCTTCAATCTCGCTTCATGGTCACCACACGAGTCCGTGTTGTTGGTGAGACCGCGGATCATATAACCAATATCCAAGCTCGGTGAAAAGGGTAGCGGGTTATCAAAGTGTTAAAAAGACTAAGAAGATGTAAGAGACAGAATAGTACCTTTTCCCAACCATGGTATATGGATGTTCTATGAGATGCAAAGCTGCCAGAATCACCGTATGCTTGATCTTTGGGCAGATGAGAACTGAAGAAAAGAGATGCGGCGGAGAGGGATTGTCCGGGGCGAAGTCGCAGCGTATAGTTACACCAGCGATCTCTAGCCCCTGAACCGAGGTCGCCATATATCGTCACGCCAGTGGCAATGACCCAGATGGCTGGGAATTTATAGAGGGATGGCGTCTGCGGCGGGGAGGCAGCGGCAAGACAGCAAAGCGGCAGCAGCGGTGGGGTGGAAGCGGCTGCAGTCCTAGCCTTTTAGCGGGGAGGGCTCTTAGCGGTAACTTCAGCGGGTTCATCCCCACCGAGTCACTATCCCACAATTTGAGGTTAGAAGAGGCCATGGCAGCTTCTTGAACTGGGGAGGAAGGTTGATCTAAGTCGTCTTCCCAATCCGCTACAGCAAAGTAGGAAGAGGGGGCGGTATATGGAGCAGGGGGATGGGCCTTGGACGCAGCGGCAAAACGTTGGGCTACGGCTGCGGAATCGCGATATCTTGTTAGTATACTTAAAAGATTTGTAGGGCTTTTTCTCTTGGGCGAGGAGAAGGTTTGGGGAGTCTCTCTTTGGGGTCGGGCGATAAAGTGGACCTTGATAATGGACCAATATTTTTCAACGAAGGATCAAGGAGAAGAGGATGGCCCTTTTCTGGATCTATGACGAGGACTTCACTCTGTTCACTTCCCAAGTCGCAGAGTTTTTGAAAAATAGCTGAGTAGACACCGTTGTAAAGTTTGGATCGCGAATCTGGTCTCCAACCTGTGATACAAAAGAAAGACAAGTTAAAAGTAAAGTTAGGAACGAGCACGGCGAATAAAAAGTTTGACGTACCACTAGAAAGGAAACTGAGATGCCTTAGAGAAACGTCAGAGGGAAGATCCGCGGACAGAAAACTACCGGACACATATAACGGATAATGATGCCACACTTTATCAGAGGTAGTAAGGTGGAGGATAAAGGACTTATTAGCGGGACGGGTGCTGAAAAGATCGATATCCTACACTACCAAATTTGGTACTCTTCTTTATATAGTAGTGAGCTATCATATCGCAGAGTTGGATTTTGGGAGAATGGGTTTTGTTGTAATGATCTGCGGCATATAAGAAGATCGCCAAAAGTTACCAATGCCTTGATGGGGGATGTTGAAGTGGTTACATGCGCCGACATCAAGGAGAGTTAAGGAAATCGCAATCCGGCCATTATCGACCCAGCGGATTTGCAATGAGACAACCGGACAGCGGTTGGGACTAGATGCGGGGAAATGGGAGGCGCCCGAGCACGTGCTCAAGGATCACGCGTTGGCGGGGATGCCATAAGCGGCTTTAATTCGCTGCGTCTAAGTTGGGCCTACAGCGGTAGGATGGGGAGAGGCAGAGTGGCTTTCCTTCCCGAGGTGGAAGGTTCGCGACAAGGCTAGCGAGCGAAGCCGCGGAGTCGATATGTCCGCGGTGTGACCGCTAGATCCGGGCGGAGGACTCCGATCCATCAGGTCGGGTAGTTGAGGAACTCGCCGATTCGGACTCAGACATGACAAAATTAAACAACGGAGAAGCCATAAACTGAAGAACAGTAGTGAAAATAGGCTATGGAGGAAGAGAAATCGGAACAATGACAAGAACTAAGGGGAAGACAAACCTGAGGAGCAAAGCGGCAAATAGCAACGAAAGGGAAGTTCGAATCTTGCCAAATCAAAGACCCACTGAAGATGAAGAGCAGGAAGAAACGGGGAAGAAACTGGAAGAAGAGGAAAATGAAAAGGTTAGAGACGAGTTTAGGGGTTTTGAAGGAAGAGAGAGGTTTGGGCGGGATATTGATCGACAAGGGCAAAAGAGTTATTTCATTTGGGAAAAGAACCAAGAAACAAGGGACACGTGGGGCCTTGAAGAATGGAAAAGTAGGCTCGAGGTGCGTGCGCCGAAATGACAGGCTCGATGCACATGCGGATCGGACATCGAGATACAATGATAGCGCACGTGCCATGGGTGCACGTGCCACAGATGTAAAAGAAAGGGGGAGATTTTTCTCGGTCTCGTAGTTTATCCGCGGACTTAAAACGATATCGCAGAACATCAAACGGGACAGAGAGGGGCATCTGTATAGGGCGTATTCATGACACATGGGGTTATAGGTGGCAAGTGGGTCGTATGCCGAATAGCGAAGAAGAAACCTAGTGTAACGGATCGTGTCCGCGGCAATACAATTGCCGAGAGCTACCCTATGACGGCAGAGAAGGAGTGGGAGCGACGGATCAAGCCCGCGGAACGGAGATATATCGCGGAACCTAGTAAGGCATAAGATTCAGTGAAGTATCGGGGGCCTAAATGGATGTGGATTAAGGAAAAAGGTAGGAGGAGCACAGTAGCCAGACATGATACTTAGAGAGACGGTTGGACAATGGGGGCAGACGTGGGACACGGAAAAGATCATGGAGAGCGGTTAAAGAAGATGGAGCGGTTGGAGAAAGAGAGCGGTTATGGGATATATATAGAGCAACATCAGTGAGAGGAAAGGGAAGAAAGAACAGAAAAAAGAGAGAGAGAGTAAGAGAGAGATACTGTGATCTCAGTGGTTGTAAAATTTGATCATACAAATATCCAATCCGATCACAAAATCACAAAGCCGAACGTCAATCTGTCACATTTAAAAGCAAACCCCAAATCTCAACCCAAGCTAAATCAGTGAGAAAAATAACATTCACATAGAAATCAATCAAATACTAACATATGAAAAAGTAAATGCCCAACTTTAAAAACACTAGGTTTAAGAATTGGTTTTGATATTGAATATTAAGAAAAAAAAAATTAATCGGAAAATATAGCATAAAAGCAATAAGGTTTCCCTAAAAAAAAAAGACGATGAACAACTCATGCCTTGGAGCAAATATGAAAATGGAGAAGAAAAGGCTCTACGCCTGGTGTAGGGGAACTTCCGGGTATCCCCTGATCCTCCTCTGTGCCTTGTGATCTAAAAGCTTTTACTCGGTAGAGAAGGGATGAGATGATTATGAGTTCTGGGTTGAACTGCCTGGCAGCTACCTACATATCTCCTTGTTTATTTTAGAGAATCAAAACCTATCTTGTGTAGTTCCTAAGAGCGAATCCCTATATTTTATATAGGAAGAGCTTTGAGAGTCATAGGGTTAAGGTTGTCCTCACTGCTTGTGAGTTCCTGTCACACCCCAAATTTCCAGAAAATTAAAAATAGGGAATTATCCACACCCTATTCCATCTTCTGAAAATCCAGGATGAAAGAAAACCCTAATAACCCATTACCAACCACGATATTAAAATATGAGATCAAATTAAAACCAAACGAACAACTCTTAATGTACAAATTCAAGAATTTACTAAACCATTCTATTACATCTATTTCAAATCAAGACTTTATACTTCATAAAACTTATACCAGTAAGACTTCAAGAGCGAATCTCAATCAAGCGTTTTCATCCGCTGCATTCCACCATCTATGTTCCCAAGAACACACCCACGTTGCAAAACAAAGCAAACATGGGTCAGCAAATTGAATTTGCTGGTATGAGTAGACTAACAACAAAATATATATAATAATCTTTCAAATTAATAAATATAACATTACCAACCATTTCAACTTGGAAGACAATATAGTTCCGTTTTCCAAAACGGCATGTAGTTTCTTCCCAAGTAAGATTTCAATCCCAATATACATTTCCAAGATAACTCACAACAGAAATACTACTTATTACATACACATATTATAACTTAATTAAATATTGGTTTGATACACATTACCTTTAAGCCAGCACGTCGTCTCAGGGTAGGATATTTATGTCCCTGCATAAAAAATTAACAGATCCTACCCTCCTACAAAAACAGAGTTAGACAGCACTATAAAAGGATTTATCTCAGCCAGTCAAATTTCCATTCATAATCAAACCTCATTTAAGACATTGAAGTCTAATTAATACAACATAGTTTGTCCCACATATTCGGGGAATACTACTTATCATACCACCTATATCAAGGGTAGTCATTCACATGATATCATTACTTCATAAAGTTTCCAAGTGCATAACTATATATCTCAGACTATTACAAATCATTAATGCTTTCATAATAACATATCATTTTAGAGTCATTCCACAATCACAGAAAAGATCACAAGCATTCAATAATATTATTCTCAGTCACACTTCACATCCATAACCTCACACAAACCACCTCTATATTTCTTTGTAAGAAAGCATATACATCATAATACATAAATATTCATAGGCAATAACTCACTCATACGTAAAATCAATATTTCACTTTGCTTATTAATTATCTTGTTGACTCATTTATAAACAGACTCAACCCAACCTTTAGTTCCTACTCCACGATTTGCACTCCACACATTTGCCAAATCACACATACACGTGTGCCTCTCTCCCACCGAGTATCACTATATCACAGCCATCTCTGG
The DNA here is from genome assembly GCF_015680905.1 of Coptis chinensis. Classification (NCBI taxonomy): domain Eukaryota; kingdom Viridiplantae; phylum Streptophyta; class Magnoliopsida; order Ranunculales; family Ranunculaceae; genus Coptis; species Coptis chinensis. The sequence goes on along the minus strand of NC_141456.1, from coordinate 52,770,272 downwards.
GTCATTCACAGCCTCTTTGGCCATAAAATCTTAGGTCATTCATGGCACATTCAATGAATACCTTTGGTTATTCCCGCCACATTCAAGGAATACCCATCATAACACTAACGGGCCATTCATGGCACATTCAATGAATGAGTCATTCCCGCCACATTCAAGGAATACCCAAACCTACATTCCCGTATATTCAAGAAATGCAACCAACCCGCAAGGCGAATACCTTAGTTCCTCTCTAGGGCAGTCCAAACTATTGGGTCATTCATGGCACATTCAATGAATACCCATCTATCACATGATATCACAAGTCATAATATCTCATTACCAAATCCTGAGGCGTGGAGAGTTCTAAAGATGTGGGCGACACATTAAAACATTATTATCACTTATAATTATACTAGCATTACTCATGTCAAAACAGACCACACATGCAGAGAGTCATTTTCACGTGTCAAGGCAAATCAAGCACTTAAATATCATTGAATGTAAACAGACTTATAATCAAACAAGTACAATTTACATAACCACACTCATATACACAATATCGTAAACAAATAGTTCATTAGCCCAAATTCAAGTCCACACACACTAATGTCCAAAACAGATCCACATATACTAAAGTCTATATTCATATACAACTTCTATCTCACACATATATATTTATGTAGTCTCAAAACAACAGTAATTTCTAACACAATCCCATAGTTATCACACAAACTAATATATATATTATAGATATAGTGGTTGCACTTTTGTTCAAAGCTGCCTACGTATCGAAATCTTTTAGGATTGGAATCAAGCCTTCGTAATTCTTAATCACTTCTCCAAATATTTTAATAATCACGATAAAAGAAAACATATATATATATATATATATATATATATATATATATATATATATATATATATATATATATATATATATATATATATCTTTTCATTCCACACCAATGTTTCCACAATAGTAAGAATATATCGAAAGTATAATAACCACTGACCATCTAATGTCATCATGTAACCACCCAACTATATCCATTTTAAACTTTAGCTAATTCTAACAACCTTGTTAATCCATGCCTTTACAGACAACCCACCATTGGATCTGCCTAAAATTTGTATATGTCATTTAACTGGATATCAAGAATCTATGGATTTAAATTTGAGGTCAATCTGATAATAGGTTGACCTCCATCTAAGTAGAAACAAAAGAATGCGCCCATCAGTTTTCTGGTGTAGTTTCTACTACGACCAGTCCCACTAATGGAAGCCTCGATAGATATCAAGCCGTTGAATAAATCTAGAAATCTAATATGGAAGACTACAATGTGTCAGGAAACTATGGATTAAATTTCATACAAATCCGAGTACAAAAAGATCACTGTCTAAGCAGAAACAAAAGACTGCGCACTGCAGTTTTTCTGGTATAGAAATACTACGACATGTCACGCTTATGCGCGCCTCGACAGCAATCCAACCGTTGGATCTGTCTAAAATTTTAATATGTCAGACTAAAATGTCTTATAAAACTACAGATTAAATATAAAGTGAATCCAATAATAATTTGACCTCCATCTAATAAGAAACGTCTGACTGTGCAGTGTAGTTTTTCAGGTCACCCTTTTTCAGTTCATCTTCTTCTCAAATATTCCTAGTTAATATAAGTAACCAAACTTTAACAAAATTTAAGAGGAGAAATCCAGAACGCACAAGATAAGTGTATTAATACATACGAAATTATCCAACAGGAAACCAACGTGGAAATTACTCATTATATTTTAATTGTTAACCTTGACACCATATCAAACAACACTTGCATCATCCGTTCTAACCGATCTTTTGTCAAACCACAAGACATTAATAATTACGATAATAGATCGTAGAAGCGAATATATATATCAAAGAGAAATAAAAAGAAAAATCCACTCACCCGTGCTACGCTCTTGCTATCAGCTATCTATTAGTAGATTTCCAGCAAGAATCCTCCCTTCTCCTTTATGTGTAAAACTTTATTTTTTCTTCTCTGTATAAAAACACACTCTCTCTCTCTATTGTTTAAAACTCTCCGTGTAAACTCCTGTGTAAACACCTTTTTTTTTTTCAAAACCCCTTAAAAATAGGGAATGAGGTTTATCCTCTTTACCTTATCTCTTTCTAATATTTATCCTTTTATTTTATTTTATCTCTTATTATTATTTTTATTATTTATTGTACTAGAAAAATATTAAATAAAAACACGGGGTGTTATAGTTCCCTTCCATCTTTGGACTCTATCTTCTTATTAGGAACTCTCTCCACATGGAAGTCTGAATCTAGACCATATCTTATGAGAGGTAAGTTTCCTTGCTGATCATAATGTCCCATCGCATATGGAAAGATTATATCTAAAAGGTAACTCTTAAAGGTATGTCATCACGATTCCTTCCTTATCATCAAAGATCACCCTCTTCAGTTTCCTTCTGTTCAGGAACTATCCATATCAGTTCCTAACGACTTGGAGAACTGTTATGTTTAGAGGCGGTCAGTCACATGCCTACCACATGTCCACTAAACACTCGTGCTGAGCACGAGATCACTTATTCACCGAACTGATCCGATGGTCCTCGTCTTATTCTGGACATCTATAGTTGATAAGCACCCAAAACTGTAATACTAAACCCCGTAGAGATATAACATTTTGGTTAATTATGTGTTTAATAATCATGAAATAATTATATTTTTGTACTTTTGCAGGTTTTCGTAGTTAACATGAATATGATGATAAAACATGCATCAATGTACGAGAATATTGTGCATACTCGAAGTCTTCCCACTCAACCCCAGTGAAGCTCAACAGAGCCTGACTAGAGCCAAAGATTCCAAAGGGACAAAACCAGTGCAGAATGGGTCCACGTGTAAAGAAGCAGCAAACTTCCGAAGCTCTCATCTTTCAAACTTGGATGCCAATTTCGGCAAGTGAACTGCCAGATGACCAGGGTGACTAGCTCCATGCAAAAATAGAAAGTTGTAAAAATGCCAAAATCTGGGCCGCCACTAGACACAACACGTGGACCCACTCTGTGGGCCCACGAGAAATGATGAGTCATCATGCATAGACAAGTGGCAAGACACTTATGTGCCACCTTGCAAATAAAGAAAAGACAAAACAAGAAGAAAAGACAAAACAAGAATTAATACATGATTTGATGTTGCAAATGAAGAAAAGACAAACTTTGTTAATACAAAGTTTGGATTATTAGAAATAGGAAAAGGACAAAACATTAAATGGAAGGCTTCACGTGAAATTCAAAAGGAGGGATATATATTTGGGATGAAAGAAGGGGGGAAGCTAGATATTCATTTTTGCATATTTCCTTTTTCATTGTTACATTTTCTTACAGTAGCTTTTTCCATTCAAGCTTTTGTATTAGGTACAGGAAGTTTTAAATTTCTAATAAAATCTATTTATTCAAGTTAAATTCTAGTTCTTCATTTACTTCTTTTTACTTATTCATTGCATACATCAAGAACAGTCAATCCATCCAAGCACTATGAGCTAAAATCCTCCCAAGGGGAGGGTTAATGATGCTCATGTGAGGATCAGGGTGCATTTTAGTGTTCCAGAATCACTACTTAGGAAATAGGTTTTGGGAGGCCTTCCTTTCTCCAGTTTGCAATTGAATTATCCACTATCAAAATATCAGAGAAAACATAGTATCGGATTATGTTGAAAGAAGTTTGATGTCCGAAAATCTTATACATCAGGCCCCAAAATGACTGAGTCTGACCAAGTTTGAAGTGTTGATACTCCAGGACAGTCTCGTAAGAGACCTAGTCAAGTCTCGCGCGAGACCCAATGGTGGCCGCTAGCCCTCAGGTTTGTCCAGCTATTGTATAATCAAACCAGGAGCTGAAGTGATATTTCAGAGATGGAATGTTAATTCAACTCCTCATGCTAGTGAGGTGAACTCAGAGATGAGTGCATCTCACTACGGATCGATACTCGATGCCATTTTGAGTTTGTCTATGAACTCAAGACGGATTAGAGCTGTAGTGATAAGGTATTCTAAACTTTTGTAACTGACCTTGCATGATTATTATTAACCTTTTCCTGTATCTCTCTCTTTATTTAGAAATCAATCGTCGTAATTTTATGTTACTTGCTTCTGGCATTTTTAATTAAGCAACAAACTAAAATCCTACTCACTAATCCCTAAAGGCTATATATCCAGTTGTGAATCTTGCCTAGTCCTAAGGTATGGACGATCCCTTACTCGACCTATGCTACAAACCCAAGTGAATAAGGTAACTTGACTAATCGGACGTTTACAGACTTTGGACTTTAAAGGACAAAACCTGAAATTACCATTTATCAAATGGTGCCACTGCATGCCTAAGGACTCCAGACATTTAACATAACAACTAGAATACATTATTAGACAAACCCCCTCTCTACCCCCACATCTTTTTGATTTTCATTTGTTTTGCAATACTAACGTTTTATGTACCTGCTTGTACCAAATTTTTTTTTATGCCTATAGGTATCCGTGAAACAGATCAGGATTATCATCATTAGCACATTTTAAGAATGTCGTAGGAAATTGAAGTACTACATTGATCTCATAGTCTCGGACGAGACCTTCAAGATTAGCGCGCGAGACTTACTTGGAGTAACAACACTCCAGTTTTCAGGCCATAGTCACTTCCCTTCTCAGTACTATTTTCGACTCTCTGGAATTGTTTATCCAACTTCTAGTACATTCACAAACTCAAGAGTTACTTTGATCGTTTAATTCTAATAAGTGAAGTTGCAGGACACCAGGTTTCACATTCTTCCACTCCTCAAACTTTGTCGAGAAAATTATTTAGTTGATTGCTATAACCTGTTTAACCTCACATATTTGTATGTTGGCATGAGAACTCTTTGCATGTATAGAATTTTTCCTACGTAAGTGTGGTTCGTCATTACATATTGACGTTAACACGGTTAATATGATTCGAATATATTTGGATGTCTGCGTAATTTCAAACCACTTGCTCAGATTATTTTTGTATGCGTATGTTGCATCCAATCACGTACGCGGTATAACTTTGCATGAGTTCGTTCTCGACGTTCCTCTAGCTCGTATTTAGTTGCCATATATTATTGCATGTGTAAGTCGTGTTTCTATTCACGTAGGAGTAATATGTAGTTATATTGTAGACTTCCTGTGTATAACTAGCATGTGCTTATTGCATGATTAGTCATATTTCGGTATTTTTCGTCTTTATTTGCATGTTTCGTAATCCCATGTATAGGATACATATACGGTTCCATGAATATATTACTTGTATTTTTCCCCCTTCTCCACAATACATTAATTATGTAAACATAAAATAAAAATTTTAAAAATTTAAAAAAAATAAAAATAAAAATAAAAAATCCTAATAATAAAAATTTAATCATAATCATATTAATAATAATCACATAATATACCATCATCAATCATCATCCTATTCCATCAGTATCTAGCAAACTTGAAAGAATGAGGTTATCTAATTAAGGAACGTGCTAGTATGGACAACCTCCCTCACTCCTCTCAGGTGACTTGGTTGCTGGAATATTCACACGTTATTTTAGCTTACCTGCTCAAGTTAACAACAGCTCAGGAAGATGTCGTGGTTCACCTCCCTCCTTCCATAATAACTTATCCTCATGTCATAATTCGTTCCTTATGAGCCTTGAATTGAAATTTGTGTTTGCATGAGACTACGGTTTGGTACTAATAAGGAATCAGAACATACATATCGTCATCGCAAATACGATAAACAACTACATAAGTTATCCACTAGACATAGTTCTTCCTCCAAAAACCAACCTCGTCAAGTTTCTCAGTTGCCATTAACTCACATAGTTATGGCTCAGGAAAATCCCACAGTAGAGAAACCCCTTTCGGACTTCTATACTGCCTTACAGGAAGAACCTGCTTCCTGCATTAAACTAGATGAGATTGCAGGTGATTTTCGCATTCCGCCAAACGTTTTCGGCTTGTTACTTGTTTTCCATGGTCTAGACATGAAAAACCATACAATCACCTTCGTCGGATTCAGCAAGTGGCCAACACGTTGCACCATCCGACCATTACCAACGAACAAGTCTTGTTTAGGTTGTTTCCCTTCACCTTAGCTGATAAAGCTTTAGTTTGGCTCGCAGGCGGAGCACCACAATCCCTTGACACATGGGCCAAGCTCGTACAATCATTCATGATGAAATTCTATACTCATAAGAGAACTACAGAGATGCTTCAAAAGATTCAGTTATTTCGCCAGCATCCCCAGGAATCCTTTACGGAAGCATGGAGCAGATTTACTGATTTGCTTCTCGAATGTCCCCATCATCAACTCGACACCGCTGTCTTAGTCCGGTCATTCTTTAATAGTCTCTCTGACCATCAAAAGGAAACATTAGATATCATGAACGGTGGTTGTTTCATGGACAAAGGCACTACTGAAGCGCACACTTTTCTCGAGAAACAGGCTTCATGAAACACCCATTAGGGTAACACTGATTCTTCCAGATCTTTTAAAGACACTCTTACTAAAGTTACGTTTATGTTCGAGGTCAAACCTGATCCATAATTAAAAACTCTGATCGAGTCACTAAGCAAAAAGGTCGATGCTCTTTCAGTTCAAGTGAATGATCAAAAACCCAAACAAGTCATGGCAGCCAATGCTGCCCCCTGTCTTCTTTGCTTAAGTCATGAGCACTCCGATTCTTATTGTCCTTTGGCATACGAGTGCCCTCCCCAACCATTTGAAGAGGCTTGTGCTTTCAACATCCCTAATGCACCTTGGCGACAACATCCGAATTTGGCTTGGTGTACCCCTGCCCAACAACTAGCTCCTCCGGGTTTCAACAACCCTCCTGTACGGCCATCCACGAATTACAATTCCTATTGTCAAGGGAATCCTCTACAATTCCCGCAAGGGCAAAGTCAGTTTCCCAACACTGCCAATATAGGGTACTAAAACAACCGCAACCTTGTTCGCCAATCTAGGTTATGGCTACCAAAATCAACCCATAAAAAATAACTGTGAACTCGTTCATGCTGCTCTACTAGTACAATCCACTTCTGATAAAACGGCTGAAGGTTTACTAACTTACATGAATCAACAGTCTCAAATCCTAGCATTTATCCAACAGTCTTTTCAGTTATTAGCACAGGATAAAAGTCAGAAGGGCATGTTTCCTGGCCAAGCAGTTCCCAACCCTAAGTTCACAAACACTGCTTTTGAACTCACCAATGCACCAGGATCTAGTAATCCCAGCCAGGGTGAGGTGAATGCCATCACCACCCTTCGTTCTGGCCGAACCGTTGACAATCACATATATATGCTAGACATTCAATCGACGAAAGCCGCGACTGACATCCTTCCAACTCCTACCTCACAACCTATAACGAATGAAGTTGTTCCTTCCAAATCTGCAACAATGTCCCCAGGGAAAGACACCACTTAACCATATGCGCGATTTAGCCCAAAAGCTTCGTTCCCTACCCGTTTAGCAAAGAACAAACCTGATGAACATTTTGATGAGATCCGAGAAACCTTCAAAAATTTAACCATAAACATCCCTTTTCTCGATCCACTTAAGCATTTGCTCAAGCATGCCAAAATTTTGAAGAACATGTGCACCAACAAACGACGAACGAATGTTCCTCAACAAGCATTCCTTACTGAGCAGTTTCCCTCCATTACTGCTACCAATGGTGTGGTCAAATACAAAGACCCAGGTCAACCAACTGTACCATGCACGTTGGGCGACAAGTGTACCGCTACCTCACTTTTAGACCTAGGCGCAAGTGTTGACCTACTTCCCTACTACTTATTTAAGCAGTTAGGTCTTCATGAATTAAAACCTACCAGCATGACCCTGCAACTCGCAGATCGCTTCATCAAGTACCCAAAGGGCATAGTAGAAATCGTCCTAGTCAAGGTCCAAGATTTTTACTACCCAGTTGATTTTGTCATTTTAGATACCGAAGTTGCCTGTGACTCTATTCCTATCATTTTAGGACGTCCATTTCTTGCAACTGCTAACGCTCTCATCAATAGTCGGGATGGTTTAATGATAATGTCTTTTGGGAACCTTTCTGTAAAAGTCAATGTGTTCAATTTAATGAAACAACTTACTGGTCCTGACATTGAGGGTGAGATTAGCATGGTTGATAATCTAGCACAGGAATATTTTACAAACTCTTTTCCCCCAGACGAGGTACACCAATTTATTTCTTTTGATAATCATGAGTTTGATGATGACTCGTATGTTAAGGATGTCCATGCATTATTAGAGTCAATACCACTATTTGACCCTACTGCTGCATTACCAACCGATTTAGAAGAGCCTGACTCGCTCTTTTCCATTGAAGAGGTGACCCCTCACGAATCCTTGATCCCCAAGCCTCCAACTCTGGATTTAAAATCTCTACCCTCTGATTTGAAGTACGTGCATCTCGATCCCGATGGTAGTCACCCTATAATAATTTCTTCCCATTTGACTACCGATGAAGAAGCGTGTTTGATTCATGTCATTCGTGAACACCACTTCGCTATCGGTTGGTCCTTAGATGATATCAAAGGAATACACCTTAGTGTATGCACGCATCACATACATCTAGATGACGACACAAAGACATCGCAGGAACCACAACGTCACCTTAAAACCCTGCCATACAAGAGGTGGTGAGGGAGGAAGTTTTATGTTTACTTGATGCGGGTATCATATACCCTATCTCTGATAGTGTTTGGGTTAGTCCTGTACACGTTGTTCCAAAGAAGTCCGGCATTACAGTAGTGCGAAATAAAAATGATGAATGCATCTCCACTCACATTCCAGTGAAATGGAGAATTTATATTGACTATCGCAAACTTAATGCCATAACACGTAAAGATCACTTCCCTCTTCCATTCGTTGACCAGATGCTAGAATATTTAGCCGATCATGCCTACTACTATTTTCTCGACGGCTATTCTGGCTACTTCCAAATTGTCATCGATCCAGCTGATCAAGAAAAGACAACTTTCACATGTCCCTTTGGAACCTTTGCATATAGACAAATGCCTTTTGGTCTATGCAATGCCCCTGGTACTTTCCAACGCTGCATGCTTCACATTTTTAGTGATATGGTGGAACATTATATGGAAACCTTCATGGATGATTTTTCTATTTATGGAAACACCTTTGAAGACTGCTGATAAGAGCCCAAAACTGTAGTTTTAACCCTGTAACAGTCATACTTTAAGACCAATTATGTGAGTAATAATTAAGAGTTAACACTGATCACGTGTTTTTATGCATTTCAGGCTTCAAAGTCCATTATGTGCAGAAATGTGCCACTTTAGCGAGATAAAGGAGCAAAGGTCGGTTACTAAGGAGCTCCGTGATTAAAGGCCAAGATTCAAGAAGACAAAGCCTTTCTAAAGCTCGGTCAAAAGCTGAAAAGTCGACGCGGGCAGAAACAGCACACAAAGTCAGCAGAACTTCCAAAGGCCGTATCTTTGGACTCAGACCTCGGAATGGGGCCTACCTTATGTCAAAATGATCGGCTCGGAAAGAGCTTTCCAATGGTCTAAGTCTTGATCCAATCAGAGGAGCAGAAATGGATGAAAAGACTATTGAATCCAACTGCAGCTGAAGAGGCCTTTTTGGACTGAAAGAATTGGGTTTTGGGCCTGATTCTCGGGCCCAAAACATGGCTCCAAGCCCATGCACGATTTTTGGATCTGAACATATAAAAACCAAAGCTTAGCTCTTTGTTAATGGTAGCTAGTTAGACCTAAAACTATAGATAATTCTAGATCTAGATTTAATTGTTTTTAATTTAGTTTAGCTTCAATTCAATTCTTGTTTTAGATTAAACTCTTAGAATCATTGTTCTTAATTAGTTTGATAAATAAAATAGCTAGTTTGTCAATTTCGATTCTTGTCATTTACAATTGTTTAGATCTAAATTCCCTTATTACGTAGATAGCTAGACCTAGATTATTTAGATTATTAATTTAGTATTTGAATAATTGATTTATTATTCATTAGATTAATAAAATAGTGTTCTCTATAATCTAGTTTCATTTCCATTGATTGTTTAGTTTCAATTCGTAGTTTCAATTATTTGTCAGTATCAGTTTAATTCAATTATTACATGAGTAGTTTTGAATTGAGTTTAAACAAGTAAAGTTCAAATCTTTATATCATGTCTTGTTTGAATTCCATTGGGAATGATAGCGTGATGATTCTCGGCTAAACCTCTATTTGAGGTGGTTGAGAAGCCTTGATGAAAGCTTAATCCCGATTATCGTAGAGTCGTCGTAATTTCCTTTCCACTCTAGAAATGATTAGTTCACCATGAGAATGGGTGTAATCGTTCACATGCTAGTTATGAATTGGTAGAAATGCCATGTGTAATTAGGGATTAGGAGTAACCAGTTATTGTTACTGCGAAAGCGATTCAATTCGGATTACGATGATTAAATGTCGTTAGTAGGATTAAGTCGAGTTAAGGTGGAATCAATCCCCCTTAACTCCTTATCATAGAATTGACGTAGCATTCCCATAGTTGTTCTAATAGTCGACTAGTTGCATCTTGTGGGTAGTTGCATCGTAGTCTAGTTGCCATTCGTAAATCTCTCATTAGACTTTAGAGTAGAGTAATTAGACTAGAAAACACAGCATGCGGAAGGACTAGGAATGGAACGAATCATCTACTCCACTATATCTCATAGGATTGAGAGTAGAAATCTTTGATAAATTTTAGGCACATAAAATTAGTTTTAGTTTACTTACGTTTTGAGTTTCATCGTTCATTTCGTAGGTAAATTATTCTTTATGTTTTATCAAATGGCGTCGCTGCCATCTTAGTTTCACTTTCGCATTGTTTTCGTAGTATAAGTACTCTTCTTAAAGTCCCATTAAACCCACCCACCCTTGTTTGATTCATAATGTGGTTGTCCGTTTCAGCATTGAAAACTTTCGAGAAAAATTTGCACGGAGCGCACCTGCGCCCCAAAGGAGCGCGACCTGCGCTCAAGTTCTTGGATCTTTGACCCACCCCCAACCAGCGCGACCAGCTAAAACATTGTAACTTTGAAGTTACAGTTCACTGGCGCTTCCCGTTCCCAAAGTGGCGCACCAGCCTCGAAAGCTGAATTTTGCATGATTTCCACAGGTTTGATTCGAACTTTGATTTTTCAAGTTTTTCAGTGTTCTAACTAGTTATATACACTGAACACGCATAAACAAGACGCTATTCATAAGCGAAGCAAGGACGCAATCAGGTATTCCTTTCTTCCACACCTCGCATCTCCTATTAGAGGTTTATACTAGTATATCAGGATTGTTTGGAGTGTTGACGTAATTAGCTAAGTTTGGTCTTAGCCTTGTATGAGATTAAGATCTGGTCGAACAAAAACACCGAGCATAATTACACAGCAACATCAATAAGCACACCTATCTAGTATACCACTCATTGCACCTCTAGCTACTATTCCACATACTCTACCTGACACAATGCCCGACGAAGGAGAGACTCCTCTCTCGGACTTTTATAAAGCCTTGGCGATAGCCCCAAATCTTGCATCGTTCTAGCGGACCGATTGGGGATTTCGAATCCCCAAATATTTTAATTTGTTACCCGTTTTTCATGGTTTAGACCATGAAAAACCTTATCGGCTACGCGTAGGATTGAACAAGTCCTTACAACATTCCATCATCCTACGGTTGGTGCGGAACAAATTAAACTAAGGGTATTCCCTTTCACCTTAACCGATAAAGGCGTCTTGGTTAAGCGCCCAAGCGCCCTAATTACGTGGACTCGTGGGTTAAACTTGTTCAAATTTGTTTATGGAACATTTTACCCACCCCTAAAGACGGATGAGATGCTTTCCAAGATTCATTTCTTTTCGACAAAATCCTCATGAATCATTTTGAGAGGCTTGGAATCGTTTCACCGATCTCCTTATAGAGTGTCCACATCATAACTTAGCGAAAGACCGTTAGTTCGTGCCTTTTTCAAAGGACTTCTACACCACCATAAAGAAGTCCTTGACATAATGAATGGGGGTAGTTTCTTAAGTAAAGGAGCCTGAGGAGGCTTATAAATTTTAGAGGATCAAACTAAGCAAAAAATAACAACTGGGGGTAGTGACGATATCCACCGCTCGCTAGTTCTTCTAATACTGATTAAGGCGCCCGGTATGTTTGAAATTAAACACGATCCCGAGCTTAAAACTCTAATCGAATCACTCACTAAAAGGTAGAGGCCATCTCTGTTTAACAAAAGCCTATCCCCATCATGAATGTAAATTCAAATCCATGTAGTTTCATTTGGAGCCACGAGCATCCCGACTTCCAGCGTCCTATAGCCTATGAGCAGGCTTGTTCCATTAATAGTGAACCTAAGCGCCTTGGAGACAAAATCCCAACTTCGGTTGGAGAAATAACCAACACGTCACACCTCTAGGGTACAATAATCAATATGTTAGGCCAATGCACAGTTTTATCCAAGCTCCACCACGACAAGGACAGGGTCAGGGTAATTTTAATAATTACAACAACCAAGTGCAACCTCGACAATGTCAAATACAAGGTCAAGGTAGTTATAATAATTATAATGCTAATAGAGGTATCGTCCCGGTAAATAATAACTATCAAAATCCACCCATAAATAATTCACGCGAGATAGTTCCAGTCACACCACCCGTGACTACTACACCCACACAACCGGATCGTCTTGACACCTTCATACAAGTGAGCCAAAAACTTTTCCAAACCATGGCTCAATCTAACCAAGCGGTTTCTACAATCCGTTAATAATTTAAGCCAACAGTTGGCCCAAGATAAAGCCCAACCCAAAAGTGTGTTTCCAGGTCACGCAATACCTAATCCTAAAATAACAAACACAGCCTTTGAGGTAACCGATAATACTAGTAATGAATATGAAAATGTAGGTGAGCTAAAGGCCATCACCACTCTCCGTTTTGGCAGAGTGGTTGATAACAAAGTAACTATGCCTATAGTTACCCCACCAGTAGCCCCTACACCTGCTATTTTACTAGATACCAAAATAGAAACTGGAGAACCTACCACTGTAGAGGTACCAGTTACAACACAACCTAAGAAACAGAAAGCCACGGTTAAACATCCAGGTGATACCATTGCTAAATATAAACAGAAACCACCGTTTCCACAAAAATTAGCCGTGTTAACTAGGGACACTAATTATGAGGAGATTAGGGACGTTTTCAAGAATCTAACTATAAACCTTCCCTTCCTCAAAGCTATTAAAAAGCTACCACACCATGCTAAGTTTCTTAAGGAGTTGTGTACTACTAGGCGTAAGACCAATATACCAAACGACGCCTTTTTAACAGAACAATTCCCAACTCTATCTGAACATAATGGAATTGTTAAGTACAAGGACCGGTCGATCCCATCTTGTATAATGCACCTTAGGAGATTCTTATCGACGACGGCGTTATTAGACACGGGGGCTAGTGTTAACTTACTCCGTTTTATTTGTATAGACAAATAGGTCTAGGCGAGATGCAACCCACTAAAATGGCGTTGCAATTAGGCTGATCGGTCTATTAAGTATCCTAAAGGGTGTGGTCGAAAATGTCTTTGGTAAAAATTCAGGATTTCTACTATCCGGCTGATTTTGTCATCCTCGATCTGAGAAAGTCGCTAACGACTGTCCGATCATCCTAGGGCGTCCTTCACGGCAACCGCCAATGCACTCACATTAATTGCGATGGTTCAATGTCCATGTCTTTTGGCCATCTTCTTTGTTGAAGTAAATGTTTTTAAAACAAAGACACATTTACCCGATTTGTCTATGGATGGAGAGGTTAGCATGATCGAGAGCTTATTTCGAGAGATTATTTCAACAACACGTTCCACGATAATCATATGCCCAAATTTCTTTCCTTTGGAAGTTCAGGACTCAACATTTTCATCCCTACACTAGTCGATACACATATTATGGATGAGGGCCGAGATAGATGACTTTCTCAAAGATATAGTGGACTACCATAGTAATGTGGATATGACCAATCTAGATGAGGAATTCAAGGAGTTTCTTAGAGCAGGTGATGATTCACCCTATCAAGAACTACTTTGTACAACATCCACCTCGACTCCCCTCCTTCCACCCTTTCAAAGGAATCTCGAGTTTGCACTCGATCCTTTTATTTTTTCTGTGCTTCATAATTTTTTAAATCCATCTAGTAAACAAATACTTCAGAAGAACCAAGCATTTGACACCTTCATTTTCAGACTTGAAACAGTCCTTACCTACACCATGAATGAGTTTTGTGCTAAACCCACATCCTCATTGTTTACATGCTTTCCTTCTACAACTTATCCATATCCACCATTTTTTACACAACCATTCATTTTTCCACACTTATTCACTAGAACACCCTCTCGTTCAAAAATGAAAAAGAAGGTGCATGCTAGGTTACGTTATATGGTTATCCGACTTCCCTTTCAGTTCACTAGGTTGCGTCATAGGAAATCTTGGTGCTTGATTGTGTTTGGATATGTTTTCTGTGATATTTATTTATGGAATGATCCACAACTATTTCGGTTGTTGATATATGATAAACTGCATATTCATACATATGTTTAGATAAAGTCTCGAGTATCTGACTATAAATGACTCAATTTGTTGTGTTTGGTGCATTCCTTTCATTTCCAGATATTGGTGAGTGCACCATTAAGGTAACCGGGCCCTCCCTATGGAGTGTGTGGTACATGAAAGTACGGATCCTAATTCCACGTTTAACATAATTCATGTTTTCCACTCTTGCATGTTTTCTCGGATTTTTGAGTCATGTTTCTCGTGAATTATGTCTTTCTTGCTTATTGTTTTTCATATATATATATATATATTAAAGAATAAACATAGTAATCTAGAAAGTCTCGGGAATCTGACTTTAAAAGACCCACTTAAAAAAAAACAAATTTTCTAAACTTTGTTGTAAAAAAATTGTTTGGGGGTGGGGTGGTCGTGTTTCCGTACTAGAATGTTTTATGTCCCATTAGAGTTGTTTAGGTCGTTTAATTGTAATTCGATTCGGGTTGACATATTCTATGAATTTATAGTTCATTCGTTCGCATAACGTATGTCATGCATGCACTTCGAGGCATTTTCCACTATCTTATATGTCATCCACGGTCGGAATAGAGTGTTTTATGGATCATTGGATTGGAAATTCTCTCCTGATCATTTCCATATCTCAATCGCAAAAATCGGACCTAAGTTTGAAGTTCGCGAAAAAATTGCGAAAACCGGCAGCCTAACCTGCTTTACCTACCCTGCCTTTTACCTTTGCGATCCGTTCTTCACTTCCAAACCGCCATTAACAAACAAAACAAAAACTTAAACCCTAAAATCGAAAATTAAAAAGAAAGCTAATTAAACCCACACCCACAGTTCAAATCAACTTCAAATCTTCTCTAAATCCTTCCACCACCACCTCCACCAAGTTAAAAAAAACCAAGAACCACCAAAAATTTCAAAATTGTGAACTATCGCGCCACCACCGCGCCACCACCACTGTTTGTTTCATTCGGTCGACTCAAATTCCAACACCACATCCCATTTAACCCCCACTACATTCCAAACACTCCAATGGCTCAACAACGTCGAATTTTGCCGGAGCAAGCATTTACTGGCGACCACTTCGCACCATTTTACAGTGACGAAATGATTAGTAGAGACTGAAATAGCTTGTGGTACTCGACCGAAGCCTTTTACCACTAAGACTTAGTCAGGCGGTTTTACAACACGAGGGAGTTGGAGGGCAGTAGAATTTTTGTTATGGTGGCGAAGAGGAGGAAGGAAGTAACTGCTGGGTTGTTGGCTGAGATTCTAGGCATTCCACCTAGAATCCATTTGGATGTCACGTTACAGGAGTCCCAATATAATGGGGTAGAGCCGTTGATGAACGTGACAGTTACCGAAGGGAACTACAATGCGAGCTCGCATTGTGTTCGCCGAGCATCCTCCTCGAACCAACCAGCCGCTGCGGCTCGATGGATTGGTCGGGCGTCCTAGGAAAGGAGAAGGTCGGCGACATCGGTGCGAACTGCCTCCACATTTTATGGATACTCCGGGGGGCGAAGTCACGAAGTTACGTATCTTGGAGTTTTTATAACATGATTAGGGGAGTAGGGAAGTCTATTGCACCTCTCCCTATTTTTGATAACCAAGATCATGCTAAAGTTGAGAGCGACTCCGTCGATAGGATTTACCTCACCCTACAACGAATCCCTCGTATCTATAAGGAGTGTGTCCAACGAGTTTGGAGGTTGCCCGAGGAAGGGGTAGAGGAAGAGGAGGATGGTGGAAATGAGAATGAATCGGAGGATGAGGAGGATTTGACTTGTTTTGATCTTCGATGCCTTGGAGAGGTGTTGGTGGGATCACGAGCGCATGGCTGTGATTCATCGTGGCATCGTTCACTCAACACTATCTCTGCGAAGACCCTCGGACTTCGCCAAGCTACTATCCACCATAACCGAGATCCGTTACCCGAGAGGGAGGATGAGAGGTGGGAATAGATGAGGGCTGAGCTAGAAGCTCGGTGCCGGTTCGAGCCGACATGCTTGCACGATTCCCACCTCACGGGGATTCTCTTCCGAGGACACACCATCGAGGCACGTCGTCGCCGAAAAAGGAATAATGGTGCTGGCCCATCGGGAGCCGAGGAGCCATCTCTGGCGTGTGCCCTCCGCTACCGATTACCGAAGTGGTTAGGGATAGTATAGCTTGATGTTTTTGTAGTTTTATTATTGTTAGTTGTTTTAATATAAGTTTTAATTCCGTAATTTGGATTTTGTAGTAAAAGGGCATTTAATGCCAATATTAATATAATGTCATTATTATTTTCATTGTCGTGGTTGTTTAATGTTGATCCCACCTTCCCAAATTGTTTGGGGGTGGTGTTATCTATTCAAAGATGATTTTTATATGACCCTTGTTTTAGAAGTTATTCATGAGTCGGGGTGAGAATATGGCGATTAGGCATATCTATGAATAAGTATCATGGTAGGATGAAATCTCGATAAAATAGGTAGATTCGATCCTAAATTCAACCTAAAAGATACTAGGTTTGTTTTAGAATCAAGAAAATGAGTTGTTTCCATTTTGGGTTTGGAAATTTTAGTATTTCGGAACCGCCGTAAAACTTTTTTGGCAACTTCGATCCGTTTTAGCAACTTAAAACCTATATAAACTTCATTCATTCTACACTCACAACCCACACTACACCTAACTTCAATCACTCACCTTTCACTCCCACGTTTCCCACGTTTCGTCTCATTTTTCGATCTTGACACCTCGGGCTTTCATATAGGGCGCACTCGCTTTTCCTACACATTTGTCAGAATTTTTATGCAGAGCTTTTCGCTCTCGGATTAATCGGAATTTCAAAATCATCGAGCGCTTTTCGCTTCAAGTGGAAGCGCTCGCGCCGACTTCCGTGGACTAGAAAAATTCCAGTTTTCTATGGGTTGTTGCCGGGTCATTCGTAGCTATTCCAGAGCATAATTTTGAGATGACATCTCCTACATTGATACCGGAACAGTCTTTCGAAGATTTGTTCCAAAGCACTACTTATGGTGCTTGGTTTTGTGGCGATCACATATGTATTTGGGAACCGCTTATGGTAAGACCTGATACACTTTATTCTCCAACACTAGCATCTTATTTTTATGATAACTGCATTTTCTTTGAGAGACCAGATGGAGAAAAAGTGTTCTCCATCAACATTGATGATGAACCAATGGAAATTACCAGGTTCTTGCTAGCATTTGTTCTTGGACTTGCTATGCCCGCTGAAATACAAGACCCATGGTGATATTGGGTAGATAATATGTATGTCTACACTTATGAGTTTTGCATGAGTCATTATGGGGCGGGCATTTTTCGATATCGAGGACCAAGGGGACTATAACGTCACCTTTGGTAGCCTGTCCATGAACATAGGAACTGTTATGTTTTGGATCATGCTAAACATTTTAAGGGAATGGCGTTTTTCTTCTGTGAATGATGCCACTTGCAGCGTCTTTCTTGCTTTAGCCACGGGATGTATGTGCCATGACCTTCCCAGAACCTTGATGTCTAGTTTAGCACGAGCCCATAACATGAGGCATAAGTACCTTCTTATGCCTGTTCTAATTTCCCGTATTATGCTATGTTTCTTTCCTGTTTTTTTTACACGTTTCACGGATTGGATTACGGTCGACACTGTGTGACCCACCAATAGTATTATTCGATCTTTCCGTGCAATGACTTGGCAAGGGTGGAGGATACAGCCTCATCAGGCTACACCCTACAACCCATCAGACCAAGTGGCGCTTAATAGGTTAGCAATAATAGATGATAAATGGCGGGAAGCCTGGCAAATTATCATGGCATGGCAGGATGCGAAGGAACCTCACTTCTTTATAGAAGAAGAGGATGAGGAGGATGATGAATAAAGCTGGATATAAGGTAAGTTTTAATTCTAGTTAGTGTCTGCTTATGTCCTAAGCAATTTGATTCTTGTTAACCCCATAATGGGTGGAACTCTTATAGAGTTGCGTCAGTTTTTATTTCCTATATTAGTATGTTCTAACCTTGTTTTGCGGATGTTCACGAATTTCCACGGCGCTTCAATGGTATTTTTTCCTACCCTCTTTATTTAAATGCTTTGAGGACAAAGCATGATTCTTTGTTTGGGGGCATAGAAACACGCGTGTAATTAAGGCATCTGATAGGATATAGATAGGTATAATATGCATTTGTTTTCTAGTTAAAATTTCAAAAATTCAAAAATATAAATAAATAAGTTCATGCTATACACTTAGGAATATTGGTATTGTTTTCCTTCTCTATGCTCTTAATGATCTAGAAGTCTCAATGTAACTTTTGCATTAGAATAATTTTTAGAAACTTAGGTTAATATGTAGGTAATAATCTTTGCATCTATCTATAAATATATTACATGAGTATCTATGATTGTTAGCGATAAGTTTACGAAATCTAGGCTAGAGTACTTATTCTACAAATCCTGTGAGAATATAGCCTAAAGCCTTATATGAAGCGAAACATTTGAGAAATGACACAAGGGAGAAGTAAAATCGGATAGAGAAATCACCGCGTCCACTTACTTGATCACTATGCCATATCCTAAGCGAGAATTTGGGCTCTCTTTGGATCGATATAGCCGGAAATTCAAACCTATGAATTATTTTCCGCTAAGTAAGCCCCTCGAGCCTTTCTTTAGCCTTCCATAAACCACAAATCCTTTACCTGTTACAAAACAAAACAAAATAAAAAATTCAACCTACCCAATTTAGATAAGTCTGAGAATAGAATGAGGAAGAAAGAAGAAGAGAAAAACATGTGTAAACAAAAGTTAGTTAATTGCTTCAAAAAATAAAGAAAAGAAGTTTCCATCCAAAGAAAATAAAAATAAAAATAGAAATAAAATAAAAACTCCAAAAAAATAGCATAAAAGGAGTCAAAAGCCAAAGAAAAAGGAAAAAAAAAAAATATATATATATATATATATATGGCTAAGGATGGAAACAAAGTGTAGAAGCAAAAGTAAATAACAAGGTTTTCTCTAGTTACATAATATGAAGACTCTATTATCTCAGACTTGTCCTTTTGAATATCCATTTCCTTCCTTCTTAAACCATCTCCTAATCCCCACAACACCTAATAAAGACCTCTAGCTCAATTAGGAATAGGTTAGTGTGATAGTAAGTGGCAGATGTGTTTGATCGACTCCAGCTTCCTTGTTGTCATTGAGATTGTAAGGTAAAGTATGCCCACTGCACACTGGAGTAGCGAAACTTGAGTGGAAAAAATCAGAGTGTTGTATCTTGACTATTATTGTGAGAACCTACTTAAGGACGCTATTCCGAAGGGTTTTCGAAAACAACCTGCTAGGCATTTCATAGTATTACTCATTGTATATATGTTTATTGTAGATGATTGATTATTATGCATATATTAGCTTAGGTTTCGACTTGATTACTCTATATGCATTGCTAGTGAGAGGTATAGTTAATTTAGAGCATGAATAAGGAAACAATAGTTTTATTTCTTAGTCGTTGTAGTATAGATAAAGTTTGTGAGTACCTTATGGAAAACTCTTTATAAATTCCACTAGGAATTCCTAGTTGATTGTTGCATATATCGTGATTCAAATAAACGAGGTAGTTAGAACTCCATTTTTGGTCACTTATTCTAATTTCTCATATTTTGAGGACAAGCAAAATGTTGTTTGGGGGTGGTTTTATAAGAGCTCAAAACTGTTCATACTTTTTTAGACCAATTAGGTGAGTAATAATTAAGAGTTAACACTAATTACGTGGCCGGTTACTAAGGAGCTCCGTGATTAAAGCCCAAATTAAAGGCCAAGATTCAAGAAGACAAAGTCTTTCTAAAGCCCGGTCAAAAGTCGAGAAGTTTCGGGAGTAAAGCTTGACACACAAAGTTAGCGAGAACTTAGAAGGCAGTATCTTTGGACTCAGACCTCGGAATGGGTCCTACCTTATGTCAAAGCGACCGGCTCAGAAAGAGCTTTCCAATGGTCTAAGCCTTGATCCAATCAGAGGAGCAAAAGTGGACAAAAAGTCTGTTGAAGCCAACTGCAGCTGAAGAGGCCTTTTTGGACTGAAAGAATTGGGTTTTGGGCCTGATTCTCTGGCCCAAAATATGGCTCCAAGCCCATGCACGATTTTTGGATCTGAACATATAAAAACCAAAGCTTAGCTCTTTGTTAATAGTAGCTAGTTAGACCTAAAACTATAGATAATTCTAGATCTAGATTTAATTGTTTTTAATTTAGTTTAGCTTCAATTCAATTCTTGTTTTAGATTAAACTCTTAGAATCATTGTTCTTAATTAGTTTGATAAATAAAATAGCTAGTTTGTCAATTTCGATTCTTGTCATTTACAATTGTTTAGATCTAAATTCCCTTATTACGTAGATAGCTAGACCTAGATTAGTTAGATTATTAATTTAGTATTTGAAACATTGTTTTATTATTCATTATATTAATAAAATAGTGTTCTCCATAATCTAGTTTCATTCCATTGATTGTTTAGTTTCAATTCGTAGTTTCAATTATTTGTCAGTATCAGTTTAATTCAATTATTGCATGAGTAGTTTTGAATTGAGTTTAAACAAGTAAAGTTCAAATCTTTATATCATGTCTTGTTTGAATTCCATTGGGAATGATAGCGTGATGATTCTCGGCTAAACCTCCATTTGAGGGGTTAAGAAGCCTTGATGAAAGCTTGATCCCGATTATCGTAGAGTCGTCATAATTTCCTTTCTACTCTAGAAATGATTAGTTCACCATGAGAATGGGTGTAATCGTTCACATGCTAGTTCTGAATTGGTAGAAATGCCATGTGTAATTAGGGATTAGGAGTAACCAGTTATTCTCCGAAGCGATTCGATTCGGATTACGACGATTCGTCGTTAGTAGGATTAAGTCGAGTTAAGGTGGAATCAATCCCCCTCAACTCCTTATCATAGAATCGACTTAGCATTCCCATAGTTGTTCTAATAGTCGACTAGTTGCATCTTGTGGGTAGTTGCATCGTAGTCTAGTTGCCATTCATAAATCTCTCATTAGACTTTAGAGTAGAGTAATTAGACTAGAAAACACAGCATGCGGAAGGACTAGGAGTGGAACGAATCATCTACTCCACTATATCTCATAGGATTGAAAGTAGAAATCTTTGATAAATTTTAGGCACATAAAATTAGTTTTAGTTTACTTACGTTTTGAGTTTCATCGTTCATTTCGTAGGTAAATTATTCTTTATGTTTTATCAACTGCCTATCCAACCTTTCTAAAGTATTAACGCGTTATGAAGAGAAAAATCTGGTACTTAATTGGGAGAAGCGTCATTTCATGGTTACCAAAGTAATTGTTCTAGGTCATATTGTTTCAAAAGATGAGATAGAGGTTGATAAAGCTAAAATTGTTAAAATTGCTTCTCTACCTTTCCCCTGAATAGTTCGCAATATCCGTGCCTTTTTAAGCCACGCTGGGTTTTACAGGCGATTCATTCAGGATTTTTCTTAAGTTGGTCGACCCTTAACTAATCTCCTTCTTACGGATGCGGTCTTCGACCTCAATTTCAATTGAAAACAAGCTTTTGAATCTCTAAAAATCGCTATGACTACCGCTCTCATCATTCAACCCCCTGATTGGTCTCAACCATTCGAACTGATGTGTAATGCTAGCGACTTTGCTATTGGTGTCGTACTAGGCCAATGAAGTGATGACAAACCCGTTGTCATTTACTATGCTAGTAAAACTCTTAATAATGTTTAACGTAATTACACGACAACTGAGAAAGAGTTACTAGCTGTTGTCGATGCTTTGGATAAGTTTCGCCTTTATCTGGTTGGCTCTTCAACCATCGTATATGCTGACCATGCCGTACTTCGAAACCTACTCGTGAAAAAGGATGCGAAGCAAAGATTGTTCTACTGGATCCATCTCTTGCAAGAATTCACTCTGGAAATCAAAGACAAGAAAGGAACCGAAAATGTCGTGGCCGACCATTTTTCAAGGCTGGTTGGTGACATTTATAGTGATTCTGATGTCATTTGTGATTCGTTCCCAGATGAGCATTTGTACTATATTTTCTCCTCTCCATGGTACACGAATATCGTTAACTACCTAGTTACTGAGGAAGTTCCTTCCTCTTGGTCACGCCCTGATCGTAAAAAGTTCTTATCTACTGTAAAATATTATTTCTTGGATGACCCCTACCTCTTTAAGTATTGTTCCGACCAACTCATTGGTCGGTGCATTCCCGACTGGGAACACACCGACGTGTTATCTTTTTACCATGAACAATCTTGTGGTGGTCATTTTAGTGGGAAGAAAACTGCGGCCAAGGTTTTATAATGTGGTTTTTACTGGCCTACCCTTTTTCACAATGCACATGAACATTGCAAAACTTGCATTTGTTGTCAGCACCTAGGTTGCCGCATTACCCAATGCAATATGATGCCCCTAAATCCCATTTTAATTGTGGAATTTTTTTATGTTTGGGGCATTGATTTTATGGGACCCTTCCCTATTTCTTAAGGTTTTCTCTACATTCTAGTCGCTGTGGACTATGTGTCCAAATGGATTGAGGCACTCGCATGTCGCTCAAATGACCATAAGATTGTCGTGAAATTGGTAAAAGAAAACATTTTATCTCGTTTTGGTGTTCCCAAAGCTATCATCAGTGATGGGGGTACACATTTTTGTAATAATTTTTTTGGGTTTTTAATGAAGAAATATGGAGTTACTCACAAAGTTGCTACTCCGTATCACCCACAGACGAGTGGCCAAGTGGAAGTCTCCAACAGAGAGATAAAGTCCATTATGGAGAAAATTGTCAATCCCTCAAGAAAATACTGGTCTCGCCACTTATCAGATGCCTTGTAGGCATACCGAACGGCCTTTAAGACACCTATATGGATGTCTCCTTACCATATCGTTTTTGGAAAACCTTGTCATCTGTCGGTTGAACTTGAGCATCGTGCCCTATGGGCCATCAAAAACCTCAATTACAATATCAACGCGGCAGGCGAGAAGCAAAAACTGCAATTAAATAAGCTTGAGGAGATTCGGAGTGATGCTTATGATCTCTCGAAATCCTACAAAGCTAATATGAAAAGAGTGCATGACAAGCAAATTTTGCATAAAGATTTCAAAATTGGACAAAAAGTTTTACTTTACAACTCCAGATTACACATTTTTCCTGGTAAATTAAAAACACGATGGTCTGGTCCTTTCATTGTGTCAGCTGTGACCCATTACGAGGCAATATCTTTGCTTAATCCACAAGATAACAACGAATTTCAAGTAAATGACCAATACCTCAAACATTACCACGAGTTACGCTCCCCAACTGTTGAACAGACTTTTCTTCAAGATCCAATCTATATAGACTAGATGTTTCATTTGACGTACTCAATTTTGTTTGTCTATAAAAGGTATGTCATTTTGGTAGCCAGTCCATCTTCTATTTTATGATCTCATAAGTACTTTGAAGTGTGTGGTTGCAAGCACCAGAGCCATAGTCTTCAAAAACTCTTCTTCAGAACTGAGTATAAATGTCTTCTGAAATGCTAGCAAACGTTCCTGCTGGTAAACGATGGGTACCAAAAATTTCCCCTCCTTCCTCCTCTTCCCTTTTCTACTCTCAACCTTGCGAACTTCAGCTAATCATTTGGTGTAAGTCTCACTCATCACGAATAGGTAATGGTTGTAGTACTATTGCTCGTAAACGACGAGCGCGAAGGATGGGGTGGTGCATGCATTGTCAAACACCTTTCTGTCCAGGTCTTGACTTCGTATCCAATACTAGCCGGTATAAAGTATACTTTTGTCTGACACCAGCTGAGTAGGATAAACTTCATTGCCGTGCCGTGTCTCCCATAGGTTAGGAAACGTCTTGAGGATCTGACATTAATAGACTCGAGTCGTCTTAAGGATCCAATGTTAAAAGACTCACCTTGTATATATGTATATATTGTTGTCTTTTAAAATTCCCCTTGCATTAAGCTTTGCAAATAGAGATTCGTGTTCAACCTTGGATGTTGCATACTTGGGACACGTACGGGCAATGGATTCCACTAGGCCAACCAATAGAATTGGTTACTTTGAGTTCCCTTTGGGGCGGTTTGAGGATAGTCGTATATAACAAGGGTAATATTATTAAACCGTAGCGCGCACGGTCCCGGATGGTACCGTCCTGCCCCTAGACCCATAATACATAAAGGTGAAGCACAGTCTAGCTAGATTGGGGTCGTTCCAGAGCCGATATGGCAGTGGCCTAAGAGTTTAGATGGTGACTTTTTTGGACATCCAGTGTTGTTCACATTAATCTCCCTTATATATATATATATATATATATATATATATATATATATATATATATATATATACCTAATAAGGAGGCAAGCAATAATCAGTTACAGGAAAAGAGTATTCCTCAACTAGTAATTTCTGCAGAAAAGCAGACTATTACTATTGAGAAATGTACTCCTGTAGACAATAAGAGGGTAAAATCTATTTCTCAGGATAATAATTATTTACCCACTCAATCTGAGGTTAGACAAGATTTACCTAATACTGCAGGAAAAGCTCAAGTTAAAAAGAATTATGAACTTGTAGTTGGAATATTAGAATGCGATCAAAAGCATTCTTTTGTTCATCCTCCAATAACGCCTATAGTACCTTTAAATATAAAGGATAATATTGAAAAGGTGAAACCACCTAAAAAGCAGAAAGTATTAGTCAAAAAGACTAATGATAAAGTTAAGACTTATAAGAAACCAAAAAGTCTTAAAGAGAAACAGCATTGGAAGAGACTCAGGCCTAAAGCTAAAGCTCTCCGATTTTGTCATAAATGTGATCATTATGGTCATAAGTCTAGTCAGTGTTCTACTAGACCACAAGACTATAGTAATCTTTTGAAGATAAGGAAATTTAACATTAATCCACAAGATAAGATATATAATCTTAATTATCTTCAGAACTTTATGACTTTACAGAATCTTGGTTCTTATAATAATATGAGACTTCCTAGTACTCTTTATTTTAAAGGTAATTCTCGTATTACTAATATTCCTGATTTACAATATGAGGTTAATAACCTTAAAACAGAAATAAAAACCTTAAAGATTAATAAGAATCTTTTGGATAGTTCTGTCTCTCAGAACTATAATAAGCTGGATAATATTATATTCCAAAGATGGAATGTTTATGTCACTTTGGTGATTAAAGGAGAATATACTCTTACTAATCATATTGCTCTCATTGATAGTGGAGCAGATCTGAATTGCATTCAGGAAGGATTAATTCCTACTAAATATTTTGAGAAATCTACTCAAAACCTTTCTATTGCTAGTGGTGCACCTTTGCAGGTAGCATATAAATTAACAGATGTATTCATCTGCAAAGAGGGACATTGTTTATCTTCCACTTTTCTTCTAGTTAAAGATATGTCCCAGCATACTATTCTAGAGAATCCTTTCCTTAATTCTATCATGCCTATTACCAGTATTACTGAGATAGGTATTCATGCAACAATTAATAATAGAAGAGTTATTTTTGGATTCATAACTCCTCCTGTGCAGAAGCAGATTGCTATGATTAATAATAATTTGGTAGCAAAAGAAAGTCAATTAAACTTTCTCAAGGAAGAAATAACTTTTTGACGTTACAGCAAATGCTTAACAGTAAGGAATTTTAGGATATAATTGATAAGATAAAAACCCAGTTTATCTCTGAAGTTTGTAGTGATATTCCCAATGCTTTTTGGGAAAGAAAGAAACATATTGTCTCTTTACCCCATGAATCAAGCTTTAATGAAAAGTTTATTCCCACTAAAGCTAGACCTAGTCAAATGAAATCAGATTATTTGACTTTGTGTCAAAAAGAGATCCAGAGTCTTCTGGATAAGAAGTTGATTACTCAAAGTAAATCTCCTTGGAGTTGTACAGCTTTTTATGTTAACAAAGCAGTTGAGAAAGAAAGAGGTGTTCCCAGACTGGTTATTATTTCAAACCTCTTAATGATGCCTTACAATGGATTAGATATCCTATTCCTAATAAAAAGGATTTATTAGATCGCTTATCCACGACAATCATCTTCTCGAAGTTTGACCTAAAGTCAGGATATTGGCAAGTCCAAATTGCCCCTGAAGACAGGTATAAAACTGCTATTACTGTACCCTTTGGACATTATGAATGGACTGTAATGCCCTTTGGATTGAAAAATGCTCCTTCTGAGTTTCAGAATATTATGAACGATATTTGTAATCCTTATTCAGATTTTTCTATTGTTTATATTGATGATATTCTAATTTATTCTAAATCTCTAGAACGGCATATTAAGCATTTAAAGATTTTTAAAGAGCTTATTAAATGGAATGGTTTAGTAGCACCTAAGATGAAGTTGTTTCAAACAACTGTTCGTTTTCTTGGTCATAACATTACTAAAGGAAAAATAATTCCTATTGACAGAAGTATTGAGTTTGCATCTAAATTTCCTGATGATGAAATTTTAGATAAAACTCAATTACAGAGATTTCTTGGTAGTCTTAATTATTTGGCAGACTATTATAAGAATCTTTCACAGGATACCTCAATTCTATACTCCAGACTAACTAAGGTCCCAACAGCTTGGAGTACAGCCCATACTCTTGCAGTACAAAAGATTAAGCTTAAAGCAAAGCAATTACCTTGCTTATCTTTGCTTAATTTTGAATGGTTTAAAATTGTTGAAACAGATGCTTCCAATATTGGTTATGGTGGTATCTTAAAACAAAAGAATCCTATTTCTAGTAAAGAAGAATTAATTCGTTTTACTTCTGGAACTTGAAAGAAAGCACAGATTAATTATTCTACTATAAAACAAGAGATTCTTTCCCTAGTAAAATGTATTCATAAATTCCAGGATGATTTATTAAACCAGAAGTTCTTGGTAAGAATTGATTGTAGTGCTGCTAAACAGGTATTACAGAAAGATATCAAGAATATTGCTTCTAAACAGATTTTTGTAGGATGGCAAGCGGATCTTTCTGCCTTTGATTTTGATATTGAGTATATCAAGGGTGATTCCAATTATTTGCCTGATTTTCTAACTAGAGAATTTTTGCAGGGATTATGAGCACCTCCCAAAGAGGTAGAGGCCATGGTTATACCACTAAAGGCCGAGGAAAAGGCAAAGGAAAATATAATTTCCTTGACAATACGGAGCAATTTCCTCCATTATCACAGCAGAAAGGAAAGTCAATGAAAGAGGCAGTTCTTACTCCTCTGACTCCTTATGTCCCTAATAAAAGGGCTGATCAAACAGTCATTTATCTTCAACCAGGTGATGAGGAGTGGATGCCTGATCCTTGGGAAATTCAAACAAGATATTTTGACACACAACAGTATCCTGTTGTTGACGGTAAACATAGATATATCTATGAAGAAATTTTAGCTTCGGCTACTTCCAGTATGGATATTAACCATACATTACAGAAGTCTGATTCATAATATAGTCCGATCTCTTACAACAAGGCAATATTTAAGAGAATTATCTCTTACAATGAGTGGGGTTTGGATCCCAACAAGTGTCGAAAATTGAGTTCGACAAATATCCTTTATAATTACTGGGACTATATCTCAGCTTTTACTAATGTGTTTTTCTATCAGAATTCGTACAGGAAACATTCATGGTTCATTAAACTGTCCCCAGTCTATCAAGACTGATTATCCATATTGGATTTTCCAGTGGTGGGAATATTTTGGTCCAGAATTGGAAATTCTTCCTAAGAACCTTTTAGACATTTTTCTAAAATGGACGGACTATCATCCTCAACTGAAAGGTGATGATAAAATGCCAAGAGGGTTATCATCTTTAACCTTTTTTACCATATATGGTATACCATGGATTTTCAAGTGAGATTTTAAATGTGAATATAATCACCTTAAAATTCCAGTCCTCAAAAGAAAGTTTTATTTAAGATGGTGGATTACTTTATCAGCATTGAGAATGATTTGAAGTCATTCATTGAACAGACTCCCATAATTAATCATGCTGAAGAGGTGGATACAGGGAACCCTTTTGATATGATGAAGAATCTTATCAAATTTCAGAATCCTGATTTCTAAGAAAGTCAAATCAATGACTTATGCATGGAGAAGCTTAAAAGTCATTTTTTGAATTCCTTTAAGTTACCAGCTATAGCATCCCCTGGTACTAAGGAGATTTCATCTTCAGAAAATGCAATGGTCTCTTCTCAGCATGATGATGTTTCTATGACATCAATTAATAGTCAAGAAGAAGCAAATCAATTTGCTTGCTTAGCAGGAGAAGGTCAGCTAGAGGAGGAATTGGGTGACAATTTTGATCTTACAGAAGCTTTAACTCAGATATATCCGAGTTCTAAATCTCCAGTAGAACCTATTGATATTTGGGCCAAGTTCAAAGAAGCTCTTAAGGCTAAACAGGAGCCCCAGCCCACTTCTTCTAAATAGAGAAGTTTAAGTTTCTACAACAAGTCTTCTAGAGAGTTAAAAGATTTCGAAGAAGACATCAAACGACATTATTCTCCATAAGGAGAAGACATTATGGCCCAAGATAAGGACCAAAAATAGAATTAGCATTATTTTTGCTTTGTTATCCTTACAGCTGGAATCACAATGCTTTAATGGGACCCTTGAATGGGACGTTTTACCTTTTGCTTTTCTTAAAGTCAAAAGTGGAGCATTATAAGGATTCTTATCCTTTTAAGACAGAAATTAAAGACAAGTATGCCTTGTCAAGGTGGCCTAGTCAACTGCGACTCTTTTAGCACACGTAGCCACTTCCTGTGCGGACTCCAAATTATATTTTGAGATCCGACTAGTATAAAAGAGATACCTCACCCTTGTTAAGGAACATCTTTCATTTTTACCTTTTATTTTTCTCTTTGTTTAAGTGTGATAAGAGTGCTCTCTTTCTCCCCCCCTGTAATATAAACTTCTATCAATATAAATAAAAGTTCAGTTTAATCAAGTGTTCTTGCTGCTGACTGATTTTCTTCCACATTAATCAGGTGTTTTACCTGATCTCCCCCATTGTTTATAAATAAAACATCCCTCCTTTTTTTCAAAAAATCTTTTGGCCTTTGAGCATGACATATATAATTGGATGGCATTTTTCGTGCCGACCATTTTGGTAACTCATTTATCCAATTTGGAGTCCGAACCAGTCATGTGTGCGCATTTACATTTTTTAGGCTTAATTTGGGCTTTAGGTTTGAATTGGGCTTGGGAAAAAATTGGGCGGACCAAATCTTGTCATTCTCGGCTCATTTATAACCCGAGACATCTCTCCCACGCGTCATCATTCCCTCTTTCTTCTCCCACAAAAACCGGATCTCGTCCCCTCTAAATCCAGTCTCGAACGAGATAGACCCTAGTTCAAACCAAGTCTCGCACGCGACCACCACAGCTCATAATCGAATTCTGTTCTGCCACCAACTTCAAATTCTTCCCCTTATCTCAAAACAATACCCATTGTATAAACCTAAGTTACAACCCTCAATCTCTCAACCTCCGTCCCCTCCTCTCTCCCTTTTTTTCCTTTCCCTCTTCTTTTTCCTTCCAACACTATTCTTTTTATACTCCCTCACTCTCATCGCAGCCATCCACTTCTCTTCCCATCTCTCGTCCCTCGCTCTTCCATGTGTAGGGTTTTTACTATTCCCCTGTGCTCCGCGGTGAGATACCATGCTCTCGAGTCTTACTCCGCTTATTTAGCATTGGGCCCATTCTTCCCAACTATCCTCTACTTCCCGATGCTAGCTACTTCGGCTTGCTTCGGTCCTTTGACCTTTGACTCCAATAGTCGTGGACCCCACCACTACAGATGCCCCTTCTGGACACCGTGGCCTTCGGTGACAGGCCCAGGGTCGAGAACCTTCTCCCCTTTTTCTTTCACTGGACCCTTTTGGTCTTGCATTGGGGTTCTTGTGCGCCATGGGCTACTCATTGCGTGCGTCGTTTGTGCCCCTCCTCAGGTTCCACACTTCCACGTGTCGATCTCCTGCTGGTTCCTCTGTCGTCCCTTCAATTTCCGCACCTATGTAATTACTATTTTACCCCCACCACTATTTAAACTCCTGCTCCCACTCTCTCCCTCACTTTCTTCGTCCAGTTTCTCTTTATCTGCCTCTCTCTCCATCACCCAACCTTGTTGGCTCTTCCTTTCCCTGAATTCTTCCCCATCAGCGCTTGCTCTGGTCGGATTTCGTCGTCGTTGGTCTCCGGTTCAGGTTCGTTTCTCTTGGTTCCTGTTTTTCTTATCTTATTGCTAGCATTATCATTCTTTCTCTCCCTCTACCTTGCGACTGTTAACATCTCCTCCTCCCTTCAAGTCTGTTCATCTTTTTCTCGATGTCGACGACGGCCTCCGAGAACCCATCTCCCTTTCACTCTGATGGTTCTTCATCTTCTAGGTCTACCGAGGTGGCTTCTCCACCTCCTGTGGCCGCTATGGCGGCCCCATCCACTTCTGGTCGTTTTCTTGCCCCCTTATTGGCGCCATCCAGATATCGTAGACCTAATCTAGGTGCAATTAGGGCTGCTTATGGAATTCCAGCGGACATTCTGATAGAGCACGTGCCTTCGGTCACCCATTATCCCCACTTAGTCCTGTTGCGGCCCGGGTGTTTAATCTCGACAGTAGGCCAGATTGTTGCCGGGCTGCTGCTCCCTATCACCTTACTAGATGTGGAGGTGTGTAATCATTTCAACATCCCTCCTTGCCAAGGCATCGACAACTTTTGGAGAGTCATGTATGCCGCGAACTATTACAACAGGACCAGCGATCCCCAGATAACGAGCCGCGATATTATCTCCCAGTATTTACGAAAGAAAAGTACCAAGGATGTTGGTGTGGGATACCAACTTTTCGTGGTCCGTCCCTAAAAGAAAACTTTTTCTTACGCGATCACATCGCCGGATAAAGCGGTGGCACCATTACCATTTGTACATTTCGGCAACTTCCCCATGAGACCTCCGCCAGGTGGCGCTCAATCACCTCATTTTTCAGTCTAGTGGTGAGTTTCGTTGTTGTCTCCCCCCTTTTGTTTTTCATTCGCGGACTAATACTCTCTTGTTGGTATTCCCTTATAGGTTGGTGACCCGATTCTAAATCAAGGATATACGCCGGCTACATCTGTCCAATCTTTGATAGACTCCGCGGATCCGGGCATTTGCTCTGCCGACCGTTTAAACGTCCACCCCTCCATTGGCACCCTTCGCTTTCGAGGGGCTCGCGGCCGTGGACTTCTGTGGTCTTCTTTTACCGTCCCCCCCCAAAAGCGTAGACCACGAGCCTCTCCTCCTCTTCAGAACCGTTCCCGTTCTCTCTCACACCGCCGCCAACCTACCCAAGGCTCTTACCCTTCTTCCATAGTTCCTCCACCCTGTGTTCCCCATCATCCCTTGGCTCCTGCACCTTTGCCTTCCTACAGAACCATCTCCGCCTGGGAAGATCAATACACTCCTCCACCCTCTCCCTCCGCGAACATGGATCTTTCTCAAATGAAGATGTTCGATAATGATGATGAAGCAACGGAAATCTCGCCTTCCACAGTGGCTATTCCTGCAGATGGGCCGCCGAGCAAACGGCAGAGGACTGTAGTGTCCGAAGACCCGACTCCCGTCATCCGGGCGTCTGAAGAAGAAACTCCCTCTGTCCCCGCCTGTCGGCCAGGCAAGGAAGCTGCTGTCTCTACTGACCCCTATATCACCCCTGCCAATTTTGCCCCAGTCTTCAAAGTACGCCACCGCCGGGTTAATATCGCTGACTTAGCCCTCAAGAACCCAGTCGTGGCCTCCTCCATCTTTTATGGCTCTCATTTACCGAAGGACATGGCTTACGCAGAAACCGACACCTTCGAACATCATCTCACCTCCTTGTACACCAACTGGGAGAAGGTACTTACCCTCCTTTCTACTCTGGCTCCATTTTCTTTCATTTCGGATTTGCTTGCTCCTTTCTTGCTTAGGTGAGCCTGGACATATCATACATGATCCGCGGCCTATTCAGTGCTCGGTCCAAGGTAGATTCACTGGACAAAGAAGTCAGCGGTCCAGACGGCTTGCAAGCTACTTGTGTCAGACTCCAGCAAGAGTTAGAAGCCGCTGACCTAGCTAAAACCCAAGCCCAAGATGAACTGAGGGTGGCGGAAAAGAATCATCAGGAATATATGGATTCTGTTAATGACCGTTTGAGTCAGCAGCACACCTCTCTCCTCCAGCAACATCAACAAGATACCGCGGCACTTCTTGCCCAGCATAAGACAGACATGGCGACCCTTCAAACCCACTACCGGTCCCTGGCTGACAAGAGGGTGGCCAGGAAGATCCAGGAGGAGCATGCGCGACTTCTCAAAGAGGGCCACCTCCTCCCTGAGGTGCCGCCGATCCCTGCTGACGAGGAAATGTACACCGACAACCCATCCAAGCCTAAAGATGTTAACACTGAGGATCCCGTCAATATCACTTCAGAAATCCATTTAGCTTCCCTTTGAATTTGTATTTTTGTTGACTTGGTATTTTAACTATGTGTATTGGTTTTGGTTAAACATTGTTTTATACTGTCCCGCTGGTGTATTATGACATTGCCCTCGAGGTGTGCCTTTTATGTGAAATGCTCTCTTTTAGCATGTTAAGTTCAACTAAGAATTTTACCATCTCCAGTCTTGTGCTTACTATTTGATCTCCTGATCATTGGTGGATGATCTGGCTGGGGCACTGCCTTGCCCCCACCGTTTGATTCGAACGTACAGTCTGCAAAGAGCTCTACCCCCCGCTCTCCCTCTGCGGCCGATGAGCCTACTGGGGCATTGCCTTGCCCGAGGTTTGATAAGCCTGATGGGGCACTACCTTGCCCCTAAGTTTGATTCGGACATGACGTCCGCGAAGGGCTCTCCCCCCCCCCCTGCTCCATCTGTGGCTGATAAGCCTGATGGGGCACTACCTTGCCCCTAAGTTTGATTCGAACTGGCGTACGCGAAGGGCTCTCCCCTCTCTTTTCATGGCTGATAAGCCTGCTGGGGCACTGCCTTTCCCCGAAGTTTGATTCGGACGTGACGTCCGAGAAGGGTTCTTCCCCCCGCTATTTCTCTGAAACAGATGCCCCCGCTGGGGCTCCGCCTTGCCTCTATATTTGATTGTTCCTTGTTAATTTTTCAAAAGTGCCGTTGTATTATATATGTGCAAACAGCCCAAGTCCCTTGCCCCGGACTGGTAGTACATTCAAACATAAAACTTTTTCAACATTCTTACATTCCAAGGTCTTTTTACCAATTTTCCTTCCACGGTCCGCAGTCTGTAAGTACCAGCTCCTCCGACCTCTACCACAGTGTAGGGTCCTTCCCAATTAGGCCCCAACTTTCCTTCACTTGCCCTTTTAGTCCTTGGAGTCACTCTTCTGAGAACCAAATCCCCCACTTGAAATTGTCGAGGCTTCAATCGCTTGCCATATTGTCTTTGTTGACATCGGTGGTATTCTTCTAAACTGATGCGCGCGGTATCTCGCTTCTCCTCTGCCAAGTTCATGTCTCTGGTCAGTATGCCCCAGTTCAACCTGCCGTCAACCGCCTTTGTGCGTGTCGTAGCTGCTACCATCTCCGAAAGGATCACGGCTTCTATACCATATGCCAATGAGAAAGAGGTCTCTTCCGTGAAGGTTCGTGGTGTGGTACGATATGCCCACAGTACATGACTCAGCTCCTCCGCCCACGCTCCCTTCCGATCCTCCAATTTTCTCTTGAGATTGTTCATGATCGTCTTGTTAGAGGATTCGGCCTGCCCATTACCTTCTCGGGTTGTACGGAGCCGAGAATCCCTATTTCACATTGTAGGTCTGCAAGAACTCTCTCACTTTTGACCCCGTGAACTATGTCCCATTGTCCGCGATTATGGTATGCGGCAATCCAAACCTACAGATAATGTTCTCCCATAAAAACTTAATCACCTGCTCCTCCTTGACTTGCTGCAAGGCCATAACCTCTATCCATTTAGTGAAATAATCAGTAGCGGCCAGCATGAACCTTCTCTTACCCTTTTCCATTGGTAATGGACCCACGATATCCATGGCTCACATGGCAAACGGCCACGGGCTGGACACATTGTGCAACGGTTCTGCTGGTGCAAATATCAGTTGAGCAAACCGCTGGCATTTCCGACATCTTTTGGAAAATTCCACCACGTCCCTCTTCATGTGAGGCCAGAAATAACCTTGCGTTAACAATCGGTGTGCCATTGTTCTCCCCGCCGAATGGCTCCCACAGTCTCCAGCATGCAGTTCCACTAACACTTCTTGTGCCAGGTCCGGCCCTAGGCACCTTAACAGCGGCCTATCAAAGTTCTTTCAGTACATCTCTCCTTCTACCAGAGTGTATCTCCACGCCATTTGTTCCAGTCTTTTTCTTTCCTTCTCATCGGCCACCTCCCCTCCCAACAGAAAATGCTTGATAGGGCTCATCCACCCTGCTGCGCCTTCCGCGGCCTGGCACACTTCGACCACCCCATCGATACTTGACCTCTCTAGCTTTATTACGCTTATAGTTCTCTGTTCAGACCCCGGCATTTCGGCTACAACGTATGCCAGAGTGTCCGCATGTCGGTTCTCTCCCCGGACCAAATGTATAAATCTGATTTTCTTGAACTTGGCTGCCTTGCGATGCACTACCTCTAAGTATTTGGCCATTTGAGCACACCTAGCAATGAATCCTCCGTTCACCTGACATACCACTAAGTTGGAATCCAAATAAACCGTCAACTCCTCCACCCCCAAATCCTCTGCCATTCTCAACCCTGCTATCACGGCCTCATACTCTGACTCATTATTGGTAGCCGCGAACCCGAGCCTCATGGATAACTCGACTCGGTCATTATCTGGAGTGACCAGTACTATGCCTATTCCATTGCCCGCATCTGTTGTTGACCCATCCGTGAACACTCTCCACCCATTCCTTTTATCCCAGGGATCTGACCCATCTGGCTCCCCATCCTGTTCAGGCTCCATGAGCATTTCTTCCCCCCAAGTGGGATCCTCTACTGGGAACTCTGCCAGAAACTCCGCTACTGCCTGAGCCTTTTCTGCGGTTCTTGCTTGATATTCTATTTCATTGGAGCTCAGCATCACCGCCCATTTGAGCATTCTTCGAACTTCGCGCTTTAAGGCAGCGCCAGGGCGATTTGTCACCACCACCACTGAATGTGCCTCAAAGTATGGTTTCAACTTCAATGCCGAGAATATCAGTGCCAAGGCATACTTCTCCACCTTGCTGTACCGTGTCTCTGCATCAAATAATGTTTTGCTCTGGAAATATACCGGCCTTTCAACCTTGTCTACCACCCGGACGAGAACCGAGCTTACCGCATACTCGGTCACTCCCAAGTACAAGTACAATCTCTCCCCTTGTTCGGGCCGCGATAGCAAAGGCGCCCGGCCCAAATACCTCTTCAATTCTTGAAAAGCCTCCTCGCATTCCGGTGTCCACACAAAGTCCGACGTCCTCTTCAACAGTTGATACAACGGCCTACATTTGTCAGATGATTTAGATATGAAACAGTTTAATGTCGCGACCCGTCCTGCTAACCTCTGTACTTCTTTAATGTCCTGAGGCGACGGCATCTCCACTAGTGCTCTGATTTGCTCTGGATTGGCTTCTATTCCCCAGTGAGTCACTATGTAACCCAGAAATTTCCCTGTGGTCACTCCAAACGTACATTTCTCGGGGTTCAGTTTCAAATTGTGCGCCCGCAATATGCTGAACGTTTCCTTCAGCTCTTCCAAATGTTCCTCTTTGGACATGCTTTTCTCCACCATATCATCGATGTATATCTCAATACCCTTACGTATCTTGCTCGCAAACATCTTCTCCCCTAGTCGCTGGAAGGTGGCCCCCCGTGTTCTTCAACCTAAATGGCATTCTTGTGTAGCAATAAGTACCTCCCTCCACTATGAACGATGTCTTCTCCTGATCCGGTCCATACATCGCGACCTGGTTATAATATCCCATAGAAGCGTCCAAGAAAGAGAAAATATTGAACCCCGTTGTCCGATCCACTAGCTCATCCACCCGCGGCATTGGGTAACTATCCTTAGGGCACTCGGAGTTGATGTCCGTGAAGTCCACACACATACACACCTTTCCATTCTTCTTAGGTATCGCGACTATATTGGACAACCAGTCGGTGAACTCCACTTCCCGAATTATGCCTGCTCCTTTTAACCTTGCAACCTCTTCGCGGATTCCCTCCGCATACTTCGGCCTGACACTGCGCATTTTCTGTCTCACCGGTTTGGCATCTTCCCTCATGTGTAACCTGTGACATACGAACTCTGGGTCCAATCCCGTGACCTCCTCAATCGTCCAAGCAAAGACATCTTTATTCTCTGAAAGAAACTGTATCAATTCTTTCTTCCACTTTTCTGGCAAATTAGATCCCACCGATGTGAACTTCTCCTCCTCCCCCGTTCCCACGTTTACTGTCTCAATCTCGTCCAGCGTTTTTGGTATTGCCGGCATCTCTGCCTCCTCTTCCACGGAGGCGCACTGTAATTGCTACACCTATCTCTTCCTCGGTTTCGAGGTCTCTCCCTCGTCCCCTCGGATCAACCTCTTCACCGTTCCCTGATGGCTGTTCCTTGCTGTCACCTTATCTCCGCGAACTTCATGCATCCCTGTGGGGTAGGAAATCTAATCACCTGATAATATGTGGATGGTACTGCCTTCATCTCATGGATCCATCTTCTCCCAAGGATGGCGTTGTACTGTGAATTCGCATCTATCACCTTAAACTGAGAGAACACCGTCACTGGACCGGTGGTCACGGGCAGCAGGAGCTCCTCCAATGGTTCGGTCATACTCCCATTGAACCCATACAAGTTGGTCTGCGAAGGCCTCAACTGTCTCCTATCTATCCTCATTTCTTCCATCGTCCCCACAAACAACAGGTCCACCGCACTGTCGTAATCGACCAACACCCTTTTCACCATGTAATTTCCTATAGCCACAGTGATCACCAAAGCATCCTCATGTGGGGAGTCGACCGTTTTCAAGTCCGCGTCTGTAAACACTATGCTTCCTTTTTCGGCCGCGGGCCAAGGGGAGGACCGCGAATAACCTGCCTCCTCGTTAACTTGTTATATGCTAGCTGTCCGCCGTATCCTATCTCGGTGAGCGCTGTGACTCAAAATTTCTCTGCTGAATATGACATTTATGGTACCCAGTATTCTCCCTTGGTTTGGCAGCTGCTCCTCCTTCCCTTTCTCCTTGGT
This sequence comes from Coptis chinensis, assembly GCF_015680905.1. Lineage (NCBI taxonomy): Eukaryota > Viridiplantae > Streptophyta > Magnoliopsida > Ranunculales > Ranunculaceae > Coptis > Coptis chinensis. Next base: position 52,732,399 of record NC_141456.1, on the reverse strand, counting down.
AAAATCTTTCAATTGCCCCCTCCCTATCATCCTTTGTACCAACCATTTGAGGGCGTAGCATTCATTCGTTTCATGATTACGCACTCCAATGATAGATAGGCACGATGGCTTACCCAAGATTTCGATGCGGTTTGCTTCGCGGACCCTCATAGCCCTGTAAATCCTAAATCAGCGGCAACAATTCACTCAACGGCCGATCTACTAGTATCGGCTCCATTTCTCGATAAGGCTTTCGTTCTCTATTTTCCCTTCGAGCTTCGACTCTTCCCCTTTCTGGCCGCGAAGCTTCACCACGGCGTCCACCACTTCCTCTGTCTGATGACTCGTATCTTCCGCGACCATCGTTTCGATCCAAAGCCAACACGGCCTTCCCCGACCTCCTTGTTTCTTTCTACAACATATCCTCATACCTTATATATTTTTCCACCCTCAGATATAAGTCCTGCAGTGTCACCATCTCATTCTTAGCCACGGATTCGTGTACTCTGGTTCCTGGTCGCAGCCCTCTCTCAAAGGCAATCACCGCAGTCCTCTTGTCCAAGTTCTCCACCTTTAGTGTTTCTGCCTTGAATCTGCATAGGAATTCTCTCACTGACTCCGCCATCCTCTGTCTCACATTGAATAGGGCCGCTATGTCCACCACTCGCCTTTTATGATGTATGAAGTGGTCCACGAAGGCTTGCTCTAGTTCAAGGAAGTTGTTCGAAGGTAGCCTATAATACCAATCTGAGGCTCCTCCCTTCAAACTTGCTGGAAACATCATACACAGCAGTCCATCGTATCTAGGTTCCTGCCACAGTGGCATCTGTTGTCGAAAATGGTAGATGTGGTCCGTCGGGTCTCCTGTCCCATCATATCTCTCAAATCTAGGCTGGTTAAACCGCTTTGGGACCTCCGCCCTCCAAATCGCATCGGCCAATGGGTTGCAGTTCAATCTGGCAACCACTTGGTTCGCCGCCCCACCTATGCCTTTTTCTTGCTCCAAGCTTGCTTTCAAATCATTGGCGATCATCTCCTTCACCTGCTCCCTAGTGAGTCCTGGCACCCTGTTCTCCCCCAAGTTTGGTCTCATTTCCTCCTCTCTCATCATCCCTGACATCTCCCTTTTCGATTCCTCTACGGTCTCCTTCTCCCTTCTCAACTCCTCATTTTCTTCCCTCAACCTCGCCACTTCTTCCCTCAGCTGTCTCGTTTCCTCCTCCGACGATGCGGCTGTCTCTTCTGCTCCCCGCTTTCCCCCATCATCCCCTACTGACTCCGCCTCCTCCTCTACGATCGACAACTTCCTCGGTCGTCCTACGCCTCTCTTTGCTTTCATTGCCATACTTACTACTGTTCAGATCTATCCCCACAGACGGCGCCAAATGTATAAACCTAAGTTACAACCCTCAATCTCTCAACCTCCGTCCCCTCCTCTCTCCCTCTTTTTTCTTCTTTTTACTTTCCCTCTTCTTTTTCCTTCCAACACTATTCTTTTTATACTACCTCACTCTCATCGCAGTCGTCCACTTCTCTTCCCATCTCTCGTCCCTCGCTCTTCCACGTGTAGGGTTTTTACTATTCCCTTGTGCTCCACGGTGAGATACCATGCTCTCGAGTCTTACTCCGCTTATTTAGCATTGGGCCCATTCTTCCCAACTATCCTCTACTTCCCGATGCTGGCTACTTCGGCTTGCTTCAATCCCTTGACCTTTGACTCCAATAGTCGCGGACCCTACCGCTACACCCATCTTGTTCCTGCGATCACAAAATGGCCGAAAACAGGTGAATCTCAGTTGAAAAAAAATTGGATCACTATTTGAAAGTGGGATGTTTGCCCCATTTTTTGATACGAAAATTCAATCTAGAGGATGGGAGTATCTCTTGTATGCTAATGGTGGGCTATATTCAACGGATTTGGTGTTGAAGTTCTATAACAATGGCGGCTTTAATGGCGACAATGTTTAGGTCACCATCGACGACGTGCGACGCCAAGTCACACTCGCCTTGATCTCTGGGATCACGGGAATACCTTTGGTCGACCATTTGCTGACCCAGCAATAGTCTGTGTATCCACAGACTTACGACCTCAGGCTCGACATGATAATCGAGGGCGAGTATAATCTGGATGGGAAATGCGTGTATCAACGTTTTGTGCGGCGGAACCAGCTTGTCGTGACTCAATGGCTAGGTCAGAATGTCATTGGCACCTCTACGCCATCTAACATTAACAAGACATTTCTCCACCTACTCTGGGTCCTCCAGGAGCGAAAGGGTAACTTTTGCATAGTGACCTTTCTATTCGACATCATTACGCATGCCACACTCAGGTCAGCCCCTCTTGCCATTCTTATCACGCAAGTTATGATTAATTTGGGTTTCCTATCTGCCACCCCATTAGTTCCTATGCTGCCATATAAGAATATGAATGTTTTCAAGAAGTGCATATTATCCCCATGGGAACCCACAACACGTACGGCAGCTGAACACGATAACGTGGCTCCACCTCCCTCATCCCCTCCACCTTTCTTTGATGAGGCTACTATAAGCCAGATAAGCCGTCCTATAGATGCCTTATGCACTATGAACAGTGGCATGCAAGACATGTATACTCGCCATGTATCGATGGAACATAACATGGGCAAATTTAGGGAGGATATGACCACTCGTCACGATTCACTGACAGACTCCATGGGCAAATTTTAGCAGGAAATGGGCACTTCTATGAATGCATTTAAGGATCATATGACTACTCGCCATAATCAGTTCCAACTAATGCTCATGGCAAACCAGCACCAGTTTCAGGACCAAGTGATGCAGACTCTAGGCGATATCTAGGAGTAGTTAGCCTCCATGGGAGCTTGTCCTGCACGCCATCGCAGGACCCCTAGTTCTTCTTCAACAACCCTTGAGGATTCCCAGTGGTATCTTTCATCACATGTTTTCTGCATCTCCAATAATGGCACCTCCAAAGATAATCCATGAACAATCCTTCCAGGCCTTGTTGGATTCTCCTGCATATGGACTTCATTTCAGAGACCTCATCACAAGTCGGTAGGACCTCCTTCATTCTGCACCATGAGCAGACATACTCTCCAGGTTTAACGTCTTATTTTTATGATCATATGGAGGATACAACCACATTTAATGCTACACGTGGTTTTTTTTTTAACGAATTCGCAATCTGTATTGGTAATATTAGACATCTCTTTTACGAGCCAACAGTTGCTATGACTTTGGACCTTCCCTATAATCAGCCAACCCCCTCCATTCAATACATCATACAGAACTCCTTTAATCACTACAATTGGGAAGATTTCACTAGACTCTATGGCGATGGCCTCACCCAAGTCATTGAACGTGAGGAACCTGGCCGATAGTCAGTCAAAACATTTCCCCTAGCAAGTATGACAATGAATATCAAGACTGCCATATTATTTATCCTTCTGAACATCATGGGGGATTGTCATTTTTCCACTACCTCCGAATCAGCTTGCAAGACTTTTCATGCCCACTCTCAACAACATACTACCTTCGACATCACGAACCTCGTAATTGAGAACCTGAAAAGGGCTCGTCTTTTTTGACACCATTATATCACCTTGCCAGTTACCGCATGCAGGATAATGAGGGTATTCTTCCCACAGTTTTTGGCCACTTTTCATGACTGGGTATGAGTAGATTCTATGTGTCCGACGAACAGGATAATTCATTCTTTGAGATTTCAAGTCTGGCGTCGGCGTTCTTCAAGATACCTGAGGTACGTTCGTTGCTTCCCCAAAGACAAAGACATGATAGCTCATTTAGGCACTTCTAAGAAGAGAAAGTGGAGCGAAGTTTGGCAAACCATGATAAACTGATGACGCCAAGGAGTGACACTTCGATAGAGATGAAGCTAGAATGGACATACCCCTAATTCGTAATTAGGTCAGTGTAAGTTGATGTACATATTTGTTGTTTTACTTTTTGATGTGACAAATAAATAACCTAGCAGTGTCCTTTTCCTTTTGTGTTGTATACTCTATGTGGTGTTAGCATAATTTTCTGTTGAAGATATCAGCTTTATTTTTGCTCAAGCCTTTCAGGTATATTCTTTCTTCCTCTTGACACTTTGAGGACACATCGTCCGACTGTTTGGGGGTAGTGAGAACCTTTTGCAAAAATTAAGGATTCATAGTTGTATATATTTTTATTTTCTGTCTAAATAAGTGTATTTAGTGACAAAGTCTCATTTCCTTTTCTATGATGAAAAATATCTAGAAATCTCACCCTAGCATTAGAATTAGGATTTGTTCTTAGAAACTTAAGTTAATACGTATGCAATAGTTTTTACATATTTTCATGAGCATTTATGCACTGACTATCATTAAATGTACATAGCAGTAAGTTTCTGGGACCCATGCACGGTTAGACAACTTAATTTCCATATCCTGTGAGAATCTAACCAAAAAGCCTCAAAATGTGTCATATGTGAGTAATGAAATAGAGGAGTAATTTTTCCGAATAGAGAAGTTCACGCGTCTACTTATTTGATCATTACCCGAATCCTAGGCGAGAATTTAGGCCTTCTTTGGATCGATATAGCCAAATATTCATACCAGTAAAAAAAAATTAGCACTAGTCGCCCCACTGAACCTTTCATTAACCATTTCTGTTTCACCAAAAATTCATTACCCATCTATTAACCACAAATAAATAAGCCCACCTAGATGATGAGTATGAGAAATAGGATAAAGTGTGGAAAAATGAAGAGAAAAACCTGTCACAAATCAAAATCAGTTACCTGCTTCAGAAGAAAAGAAAAAGAAAAAGAAAAATAGAAATATGTTTTCAAAAATCAAAAGAAAAATCAAAGTTAGAATTTCCCCCAAAATCAAATCAAAAGGGAATACAAAAACTTTAAAAAGCTAAGTATGAAAACTCACGTTAGAAGCAGAAAAGAAAATAAGAATTTCTCTAGTGTAAATATCTCGAAAACCTTATTCTCTTATATTTATCATTTTAAAATTTTCTATTCAATTTTCTTCTACACTACCACCTAATCCCCATAACACCTAATAAATACCTCTAGCTCAATTAGGAGTAGGATAGTATGATAATAAGTAGTAGATGTGAATTCTCGACCTCGGCTCCTCTAACTGTCATTGAGTATGTGAGGAAACGTGTGCCCACTACACACTGAAGTTAGCAAAACTTGAGTGGAAAAATATGAGAGAATTTGTGTTTCGACACATACCTGTGAGAACCTACTTAAAGATGCTATCCAAATGATCCATTAATGGCCCTGCTCGTACATTTCATTGTAAAGATCACTGTATGCATGCTTATATATGTAAATGTTTTGATTATTGTAGGTATATTAACTTGAATTTCAAAAGAATTAATCCTCATTCCCCTGCTAGTGAGATGTATAAATATCTGAGATTAATTAAGGGAACAAGCCTTTGTTACTGAGTCATTGTAGTATAAATGAAGTTTGTGAGTATCTTTTCTGGAAAACTCTCACAAGGCTATAACTCATCCTCTAGGGAATTCCTAGTGGTTCAAGGCCTTGTTGCGTACAGTCAATGCAACTACACTTTGTGAAATGAGACTTAGTTTAGGACAACACATTTTTGTCCACTTATCGTTTAATGTCTCTTCTTTGCTTTGCTTGAGGACAAGCAAAGTATTGTTTCGGGGTGGTGTGATAATCACCCAAAACTGTAATATTAAACCCCGTAGAGATATAGCATTTTGGTTAATTATGTGTTTAATAATCATGAAATAATTATATTTTCGTATTTTTGCAGGTTTTCGCAGTTAGCGTGAATATGATGATAAAACATGCATCAATATACGGGAATACTGTGCATTCTAGAAGTCTTCCCACTCAGCCCCAGTGAAGCCCAACAGAGCCTGACTAGAGCCGAAGATTCTAAAGGGGCAAAACTAATGCAGAACGGGTCCACGTGTAAAGAAGCAGCAAACTTCTGAAGCTCTCATCTTTCAAACCTGGACGCCGATTTCGGCAAGTGAACTGCCAGAACGACCAGGGCGACGAGGCTATGCAAAAATAGAAAGTTGTAAAAACGTCAAAATCTGGGCCGCCACTAGACACATCACGTGGACCCACTCTGCAGGCCCACAAGAAATGATGAGTCATCATGCATAGACAAGTGGCAAGACACTTGTGTGCCACCTTGCAAATAAAGAAAAGACAAAACAAGAATTAATACATGATTTGATGCTGCAAATGAAGAAAAGACAAACTTTGTTAATACAAAGTTTGGATTATTAGAAATAGGAAAAAGACAAAACATTAAATGGAAGGCTTCACGTGAAATTCAAAAGGAGGGATATATATTTGGGATGAAAGAAGGGGGGAATCTAGATATTCATTCTTGCATATTTCCTTTTCATTGTTATATTTTCTTACAGTAGCTTTTTCCTTTCAAGCTTTTGTATTAGGTACAGGAAGTTTTAAATTTCTAATAAAATCTATTTATTCAAGTTAAATTCCAGTTCTTCATTTACTTCTTTTTACTTATTCATTGCATACATCAAGAACAATCAATCCATCTAAGGACTATGAGCTAAAATCCTCCCAATGGGAGGGTTAATGATGCTCATGTGAGGATCATGGTGTATTTTAGTGTTCCAAAATCACTACTTAGGAAATAAGTTTTGATTATACATCCGGCACCAAAATGACTGAGTCTGACCAAGTTTGAAGTGCTGATACTCTAGGACAGTCTCGTGAGAGACCTAGTCAAGTCTCGCACGAATCCCTGCGGTGGTCGTTAGCCCTCAGGTTTGTCTAACTGTTGTATAATCAAACCAGGAGCTGAAGTGATATTTCAGAGATGGAATGTTAATTCAACTCCTCCTGCTAGTGAGGTGAACTCAGATATGAGTGCATCTCACTAGGGATTGATACTCGACGCCGTTTCAAGTTTGTCTATAAACTCGAGACGGATTAGAGCTGTAGTGATAAGGTATTCTAAACTTTTGTAACTGACCTTGCATGATTATTATTAACCTTTTCCTGTATCTCTCTCTTTATTTAGAAATCAATCGTCATAATTTTACGTTACTTGCTTCTGGTAGTTTTAATTAAGCAACAAACTAAAATCCTACTCACTAATCCCTAAAGGTTGTATATCCAGTTGTGAACCTTGCCCTAGTCCTAAGGTATGGATGATCCCTTACTCGACCTATGCTACCAATCCACGTGAGTAAGGTAACTTAACTAATCAGACATTTACAGATTTTGGACTTTGGACTTTAAAGGACAAAACCTGAAATTACCGTTTATCAATAGTCTTAGGTTATTTCCCATACACGTGTCATCTATCCAATGACGGGAAATCCCCCTTATAGATGCCCCCTCTTGTGTTATCTAGCACGTGGGCGCTTGAAGCGACACTACTTTTGGCGCGAGAATCCTTTTCCTAAATAGTTGTTGGAACTGCTTACGTACTCAACTAATTAAGGCTTTGAAAAGACGGCTTGAACAGACACGCCGTTTCCCAAAAAAGGTAATGATGGCAGTTTCATCCCGAAAAGACTCAATGCTTGGGCTAATCTTAACGGTCCATTTTATCTGTATATAAAGGATCTGGTGAGAGAACCCTTATTATCTCTTCCGCTACTTTTTCCCTGTATACTGAACTTTTTCATCACCCATTTAGGGTTTAACCAAGCCTTGAAACTTTCTCTCTTTTCCGATCATGAATCCCAAATGGTCAGTTGTAAACTTCGGAGATCTCTCCTTTCTGGAACTGATCCGAGAGAAATTTCACATCCCTGATGATATCGGCCTGGAGTGGGGGAGGTTGTCAGATGAGTTGGCTTATAAAGAAATAGTGCTCATTACCATTGGTCAACTTAGGGCCGGACTCACTCTTCCCCTCCACCCACTGTTAAGAGAGTGTCTAATTCACTTCAACCTTGCCCTTGGTCAAGCAGCACCTCTGTTCTATAGAACTATCATGTACTTTGCCATACTGGCTAAAAAGCATGGATTTGTTCTGAATCATTGGGTGTTTGGATACTTCTATGAGGTCCGGCATATTTGAGACCAAACTTACTACTACCTCATGACCATAAAAACTCTCTGATCGTCTTTTTCGAGGGGAAGCAGAGTGACGAAGGCTAAGCTAATCACCACCTTTGTTTGTTAGGTGTTGCGTGGGATGTTCGTCCTTCTGATGCTGATAGTGAGCCTGTGGGAATTCCTGTTCCCAGAAGACACACTCATGCTCCAACCAGTAAGTCCCTTTTCTTTCGAATTTTACAATCATTATGAGAGTCTTTCGACTGAGTTTCTTTGCTATTTTTCCTTAGATGATTTTTCCCCCTGGAATCAACTATCTACAATTGATGCTGCTACGGTGGACTTCATCAAGAAGATCCCCAAGGAACAGAGGATGCCTTGGGTGATAGTTCCTGATCCCACCCGTCTTTTTGAATATTTCAACATGTCTGGTGAAGAATTGTTGCAACTTGTCCCCGACTTTTCCCCTTTTGGGATAAACACTGTGAATTCTGGGCACACAGTACTCCCTCCTCCTGTGGATCAGGATGCTAGACTTCTTCCTCCCCTATTTCAGGATGAATCCTCTTTGATTACTAGAAGAAGGGGAAACCGCAAGGAGAAAAGTTATGTGGTCGTCTCTTGTGCTGCTGCGACATCGAGCTCAGTTTAGGAGCCTGTTGTCGATTGATGATTATTGATGATCGGCGGGACAGCCCCCGAATCGCCTTCACTTAATCGGGCCGGCAGCTAGTAATTTTAAAAGGGAAGTGCGTGCGTCCAACCTTTCAAGACTGAAGAGAACTGATCCGGCTTCTGCTTCCGATGTTGCCCCCATCTGGCAAGAAAATGAAATTTTGTCCTCTCAATGTGAATGAATAAACACTTTTCAAGGTTCCTGACAGTATTCCCCATCCTGGTAAGTTTTTTGAGAAAGTAGCTGCATCCCTACCAGTTCCAAATCCTCTTAGAGAGGTTCTGAACAAATTGGTGACATTGCCCCTCTGACTGTTGACCCTTCCCTCCCTGATAATCGTAAGGGGAAGGGCATTGCTGAAACAATTGTTGTAACTATCACTCTACCTCCTCCTCGATTTAGTGATAGGAGGAGGGTGAGTGATGACATTCCCTTTTCGCCACAATCTCCAGATTTCCTTGAAAGGGAGATGATCATGGATATGAGGCGTTGGGGACGAACTGATGAACTACCTGTTACCAACAAACACTCTGTTAATGATGTTGATATCGCGCTTGGAGTTCTGGAAGCTGCGCAATTTCCTGTTGACAAGGCTGAAGCCAAAATGACTGGGAGCCTGGACCTGTCCTTTCACCGATCTACTATTCACCTTGCCAATGTAAAACTTTTCCTCTTTGTTCAATGTTTAATTTCTCTCATTGTGTCACTTACACACTCTGTATCCTTTTCCAGTTAGTGAATAACTTTTTGGCCATGAAAGAGCCATTCTTTGTGGCCTTAGCTGGTACAGCCACTGATGACATGGCTACTGGTGAGTTGGTCTAGGCAAAAGAGGCTGCTGAAAAAAGATCTGAGGAGCTGCAGATCTAGGTTAACCAGCTCTTGGCGAAAGAGAAAAAATTTGATACTGGCTTCAAGAATATGAGAGACACAATCTCCAATCAACGGAGCTCTTTGGAAAAAGCCCAGAAAAGAGTTGCTGATGCTGCTTCTTGGAAAGTGAAGTTCTTTGAACTGCGCTCCCACTTCACCACCCTGCACGTAGAGCATGACCAAGTCCAAGGGGAACTTCACCGTAGGAATACCGAAATGGGAACCCTTGGCCAAGCCATTGCCAATACAAATGACATCATGTCAGGCTACGAGAGGGCTCTAAAAGAGAAGCGTCTTCGCTCTGATAAGAAGGCTGGTGACCTCTTGGCAGAGACCTCCGAGTTTTATTCCCAAGTGGTGAAGGAGGTGAAGAAGAGGTCAGCTGAAAATGCCATTCGTTTTACTCTGAGAATACTAGATGTTTCTGAAGAGTCTTTCAATGCAGCCAAACAAGTTAAGTTTGAGGAGGCTATTGAGGCTAATGGATATGTTTCTCAGTTGGATGATCAGGGACGGGTAACCAACCCTTTCATCTTATTTCCTGATCTAGACACCAGTATCTCTACTATTCAAAATGAACTTGTGCCTGATGCCTCCTCATCTTCTGAAGAAAACACCGATGATGACATGCCTCCTATTCAGCTTCCTTTTTTGTCAGTGCCAGCTTTAGGTGAGTGTTCTGTTCAACCTTCAACTGTTCTAGCTAATCTATCCACACAGTCTGTTCTTGAGAGTAAACAAGGAGTTCTTAATGATAGTGCAGTAGTGAACATTGATGGTGAACCAAAGTTTGATTCTACCCCTACTCAATAGGCTAAGTAAAGACTTAGCCCTTCAGTTTATGATCTGGAAAACAATTATTTTTAAACAATTATTCTATAGGTCTGTAATATTGAGCTATGTAGCTCACATACAATTTACTTACTAAGCTCTGCAGCTCTTCTAGTTTATGCATGCATAATATTTACTTACTAAGTTATGCAGCTCTTCTAGTTTATACATATATTTAAAGCATTTTTTGTTATATGACATGTACTACTATGCATACTCTACCCCTGATGCCTCCAAAATTCATTTGGAACAACAATAGGTGACCCTAATAGGCTAAATAGATTAAAATGAGGCATGAGCAGAATTTGATCAGGATATCATGGAAGGCATTCAAGTTAATTGTAACTGAAAGTTCGATCACAATAGAGACATGTCTTTGCGAAAGTAACTGGGTGCCTTGAGCACAACACTATGTCTAATAACGACAAGTCCTATTTATTTAAAAAATAAATAGGGTATCGCTGGAACAGCAGTAGGGGAGTCTTCCTCAGCGCCATCATGCCGATATAGTTCTAGGCCAATGATTGTGTGCCAGGATCTGGATCCAACCCAGATCTTCCCAGCAACTCCTATGTTTGATGTTTTGAGAGCTCTAGGAACTGGCATACAGCTCAAGCTCTTAAGAATACTATCTCTTGTTCCAAGTCAAACTGGCTTACAATTTACTGAACAATTAGTGTAGTTAGATTCCCTAAAGGCTTAACCCATCGAGGATAATCGCAGTTTGAAAGAACTGGCGTACAGTTCTGGCTGCATGGGGATGAGAAAGGAACTGGCATATAGTTATACTTTCCCATACTCAATATCACTGGTTTTAAAGCAAATTGGCATACAATATTCTTGAACAGATAGTGAGAAAATAATTCCTTAAAGGTTTAGTCCATTGTGGATAACAAATAAAGAACGTGCAAGAAATACATGGCTTGCAAGATGAAGAACTTTATTGATGACTCAAAAGAATGAACAATGCATAACAAAGCATAAAATAACAATTTACTGATAGTACTTGCGAAGGTGTTGTGCGTTTCATGGTTCGACAAGATCACCTTCAACAGTATGTAGGTAGTAAAAACCAGTTCGACCAACCTTATCGATGATGTATGGTCTTTCTCAGTTAGGTCCAAGCTTGCCGTTGGGCTATGGGATATCACGCAGAACCAGATCGCCAAATTTGAAAGATCAAACCCGGACTCTCTTGTCGTATGATCTTTTCATAATCTGCTGGTTGGCAGCTAAGCGCAATGTGGCACCATCTCGCTTTTCATCTAAGAGATCCATTTCTCTACATAATAATTCATCATTGTCTAGGGTATGCACAATGTCAGACTTTTAAGTGGGAGCTACCAGTTTGGGAGGTATGATCTTCAGTTCTGTAGGTCAGTGAAAATGGGGACTCACCAGTTGATCGCCTGGGTGTAGTTAGGTATGCCCATAGGACCTTAGGTAATTCCACGACCCATAAACCTTTTGGGTCATCTAATTTACGCTTCATATTATAAAAAGTAACCTTATTAGAGGCTTCAGCTTGGCTATTGCCTTGTGAATATCTTGGAGTTGAGAATAGATGGGTAATATGAAACTCCTCACAGAGTTCAATGACCGATCCTCCAGCGAACTGTTGCCCATTATCTGAGATGATAACTTTGGGTATGTCAAACCTACAGACAATGTTGTTCCCAAATGAAGACAAGGAGAACTACTTCTATCCACTTGGTGAAGTAATCCATTGCCACCAGTAAGAATCTGACATTGTCGGGAGCGGGTGGTAGAGGTCCTACAATGTTAGTTCCCTACTGTGTAAATGGCCATGGGCTGGCCAATGGGTGTACTTATGTTGCTGGATCATGGATAAGCGGAACATATCGTTGACACTTTTTACATTTGTGGGCAAAACCCTGTGCGTCCTTTTGCTTATAAGGCCAAAAGTATCCTTGCCTTAGGATCTTGAGAGCTAGTGTCCTGCCCCTAATGTGGTTATCACAAATTCCTTCATGAACCTCTCACATAACTTGTTTGGCGAGGTCTGGGGAGAGACATCTGAGATGAGGTCGCAGAAATGACTTCTTGTATAGATCATTTTCAATGAGGGTGAATCTTTGTATCTTTGCAAGCAAATGCATTGCTACATTGTTATCTTCAGGGCATGTCCCATCTTTGAGGTAGGACTTGTACGGATCCATCCAAGTTAGAGTGATGGCTGGAATAACACAAACTGTTGCAACTGTAAGTGCGTGGATGCTAGATTTCTCTTGGAACTTTATAAGGATGGAACGAGACTCGTTGTTGCCCAACATCGAGGTAACATATGCCAAAGCATCTATGTGTCAATTTTCTGATCGAGACAGCTGATAAAACTGAATATTCTCAAACTTGCCCTGAAGACCCATCACCAGTTCTAGGTATTTGCCCATTCGTTCGTCCCTGGCCTCATATCCTATATAAACTTGAAACACAACTAGCTGTGAGTCACTAAAAACTGTGAGGTGTGTTAGGCCCAAGTTGAGAGCTATTGTGAGGCCAGCAAGTGTCGCCTCATACTTTGCCTCATTGTTAGAGACGTTCCAACCTAACCGGATGGATTTCTTCAATCGCATGTTGTCAGGAGTAACTAACACAGCTCCAACTCCTGCGCCTCTGTCATTTGAAGATCCATCCACAAACAGCCGTCATCCGGAGCTGGGCTCCCACGAGTCTGGGTGGGTGTTTTGTGGTTTAGGTAGGATGCCATCATCTAAACTGAGGGTTGTGGAGTCATATCTGGTGTAGGTCATTGGGAAATCTCCCAAGAATTCTGTTAGTGCTTGACCTTTCTTAGAGATTCTTAGGACGTAGATAATATCATATTCTGATAGTTTCACGGACCATTTAGCTAACTTTCCTAATCTATTCGGCCTTTCCAGAACTGATCGTAACTGGTACTCTGTGATTACTCTGATGGTGTAGGACTGGAAATATGGTCATAATTTCTCTGCTGCAAAAACAAAGGCTAAAGCAACCCTTTCGAGTTTAGGGTACCTTGTTTCTGCTGGTAGGAGCGTCCGGCTCAAGATATAAACAGGTTTTGCAAATGAGGTATTCTTTCACAGTAACTGAAATAGAGGTTTGCATTTATTTGAACTCTTGGAAATGAATCTATACAAAGCTGCTAACCTGCTTGTAACTTTTTGAACCTCTTTCATTTTTTTAGGTGAAAGCATTACTATGAGCGCCTGGATCTGGTCTGGGTTTGCCTCGATTCCTCTCTTAGTAACTAGATACCCTAGAAACTTTTCTGATGAGACAGCAAAAGCACATTTTGCAGGGTTGAGCTTCATGCTATACTCTCTGAGAATGTCAAATGCACGCTTCAGGTAGGAGAGATGATCTCCTCGTCTTAGGTTGTTGATCAAGAGATCATCTACATACACCCCCACAATGTAGCCTATCAATCCTTCAAACATTTTGTTTACCAAACGTTGGTACGTGGCTTTCACATTCTTCAGTCCGAATGGCATGACTTGATAACAGTACATGCCATCCTCAGTTGTGAAACTAGCATGCTTGTGGTCTTCCTCATGTAATGGGATCTGGTTGTAGCTTGACGACCCATCTGTGAAAGATAACAATTCATGTCGAACTGTTGCGTCTACTAGTTTGTCAATTCGTGGTAAAGGGTAACTGTCTTTTGGGCACGCATGGTTTAGATCTGTGAAGTCAATGCAGATTCTCCAAGTCCCATTCTTCTTTCTTACCGGGACAATATTAGAAATTCAGGTGGGGAAGTTGATTTCCCTAATAAAGTTAGTTGCCTTTAGCTTTTCAACATCGGCTTTTACTGCCTTGGATCTGTCAGTGCCTATTTTTCTTAGCCTCTGTTTAACTACTACTACGTCACTGCAGACATTGAGCCGATGACATGCCACATGGTCCAGGCATTTCTTCAAATGACCAAGCAAACACGTCTTTGTGTTCTCGAAGAAATTGTATTAGAGCTCGGCGCTCTTCAGAACTCAACAAGATACCAATGAAAGTAGTTTTGGGCGAGCTTCCTCCTACAATCTCCACTTCTTCTAACGGTTCTAGATAGGGGGGATCCTCCCTCTCTCTCTGCGACCCTATCACCAAAGCATAACAAGCTTTGGCTGGTGACTCCACATCCATTCGCTCGAAAGGGAATGGGGACTATTTTGTTGTCAAAGCGTAACATGTTTTGGCAGCCACCTGATCTCCCCTGATTGTCTCAATTTTCCCATTATGTGGGAATTTTGGACATTGATGATTGGTGTTGGGGACAGCACAAAGTTTGTGCAGCCAGGTCCTGCCCAAGATCATATGATAGGGTGTGTTAGCTTTAACCACAACGAAATTTATGATAAGAGTTATCGTTCAAGTAGCTACAGGTAGTTGGACTTCCCCAATTGTGAGAGCTTTGTCTCCACTGAATCCATATAGGTTAGAGTTGGTAATGACCATCTTCGAGTCAGGAATCTGCAGTTTTTTGAATGCGTCATAGTATAACACATCTGCTGAACTTCCTGGATCAACCAGTATGCGGTGCAAATCATAATCTCCAAAAGAAAGTGTAAGAACCAACGTATCCTCATGTGGGCTCTGGATGCTGAGACAGTCAACCTTAGTAAAAAGGATGAGTGTGTCTTTGTGGGGTATCGCGTCGACTCGAGCACTAGTCAGTTCGCTGTTCATGATCCTCATTTGCTTTGCGATGCGCATTTGGTATCGCGCACCTTTTTCTGTGACATGCCCACTCCGTTTGCTTTCCTTTCCTGAAATCATGTTTATCTGGAGACGACCATTGAGTGGTCCAGTTCTCGGGGGATCTTGAACTGACGTGCTGATCTCCTCGGGTTGTACAGCATTTGCCTGTTCATGTGCTACGAATTGATTCAAATACCCCCTTTCAATCAAATCCTGTAGTTCATTTTTCAGGGTCCTGCAGGCTCTAGTGTTGTGACCCTTACTCTTATGGAACTTGCAGTAGGTCCTCTGGTCTCTGGTACCTAGGGAGACTGGCTTGAGCGGAGCTGGCCATTTGAGGTAACTCTGGTTCTTGATCGAGTCTAGGACCTTATCTGCCATTTTGTTCAGAGGAGCGAAGTTTCTACCCATCGATGGAAGAGCTTCTTCAGCTCATTCCATATGAGGCTTCTTTTGTGGTTTTCCATCTGCACTACTAGCTACATTCTGGTACTGCCCTCTGGGCATTCGTCCCTTTGATGGGGACTCAGCCCTTTGGCGACCACGATGACAGTCTATCTTTGGTTTTTGAGGGGAACAGTTCCCGTTCCCTTCCCGAGGGGCCCCAAGAACTGTCTGAGTAGTCTTCTTTGCTTCCTAACGCCTGTTTAGGACATCCTCCTCCCACCCCGCATGAGTTTCAACCCGGTCTAGGAGTTCCTCTAAATCACGGGGTGGTTTCTTGGAGAGAGATCCGAATAAGACATATGTACAATATTGATAAAACATAAAAATGATAATTTACCTACGAAATGTTCGATGAACTCAAAACGCAAGTAAACTAAAACTTTATACGTGCCTATATTTATCAAAGTTTCTACTCTCAATTCTATCGAAATAGAGTGGAGTAACAAATTCGTTCCACTCCTAATTCTCTAGCATGGAATGATTTCATAGTTAACTAATCGGTCTTAAGTCTAATGAGAGGTTTACGAGGGGAATTCTATACTACGAGGTGAATTAAATTAACAAGTTACGAATAATGAAATGCTACGGAATTCTGAATGTGAATCTAGATAAGAATTAGAGGGAAATTGATTCCACCTCGAATCCAACTTAATCACCTAGTATAGACTGTTGTAATCCAATTCTTACGTTCTTACCATAAGAATTACTCGTTCTAATCCCTAATTAACATGGCATTTCTACCAATTATAACTAGCATGTGAGGTCGTCCACCCATTCTCATGGCGAAACACGACCTTCTAGAATGGAATAGACTCTACAACGATTCTACACTTATACAACTAAGCTTTCATCAAGGCTTCATCAACCCCTCTAATGGAGGTTTAGCCTTGATTCATCAAACCATCATTTCCCATATTATTATAATTAAACATCATATCAAAATTCTAACTTGACTACTTTAACTAACAATACTTCAATCTAATTTAACAACCTTAAAATGATAATCAACAAGAATTAAAACTAGATCTATAATTTGAAATGACAAAATCAAAATTGACAAAATAGCTATTTTATTTATCAAACTAATTAAAAACAATGATTCTAAGAGTTTAATCTAAAACAAGAATTTAATTGAAGATAAACTAAATTAAAAACAATTAAATCTAGATCTAGAATTATCTATATTTTTAGGTCTAATTAGCTACCCTTAACAAAGAGCTAAGCTTTTGTTTTTATATGTTTTCAGATCCAAAAATCGTGCATGGGCTTGGAGCCATGTTTTGGGCCAGAGAATCAGGCCCAAAACCCAATTCTTTCAGTCCAAAAAGGCCTCTTCAGCTGCAGTTGGCTTCAACAGACTTTTCATCCACTTCTGCTCCTCTGATTGGGTCAAGGCTTAGACCATTGGAAAGCTCTTTCCGAGCCGGTCGTTTTGACATAAGGTAGACCCAATTCCGAGGTCTAAGTCCAACGATACGGTCTTCGGAAGTTCTGCTGATTTTGAGTGTTGTTTCTGCCCGCGTTGACTTTGACTTTTCATCTTTTGACCGGGCTTTACAGAGGCTTTGTCTTCTTGAATCTTGGCCTTTAATCACCGAACTCCTTAGTAACCAACCATTGCTCCTTTATCTCATCAAAGTGGCATATTTCTACACATAATTGACTTTGAAGCCTGAAACGCATAAAAATACGTAATAAGTATTAACTCTTAATTATTACTCACATAATTGGTCTAAAAGTATGACTGTTACAGGGTTAAAACTACAGTTTTGGGCTCTTATCAAATATGCACTTGTTTTCTAGTAAAAAATTCAAAAATTTCAAAAATATAAATAAAAAGTTTATGCTATACACTTAGGAATATTGGTATTGTTTTCTTTCTCTATGCCTTTAATAATCTAGAAGTCTCACGTTAGCTTTTGTATTAGAATAGTTTTTAGAAACCTAGGTTAATATGTAGGTAATAATCTTTGCATCTATCTATAAATATATTACATGAGTATCTATGATTGTTTGGCAGTAAGTTTATGAAATCTAGGCTAGAGTACTTATTCTACAAATCCTGTGAGAATATAGCCTAAGACCTTATATGAGTGAAACATTTGAGAAATGACACAAGGGAGAAGTAAAATCCGGATAGAGAAATCACACGTCCATTTGCTTGATCACTATACCATATCCTAAGCGAGAATTTAGGCCTTCTTTGGATCGATATAGCCAGAAATTCAAACCTTATGAAATTATTTTTCGCTAGTTGCCCCTCTGAGCCTTTCTTTAGCCTTTCATAAACCACAAATCCTTAACCTTTTACAAAACAAAATAAAAATAAAGAAAAAATCAACCTACCCATTATAGAATGAGTCTGAGAATAGGATGAGTGAAGAAAAGATAAAGGAAAAACCTATGTAAACAAAAAATTAGTTAGTTGCTTCAGAAAAGAAAAAGAAAAGAAGTTTTCATCCAAAGAAAAGAAAAGAAAAATAAAAATAGAAACAAAATAAAAACTCCAAAAATAGAATAAAAGGAGTCAAAAAGCCAAAATAAAAAGGCTAAGGATGGAAACAAAGTGTAGAAGCAAAAGAACAAGGGTTTCTCTGGTTACATAATATGAAGACCCTATTATCTCAGACTTGTCCTTTTTGAATATCCATTTCCTTCCTTCTTAAACCATCTCCTAATCCCCGCAACACCTAATAAAGACCTCTAGCTCAATTAGGAATAGGTTAGTATGATAGTAAGTGGCAGATGTGTTTAATCGACTCTGGCTTCCTTGTGTGTCATTGAGATTGTAAGGTAAAGTGTGCCCACTGCGCACTGGAGTAGTAAAACTTCAACGGAAAAATCAAAGTGGTTTTTGTCTTGACATTTATGTGAGGACCTACTTAAGGACGTTATTCTGAGTTTTCATAAACGGACCTGCTAGTGCATTTCATAGTATTACTCATTTTATATATGTTTATTCATAGATGATTGATTATTATACATATATTAGCTTAGGTTTCGACTTGATTATTCTGTATTCATTGCTGAGTGAGATGTGTAGATAGTTGAGACATAAAGAAGGAAACAATAGTTTTATTTCTTAGTCGTTGTAGTATAGATGAAGTTTGTGAGTAACTTCACTGGAAAACTCTCACGAGGCTATAACTCGTCCACTAGGGAATTCCTAGTGGTTTAAGGGCTTGTTGCATATGGTCAATGCAATCGCACTCGACGAAACGAGAGTAGTTAGAAATCCATTTTTGGTCACTTATTCTAATTTCTCATATTTGCTTGAGGACAAGCAAAATGCTGTTTGAGGGTGGTTTGATAAGAGTTCAAAACTGTAGTTTTAATCCCTTAACAATAATACTTTTAGACCAATTATGCGAGTAATAAATAAGCGTTAATGCTGATTATGTGCTTTTATGTATTTCAGGCAATTGAGTCAATTATGTACAGAAATGTGTCACTTTGGCAAGGTAAAGGAGCAAAGGTTGGTTGCTAAGAAGTTTTGTGTTTAAAGGCCAAGATTCAAGGAGAAAAAGTGTTTAAAAAGCATGGTAAAAACTGAAAAGTCAAAGTCAACGCGGGCAGAAACAGCACACAAAAGTCAACAAAACTTCCGAAGGCCATATCTTCGGACTCAAACCTTGGAATTGGGCCTACCTTATGTCAGAACGACCGGCTCAAAAAGAGCTTTCCAATGGTCCAAACCTTGATCCAATCAGAGGAGAAGAAGTAGACAAAAAGTCTGCTGAAGTTAAATCGAGCTGAAAAAGGCTTTGTGGGCTGAAGATATTGGGTTTTGGGCTCGATTTTCCGGCCCAAAACATAGCTCCTCAGCCCATGCACGAAAATGTGGATCTGGTCTCCTCCATTTCAACACACAAGACTTAGCTTTTAAGCATTCTAGTTTGTAGGTAGCCATTAGCAAATAGTTTTAGATCTAGATTTAGACTCTATTAATTAATTAGTTTTTATTATCTTGTTTTAAATTCAGTAGTTGAATCAGTATTGTTATTTTATTCATTAGATCAATAAAGTTAGTTAGTTCTTCATAATCTAGATTTATTTCCATTAAATCATTTTTGTTTCAACTCATAGATTTAATTATCACTCATTACTATTTCAATTCAATCTTGCATGATTAGATTCCATTTAGTTCAATTAAGCAAATTTAGAATCTTTATATCATGTCTTGTTTAAATTCAATTGAAAATGATAGTTTAATGACTCTAGGCTAAACCTCCATTAGAGGGGTTTGAGGAAGCCTTGATGAAAGCTTGATTGTTGTTAGCGTAGAATAGTCGTAATTTTCCATTCCAATCTAGAAAGTAATTAGTTCACCATGAGAATGGGTTTGATTGCTTCACATGCTAGATGTTAGTTGGTAGAGATTACCATGAACAACTAGGGATTAAGAATAACCAATTGCTATGCGAAAGCATTGCAATTCGGATTACGACGAATCTTCGCTAGTTAATTAAGTCGAGTTAAGGTGGAATCAATCCCCCCTAATTTCTTATCATAGTATCAATTTAGCATTTCGTAGTTGAATTATAGTATCTTGTTAGCATAATTTGCGTCGTAGTATAATTTCCCATCATACTCTCATTAGCTTTGGTAGGACCGATAGTCGTTGAAAACGCTAATTCTAAAGAACTAGGAGTGGAACAAATCTTCTACTCTAACTCAATTGCGATAGCATTGAGAGTAGAAAACTTATATAAAACCCTTAGTAGAAAAAATCTTTAGTTTTACTTGTGTTTTAGTCTCGTTACTTATTCATAGGTAAAACTAGCATTTTACGTTTATCAGTGTACAGTTTACTGAACAGTTAGTGTTGTCAAATTCCCTAAAGGCTTAACCCATCGAGGATAATCGCCGTTTGAAAGAACTAGCATACAGGTTCCGGCTACATGGGGATGAGAAAGGAACTGGCATATAGTTTTACTTTCCCATACTCAATATCACTAGTTCTAAAGCAAATTGGCATACAATATTCTTGAACAGATAGTGAGAAAATAATTCCCTAAAAGCTTAGTCCTTCGTGGATAACAAATAAAGAACGTGCAAGAAATATATTTGATTGCAAGATGAAGAACTTTATTGATGACTGGAGAGAATAAACAATGCATAACAAAGCATAAAATAACAATTTACTGATAGTACTTGCGAAGGTGCTGTGTGTTCCATGGTTTGACAAGAACGTCACCTTCAACAGTGCGTAGGTAGTAAAAACTAATTCGACCAACCTTGTCGATGATATATGGTCCTTCCAAGTTAGGTCCAAACTTGCCGCTGGGCTCTGGGATCTCGCGCAGAACAAGATTGCCAGATTTGAAAGATCGAACCCGGACTTTCTTGTCGTATGATCTTTTCAGAATCTGCTAGTTGGCAGCTAAGCGCAGTGCAACACCTTCTCGCTTTTCATCTAAGAGATCTATTTCTCTGCATAATAATTCCTTATTGTCTAGGGTATGCACAACATCGGACTTTTGAGTCGGAGCTACCAGTTTGGGAGGTATGACAGCTTCAGTTCTGTAGGTCAATGAAAATGGGGACTCACCAGTTGATTGTCTGGGTGTAGTTCGGTATGCCCATAGGAACTTAGGTAGTTTCTCAACCCATTAACCTTTTATGTCATCTAATTTACGCCTCATGTTATCAAAAATAACCTTATTAAAGGCTTCAGCTTAGCCATTGCCTTATGGATATCTTGGAGTTGAGAACAGATGGGTAATATGAAACTTCTCACAGAGTTCAGCGTCCGATCCTCCAATGAATTGTTGCCTATTATCTGAGAAGATAAATTTGGGTATGCCAAACCTACAAACAAAGTTGTTCCAAATGAACTTTCTGACATCCTGTTCCCGAATGAAGAGAAAGGGAATTGCTTCTATCCACTTGGTGAAGTAATCGGTTGCCACCAGTAAGAATCTGACATTATCGGGAGCGGGTGGTAGAGGTCCTACAATGTCAGTTCCCCACTGTGCAAATGGTCATGGGCTGGCCAATGGGTGCAGTTCTGTTGCTGGAGCATGGATAAGTGGAGCATATCGTTGACACTTTTTACATTTGTAGGCAAAAATATGTGCATCCATTTGCATATAAGGCTAAAAGTATCCTTGCCTTAGGATCTTGAGAGCTAGTGTTCTGCCCCCAGCGTGGTTGCCATAAATTCCTTCATGAATCTCTCGCATAACCTGTTCGGTGAGGTCTGGAGAGAGACATCTAAGATGAGGTCCCAGAAAGGACTTCTTGTACAGATTATCTTCAATGAGGGTGAATCTTTGTATCTTTGCAAGCAAATGCCTTGCTACATTCTTATCCTCAGGGAGTGTCCCGTCTTTGAGGTAGGACTTGTATGGATCCATCTAATTTGGAGTGATGGCTGGAATAACACAAACTGTTGTAACTGTGAGTGCTTGCATGCTGGATTTCTCTTGGAACTCTATAGGGATGGAACGAGACTCGTTGTTGCCCAACATCGAGGCAACATATGCCAAAGCATCTGCATGTCAATTTTCTGATCGAGGCAGCTGATATAACTGAATATTCTCAAACTTGCCCTGAAGACCCCTCACCAGTTCTAGGTATTTGGCCATTCGTTTGTCCCTGGCCTCATATCCTCCATCAACTTGAAACACAGTGAGTCACTAAAAACTGTGAGGTATGTTAGGCCCAAGTTGAGAGCCATTTTGAGGCCAGCAAGTGTCGCCTCATACTCTGCCTCATTGTTAGAGGTGTTCCAACCTAACCAGATGGATTTCTCCAATCGCATGTTGTTAGGAGTAACTAACACAGCTCTAACTCCTGCACCTTTGTCATTTGAAGATCCATCCACAACACAGCCGCCATCCGAAGTTGGGCTCCCACGGGTCTAGGTGGGTGCTTTGTGTTTCAGGTAGGATGCCATCATCTGAACTAAAGGTTGTGGAGTCGTATCCAGTGTAGGTCATTGGGAAATCTCCCAAGAATTTTGTTAGTGCATGACCCTTCTCAGAGAATCTTGGGACGTAGATAATATCATATTCTGACAGTTGCACATACCATTTAGCTAACCTTCCTGATATGTTCAGCCTCTCCAGAACTGATCGTAACTAGTACTATGTGATTACTCTGATGGTGTTCTCTGTTGCAAAAACAAGGGCTTAAGCAACTCTTTTGAGTTTAGGGTACCTTGTTTCTACTGGTAGGAGCGTCCAACTTAAGAAATAAACAGGTTTTTCAACCTTCTTTTCATCCACATGTACCAATACATAACTGATATCGTAGTCAAATGAATAGAGATAAAGACCCAAAACTTCTCCCTCAACTGGTTTGGAAAGGATTGGTGGTGCCCCTAGGTACGTTTTGAGCTAATCGGTTGCTTTTTGGCATACTTCCGTCCATGCAAATGAGGTATTCTTTCGCAATAACTGAAACAGAGGTTTGCACTTATCTGAACTCTTGGAGATGAACCTGTTCAAAGTTGGTAACCTGCCTGTAACTTTTTGAACCTCTTTCATATTTTTAGGTGAATGCGTTTCTATGAGTGCCTGGATCTGGTCTGGGTTTGCCTCAATTCCTCTCTTAGTAACTAGATACCCTAGAAACTTTCCTGATGAGACAGTGAAAGCACATTTTGCAGGGTTGAGCTTCATGCGATACTTACGGAGAATGTTAAATGCACGCTTCAGGTGGGAGAGATGATCTCCTCGTCTTAGGCTTTTAATCAAGAGATCATCCACATACACCTCCACAATGTCGCCTATCAATCCTTCAAACATTTTGTTTACCAAACGTTGGTACGTGGCTCCCGCATTCTTCAGTCCGAATGGAATGACCTGATAACAGTACAGGCCATCCTCGGTTGTGAAATTAGCATGATTGTAGTCTTCCTCATGCAATGGGATCTGGTTATAGCCCGACGACCTATCTGTGAAAGACAACAATTCATGTCCAGCTGTTAAGTCTATTAGTTTGTCAATTCGTGGCAAAGGGTAATTGTCCTTTGGGCACACACGGTTTAGATCTGTGAAGTCAATACAAATTCTCCAAGTCCCATTCTTCTTTCTTACCGGGACAGTATTAGAAACCCAGGTGGAGAAGTTGATTTCCCTGATAAAGTTAGCTGCTTTTAGCTTTTCAACTTCGACTTTTACTACCTTGGATCTGTCAGTGCCTATTTTTCTTGGCCTCTGTTTGACTACCACTGCGTCACTGCAGACATTGAGCTGGTGACATGACACATGGCATTTCTTCGAATGACCAAGCAAACACGTCTTTGTGTTCTCAAAGGAAGTGTATTAGAGCTCGGCGCTCTTCAGAACTCAACAAGGTACCAATGAAAGTGGTTTTGGGCAAGCTTCCTCCCACAATCTCCACTTCTTCTAACGGTTCCAGGGGGGGGGGTCCTCCCTCTCTCTCGGGACCAGGTCCGGGAGAGGGGGGGGGTCCGACTGTGACCCTGTCTCTAGACCATAGCATGCTTTAAGTGGTGACTCTACCTCCATTGGTTCGGAAGGGAATGGGGACTGTTTTGTCGCCAGAGCGTAGCATGTTTTGGCGGCTATCTGATCTCAACTAATTGTCTTAATTTTCCCATTATGTGGGAATTTTAGACATTGATGATAGGTGTTGGGGATAGCACGAAGTCTGTGCAGCCAGGTCCTGCCCAAGATCATATGATAGGGTGTGTTAACTATAACCACAATGAAATTTATGATGAGATTTACCGGACCAGTAGCTATAGGTAGCTGGACTTCCCCAATCGTGAGAACTTTGTCTCCACTGAATCCATACAGGTTAGAGTTGGTGGCGACCATCTCAGAGTCAGTAATCTACAGTTTTTTGAATGCGTCATAGTATAACACATTTCTGCTGAACTTCCTAGATCAACTAGTATGTGGTGCAAATCATAATCTCCAAAAGGAAGTGTAAGAACCAGTGCATCCTCATGTGGGCTCTGGATGCTGAGACAGTTAGCCTTAGTAAAAAGGATGAGTGGGTCTTTGTGGGGTATAACGTCGACTCGAGCACTGGTCAATTCGCTGTTCATGATCCTCATTTGCTTTGTGATGCGCATTTGGTATTACACACCTTTTTCTGTGACCTGCCCACTCCGTTTGCTTGCTTTTCCTGAAATCATGTTTATCTAGAGATGGCCATTGAGTGGTCCAGTTCTTGGGGGGATCTTGAACTGACGTGTTGATCTCCTCGGGTTGTACAGTGTTGGCCTATTCATGTGCTACGAACTGCTTCAATTACCCCCTTTCAATCAGATCCTTTAGTTCATTTTTCATGGTCCTGCATGCTCTAGTGTTGTGACCCTTACTCTTATGGAACTTGTAGTAGGTCCTCTGGTCTCTGGTACCATGGGATCCTGGCTTGAGCGGAGCTGGCCATTTGAGGTAACTCTTGTTCTTGATCGAGTCCAGGACCTAATCTGGCATTTTGTTCAGAGGGACAAAGTTTATGTCCATCGATGGAAGAGCTTCTTCAACTCCTTCCATATGAGGCTTCTTTTGTGGTTTTCCATCTGCACTACTAGCTACATTTTGGTACTACCCTCTTGGCATTCGTCCCTTTGATGGGGATTCAACCCTTTGGCGACCACGATGACGGTCTTTCTTTGGTTTTTAAGGGGAAGAGTTCCCATTCCCTTCCCAAGGGACCCTAGGAACTGTCCGATTAGTCTTATTTGCTTCCTGTCGTCTATTCAGGACATCCTCCTCCCACCCCGCATGAGTTTCAACCCGGTCTAGGAGTTCCTCTAAATCACGAGGTGGTTTCTTGGAGAGAGATCCTTATAAGGCATTGTTTTTATCCAACCCTTGTTTGAAAGCTATTATAGCAGTCTGTTCGTCACAAGATTCTATTTGGATTGAAATTTTCATGAACCGTTGCATATAGGACCTCAATGCCTCTCCGTCCTTTTTCTTGATGTTAAACAGTGCATCGATCCGCTTTGGTTGATACTTGTTGCATGAATACCTATCTATAAAGGTCCTAAACAGTTCTTCTGAGGACCTGATCTGCCGCTCAGGTAGTCTGTGGTACCACTAGAGCGTAGATCCAGATAGGGAGGCTTTGAACTCCTGACACATGACATGGTCATACCTTTCATATTGTCCCATCGTGGCATGATATCTGAACACATGATCTTCCAGATCTGACTTGCCGTTGAAGACACTAAACTTCCGTTGTCTGTAACCACGGGGATATGGCTTCCTCATCACTCGCGATGTGAAAGGAGATCTGCCTGCCACCATTATGGTGGATTGGACAAGTGAGTCTTGCATTTTTCTCCCCTTGCCTGTCATCCGATGCATCTGGCGGATTAGATCGTTCTTCTCAGTTTCCTACACACTTTCTTTGGCAGAAAGCTTCTTGCCCTGAGCTCTTTTTCAGTGCCGAGGGTCAACATCACGATCCTGGTCAGTTGAATCTGGTTCTAATGTTGTATCCGAGTCCTCATCTGAGTTACTATATTCTAACCCAGATGGCTCGTGTCGAACTGGATCCCCACGCCTTAGGTTCCTAGCACGACCACCTTCTGGAAGGTCATCGTCATCGATATCGATGAGTGGCTTAATTCCCTGTATCAGATTGATACAAATGCCTCAACAACTATAATTCTCGCTCAAGGTTGCTTCTTTATTGTTATAGAGCCTGTACTGCCTGGCTCGTCTGAACAGATTCTGGGTTAGTGAGGACAACATTTCCACCATTTTGACGTTCCTCTTGAGCGTTATTCCAGGGGCCTGCACCGGGAGTAGCCGGTCCGTCGGTGTTGGTCGTAGGTCCTTGGAGGGGATTGTTTGCATCAAGGTGACTAACATTCTCACCCTCGTCAGGTAGCTCGTGCTCTTCTTCTCTAACAGCGATGCTGTGTGTGGTAGCACCACCCTTTGTTTTCTTTGCTCCTACCATCACAATGGTAAGAGTTTTTAAACTAAATTAGTTGTTTGAAATGAATGTTTACCTGCTTTCGTCCCCACAGACGGCACCAAAAGATGTAGGGGAACTTCTGAGTATCCCCTGATCCTCCTCTGTGCCTTGTGATCTAGAAGCATTTACTCGGTAGAGAAGGGATGAGATGATTGTGAGTTCTGGGTTGAACCGCTTGGCTACCACTGCGTACGTGTATTTTACGTGTCTCCTTGTTTATTTTGGAGAATCAAACCCTATCTTGCATAGTTCCTACGAGCGAATCCCTATGATTTATATAAGAAGAGCTTTGAGAGTCCTAGGGTTAGGGCTGTCCTCACTGCTTGTGAGTTCCCTTCCATCTTTAGACTCTATCTTCCTATTAGGAATTCTCTCCACATGGAAGTCTGAATCTAGACCATATCTTATAAGAGGTAAGTTTTCTTGCTGATCATAATGTCCCATCGGATATGGGAAGATTATATCTAAAAAGTAACTCTTAAAGATATGCCATCACGATTCTTTTCTTATCATCAAAGATCGTCCTCTTCAGTTTCCTTCTGTTCAGGAACTGTCAATATTAGTTCCTAACGACTTGGAGAACTGTTATGTTTATAGGCGGTTAGTCACGTGCCTGGCACATGTCCACTAAACACTCGTGCTGAGCACGAGATCACTTATTCATAGAACTGATCCGATGGTCCTCGTCTTATTCTAGACATTTATAGTCTTAGGTTATTTCCCATACACATGTCATCTATCCAATGACGAGAAATCCCCCTTACACCTGGTTTTGTACTTAGACTTTGATGTAGATGAACCATAGTTTGTGATTTCGACGGAATTCTCGGAATTCCGCCTAATATTTCAATTTTTGAGATATTCGGAATTCTGGATCAAGAGTCGAAAAAACATGAATTTCGAAATGTACTCGAAATATAACGGAATAAAGGTCGGAATTCCGGTTTTTGGATTTGTCAGAATCCCAGTAATTCCGAAATCTTGAACTATGAGATGAACAAGTTCAACTTGTCGAGCCATATTCCATGTGCCCATGTATCCAGCTGGACTTCATTTACTTTTCTTCTGGTAAAGTACTTTGAATAGTGTGACAAGCCCAATAAAAAACATAAGTATTTGTCTCATTAAGAGTATAATAATTGTATTAATTAAATCGGATTCGGATATTATTCGACGGTTATTACTAGAATTTGCCATCCGTATCCGAAAGGGTTTCAGATAACAAAATTTATCTGAATCCGATATTTGAAATTTTTGGATAATATCTATTTTTTCGAATATGAATACAAATCGGATTCGGATTTTTGGATATTCGTCTGCACCCCCTAGATGAGACCCTTCGTGAACATGATGTTGAGTTTTATGAGTAAGAGCGAAGGGGAAGGGGAAGAGACCTTTTGCAGAGATGTTGAGTTTAATGAATGAGAGTGAAAGGGAAGAGATCCTTCGCGGATACGTTGTTGAGTTCTACGAATGAGAGCAAAGGGTTGAGACCCTTTGCGGATATGTTGTTGAATTTTATGAATGAGAACAGAGGGGATAAGACCCTTCGTGAACATGATGTTGAGTTTTAAGAGTGAGAGTGAAGGGGAAGAGACCCTTTGTGGAGATGTTGATCGAGTTTTATGAAAGAGAGAGGAGGGGATGAGACCTTTCGCGAATACATTATTGAGTTTTACGAATGAGAGTGGAGGGGATGAGACCCTTCACGAACATGAAGTTGACTTCTAAGAGTGAGAGTGAAGGGAAAAAACCCTCCGCACGAACATGAAGTTGACTTCTAAGAGTGAGAGTGAAGGGAAAAAACCCTCCGCAGAGATGTTGAGTCTTACGAATGAGAGCAAAAGGGGAAGAGACCCTTTGTAGAGATGTTGAGTTTTACGAGTGAGAGCAAAGGGGAGGAAACCCTTTGTGGATATACATTTGAAATAGAGTAGAGGGGATGACATTCGCATAAATGTTGTTACTATTTATGAATAAAACGAGCAACGAAGACTAATAGAGATACAACGATTGAGATTCATTCATGACAATACAAGGGGCAGCCAGATTAGGTACTTTACCTACTTTGGTTACAAACATAGCGAACGAGCTAATGAAGAGACCCCAAGAGTTCAAATGAAGGAGCAGAGGAGCTTACCTGTTCTAAGCTTTGAAAAAGGGAGTTAATATGATCCTGGACATTTCCTGAGAAAGCATATTCTAGATTACGAGGGAGATGGGCACACTTGAGAAAAATATAGCGGCAATTCAGGAACGGTCATGGTCAAATCCTCGGTTGTCAGTGTGCGAGGGTCACTGAGCTAGCACCATGTAGAATAAAGAGAGAGAATGAGGACTTTGAGTCACATGACCGAGGACTGTCAGCAATGACAACACCGTGGAATTTAGGTTTTTTCAGCCCCAGATGCTCACGGAATCATTGAGGATTTCCACAATGAAACACAACAAAGAGTCTAGAAAGACAAAGAAGGCAAAAGATAACAGTACACAACCGTGGTTGCACGTACAACTTATCAGAGTTAAACAGACGATGCACAAGGAGATGTTGAGGGCCACCCACCACGAACTCCTATTGTTCGAGTACCACATACAACTACGAAATTTTTCCATAGTATATCATATCATATCACACCACATCAAGTCACTTTCCAAAAGGAGCATTGAGTCTGCGGAATTTAGATACGAGATGCAAATTAAAGCTCCGGGGACAAGTACGATAAGAGCAGAGTCCTTGGAATTCGAGATGCATGCATTTGATAGACTTAGGATGGAGAGGTAAGAAATGCTATCAGAAGAGAAAAGCAAGTCACTGTTGATGACACTGGCATGCGATCAAGAAAGACGGGGTCGCAGAGTTTAAGAGTTCTCAAAGTAGGATAATGATAAACGCCCAATTAAAAATGTATATTTAGCCCCTTAATAATATATCATTTAAGCCAATAATGTTAGTAAATAACTAAATATCATGAATAAACACTATTTATTTGCTTTTGTAGGTTTCATCTTTTATTTTGTGAAATTACAACAAAAACTGGCATTTTAGCAAGGAATATGGTATAGGCCAAGCCTAGGAGCAAAATAGTCCAAGAGAAGCCCAAGAAGGTTAAAATCAAGCCTTAAAAGTCTGGTCAAACCCAGGTCAAACCGAAATCAAACTAGTCCTTATATGTGAAAAAGAGAGGCAAAACTTCCGAATTGCTTAACTTTTGAACTGTAGTCCATTTGAGGTGTGTGACCTATCAAAACGATTAGCGCGAAGAGCTCTACGCTATGAGGTATCACAAAATCGTGTTTGATGGAGAAATTTTGGTCGAAATTCTGTATAAGTCTGAAATCAACAAAAGTGGGACCACAAAACCTATCATTTTTAGGGTTTCATACCTAATTAAGGTTTATGCCTCCTTTGGACTTTCTAGAAATCAAAAGAAAATGAGGATGGAAGATAAAGATAAGGATGAAGAGTCTTACTCTATCATTCCTCCTCTCTGTTTAGCCATGATTATGACATTGTACTTCATTATATTCTATATAAATAGGGGAGTAGAATTTTGGCCCTGCCCATAAGTAGGATGTAGATTTTAATTCAGAAAAATAATTTTTAGTTTTAATTCAATTTCCATTATTGTCTTCTTGAGTAATTTAGTTATGTTTTACATTATTTCGTTTCTTTCCATTATTGTTTTTAGTCCAATGATCATGAGCTAATCACCCCCTAATGGGGAGTTGAATGAAGCCCCCATGAGTACTAAATTAGTAGAGTAATTTAGAGTTGTTTGCTTGCTTTATTAAGGTTTTCCTCATACTCATATAGAGATAGAAAGTGGGACGATAATCTATGAATTGTTAAGTTCATATAGAGATAGAAGGCTTAATTAATAGTTCTACATGTCTAGATTCAATTGACATATAGATAGAGAATTGAATCTAGGGGATTAGTTTATTCAATACTAGATTGCAAAACAATTGGTAAGTTGAAACAAATCATACAATGGTAAGTTCTATGATTAGGTTGCAAAACAATTGGTTATAGTATGAACCATTTGTATTGCAAACAAGTTTAAATTAGTCTATTAATAAAGTAATCTCGGGTGGTGGAGTTCCTTTATCCTTTACCTTATCCATCTTCATATATCTAGCTAAGTTTATTTGATTTCATAGTATAATCAATCCTTCAATCAAAATCCCACTCTCATTACCTTTTCTCGATATTACAATTGGTATTTAGAGAGTGATAGGTACAAATAATTTGATTAGAAATAAGGTAGAATAGTTTAGTTTAGGTGTATGCTTATATTGAGTTAATACCTATTTTTACGTCTAATCAGATAACGGAACCCAAGCGCTTCATGGTCATAAAGTCTAATAGCAAAGTACATGGACATCATACAAAGAAGATAAATGACTTCTCGGATCCGCCGTCTTCGTCGCCGGATCCGAGAGGGGGCATCTTTAGTAGCCATATTCTTGACCGTGGGTCTTACATGTATAGAGGACTCTAGAAAGACAAGTGTCCCTCAGAGAAAGAGATGTTGCACCAAAGCAGATGGCGCAATGGAGTACATGAGCATAATCAAGTAGGAGGGGACTCCGTTGCCCAGAGGGTGACACGTGGAGTCCCACCATCCGTGAGATGAGAGACATGATCTAGGG
Source organism: Coptis chinensis (assembly GCF_015680905.1). NCBI lineage: Eukaryota > Viridiplantae > Streptophyta > Magnoliopsida > Ranunculales > Ranunculaceae > Coptis > Coptis chinensis. The sequence goes on along the minus strand of NC_141456.1, from coordinate 52,701,290 downwards.
TCCTTAGTGGACCGCGAAGAGAGAGAGTATATAAGGTAGAGAGTTAGGGTAAAGAAGGGGACTTCTTCCATTCCAGATGAGGGACACAATACTTAGGGTTTCCAGAGAGAGTTAGAGCCCTTGAGAGCGTCGCCGATTTCCCCAAAGGAAGGAGGCACACCACCATTAGTAGTTCAACACCGCAGCTACCTTATACATTTCCACACCAATAGAGCATACTACAAATGAGTGAACTACGTCAAGCTTGGTCCCCACGGCGAAATACGTAGCTAGGTAGCCACACGGCTCAGTCTCTTTCACAGGACAACCTTCAAATCCACACCTTTCTCACTCCAAATCTAGAGGAGTGGTACATGTAAGCCCAGTTGTCATATTTTTGGGTCATACATCAACCTTCTTCAAGTCATCAAGAAATCTATTGCAGTTAGTAAGACTAAATGCCCTAGCATCCCCCTAACACAACTCCTCAAATAGTTTACCTCCCTTGTAATCCTCAAATTAAGTTTTTGTATATGTGCCTTTTTTATTTATTTTTTATTTTTTATTTATTTTTTTTTTGTGAAGTTTGCTTTCAACTTTTTCTATGATGAGGGATTGGAGTACCCATTCTTCTTCTTATCATAAGAAAACTATAACTATAATTTGGAAGTTAAAGTTAGTTGGCAAATGACAACACTTTATCTGGAAGTTGTATATAGCATTTGGTTTGCTAACATATCAACTTGAGAGATGGAGTGTCATCAGACAATAACTTGATGATGAGGTTGTGAATTGGTGCCATAACAAAATTGAAGATATATATTCGCCAAAGGACTTCTAGTTTGTATTGTCATACATGCAATGCATTTGGAATTGAAAGCAAAGAACTTGTATACGTTCAAGTATACAAACTTCAACAAAGAATGCATCATCAGAGGAACAATGGCTACATGGAAGAAATGTTTGAAAACATAAAAAATAGAAAAGGAAGAAGAGGATCTCTCTTGTATCTATATTTTTAACTCTACTCCGACCCTCGAATATGACTGACTACATTGTATGTGCCAACTAGCAAAGTTGGTAAAACCTTTGGGATAATGATACCATAGGTCTGGGATCAAACCATTATAACATCAATGAGTTACTTATCTCATTTAAAATAGGCTTTCCAATAAAAAATAATGTCTGACTCATTTTCAGATATTAATGAAGATTGCATTAAAATAAAATTAAAATTAAAATTTGATGCCTCTTTCGATAGGAAAGGGGGTAGGGGAGCAAAGCAGCTGGAGTGGTAGCTTGTCAGCAGCGGAATATAGAAGGAAAGCCAGCTGTTGTAGTTTTTAAAACCTTCAAAGTCAGTTGCGGTGAAGAAGCTAAGTTGGTGGTGGTTGAAACTACTATTCACATAGTAGTAGAGTCTTGAGTCCATATGAAATGGATTATCCAAACGAGTGACGATAACGATTTCTCTTGTGATATTAGGTTAAAAACATTGTCCTGCTCCCTGTCTTCATGTTTGTCTGCTCCCAAAAAAAAAAAACTACCCCGCTAAAACCCTAAATTGGGTGATCATCCTTTTTCTCTACCCCCTTCATCATCACCTTCTCTCCCCTCTTTTTTCATCATCACCTACTCTAAAGAAATAAATCTCATTGTTCAATCTTTAACAACATAGAAAATGAAAACGCTGATATTTTTAAAATTCTATTTTTCTTCTTCTTCTTCTTCATTGTGTCGTTCTAATCTTTTTGAATTTTGATTTTTTTTTTTCTTCTTATTTTGATCTTCAAGTTCATTCTTCAGGGATCTTCGCTCGTTCCTCACCGTGTTGTGGTGTACTAGTAATAAGACTATTTAATATAGAGGCCCATGAAACTTGCTTGGTGGGCACTAAGGTATCCGATACAAGTAATTGGAGGGAAACCCCAATTTCATAGTTCTCACTCAGAATTTTATTTATAAATAAAAAGTGCCACCACTTAATAATTTTGGATTAACTACTTTGACCTAAATTTAATTTCGGCTCAAGGACATTGACCCATTAATTTTTTTTTGAATATTCCAATTGTACCATTCTCACTTTTAATCACGGCTCAAGGACATATGTAATTTTGGCTCAAAGACATGTAAATTCATATTTGCATAGAAAAATTCTTAGCATGAAGAAAAAAATAGCCTAAAGAAATGTCTGGATCCGATATGGACCTGCTTGTTAACGAGATCCGGATATAGGCCCGGATCCGACCCATTTCAAGCCCCTTGCAGAATTTTAAGCGGCTGTCCTATAATCCCATTTATCAAACGTGCTTCGCTCTTCCTTCCTCTTCTCCCCCCTAACAAAAATGGGGAATAAAAAGAAATCCAATTCCTCCTCCTCCTCATTACCAGAACAACAAAATGACTCTTCTCCTTCTGACGATATATTTAAATCTCTATTCGGTGCACAAGCTCCCGAATCACAAGGTTTAGGGTTACACCTCACCCCCATCCCTAAAAACACGGAACAAGAATCTAATAAAAAGAAACGAGAAAAATCTAATCTTGAAGAGGACAAGTCAGAGAAAACGAAGAGGAAGAAAGCTGACGTGTTCGATAATAAAGAAATAATTGAGGAGAAGAAGAAGAGGAAGAGAGAGGTGATTGAGGAAGTGTATGAAGCGAAAGCTTACAATGCTGACGTGGAAATTATTATTAGTAAGAAGAAAGTGGGAGAGAAGAGGAAGAGTAAGGATGACGTGATTTCGAAAGAGGAACAAGGATATGATGATGAAGATAAGTTGTTGAGAACAGTTTTTGTTGGGAACTTGCCATTGAAAGTAAAGAAGAAGGTTTTGTTGAAAGAGTTTAGTAAGTTTGGTGATGTTGAGTCGGTTAGGATACGGTCTGTTCCCATTGTCGATGTGAGTCGTTTAGGGTATTGTTGTTTGTTTTTATTGATTTGATTAAATGAAATTAATTTTAGTTGTTTTTTGTTATGGCAGAGTAAAACACCAAGAAAGGGTGCTATCATGAAGGGGAAGATTAATGAATCTGTTGACAGGTTTGCTTACTTCTTCCTTGTATTGTATTGCTAAGTTGTTTTAAGAGGCACCGAGCAGAAAACAAACTGACATGATAATTAGTGATAGTAGTATTCATTACTTGGCATACTTGTTACTCCGTGTTTAATGAATGAGAAAAGGGAAATAGTTACTTGTCATATTTGTGTATATCAATCAAACTTCATTTAGAAATGATATTTTAAATCCCATTACATGGAACAATTTAATACCGATACTTTCACTGTGAACCTGGACGCAGACTTGCTAGTAGTGATAGTACTGAAAATTTAATACCGATACTTTCACTGTGGACCATGGGTTCTCAAAGAGAACAATTAAGATATTAAAAACCCCACTTAAGTTAACATTTGTGGTGGAATTAGAATCGCATGGAGTTAGCAGAATTATATTGACAGGAGATGGGTAAAGTGTAGGAACCGTTATGGTTTCATGTAATGATTTACTATAAACCGTGAAAACCCATGCGCAGCGAAATAAAGGGTGTTCACGATTTTGGTTAGAATCATACCTTTGATCAGCTATGATAACTCTGAGAATCCAAACTCTACGAATCAGCAACTTCTTGATCTTCTGTTGTATTCCTATCCTTGGAATGGACGTTGTGTGGACAACGATCTACCAACTCTTTCTTTCTCTCTTTCCTTGCTTCTCTTTTTCAATCAATGAATGAATCAATCTCGGCCAAGAGAAAAATGGTTTCTTTATAGAGGCTACAACAGGGACCATGATGAGAAATTAGGGTTAGGTCTCCTGACGGGCTTGGGCTTCCCATGTTCGCCCAAAACACACAGCTCAAGTCCGTCAACAAATGACTTATTCCATTAAAAGCCATTGTTGCACTACTGCCCTAATCCCAAATTACGTGTATTACGTTTATAGGCTCCATATTATATGCTCGTTGATCTCCCCGTGTTTAAGATATCGAATGCCCGTTGATTAAGTCAAGTTATTGACAACTACATTAATCAACTTCTTATGTCTTTGAGTAGTACCACTCAACCTCATTGTCATGTCGGATTAAATCCACCTGCAAGGTTTACATGACAATCTTTATGAGCTCTTCAAGGTGACATCATCAACCCGACTTCTTGCGGGTCACGGATTCCTTCTATAATCAACAACACACTTTACATACAATGTCATTACCCAATCCATCGAGTTTGTTGATTCACAAATGAATTTCATTCATTGATGATTTAAAACAATGTACAATGTACGTAAGTGTCCGTTATTATATTCGGATTAAGATGACAAACATCCATAATAACAGAGGTGTTTGTTCTCTTATATAGTTAGTATAAAGAAAAACAACCTCACTTGGTCCTGTTCAATACACACAAAGTGTACTAGTGTAATCCTGTAGTCAAAATAGACTTATACCAGATTATATTATAACTGTACCAATGATTTGTCCAAATTCATCTAGGTTTTGAACGTTTACTTATATTTTATAAGGTACTGATGATATGATCTTTTGTGTGTCACCACACACCATATCATCTACAATATAAAGTGTTAGACACATGCATATAACTAATAACATATAGAATATGCATAACATTTGCCCATATGATTCTCATTCAAAATATAAAGAATTAGAGTTAATACAAAAGTAATGCTTTTAGTATATAACTCTATCATAAAGTTCAAGGAAAAAGAAAAGAAAAACCCACAAAACACTGACATGGGTGAGAACAATTGGATAAGATTGAGACAAGAGACATCTACTCTGAAAAAGTGATGTAAGGTAGACACTTGTTGCTATTTTCCATTGTGGTTGGACGCTGTTTGTGAGAGTTAAAAACTCAAAAGAGGTGCAACTTTCAGGGTTATACGGTGGCAGGGTTTAGGTGATGCTAGTTTTGTTTTTTATTCTCAGCTTTTTCATTTATTGTATTTGTTTTTTTTTTTTTGCAAATCCCTTACCTCCTTCATCCCCCAATGGGTCTTTAAACTATTAGGTACTGTCGTACTGTTGCTGCTATTAGCATTTCCCAACATGAATGACAAATCAAGATGTAGTTCATTCTAACGATGTTGTTGTTAAACTTATGGACTATGGTTTTTCTCATGCTCTTAACAAAATTGTACTTATCATTCAATAAGGTACATGTAATTGACATATAATATTGTAATGTCGCGGAAATTGCAATTTAGTGGTTGTATGTCTCCTTTTGTTTTTAATTAAACTCTTTCTATTGTCTTTTTTTGTTTGTGATGAAAGAATATTGGTCTTGCAGTGTCCACGCTTACATTGTTTTTAAAGATGAGAAATCAGCTCAGGCTTCTTTGTCACATAATATGGCAATGGTAAGCTTCTCCAACAGAAAACCTGCCAGAATTGTTCCGGTTTTTACTTTGAGTAGAAACAATTTTGCATGCTGTGATAATCTATCTTTATCAAAGAGCTACCCATGCTCTTTCTGTTTGTAATCAAGGGTTTATATATAAATACATACTTGGGAGGTTGGCCCAAGGTCTTGGATTCGAATCCCGCCTACACAGGGAAAAAGGGGGATTTAAGGGGATCAGGGACTAAAAGTTCTACTAATCAAAATAAAATAAGTAAAAACTCTGGTTTGTTAAAAAACAAAGAAAGATAATTAGATAATCTATCTTTGTGGTGTAGCTTGGAGGTAATCATATTCGTGTTGACAATGCTTGTCCACCTCGTAAAAAGTTGAAGGCTGACAGTGCTCCTGTGTATGACAACAAGAGGACTGTCTTTGTGGGTAACCTCCCATTTGATGTGAAGGTGATCACTTGTCATTTTATACATATATTTTTATGTTTTTGTATTTTGCACTATCTTGAAATCTCCACCTCCTGTTTTTGATTTCCACGCAGGACGAAGAGATTTATCAATTATTATGTGGAATCAAGCAAATAGAATCTGATATTGAAGGTGTCCGAGTTATCAGGGATCCTAATTCCAGTGTCGGGAAGGGCATTGCTTATGTCTTATTTAAAACAATGGTATAATTTGCAGCTCTCAGCATACTTATTTTATTTTGTGTTCTTCTGCTTTGATTAGAATTGTTCAACTCCTGTTACCAAACTTTAAAGTCAGTCTCTTTACGGTTTTCTCATCTGCTTATTGCGGGTCTAATTTAAATTATTTTTTCAATATCTTCTTTTCTCAATCAATCATGTCTTGCAATTAGTCTTTTGCTTGCACTAGAGAGATAAGTTATTTCGTCTTGTTTGAAGAGAGTGATCAGTCAGTGTGATTGCCCATGAGCAAGGCGATTTTGTCCATAATAGACAAATTTCGGATGGCATTCTCATTGGCAATGAGGTGTTTGATGATAGAAAAGTAATGGGTGAGGGCAGTCTTGTTTGTAAGGTGGATTTAAGCCTTCTTCCTAAGGCTTATGACAATGTAAGTTGGAAATGTTTGGATTTTGTCTTGGAGGATGGGTTTTGGTTCCAAGTGGAGAGGTTGGTTTTGGAAATGTATATCTACTGTCTCCTTTTCTCCAGCTGGTTTCTTCAGGCAAGGGGATCTCTATTCCTGTTTTTTTCTATCTTGTTACTGGTGGTCTTGGATCAAATGATATTTAGAGTGAAAGAGATTGGTGTTTTGTCAGGATTTAGAGTTGGTATGGGGGATGTGCTCATCTTTTCTTCAATTTGCTGACAGCACCATTGTAATTTTATGAGATGATATTAATCAGGTTAGATTAGGTGGTTTAGGGGCATCCTCGGTTGTTTTGAAGCTGTTTCCAGGGTTGTGTTAATGTTTCAAAGAGCAAGGTGTTTTCGGTGGGAGACATTCAAGCCTTGGTCTCTTTGCTTGGCTACGGTGCTGATTAACTGCCTTCTACTTATTTTGGCCTACCTTTTGGGGCATTTTTTGGGCTAAGGTTATGTGGGATCCTGGTTGGTAAGAAGCTTAATGGTTGGAAGGTTAGGTATTTTTTGGGGGGGAGGGTTGTGTTATTAAGAGCCCTCTGTCCGTCCAACCTGTGTACTCTTTGTCCTCCCTCTTTTTTCTTGCAAGAGTGATGCCCATGGGATTGAGTCGATTATTAGAAACTGTTTGTGGGATGACACAAATGCGTCCCATAGGTATCACCTTGTTAACGGGGATTTGATTTTCTTGTCCCATAAGGACGGGGGTTTGGGTATTCGGAATATTCAAACCTTTGGCGGTTTGGAGGTTTGGTTTAGAGAGGGATTATGAAAAAAGTAGGTTGGGAAAGTGGTATTTTTTGCATTCCTTATGGTTGTGGTGTTTGGGGGGTGGGGGGGCAATAGGGCATCAGTCATGGGCTATGAAGCATGGACACTGATACGCGACACGGACACGCAGACATGACATAATTCAAATAAGTAGGGCACGGATACGTCATAGACACGTTAAAAAAAATACGTAGGTAAAACTTCACCTAGAAAATGAATTCAACCCCAATATTTTGTGGATATGATATACCAACTATAAAGATCATCTCCATAAAATTTCAACTAATTTGGAAACCTCCAACATTGGCAAAGCATTATTGCAAAAACTCGACATTTCTGGACCGTTAGATTTCTTTTTAAAGATTACAACAATTTTTATCTATGTTAGAGGTTTCCAAATGAGCTGAAATTTTGTGGAGATGATATTTATGGTGAGTGCTTCATAACCACAAAAAAAATTAGGTTTGAATTCATTTTACAGGTGAAATTTTACCTATGTACTTATTTTAAGTTAACTTAAGTAGCTACTTTTTAGAGAAGGACTATACTAGAATATGCCCCGTGTCTTAAAGACACTCACCGGCATGCCTTCGGCACGTTTCACCTATGCATTAAAGGCCTTGGGCACTAGTTGCAATCATGCTTGGGCATGCATACAATACCTCCATGAGTAAATTCTAAGACAACAAATAGGATGACTTTACTCCAAGATGGTTGCATCAGTGAGTATTTAACACACTGGTTTGACTGCTAGCCTTTGGGAACTGGTTCCCGAGTTCGATTCACCCCAACAGCAATAAAATATTTGTTTTAATCAATTTTATGTTGTTGCAATAAACAAAACAAAGCAGAAATAATCAATTTTATGTTGTTGCAATAAACAAAACAAAGCAGAAAATGATGTTAGGCGACTCGAACTGTTGACCTGTTGGCGTTACAGCCGTTTCGGCTCATGGATCAACTTTGCGACACATTTAGTTAATAGCTGCCAACACGTATCTCGGGGAAAATAAGAGCACAGTAGCTGTTTGATGGTTCTAGATTCAATCTGGACCGTCCTTTATTATAGTTTTGTCCTGTAGCGGAAAAAAAAAACCCTATCTTATTAGATAGATAATTGAAATTTAACATTCTCCACCAAATTTTAATCAAAGTATGAACACTAGTTTTGAACATGTTCAACTCTAAAAGATTAAACAACAACATACATGTCCAATAATGTAAGCTAATGCCAACGAAAGAAATAACAATTATAGAAGATTTGTAACAAATATATATAAAAAGGACTTGGCAAACATCAAGCGCAGTTGTTCATTGTGCCTCATTTTTCTTATTTCAAAAGTGAAATAAAACACCTACCAAGTTGTGTCTTCTTTTAAGTATTTTAATAACTTTTAAAAAAATAAGAATAAAATGTAGAAGTGTCCCCGTGTGTCCCTAGTGTGTCCATGGAGTGTCGGAAATTCTAAAAATTAATTAATAAATCCGACACTCCAAATCGAGTATCGGACACGTGTTGGAGGCGTGTCAGGGAGTGTTGGTGTCCGATACGTGTCCGACACGGATATATTGCCCCTAGAGGAGTGTCCGTGCTTCATAGGTCATGGGCGCTTAAAAAAGGGACAATACACAAGATGTTTGGATGGTGACCTTTTAATGAGCAGCCCTCTACCCCACAGAGGAGTTTAGCTATTTCAGTTTTAAATTTGGTGCTTTTAGAGAGGGATGGCTTGTAGAGAAAAGTTGTTGCGTCAAGGTTTGGTGAATCTCATCTTGGCTGGGAGAGTGGTCTTGTTCGCGTTCTTTATGTTGTTGTGCTGTTTGGAGGGGCTTCATGAAGGTGATTGCCCAGATTTAAAAGTGGTATTAGGTATAGACCTAGTGTTGATAATAATATTCTGTTTTTGGAAGACATTTGGCTAAGAGATAGACCTCTATGTGTTTGGTACCTTGTTCAACATGTCTGAGCATAAAGGGACACGGTTAGCAAATGCTTCGTTAGATCTAGTGAAGATATTTCTTGGATGCTCGGCTTTTGTTGGGCCGTTAGTGATTGGGTTTGATGACTTGGCATCTCTTATGGCTGGGCTTGGAGAGTAAGTTCGGACCAACATGATTATGATTTGATGTTTGGTACCCTAACAAGAATGTGGTCTTCTAATTAGCTCTTCGATCTTCATATATTAAAACTAGTGGTGTTGTTGTGAGAAGCGCAGGTGCAAGCTAGCTTAGTTGGTAAAGCCTTTGGGTGATGATACCAGAGATATGGGGTTTGAACCCCGCCAACATTGCTGAATTACTGATCTCATTAAAGCAGGTTTGCCAATAAAAAGAAGGTCCCTATCAGAATTGGTTGTTTGTTTTTTGTTTTTGTTTTATGGTATGCAGCTCTAGAGAGTAAATTGGTTGTTGGTAATCTTAGGATAAAAAATTTGGGGGTCAAACTTTGGACCATTCTCCTATATGTTTGATGGTCAAGGAGTCAGTTATTCATGTACTTCTGTGTTGTCCTCATTCTTGGCTGGTTTGGTCTTGTTTTTATTCGGTGTATGGGTTGGTTTGGGTTTGTACTGGCCGGGTGGTGGATCTCCTTACCCAGTGGCATACAAGGCCATTTTCTTCAAGAGGGCAGAGGACATGTAACATACTACCTTTTGAAATCATGTGGGGTATTTGGTTGGAACACAATAAATGTATGTTTGAGGGCACAACTATGGAGATTCAGAGAGCTATGGAGTTTTAGAGTGTCGTATTAGCCATCAAGGGGCCTCTTTCTTGTTGGAGTAAACTGTGTGGAAATTAATATTTGATTTGAACAATATGTAGCTAGGTGGGATGAGATTACGAATGGGGAGTCTTGCCTAGTGGTGAATGTGGTTTCCTTTGGCTTCTTTTTGATACCTAGTGTTACTTGGTACTTCTTGATCTAATAAAATTTACCTTTTACTGATGGAAAAGAAGATTTTAGTTTCGTTTTTTATTTTTTTTCTCCCAATGATTTCCCATGTAGATGTAGTTACTAGTTAGAATTTGGGTTGATCCAGATTGTTGTGGTTGGATGTGCATTCAAGCTGCATTGATTATTTGTACTCGGTAAGTTTCCATTTAATAACAGTTGTGACTACCTTTGAGAGTGATTATTGTTTTAAATCTTAAAATATTTCAAAGCCTTTTTTTTTTTATGGGGGCGGGGCGGGGGTTAGGATTGAACCCCACTTCCACCTGGCAAGGGGGGTAAGGTTTAAGGGGACTGACAATAAATATGCAACTATCCCTAAAAACAGAACCAAAAAAATTCAGTAGATTTTGCCATATCAAAAGTTGTTTCACTTCCCCCCAGCCCCACCCTACCCCCTTCTTTTGTGGGATCTTTTGTTTGGAGTATGATGGGGGTGTTAGGATTGATTCCCACTTCCACCTGGCAAGGGGGGTAAGGTTTAAGGGGACTGACAATAAATATGCAACTATCCCTAAAAACAGAACCAAAAAAATTCAGTAGATTTTGCCATATCAAAAGTTGTTTTACTTCCCCTGCCCCACCCTGCCCCCCTTCTTTTGTGGGATCTTTTGTTTGGAGTATGATGAATATATATTATCTAAGTTACACTGACACAGACACAGACACAGACACATGTGTCCTTATCCGACATGGATATGGAGTGTCTGTCAAGCCGAAAAATATAAAAAACTGAGGTATATCTCACACAATATGTGGATACGTATCCGAGACGGATTATTTTTGACATGTGTCCATGTAACATAGATAAATAATATTATCTATAGAAATTTTGCAATGGTAAAAGCGTGTCAAAGTTATGGGAAAAATGGCATGACACTTATTTTGGGGATTCCGTGTTCAGATGGGAGCCACTGATGGGCTGTGTCTATCGAGCTATAGATTAGTTTTTTTCTGTAAGTTTGCAATATATGACAGGAGACATTGTGAAGGTGGTAAAGACTTCTATGATAATTCTTTCCTTCCTTGGAGGCATAACACTACTCATATATGTTTTAATACCCAACGGGGCTGTGGCTCATACATATTTTAGGCCTAATTAGTCTTCTTGGAGGAGTCCACAAGATTATTGCTAAGACTCTTATTAGGTGACTAAAGACATATTAGAATTTCTCATATTAGGTGACTAAAGACCTATTAGAACTTCTAAGCGCTAAGGTGCATCAGTGGGTAATAGGTAAATTCTTGAATCTTGACTGTGTTTTAATTCGGGAGGGATGAGACAAGGTTACCCTTGTCACCTTTTTTTTTTTTTTTTTTTTTTTTTTTTTTTTTTTTTCGTTTTGGTGGTGTATGCTCTATCTAGACTATTGTAGTTGGGGGAAAAGAAAGGAAATCCGTTGGTGCGAGATAATAGAGTGTAGCGTTGTGGGATTCGGATGTGGAGAGATTTAATTAAAGATTGGCCTGTTGGAAGACGAAATTTCTGTCCAAGCTTTAAGTCTCTAAGGGTGGAAGAGTAACCCTTACTATTTGTCTCATCTTACTATTCCGGCAAGTGTGGCAAGCAATTGGGCAAAAGTTGATGTGTGACTTTCTTTTGAAGTTCAACTAAAGAGGCTAGGAGATATCGACCCCCCCCTGTCCCCTCCTTATCACTTTTTTTTTTTTCCATTTTGGTGGTCTATGCTCTATTCCGGCAAGTGTGGCAAGCAATTGGGCAAAAGTTGATGTGTGACTTTCTTTTGAAGTTCAACTAAAGAGGCTAGGAGATATCAACCCCCTTCCCGGAAGCAGTGAATCAAATATCTCACCTTGAGCGGGGAGACAATTGGTACAAGGTAATTAAAAAGACCAATTGTGTTATTGAGTAAGTGGATTGATATATTATTAGATATGCTAAGGAGGAGTCATGTTTATGGAAGGAAGTTATGAGTAACCAATATGCAGTGGAGGACATGGGATGGTTTTGTAAGCTGGTTCTAAAGACATGGATATGGGTTATGGAGAGGTGTAGAGGGATGAATAACAAGAGACAGTTTTTGTAGTTATGCAAAAACTACAAAAGTGCAGTGGAATGAGTGGAGAACATGGGGTGGTTTTCTAAGCCAGTTTTAGAGACATGAATATGGTTACGGAGAGGGATCATGAATAACAAGGTACAGCTTTTGTAGTTATGCAGATTCAATGTAGGAAATGGCTCTAGAGTGAGATTTTGGGATGATGTATGGGTGGGGAGAGAACCCTTGAAGTTGGAATTTGAGGGTATCTATAACATATCCAGCATGAAAAATGGCGTATTTAAGGATATGGTGGTGGGGCTGGAAGTAACATTTATTGGGATCATCATCTGCTTCGCCAGCTGAATGTGGAGTCACTGGCGGATTTATTACTGGTGCTTGAAACTGTGTTGATCACATATGACAATGACACTTTGGTTTGGGTGGAAGATAAAAGTGAATTCACAGCTAAATATTGTACTAATGTGCTTATGAACTAAAGGCTGCCTGAATTGGGGATTGGAATTTAGGACTGGCAGTGGGAATTTTTTTGGGAAAAAGGTGTTCCTTTGATAGTTTGTCTCTGTATTTGGACGCTTGCAATGGGCAGAACACTGGCATCAGATAATCTGAAAAAGAACGGGATACAGACAGCTAGATGTGTGACTTGTTACAGGGAAGAAGATGCGGAGAAGAAGAGATTATATATCATTTGATCTGGAAGTGTTGCTGTGCAAATGAGATGTGGGACATCTGTCAGTTTTGGACGAGGCATGCATTTCGTGGGCAGGTGGTTGATTGGTTAAAGGTTTGACATGTGAACACGTGCTGGAGATTGGCCGAATCTTATGGAGTATGCCGTTGCACGTGGAAATTCCAGGATTTTCGACAAAAAGTTTAGCAACATTTATCAAATCATATGTAGCTTCAAGTTTTTTGGCTGTGGGACTGGATTCATCATGATGCCAGGAATATAAGGGTGGGTTTTGAATTGTTGATGTTCTGGTGAGAAAATCTTGTAAAGGCATGATTTTTGTGATGTATTTGTGGTACCTGACGTAGTTTCTCACTAAGTCATGGTGTGATGTAGTATTTTTTTCTCTCCATCATATGTAATTTTGTTTTACTCTAAAAAAAAATCTCATTCTACTACCTTGTATACTTTCTTTAGATGTATATATAGTGTAATCCTATTTGCCCGAACCAAAAAAAAAAAAAAATAAAAAAAATAAAATTAATGGACAAAGTTTCAGCTTTCTGTGTTTCCTTGTGTGAGCTGTTACCTGCTGTAAATCAAGTACACAGATTAGACATTTCTCGTGGGGGCAAGTTTTTTGCCCATTAAGACAAACAAATTACAAAAAAATTTAGAATTTTAGGAGATGAATCAAAAAGCTACTCGAGGCGTCCTTACCAACAGTAAAATAGAATGATTTGTGTGGAATGGGCTATCGAAACAGCTATGGTGATTTATAATTGTAAGTGCATACAAGTTGTGGAAGCATCACAGAGCTTCAAACTATAAATTGCATGTGGATGAAGGAAATGTATGACACTTGAGTAATCTTTTTAGCATTTGGAAGACCATGCACAAAAGGATAATACAGGGCTTACATTGGTTGCGCTTACTTCAGGGAAACCAAATGCCTGAAATTTGTCAGAAGTACTCATGGAATCTGTAAGATGCACCGAGTATTCCTTGCAAGATTACCATTTATGTTAATGCTTTTCCCGCACAGTATGTGCTCCTTTACATCTCAGTTCAGAAATTTTTGTAATTTTGTAGCTTTACTTTAATGTTCTACGTGAAAACATTTGCTAAAAGATTTGTTGTCTTTACTGACTTCTATGTACTTTCATAGACTTCCAAGTCTTTCATTATAAGTTCTTTTTGATGATGGTATGCAGGAAGCTGCCAACTTCATCATTAAGAAAAGACATTTGAAGCTCCGGGATCGTGATCTAAGGCTTTACCATGCCAAAGCAGATTCTACACCTTCAAAGAAGAGAAACCTACCTATGCCATCTGCAGATAACTCAAATGGTAAGAGGTTGGCTGTTGCTCCTCGTGAGAATCACTCGGACAAGAACAAGACCAAGAACAAGCCTGTTCTCTCATATCAAGGATTGAAGGCGAGCAAATCCATTCAAAAGAAAGAGACTAGAAAGAAAGAATTCAGCCCTGCTAATGAGGCGGAAGTAAAGCAACACAAGAATAAGCGACCTGCAGTTGCAGCCAGGAAGGCAAAGGCTTTGAAGGGTGTTGGGGCCTCAAGACCAACGGGATTAAAGCGCAAACCAGAAGGCCGTACACCAGATAGCTTCCATCGCAACAAGAAGGCCAGAAAGTTGATGTAGGGATGTCGGTCCGAGAAGCTCCTTACTACAGGTAGACTGTTATTCTTGTTGTACTATTGAAATGTTTAGACTCATCAGTTAACTCATAAATCTCTTTCTGAAGAAACTATGGCTATAAGTTATTCACGTGAATAGTTCTTACCAGGTGATTCACTTTAACTCTATTACAAATGGGACCTCTTTTTGTCAGACCTAAGATTTTTTCACCAAAATATTATAACTGAAACGGAGTGAACAATACCGATCTGGAGTGAGTGCTTTTTGTTTTATCTTTTATTATTTTAGTTTTGTTCTCTTGTTAGCCGCCTGGTTTGGATCACCTATCTCCACCTTCCATATATTGCCTATCTTATTATTCTCTCGACGGTTTGCTTCTATGGTGGACAGTTGCTGCTCTAGTGTCAAGTCTTGGTGAGCATTTTGGAAGTTGGAACTCAACGTTAGGTCTTTTTGAAATAAATTTCGCCTTGAAATAGAATACGATGTTGATTTTCTTAGTGATCACCTTAGACCTTGTAGGCATAGAAGCAGATTATTCAAAGATTAAGTTTAAAGATTAAAATCTTTAACTTGTTATTTACCTTTCAGACATATTTGTTCAGTGTTACAGCAAGCAATATGTCTATAGTAGTCCCCACCGTTGAAGGGTTAACTTTCTTAGACACTAGACAGGAAAGTGAATGTTAGATTTTTAGGCATTTTTGGATAAGAGAAGAGATAGGCACAGCATTTAAGACATTTCTCAGCACACCCAAACTTTTTTTTTTTTTTATTGGCAAACCTGTTTTAAATGAGATCAATAAATTTGGGTATCTGAATCAGGTCATTTCTAGTCATCCATAGAGAAGTAGAAAACAATGCTAAAATAATCTCATCTCGCGTGTCTACATATTGTAGGTCTTCAATCTCTTGCATACCTACTACATCATAGTATTTCCAAATCACCAAATATGATTCCCGACTTGTAACCAATAAGCTTTTTAAATAATTACTGAACCACCATGCCGTAATTGTTGTTAGCCATCCCACCATTATCCACACTGCACAAATTCTCATTTCTTCTCCGACAGCATTAAGGAAGTAGGCATTATATGTATTTCAATATTGAAGCGAAGTGGGTGGGGTTTTTTAGCGTCAAGTTTTCCTCTTCCGTGCTTATAAGTACTTCAGAGTTATATCTAGTTTGCATCTCCGGTGTTGCTAGGCTGCTGTTATGGTGATCTTGTTGTAGATTAATCTGTATACTAAAATTTACTCCAGGTTATGAACCCACAACTCTAGAGTTAAGCCCTGGTAAAGAATGTCTGAAGGGGAACCCATTACAGTATATGAAGGGGTAGCCTTATTAGTGAGTGCGTTTAAGTCAAGTTGGAACTAGTAAATACCAGCTTGAGTACCCTGCGCTATTCACAACACCACCATCTGTGTTGGGATATTTTTTTGTAAATTGTTTCTGCATTAGTCCTTGGTCAGAGCTAGCAAGTCAGTTAGGAAATCCATACATATCCACTGTGTTAACAATTGTTTCGTGAGCGAGAATTACATTAAACACGCAGCTTGGGGCATTGGTGTTTCCGAGGTGCACGCATACTGAATATGTTTAGCTCTAAAGCTGCCTGTGTATCTCAGCATTGTTATTCGCAGCAAAGACGAGTGAAATGATAAAACCTTCGCAACAGCCATAATTCTCACATGAAACCGTCATTATCACCGTATATGTGATCGGATCCCCTACGTTTTGGTATACCAACATGCACTTTGGCGGTAATTTTTAAGGTGCTGGGTAAGGGTGGAATTTGAGCCGAGGGCTCGGAGCTTGGCTTGAGCTTGCTCATTTAACTATATGAGCCGAACTCAAGCTTAATTTAAAGCTCGTGTAATTAGCGAGCCAAACTTAAGCATGGTAAAACTCGGTTTGTTTAGCTCGAATTCCACCCTTAGTGCTGGGCACATGGTCTCATTTTAAGTGTATTCCTATTTCTGCAATAAGAATTTGTACTAGTCCTACAAGAACTAAATTAGATATTGGTCCAACTTCCTCGAATTTGTACTACAGTCCTACAAGAACTAAATTAGATATTGGTCCAACTTCCGCAACACGCAGCAAGAGCCGGTGAGAGGCTGGTCAACTTTTGCAACATGCACCAAGAACCACGTGAAATCCAACCAAACAAAACTTGCAAAGTTATACAGATTGTATACAGATTCAGGTGATTAGTCCACATCAGACAGTTTAAGCCTAGCTGATCGATTAATAATATCTAATGAATGTATATGTATTACACTTTCATATGATATCCCTCTAATGAGAGCGGAAGGTTTCGAGTAATTTAGCTTTAATTGGACAAGCTTCTTTATAACTTCTTTATAATTGACATCTCTAGTAGAAACCAGCGAATCCAATTCATTTAGTACGTTTCTTTACTGAAAAATAAAATTTATTAGAAAAACTTTGCCACATATTGGATTGGAATTCAGTGAAGCTCGCATCGGTTAGAAACTCTTAAATATAACGATTTTATGATCCTTCAAATTAAAACAATCCCGCATACAAAATTCCAAGCTAAAATGCTGAACCTATACACAACCTAAATAAAAATTGCTGAAGGCATTAGGCATACCAACTGTAATGACGCGTCATTCTCCCCAAGGCTCGAGAGTTTCTAATACAGAAAACAAGATAGTAAACAGCAAAGAAAAAAGGGTTGAACAGAGAGTGCTGTGTTACAAGGACAATGTATTAACAAAAGTATCAATTAAGGGAAATAACATGCAAATCTCATACTTCAGGCGCAATTCTCTCTTCCCCTGTTCTCCACCACCTCTACAACATATAATACTAAAAACTCTTACAGCTACAGAGCTAATTGTTACATATATTTTCAAGTTATTGTTAGGAAAGTCAACTTACGTAGCACCATCCCTTGAGTAGATTGATGGAATAACACTTATTATCAGTGGAGATACAGTAATTAGGTAAAGAGTAAAAGAGGGAAATAGGTTTGGCTCAACAAGCTTCTAGCAATGCAAACGGTGCACTCACTATTACTTCTCTTGTTTCTCCTTCTTCTTCTTCTTCATCATCCTCTGCATCCCATAGAAAGTTTGCATACGATCCCATTACATAACTGTACATTTCAATGAAGAAATTGTTCAAATATGGAAAATGTCAAAAGCCTAAGCCTTAATTTAGTATAGATATATACCACAAAAGCTATCTATTGATTCTAATCCACTCAATCTAGAATTATATATAGTATACAAGCAATGATGATAAATGTACAATCTATGCAACCAGGAATCCTTAAAGAGTACAAAGTTCATTTTGGACGACACTAGCTTTTGACATTAGGACTTTTGAAAGAGTCCTTTATTTCTTCATTTTGGGACAAATACACAATGTCTTAGGGGACTGACTTGGTGGTTGAGGGGAAAAACCGATCTAGTAGACTTCTGTGTCATTGCAAAAACCACTCCCCGCCCCACATGCTAGCTAGGTGTATGTGCATACTCACAAGGTTGGTACTTGGTAATACACCTTTCATGGCTTCTGATGGTCCAAGTCGTATGGTCTGATGGTCCAAGTTGTATGGTCTAAAAGCGTATAGAAGCCGTGAAATCTAGGGCAATATGCCACCACACTGCCCTTCCATGTTAGATAGATTGATTCATAATCAACCCGGTTAATCGCTCCTAGCTAGGTCTCTTAGTTTCAAAAGCCAATAACATTAACTGCATGTTTCGATATGTATACCAAGTTTAATTCATAACTCTTAGAAACGTTCATAGGACCATATTGGTATTTCACAGATAATTTACCTAATAATTTTATTAGGGGTAGAAATGTTTACATTGTAATGGATTGAATTTCCTGCGAGATCATCATGGTCAAACAACTTAACTAAATCCAATGTGCCAATAGTAATGTGATCTACGGTCTGACACAATAAGACACAATTCTTCTAATTTTGAAACTGGTAAGATAAGACTATATCATTGAAGTACAAAACTTTCTAGCTAAACATTCACATGAAGGGCATGTGCATCATAAAACGGTCGTGTACCAAGTATGGGTAATCATATCTCTGATATTTATATATTCTTATATTTGCATACATCGATCAATCATATGCTTACAGGGTTGGCTGGAAAAATGGAAGGATCAAATCAAAAAATAAAAGAAAGAAATATTACCAGTCATCAGGAGATGCCTGAGCAGCTTGATCAAAATAGGTTTGAGCTCTTTCTCCATCTTTATAAGTCTCCCATATCAAAGTTCCGTACAAAGAAAGCACTTCTCCATCACCAGGACTCGCTAATATCGCTCTCGCATAATACTCCTCGGCTTTCTCTGCATCTCCTTCCACCTTATAACAAAATAATTAACACCCAAGATTAAATCAATAATTCCGACGGAAACCACGCAAATCAATAAGCGAACAATATAATACATGCATGCAAAAAAGTACTAGGTACCTCATGCAAGAACTTGCCATAATTTCTTAAAAGAAGAGCATTTCCAGGATCAGCCTTCAATAATTCTTGATAATAAGCTCCTATCTTGCTCTGATCAGCATTTCCACCACTCAAACCTCCCCAGTGGAATCCATCCCCACCGTTTCCCCCACCGACATTCCTTCCTTTCCCTGTTCCACCACCCAAAAACGCTATGTCCTCCTTCTCCTCCTCCTCTTCCACAACGTTAGCCCCCAAACATATTCCACTCAATCCATTATAAGTATCAAGAACATTAACAGCATCCTTTTCCATCAAAAGGGCAGCTGCCTTTCCTTGTCCTTCATTGGATATGTCACCTTCTTCTTTTTCTTCCTCCTCGAGTATCCTTGCTGGAAAAGATCGGGATCTCGACCGAAAAGCTCTACAGCTAACGGACCGGATTACATCAGTTTCGGAACGAGTCCTTCGGATACTCTTGCAGGAGGATGATGACCTCGACATGTACCTATCTTTTTTCTTCATCATGTCCTTGAATTCCAAATGATCCTTTCCAGAAAACAAGGTTCCAGTAACAGAGTCCAAATCTTTATGGACAACTTTATGTATCAGAGAAGACTGAACCGGAGCCGAACCGGTTCGGATCAAGATAGTTTTCATACTATAGCTAGATCTTTCTCTTCTTCTTAGCTCAACACTACTAAGTTGTCTGAGCAAATTTTTTTTAGTATGTCTCATATTTATCCGTAGGGTCACCGTTGCTGACTACTTTGAGTCATGTTTTAACTAACGACACGTGTAGTATTGCACGTGAAAATCTAGATACTGGAATGCCGCGAAAGTGTGTCATGTGCTGCCTTCAAGTCGCCGTTGGTGATGGGTCTTGGAGACACATTTGGCATTTCATATCTTGACACCTGTTCTTTGCATGTGAAGGATCGATGTACCAATTTTTTTTGGAAATGAAAACTTTTAGACTTTTCGCCCAAGCTAAAAGCGATACCAACGGTCCGGGCTTATGTATTACATTCTGAAACCTTTTGGGCCGTTTTCTTTTGTGTAGAGAACACCTTTTGGATCAACTCTACTATACATTCTGAAATTGCAAACTTCGAGATTGAAGCCCATTGTGCCCAAAGTTGCGGAGTTGGACGGGATCCGAGTCCGAATAAACCCAAGTCCAAGAGCAACCCAACTTTACTTCCGTTGACCAACCAAAATCTATAGTTGGTGGATGCCCACACCTGCCTTGCCTGTGAGGCTGACTATGCATAATGTTAAAGCCAAATAAAACATTTCGTGGATTGGAGGCGCGCAGCTTAAGAAGTAAAATGCATGGGAGTAGTAGATCATTAGGGATGGTGGGACCTGTAAAGATTATGTTTGGTTTAACCTTACAGATGTAAGAAAATGAAGGAAATGATGATTGAATGTGGGTTTGACCGAATTCACATGTACGAACTGCCTACGTATCAAGTTCTCTCTATGAGGTCAAACTTGAATCAGGTCAGACATATAGTTCTTCATCCTCTTTATATAGGCAAGGTGTCCGCGCCTCTTGCTCTCCTCCTTTAGGTCAGATCTAGGTCCCTAGGTTACTCGCGAGCCATGATGGCGAGTTATGAAGAATCAATAAGATGCGTGCCTGAAGCTTCGGTCTTGATGATTGTAATAAAGACATACGTTACGAGCTGTTATGGAGTGAGAGGAGTGAGCGCTATGGAGGTCGCTTCTGGGTGAGATTGTCTACTCGACTGTCACTATGAAGCGAGCTCAGAGGACGAGGATCTGAAGTCGGTTGGTAATTCTATTTATGTTGGACACGTGTTTGATATTCATTGGATGTGAATATTACTCCCTCACGCAGCCCCATCTCAGTAGGTCGATCTGTACATAGGAGCGATCTGCTGAGAGAGAACGATAGCATGTGTAAGGATGCGAGCAATTTGTGAGTAGAAATAGCAACCGCCTCGTTTTGTGGAATTTGAAAAGACAGCGGTTAATGAGATATGTCGATTAGGTTTTCGGTGTAATGATGATATGCATTAAGAACTGAAGGGTTTTTTCACAAAATGCTGTTAGAGATCTGAAGGACTACTATTTTGTCATTTTTTAGAACTTTGCCAAAGTTTTAGAACACTCAGGTTAGTTCCAATCTTCCTCCACCATTTTCCTTTCTTGTTCGCTCTATTAGCTAGGTTTTGTACATTTTTGTTTTGTAAAAAGGGGTAAAGAAGCATGAATATGTCAGATTCGGATGATACCCGATCTGATGAGGTGAGGGAGGAGTCGGTAGGGTTTGAGAGTAGAGATGAAGATGTTAGATCTCTGTCAGTAGTTGCTATAGTGAGTAATACCAACTCTGTTGCTGTTTCTTCCTCTAGTAGTCTGCCTCCTAGGATTGTTGACAAAAAAATTGTGAACAACTTTGTAGAATTAAGGGAAGCTTCATGGGTATAACCGCGGAGTGAAATGGTGGCTATTTCGATTCGAGTTCCGGCATTTAACGGGTTTTAGTACGGAGTTCGTTCCAAGAGATTATGGTGTTGTCGTTTGTGAGGGACAACTGAGAGTTGGGATGAGGTTATCGTTCTCGAGGCTAACCTGTGAATTTTTGTGAGAAAGAGCCCTGCCAGTTTGTTGGCAATACGTGGCGATTGTTAAGGGTTTTTGACCTATTGAATGAGGGCGGTGAGTACCGTATTGAGGTTGCTGATATTGTGGAGCACTTTGCTGTGAAGAGGTCTAGGGCAAATAACTTTAGTTTATAAACCTTGACTAAGAAGTCTAGCATTCTGGATGGGGTCAGTAATGAATCCTGGGAGAAGAGGCTGTTGCTTGTCGTTGGGAACTACTGTGCTTCTGGGGTTAGTGTCAACACTAGGGTTTGTAATTTTGATGGTATGTTTCTGTGTTCTTTTATTGTGTATTGAGGAATATGTGTAGTATCGAACTGATCTTTGAACTGCTTGTTTTGTAGAGGTCGCTATTACAAGGCAAACTAAGCGTGGGGTGATCGAGAGGTTTGCCAAACTTCGTAGAGCTCAGAAGCAGGCTAGATTGCCCGACGTATCGAACTATTTTGTAGAACGGGGAACGGAAATACGGTTGAAGAGAAGGAACCATAAGAAAAAAGCTCGAGGTCGAGTTGATAGTGAGTCATCAACTGAGTCAATAATGGAAAGGGGAAACAACGGCATTGTGACTAGGGAAGAGAGGAATAGGAGTCATGGTGGACATGTGCGTTCTGTGGGACGGGTCGGGATCTCAGGATCTAGGGGTGGGTCGGTGAAGTGACTTGCCCCACGAGATGGAGGTGATGGTGTGGGGGTCGCTCCGATTGAGAGGACGAGGGAGGGCTCTC
Source organism: Coptis chinensis (assembly GCF_015680905.1). Lineage (NCBI taxonomy): Eukaryota > Viridiplantae > Streptophyta > Magnoliopsida > Ranunculales > Ranunculaceae > Coptis > Coptis chinensis. The sequence goes on along the minus strand of NC_141456.1, from coordinate 52,678,928 downwards.
CGCTAGACCTGGAGGAGATTAGCTTCATACCTCGCAGGCCAAGCAGCTTGGCGAAGCGGAAGGCGGAAGCGCTAGACTCTAGGCCCACCAAGCTGGACAAAATTGTGGAACGTTCGGTAGGTAGTGGTTTTAGTGTTGTGCCCGAGCAAAATGGAGGTAAGGGTGGGAGGAGTTCGAGGTCGAGGGATGGGCTCGACCTGAGCATACCTGATCTTCAAAGTTTTGAACAGGGGCTGTGTCTGGCTGTTGATTTGAGAGGTAAAGGGAAAGGGAAGGTCGCTGCCACGAAAGTAGGTAAGGCGACCTCCCAAAAGGGTATGGGTGACGTTTTGGATCGAAACCTGGTGTATGTGAATGAGAGGATTGGTAGGAAGCACACTGTGAAGTGGTCAGATTGTAGCTTTATATTTGCACCTATTGCCAATTGTCTTCTGGATGGAGTGGTGCTGGATGGAGATAGGAAGGAGCTTGATTCGAAGGAACTGGATGAGACCTTGCGGGGGATGGATCTGGTGCACTATTCGGTAAGTGTTACTTTTGCTTGTGGTTGGTTTGCCATGTAAGTGGTTGTTAATACCTTATTATTTGTGTGTAGCTTCTAGCTGGTTATTAGAAGTTGAAACAGATGGTGCAGTTAAGCGAGTCTGAAAAGGGGGAGCTTGAGAAAGTGAAAGAGGAACTGGCAAACGTGTGGGACATTTAGGTGGCCGAGGAGAAAGAGCTTGATGACCTGAAGAAAAGGTATAACGATGTCGCGCTTAAGAGGTCAACAATGAGCAACTCGGTTGTAGAGTTTAAAGGGAAGGTGTCCTATATAACTGAGTATGCGAAGACTTGTAAAGCGGTTGCTCAGAGGGCACAACAGGCATATGACGCTTTGGGTCAGGACTATGACGAACTGGAGCAGATGTACTTTCAATTGAAGGAAGAGCATGAAAATGGGGCTCGAGGTACACTTGTGGCCGACGTGCCTGGAGATGCTAGTAATGTTCCATCTGCCAGTCCTGCTGTTCCTACTGAGTGTCTTGAAGATGTTGTCGATCCTCTGGAGACTTTTGTTGCCGTTTTGCCCGATGCTACTGAGGCTATTGGACCTGCCGACCTGGATCCGTTACAGACTGAAAGTTTACCCAATGTTGTCTGATTCTTTGTTGAGAGTTATGAGGTTGTTTGTTTTGATACAATGGGTGATGTTTTGAAAATTGTGATACAATAGAGCTGGTTTCCTGGGCTTTCCCGGGTAGTTTGCCATTTTGATTGGTTTAGAACTGGTTTCCTGAGTTGGTTCAGGCAGTTCGCTTATTTTGGGATATTGCGACCTGGTTTCCACCTATGTATGTGGCAGGTCATTTTGTTGTTGCTAGCTGCCGAACTAGTTCCCTGGTTTGGTTCGGGCAGTCCATTTCTCAAATAGAATGCATGTTTGCTTTGAAGTGTTGACTTACTTTTGTTTGAATGCTTGTTGCATATTGTTTTGACACCTTAGTAGAAGCTTGGTCTAGAGATGTATGTCCAGTCATCTAGGAGGACTTATGGTACTTTGAAGCATATGAGCTCGCGTGAGCGTCTCGCTTATAAGAGCATTTTGACTTTAGAGCGTTTTTAGGCTCGAGTGTGTGCGTTGCTCTTAAAGAGCGTTCTTCACTGAGTTGATCCTAGAAGTATATGTCCTCAACTAGGGATAAATGTTAAGGCTATGTAGCCCGTGAGCTCGAGTGAATGTGTGGTCATGGAGAACGTTTGAGTTCTGGAGAGCGTTTTAGTTCAATTTAGTGTTTTGCTCTTAGAGAGCGTTCTGCACTGAGTTGATCCTAGAAGTATAGGTCCTCAACTAGCGAGAACTGTTAAGGCTACGTAGCCTGTGAGCTCGAGTGAGCGTTTTGTTGTGAAGAACGTTTAAGCTCTAGAGAGCGTTTTAGTCCACATAAGCGTTTTGCTCTTAGAGAGCGAGCTGTGTACCTGTTTGTTAACATAAAGATATTGATGTGCATTGATGCAAACAAGAACTATGTGCATAGTGATAAGAGTAAGAACTCATGCAAATATGATCTTTATTGATAGAATTTTTTTAACAAGAAGGTAATCCAAGGGCGTGGTAACGTCTGCCCATCCTGAGTTTTGATCAAATGCGTTCCATTGCCAATGACTCGTTCTACGATGTAAGGACCTTCCCATGTTAGAGCCAATTTTGAGTCATCCTTAGTCTTTTTTAGGATTAGGTCACCAGGTTAAAAGCTTCGATGATTTACTCGCTTGTTGTACGACCTCTTCAGCACGGACATCTGTAATGTACGAATCAACGTCAAACTTGGGATTATCAAAAGCAAGAAATTGGTGCACCTCATCTGCGGGAAAAGAGTTTGTGAAATATTCCTATGCCAGACTATCAACCATGCTAATCTTACCCTCAATGTCAGGATCAGGAAATTATTTCATTAAGTTGAACACATTGACTTATACAGTAAGGTTCTAGAAAGACATTGTCATTGAACCATCCTAACAATTGATGAGAGCGTTAGCAGTTGCAAGAAATGGATGTCCTAAAATGATAGGAATGGAGTCACAGGCAACTTCGGTATCTAGAATGACAAAATCAACTGGGTAGTAAAAATCTTGGACCTTGACTAGGACGTTTTCTATTATGCCCTTTGGGTGCTTGATGGAGCGATTCACGAGTTGCAACGTCATGCTGGTAGGTTTTAATTCATGAAGACCTAACTGCTTGAATAAGTAGTAGGAAAGTAAGTTAACATTCGCGCTTAGGTCTAAAAGGGTGGTAGTGGTATACTTGTCACCCAACGTGCATGACACAGTTAACCACACCATTGGTAGCAGTAATGGAGGGAAACTACTAAGTGAGGAATGCTTGTTGAGGAACATTCGTTCGTCATTTGGTGGTGCACATGTCCTTCAAAAACTTGGCATGCTTGGGCAAATGCTTAAGTGCATCGAGAAAAGGTAGGTTATGGTCAAATTTTTGAAGGTTTCTCATATCTCATTGAAATGTTCGTCGGGTTTGTTCTTTACCAAACGGGCAGGGAACGGAGCTTTTGGGCCGAATGGCACATATATATGGATCAGTGGTGTCTTTCCCCAGGGACGTGGTTGCAGCTTTGGAAGGAACAACTTTGTCCGCTATAGGTTGCGAGGTAGGAGTTGGAAGGACATCAGCCGCGGCTTCTGTCGGTTGAATGTCTGGCATATGTATGTGATTGTCGACAGTTCGGCCAGAACAAAGGGTGGTGATGGCATTTACCTCACCCTGGCTGGGATTACTAGATTATGGTGCATTGGTAAGTTCAAAAGCAGTGTTTGTGGGCATAGGGTTGGGAACTGCTTAGCCAGGAAACACGCCCTTTTGACTTTTATCCTATGCTAACAACTGAAGAGACTGTTGGATAGATGGTAGGATTTGAGACTGTTAATTCATGTAAGTCAGTAAAGTTTCAGCCGTTTTATCGGTAGTGGATTGTACTAGTTGGGCAGCAGGAACAAATTCACGGTCATTGTTTACAGGTTTACAGGTTGATTTTGGTAGCCATAACCTAGAGTAGGGATAACAAGGCTGCGGTTGTTTTGGTACCCTATATTTGCGGTGTTGGGAAACTGACTTTGCCTTTGCGGGAACTACTGAGGATTCCCTTGACGGCAGGAATTGTAGTTCGTGGATGGCCGTACAGGAGGGTTGTTGAAACCCAGAGGAGCTGGTTGTTGGGCAGGGGTACACCAAGCCAAATTCGGTTGTTGTCGCCAAGGTGTATTAGGGATGTTGAAAGCACAAGCCTCTTCAGATGGTTGGGGAGGGCACTCGTATACCAAAGGACAATAATAATAAGAGTGCTCATGACTTAAGCAAAAAAGACATGGGGAAGCGTTAGCGGCCATGGCTTGTTTAGGTTTTTTTATCATTCACTTGAACAGAAAGAGCATCGACCTTTTTGGTTAGGGACTCGATCAGAGTTTTTAATTCCAGATCAGGTTTGACCTCAAATATAGACGTAACTTTGGAAGGAGTGTCTTTAGAAGATTTGGAAGAATCAGTGTTACCCCAATAGGTGTTTTGTGAAGCCTGTTTCTCGAGAAAAGTGTATGTTTCAATAACGCATTTGTCCATAAAATAGCTGCTGTTCATGATATCTAGTGTTTTCTTTTGATGGTCAGAGAGACTATTAAAAAATGACCGGACTAAGACAGTGGTGTCGAGTTGATGGTGGGGACATTCGAGAAGCAGATAAGTAAATCTGCTCCATGCTTCTATAAATGATTCATAGGGATGCTGGCGAAAGAATTGAATATTCTGAAGTATCTCTGTAGTTTTCTTCTGAGTATAGAGCTTTTCCAATGTACGAGCTTGGCCCATGTGTCAAGGGATTGCGACGCTTTGCCCGCGAGCCAAACTGAAGCTTTATCAGCTAAGGTGAAGGGAAACAACCTAAGCAAGACTTGTTCATTGGTAACGGTTGGATGGTGGAAAGTTGTGGCCACTTGCTGGATCCTACGAAGGTGATTGTATGGTTTTTCATGGTCTAGACCATTGTAAACAGGTAACAATCCGAAAACGTTTGGCGGAATGCGAAAATCACCTGCAATCTCATCGAGTTTAATGCAGGAAGCAGGTCCTTCCTGTAAGGCAGTATAGAAGTTTGGAAGGGGTTTCTCTACTGTGGGAATTTCTTGGGCCATAACTATGGGAGGTAATGGCAACTGAGATACTTGACGAGGTTGGTTTACAGAGGAAGAACTATGTCTAGGGGATAACTTATGCAATTGTTTATCGTATTTCCGATGACGATATGTATGTTCTAATTCATTATTAGTACCAGACCGTAGTCTTATGCAAACACAAATTATAATTCAAGGCTTATAAGGAACGAATTATGACATGAAGATTAGTAATTACGGAAGGAGGGAGGTGAACCACGTCCTCCTGAGCTGTTGATAACGTGAGCAGGTAAGCTACGATAACGTGTGAATATTCTAGCAGCCAGGTCACATGAGAGAATTGAGGGAGGTTATCCGTGCTAGCATGTTCCTTTTAGAGAACCTCAATCTTTCAAGTTTCCTAGACACTGATGGAATAGGGTGATGATTGATTATGGTGTATTATGCGATTATTATTAATATGATTATGATGAAATTTTATTATTAGGATTTTTTTTTGTTGAAGTTTACGTAATTAATGTATTATGTAGAAAGGGGGGAAAACACAGGTAATATATTCGCGCAACCGTATATGTAGCCTAAACATGTGATTAGATTACGAAACATGCAAATAAAGATGAGAAATGCCAAAATAGATAACTAATCATACAATTAATAGTCTAATCATGCAATAAGCACATGCTAGTTATACAAAGGAAGGCTACACATGCAACCCGATATTATTCATACGTGAATAGAAACACATCCTACGCATGCAATAATATATAGCTACACATACATAAAATACAACCTACATGTGCAACTAGATGTGAGGTAGAGGAATATCGAGAGTGAACTCATGCACAGTAATGCTGCGTATGTGAATGGATGTAACATACACATACACAAATAATCTACGCAGGCGGGTTGAAATCACGCAGACATCCAAATATATTCGAACCATATTAACCATATTAACGTTAATATGCAATGACAAACTACACATACTCAGGAAAAATTTTATACATGCAAAGAGTTCTCATGCCAACATGCAAATATGCGATGTAAAACAGGTTATAGCAATAATTCAAATAATTTCCTCGACAAAGTTTGAGGATAAGTTGAAGAATGCGAAATCTAGAGCTTCCTACAACTCCACCTATTAGAATTAAGCGACTGAATTAACTCCTTAAACAAATTGAACTCATGCACGTACTAGAAGTTAGATAAATAGGTCCAAAGAGTCCAAAATAGCACTGAGAAGGGAAGTGACTTTGTGCCTGAAAATTGGAGGGCTGATACTCCAGTGTAGTCTCGCACGCAACCCTTGAAAGTCCCGTCCGAGACTATGAGATCAGTGCAGTACTTCAACTCTTACACCGTTCTTAGAATGTCTTAAGAATGAGAAATCCGATCTGGTTCACAGGTACGCAGAAAAACAAAAGTTGGTACGAGCAGTTAAGAGAAACGTTAGAATCGCAAAATAAATGAAAAATCGAAAAGAGGTGTGTAGCAATAGCAATGATGTCCAATGATGTATTCCAGTTGTTATGTTAAATGTCTAGAGTCTTTAGGCGTGCAACGACGCCATTTGATAATCAGTAATTTAAGGTTTAAGGTTATTTTGAGTCCAAAGTCCGTAAACGTCTGATTAGTCAAGTTACCTTACTCACGTGGGTTGGTAGCATAGATCGAGTAAAGGATCGTCCAAACCTTAGGAGTAGACAAGGTTCACAACTGGATTTACAACTTTAAGGGATTAGTGAGTCGGATTTTAGTTTATTTCTTATGTTGCTCAATTAAAACTTGGAATGCAAGTTAACATAAAATTACAAAGATTGATTTCTAAGTAAACTAAATAGATATATATATATATATAGGAAGAAGGTTAATCATAATCATGCAAGGAAGTGTGATTAGACATGGAGTATTTACTCTTGGTTTAAGCACTACGCACAACATAAGGAAAGTACGAAGAATCACGGCTTCAGAAATTAAACTAAACATGGTTTTTTTTTCAAACCTTGAAGATGTGTTTCTCTTATCGAAATCTATGATGTGAAGATGCCCAAATAAGAGTTCATGAGACCATAGCTTGACTAATCTTCCATGTGATGATGTAAAGGTGACAAGTAACTGCAACCAAATGAAGACGACATGAAGTTTTCAGTTAGTAAGCTGTAGGGGTCATATTCGTGACATGGGATATCATTGGTGGCGAATGGCCTATATGCAGAATAGTGAAGAGAAGACAGGGTGCAGCGGATCTGAGCCGCGGAACCATAACTACTGAGAACTGCGGTGAATGTCTTGGGTGGCGAGTGGGATGTAGGCAGAGTAGGGAGGATACTACAGGGTGCACTGGATCATAGCCGCAGAACCCTAACTGCAGAGAACTGCGGTGAATGTTGAGGGACAGATGGCGTGTAATGCCCGTATTTTTAAAATACGTTTTTATCTATTTAATTAATTAATTTAATTATTTATTTTCAAAATTCGTTGGATTGGACTCGGGATACGTGGGCTTGATTTCTGGGCCCGAGTCTGTGTTGGGCTTGGGTTTCGAACCCAAGTATATAAACACATTTTTCTAGAGAATAGGGTTTTAAAGAAAATAAAATAATGAAAATGGAGGCAGAGCTTGAAGCTTGTTTCTTTGGAGGGTGGAGCTGACGACTTCGAACTTCGGAGGAATTCAGAGGAGTTGTTCATCTGGTGTGAGTAGCTATTTGGCTATTTCACCGGATTTATAGTTTTTCGCATATCGGTATACTCTGTTTAATGTTTCTGTTTTTACTGTTCATTATATTGTTTTGATTCGACGTCGTGTTGTCGAGTTGTTAAAACTCGAGTGAATTCGGATTTGATATAGACTGTCGAAACTCTGTGGAGGCTAGGAAATCCACATTTGGACTGTCCAAGCTTTATGGGCGCTAATGGCGTCGCCCAAACCAGTACCGAAATCTTTTTTTTGGCTTGTTGAACTTTCTGTATTTGTTGTTGGTGTTTGGTTGTGGAGTGATGAAGGTCGAAATTAGGGGCTGATGAAGCTTGGAGGCGTTAATGGCGGCCGGTTGGGCTGTTTTGGGTTGGTTTCATTGGGTTGAACTCTTTAGTTTTGATGTTGGTTGATGGTGGTATGCGTGTGAAGTGTATTGAGGTTTTGGGTAGGTCTTTGTCGACAGCAAGAATGGGATATCTTGTAAAACCCGATATCGTTTTTGGATTTCGTTGTTTTTAACTAGTTTGGGTTATTGTTTGGGTTGGTCGGTTGGATGTGTTTTGGTTGGATTAAGGTGGGTGAGGGCGGTTGAGTGGGCTGTAGGAAGCCATTAATGGCGGTGCGATTTTAGATCTAGAATTGGAGAAGATGGTGGATTTAAGAGTTGGGATTTTTGGCTTTGTTAATGTTGTGGGGGTTTTTCCCCTGAGTATTTTCGATCTGGTTTGGAAGAGTGGAGATTAGAGGTGGCGGTGGCCAGTTTTGGTGGTGGCTGCTGGAGGAAGGAGATGAACTGTTGGGGCTTGGGCCTTGGGCCTTAACAAGGTTAAGTTGATTGGGCCGAAATCTTTTAGTATTGTTTGGGCCCAATTTTAATTAAGTTTTGGGACCAGTTTTAGTGTTAGTTTATGGGCCGGTTTCATTTGTTGTTGGGCCCGATTATATTTTGTTTGGTTGGGCCCAAAAATCTATTTTAGTTTGGGCCGGTTTTTATGTTAAGTTTTGGGCCAGTTCTTTTTGGTTTTGTTTGGGCCCTTTTCTATTTGTTTTGTTTAATTTATGGACCAGTTTAATTTAAAGTTTTTGGGCCGGTTTCAGTTCAATTTTTGGACCGAACCACTTAACTGTTTTGGGCCAGTTTCTAATATTGCTTGGGGCCAGTTTTAATTGCTTTTCTTTGGACCAGTTTCAAGTTAGTTTTGGGGCTGGTCCATATAACTTAAAATAGATCCAATTGGGTTAGGTAGAATAAATAAGTTGGTTTTAAACTTTCGGGTTCTAAGGTTTGGGCTTGGCCAGTTGGGTCCGAACCATTACCTTAGTCATGAGCCCATGAGCCATGCACATTGACCTTAGCCATGAATCATGGCTATGACCCCTGAACCTGTCAAACATGGAAACGACAGTTTGGCTTTGACCATGACATGTTGAATTTGACTTTGACCCTGATATGTTGACTTTGACCATGCCAGTTTGACTTTGACCATGACGTGTTGACTTTGACAGTTGACCATTGACTTTGACCGTTGACCGTTGACTGTGGAATGTTGACTGTTTTCCAGTTTTTCACATATTTGATTATATGGACTAATATAGTAATAAAATATTGTCGAACATTATATAACGTTGTTTGTCATTATCTAATTATGATTTGACGTGAGTAGTGTGTAAAACATATATATATTGGGCTTTGATTGTGGATTGTAGACTGTATAATTGTGCTACATTTTATGTTGTAAATTGTATGGACAAATTAAATGTTGAAATACTGTGGAAGCTGATATAAATTTAGTTGTCATTATCTAATTAAGATTTGACGTGAGTAGTGTGTAAAGCATATATATGTTGGGATATATATATTAAATGCAATAGTTTTGGAGACATAAATGTATAAACACTCCATTATTTTATATGTGAGATGCTACTATGAGATAATATAGTATGTGAGGATATTTGCCCACGGGAGTACGGCGTAGTGCAATAATATATTGGCACGTGAAATAATAAAAGTGGTTACGAGATATAATTGAGATATTTCTAAATAGTGTGGCTTAGTGCAATAAGGTAATTGACCTGCACGTGATATAGTGGAATGATTGTGAGTCATTAATGTATGACACCTGAATAAATTACGTAACGAAAATCCTAGAACCTGACTACCACAACTCATGTGATCTGCCCTGTGTGGGCGTATGTGATATATAAGATGTTGTATATATAAGATGTTGATTGACCCATGTGTTGGGCAATCGTAGCCGAATAGTGGGTTGATTATTCCGTTCGCAAAATAGAACGAGATGCGCAATATTTTATGCCGAATAGTGGCATTACTTACATAATGGCTTCCGTGTGAGGATTTACCTGGTGTGCGGCATCCCGCTCAGGGTGGTTACGCACAGAGTGGTTCCTTATGTAAGGGGAGGCATGTGGATGTACATGTTCGGCGTTGGGTAGCGATTGTGGTAGCCAGGGAAACTAGGTAAGACATAGATACAACGTGAATTTTAGGGACACACAAAGAAAGTCTAAACTAATATAATTATGGTAATATATTGGTAAATGATATATCTCTAGATAGATGATTGTATATGTTTGGCTGGTTAGTAGTTTAGTTAGAACCTAAGGCGCCTCGTGGAGGAACTAAATGCCTTTTTATTATGCGTATGGGATGTTGTATTAGTTGTTGAAAGTTACGGCGCCTCGGGGAAGGAACTAACTGCCGTATGGATGGTGTATATATATGTATAATTATATTTTATATTTTAGAGCTACTCACACCAGCATTTTTATAATGCTGACCCGATTTGCATGTTTGCTTATCGGGTGTGTTCATTAAATGAACACAGTTGATAAGTCTTGACAGGTTTAGTATGGAAGAAGATTGGTTGCTGCTTGTGGTTTGCTTTAGCGTTGCATCCAGGATATGTTTTGTTTTCCCTCGAGGTGATATAGAGTTTCAGTCGAGACAAAGTTATTTGTATTTTCATTTGTAAATTTTTGTAATGAAGAAGACTTTTGTTTAAGTTAAAATTTTTATTGATTTTTAATTATCCGCAAATTTAAACTGTTTATGGGTTTTTGGGAGTTGAGAGTGCGTCACACCTCGGAGATCGAAGAGTCGGGAACAAATAATGTTTTTCCGAATTCTGTCGAAATCCGGGGTGTGACAGTTTGGTATCAGAGCATTTGGTTAGCTTAGGCTTAGGTGAGTCTAAGTGGTTCTCGGATCCTGGTTTATGGGTAGTGTTTAAGGGGTATTATTTTCAAAATTATTTCCGCTAGTTGTTTTACTTTTACAAAGAAAAATGAAAGAGATATAGAAATAAAGATAGTCAATATTTTTCCTGATTTGATTGTATGTGTAAGATGTATAGTTATATTAGTTATTATGGGGGAGTGGATATGAAATGATTTTTATTTTTCTTATCATATGAGGAGTGGTTATATGTGTAATATGTTAATTATTGACGGATTTGATCAAAATGATGTGTGCTGCTATAGTGTAGTTTTGTTGTTGGTGATCATTTTCACGTGGGGTATGGATTAAGTATGACAATCTGTCTGTGAACTTTGTATTTGGGTGTTATGTTATTATTTAAAAAACAATAAGATATTTTAATCTATAATGAATGAGTTGCATTATTTGATGGCTTTGTGACGTACTAAGTAAGGAACTAATTGCCTCGGTGTTGGAGAAACTATCTCGCCTCACTCGTACGCATTAATGGATGAATAGTATTGTAAAGTATAAGAGATTAATTTGTTGGATGTGCTTAATTATAAATAGAAAATAAATAAATAAAATATACGTGTATTCTTTTTGGGATGTGTATACTTGCGTATATACGTGTATTCTTTTTGAGATGTGTATACTTGCGTATACACGTGTATTCTTTTTGAGAAGTGTATACTTGCGTATACACGTGTTTTCCTTTTGAGATGTGTATACTTGCGTATACACGCTTTCTTATAATATTGTATATGGATGAACTATTACCGTGTATATATGATGATAATATGATTTCACCAATAAGACATGCATGTGTAGGTTGTTTTCTTAATGTTGCGTTATTCATGATTAATTAAACTAGTCGTGATACTTGGTAGTTGTAAACCATAATTTGATTAATTGTTCTTAATTAATATATTGAATTTTGTTCATGCCGATATAAATTGTTATTGCTGATATATTAGAAGTGAGTTTATATTATCCTAAAATTTTGAAAATTCGTGTTATACGGTAGCAAGCCTTATGTTAATTGTCATTGTATATGCAGATTAAATTTTTTGAATCTTTTCACCGTTTAAAATAAATAGTACTAATAATAATAACAATGAGCGTCGAGTATTTATTCTTAATTGTTTTGTTTCAGTCTATATGATTTTGATAGATGAATATGAAAAATTATTTTTGATACGTGATATATTTGATCCAGTTGCAAGCATGAATTAGGATTCAAGGGTTGTTTTAAATTTAATTTTTCTAATAGCATGACTAAAGTAAATATAAAGTTTTATTATAGTATCAATGACATGAGTGATTTTTATTTTAAGTGTATCAGGACACTAATTTTCTTTTATGCATGATAATGAAAGACTCCATAATGTTTTATGCAGTGATGAACTTACCCTGTATTATTGATTAGTTAAGTAGAATATTATTTTTCGTAGAGATTGCTACGTGTCAAGAAACTACATGCTAAAAAGATATGATATATTTATCTTACATTTAAGTGACAGTAATAATTTGTTTTAATATAGACAGTTAAACTGTAATAGATTTTGTAATGGCATGAGGACATATATTCTGGAATTATTTAAAAATAATTAATACCAATGTTATCTTGTTTAAGTTTAATCTACGTATATTCTTGGGTATGTTCTAGGTTAATAACCAACGTTTTTGTTCGTATAACTTTACTTCCGAATCTCGGGACGAGATTCTTTTGAGATGTGTATAGCTGTAATGCCCGTATTTTTAAAATACATTTTTATTTATTTAATTAATTAATTTAATTATTTATTTTCAAAATTCGTTGGATTGGACTCGGGATACGTGGGCTTGATTTCTGGGCCCGAGTCTGTGTTGGGCTTGGGTTTCGAACCCAAGTATATAAACACATTTTTCTAGAGAATAGGGTTTTAAAGAAAATAAAATAATGAAAATGGAGGTAGAGCTTGAAGCTTGTTTCTTTGGAGGGTGGGAGCGACGATTTCGAACTTCGGAGGAATTAAGTAGGAGTCGTTCATACGGATGAGTAGCTATTTGGCTATTTCACGGATTTATAGTTTTTAGCGATATCGGTATCTTGTTTAATGTTTCGTTTTTACTTGTTCATTATATTGTTTTGATTCGACGTCGTGTTGTCGAAGTTGTTAAAACTCGAAAGTGAATTCGGATTTGATATAGATCGTCGAAACTCGTGGAGGTTAGGAAATCCACATTTGGATCGGCCCAAGCTTTTATGGCTTAATGGCGTCGCAAAACCAAGCGAAATCTTTTTTTTTGGCTTGTTGAACTTTTCGTATTTGTTGTTGGTGTTTGGTTGTGGACTGATGAAGGTCGAGTGGGGGCAGTGAAGCTTGGAGGCGTTAATGGCGCCGGCGGTTGGGCTGTTTTTGGGTTGGTTTCATTGGGTTAAACTCTTTAGTTTTGATGTTGGTTGATGGTGTACGTGTGAAGTGTATTGAGGTTTATTGGGTCTTTGTCGAAGTTTAAACAGCAAGTGATAATGGCGTACAAACCCCGATATCGTTTTGGATTTCGTTGTTTTGAACTAGTTTGGGTTATTGTTTGGGTTGGTCGGTTGGATGTGTTTTGGTTGGATTAAGGTGGGTGAGGGCGGTTGAGTGGGCTGTAGGAAGCCATTAATGGCGGTGCGATTTTAGATCTAGATTTGGAGAAGATGGTGGATTTAAGAGTTGGGATTTTTGGCTTTGTTAATGTTGTGGGGGTTTTTCCCCTGAGTATTTTCGATCTGGTTTGGAAGAGTGGAGATTAGAGGTGGCGGTGGCCGGTTTTGGTGGTGGCTGCTGGAGGAAGGAGATGAACTGTTGGGGCTTGGGCCTTGGGCCTTAGCAAGGTTAAGTTGATTGGGCCGGAATCCTTTAGTATTGTTTGGGCCCGATTTTAATTAAGTTTTGGGACCAGTTTTAGTGTTAGTCTATGGGCCGGTTTCATTTGTTGTTGGGCCCGATTCTATTTTGTTTGGTTGGGCCCAAAAATCTATTTTAGTTTGGGCCGGTTTTTATGTTAAGTTTTGGGCCAGTTCTTTTTGGTTTTGTTTGGGCCCTTTTCTATTTGTTTTGTTTAATTTATGGACCAGTTTAATTTAAAGTTTTTGGGCCGGTTTCAGTTCAATTTTTGGACCGAACCACTTAACTGTTTTGGGCCAGTTTCTAATATTGCTTGGGGCCAGTTTTAATTGCTTTTCTTTGGACCAGTTTCAAGTTAGTTTTGGGGCCGGTCCATATAACTTAAAATAGATCCAATTGGGTCAGGTTGAATAAATAAGTTGGTTTTAAACTTTTGGGTTCTAAGGTTTGGGCTTGGCCAGTTGGGTCCGAACCATTACCTTAGTCATGAGCCCATGAGCCATGCACATTGACCTTAGCCATGAATCATGGCTATGACCCTGAACCTGTCGAACATGGAAACGACAGTTTGGCTTTGACCATGACATGTTGAATTTGACTTTGACCCTGATATGTTGACTTTGACCATGCCAGTTTGACTTCGACCATGACATGTTGACTTTGACAGTTGACCATTGACTTTGCCCGTTGACCGTTGACTTTGATCGTTGACCGTTGACTGTGGAATGTTGACTGTTGACTGTTTTCCAGTTTTTCACATATTTGATTATATGGACTAATATAGTAATAAAATATTGTCGAACATTATATAACGTTGTTTGTCATTATCTAATTATGATTTCACGTGAGTAGTGTGTAAAGCATATATATATTGGGCTTTGATTGTGGATTGTAGACTGTATAATTGTTCTACATTTTATGTTGTAAATTGTATGGACAAATTAAATATTGAAATGCTGTGGAAGCTGATATAAATTTAGTTGTCATTATCTAATTAAGATTTGACGTGAGTAGTGTGTAAAGCATATATATGTTGGGATATATATATTAAATGCAATAGTTTTGGAGACATAAATGTATAAACACTCCATTATTTTATATGTGAGATGCTACTATGAGATAGTATAGTATGTGGGGATATTTGCCCACGGGAGTGTGGCGTAGTGCAATAATATATTAGCACGTGAAATAATAAAAGTGGTTACGAGATATAATTGAGATATTTCTAAATAGTGTGGCTTAGTGCAATAAGGTAATTGACCTGCACGTGATATAGTGGAATGATTGTGAGTTATTAATGTATGACACCTGAATAAATTACGTAACGAAAATCCTAGAACCTGACTACCACAACTCATGTGATCTGCCCTGTGTGGGCGTATGTGATATATAAGATGTTGTATATATAAGATGTTGATTGACCCATGTGTTGGGCAATCGTGAAATTTAATAGTGGCTTGATTATTCCGTTCCCAAAATAGAACGAGATGCGCAATATTTTATGCCGAATAGTGGCATTACTTACATAATGGCTTCCGTGTGAGGATTTACCTGGTGTGCGGCATCCTGCTTAGGGTGGTTACGCACAGAGTGGTTCCTTATGTAAGGGGAGGCATGTGGATGTACATGTTCGGCGTTGAGTAGCGATTGTGGTAGCCAGGGAAACTAGGTAAGACATAGATACGACGTGAATTTTAGGGACACACAAAGAAAGTCTAAACTAATATAATTATGGTAATATGTTGGTAAATGATATATCTCTAGATAGATGATTGTATATGTTTGGCTGGTTAGTAGTTTAGTTAGAACCTAAGGCGCCTCGTGGAGGAACTAAATGCCTTTTTATTATGCGTATGGGATGTTGTATTAGTTGTTGAAAGTTACGGCGCCTCGGGGAAGGAACTAACTGCCGTATGGATGGTGTATATATATATGTATAATTATATTTTATATTTTAGAGCTACTCACACCAGCATTTTTATAATGCTGACCCGATTTGCATGTTTGCTTATCGGGTGTGTTCATTCAATGAACACAGTTGATAAGTCTTGACAGGTTTAGTATGGAAGAAGATTGGCTGCTGCTTGTGGTTTGCGTTAGCGTTGCATCCAGGATATGTTTTGTTTTCCCTCGAGGTGATATAGAGTTTCAGTCGAGACAAAGTTATTTGTATTTTCATTTGTAAATTTTTATAATGAAGAAGACTTTTGTTTAAGTTAAATTTTTTATTGATTTTTAATTATCCGCATATTTAAACTGTTTATGGGTTTTTGGGAGTAGAGAGTGCGTCACACCTCGGAGATCGAAGAGTCGGGAACAAATAATGTTTTTCCGAATTCTGTCGAAATCCGGGGTGTGACATGGCGAGATAGGGCACGGAGGATCAGAGTGGATGGACGAACGAGAGAGAGCGGTTAGAAAGGGGAGAAGATATAAAGACAAAGAGATGGAGAAAAGAAGAAAAAAAGAAAAAATGAGAGAAGAGTAAGGAATTAATACAAGTAATCCCTTAGGTTGTAATAATTGGAGATACATAAGCAATAAACCAAACAGTAAATTAAACAACATAGCAGTATAACCAAATTTCAAATTATAAACATCGATAGTATTGGAAAAGAATATTAGACCTGTTACAGATCAAACAAACTATGACTCTCAACAATAATGACAATATCATAACAACCATTTTCTAAAATCAATCAAAATAAACAGTGCTGCCGAGATATTTTTTCTCAAACACCGAGCAATGCGAAGATGGGAAGCTAGAAGCCCCAAATACACCTGAATGTAATAAAAGCATGAATTCATAAGTGTACTTTCATATAAAGAAAACCCATACAAACTAAAATGGCAATTTTCATATAAAGAAAACCCATACAAAGACCTAAAAAAATTAAAATTAAAAGAATGACATAAAGGCATACCTTCAAACACCGAACTGTTGATATGGCCCATAATCACCACCAATACCACGACCTGCACAGCCAGTGTGAATTTGATTATCTACCACACTTACAATAAATGAAACAAAGAGCTCCCATTTGTTCATAATATAATAATTTGTTGTAGATTGGAAAAACATTTATGGTTTTTGGAGGTGGACTCCGTAATCTTTATGACTTGAACACATGCCTAAAAGAATAAATTAGTAGTCTTACACTTTCAGTTTCAACTTAGCATAGTGTCGATTGAGATGAAACCAAATAACTTTATTACAAAATAAAACCAATCCGTCGAAAGGGATTACATACTTCTTGTATGACCCTTCAAAAATTATTGATCAACAATGATAATTACTAATCAACACTAAGCTACTCAACTTGATCAAGCTTAGATTGAAAGATCTTACTATCCATTGCAAAGGAATTCCCCTACCCAGGCAGAAACCAAAATAATTCAAAATACTAACCAAGTGATTATACCAAGCTGAAGTTACATCGTGATTCACGGAAGTTGTGTGTTTATGCCCACCATTATGAAGTTAATTCCTAGTAGATTAATCTTCATGGGATGAGAGAGGAGGAAAGATGATGGGTTTTGGGAAGAGGTACGGTGAGTTATATTGTAGAATATTGTTTGTTTGGGTTTTCTACGTGACGAAGAAAGTCGGGTTTCGTCAATTGGATTTTACGACATTGATGATGATGACATTGGTTGATCATTCTCAAAATCAAATTATGTCATTGTTTCTCCTTTTATTAAACTTAAATATAAACTAATGCAATAAGCTAAACCATTGCTAATATAGACCAAATGAAGTATATTGTTCCAGTTGTCATGGATTAGCTTAACATGGTATATGAGAAGCAGTAAAATACTCGTATGAATTTACTAACCACCTATCTAGCACAAATTTCTTCTAAGCAGAAGTATGGCACCAAAAGCCAATTCAGGTGCTTATCAGATGCAAAGAGGAACTTCACAGTATTTGATATTTTTTAAAAAGGCAAAAAAAAAAAAAAAAAAAAAGCTAACTAATTAGATGCAAACATATTTAATATCAACATCTAACAATTATTAAGAAAAAATAAAAATAATGAATTGGATTGAAAAAAGAGAACGTAGTTTTGTAAAAGAAAGTGATCCAGAGAGGGAAAAACAATACCTTACTAAACAACACATTCTTCAAATGAAGAATTGAGTGAACTTGTTGCCCCCATTAATAAAGGGTATAAAGGGTCGTTTGAATTGTTAACGGAGAAATCTATACCCTATAACTGAAATACTTCTAACAAGTTTTTTCTTTCTTTGATGATAAGGAACTTAGATAGAGAAAGCTTCGCTGTTAAGAGAGGTGGGGGAAGAATGAATTGACGATGGGGATTTTTTTGTTAGAATTTCAATAATGTTTTTTTTTTTGAGCTCAAACGGTTTTTCTCGAGCTCAAACGGTTAAACTTCCACTTTTTTTCTTCGCAGTTTTTTTCTCTGCCTTTCTCGTAATCCCCCTGGCTGACGTGGATAGCCTCAGAGAGCTTGAAAAGGGACTACTATTATATATACAAGAAGCACTAGTGCCACAATACTTGATGCCACTAGCACCGTGTAGAAATTTAGATAATCTTTTGATGCGTAACATGTCAGTGTGGCACCACTGCACTCCCTCATCTTTCATCAGAAAAATATGCTATGTAAGGGCGCAGTTCAGTAGATGAACCTTTGTTAGTTGGACCCTATTTCCCTATATACAGTACATGTTCTGCGTTATTATTATTGACAAGGTTTTAGACCCGACCATATGGCCGGAATCATTTCTAAAATTCACATCTCCTAAATTTTTGTGAGGAATTCAATGACTGATAATTATTAGCATAAGTTTTTGGAGTTGATTTAGCAATGTTTTCTTATTGGAGTCGCCTTGTCAGATGTTGATTCACTTATTAGAGTTGTGCTGCATTAGGAAACTTCTTAAGATTAAGAGTTCCACGTGACATGACTATATCTCAAGAATATGCCACCTAGGAAAGAGATTGTCCACATAAGATGTATTCTGCTTTAATATAGAGAGAGGTGATATAAATATGAAAATAAATCTGCTTCTACTTACATGCTTGACTCTTTTAATATATGGCATTGTAGATTAGGACATGTGAATGTTGTGTATATGAAAAGGATGAAAGCATATGATTTATGTCTGATATTTCAGATTTTTCTAATGATAAATGTGAATATGTGCTGAGACTAAAGCCACAAAGAAACCTTGCAGAACTGTTTCTAGAAATAAAACTGAATTACTAACCCTTATTCATACAGATTTGGGTGAATTTAGAAGTACCATGTCTAGAGGAGGGAAGTTTTATTATATTACATTCATAGATGACTTCTCTCGGTATACCATGATATATTTACTTAGAAACAAGCATGAGGCAGGTGAGATGTTTCTCAAGTACAAAGCTAAAGTTGAAAACCAGCTTAACTGTAAGATTAAAAGACTCCGGTCCGACAAGGGTGGAGAATATGAGTCTAACCCTTTCCAGGACTTTTTTGTGACAAGAATGACATTATTCATGAGACTA
Source organism: Coptis chinensis (assembly GCF_015680905.1). Taxonomy (NCBI): domain Eukaryota; kingdom Viridiplantae; phylum Streptophyta; class Magnoliopsida; order Ranunculales; family Ranunculaceae; genus Coptis; species Coptis chinensis. Next base: position 52,659,954 of record NC_141456.1, on the reverse strand, counting down.
CTCCACCATACTCTCCTGAGTCTAATGGAATAGCAGAATGGAAAAACTGAACACTAAAAAAGATGATGAATGCTATGCTTGTAAGTTCTGGAACTTCCCTTAACTTGTGGGGGTAAGCAATCCTATCTGCTTGCCATATACAGAATAGGATACCCAACAAGAAAACAGGGAATAAGACACCATATGAATTATGGAAAGGTCATGTACCTAACCTGAAATACTTCAAAATGTGGGGGTGTCTTGCAAAGGTTCTAGTGAACGAACCTAAAAAGAGAAAATTGGGACCAAGAAATGTTGATTGTATGTTCATTGGTTATGCTTATAATAGTGCTGCATATAGAGTTTTAGTAGTAAAATCTGATAATCACCTTGTCGATGCTAACACTATTATAGAGAGTAAAAATGTTGATTTCTTTGAGAATGTGTTTCCTTTGAAAATTGGCATTGAGAGGTTGGTTGCTCCTAGTGAACAACAATCAACAAATCCTGAAATTTTTGAACAAGAAATTCGGAAGAGTAAAAGAGATAGAAAATCCACCAATTTTTGTGATGAATTTTACACGTTTCTCGTTGATGATGATCCTATGACGTATAATGAGGCAATCAGTTCTAGATATGCACATTTCTGGAAAGATGCTATAAACTTATAACTAGATTCGATTATATCTAATCACACATAGGAGATAGTTGATCTACCTCCTGGGGTGAAACCTATACGTTACAAGTGGATCTTCAAAAGGAAACTAAAACTAGATGGTTCCATTGATAAATACAAGGCTAGACTAGTAGTCCCAGAAAAAGGCATTGACTATTTTGATACTTATGCTCCTGTAACTAGGATTTCTTCTATAAGAGTTCTAATGGCTCTAGCTGCTATTCATAATTTATTTATTCATCAAATGGATGTAAAAACTGCATTTTTGAATGGTGATCTTGATGAAGAAATATATATGATGCAGCCTGAGGGTACTATAATACCAGGGAATGAGCATAAGGTATGCAAATTAGTTAAGTCTCTATACGGGTTGAAACAAGAGCCAAAACAATGGCATGAAAATTTTGACAGTGTCATGATGTCCAATGGATATCAAATTAATGATGCTGATAAATGTATTTACTTTAAATCTTTTGATGTGAATACATATGTGATTATCTGTCTATATGTGGATGATATGTTAATCATGAGTCCTAGCCTCAGTTGTGAGAAACACCAAGATGTTCTTATCCTCTTAATTTCAAATGAAGGATTTGGGAGAAGCTGATGTGATTCTTGGAATCAAAATCATTAGAAACTGTGATGGCTATACACTTTCACAAGAGCATTATGTTGAGAAGTTTTTGAAAAAGTTTAACTATTATGATAGTAAGGCTGTTGTACGTACCTCCACATTCGTAACCTTCATTAGGGACTTAGTCTTTACATTAAGTCTAAGTGACTATCCCGATCAAAACCTTAAGTGGTTACCTGGACAGCTCAAGTCTTAGCTGAATACCTGGACGACTCACAAGTCCAGTTAGCCACCTGGATGGCTCACAGTTCCAGTTAGCCACCTGGATGGCTCACAGTTCCAGTTAGACATCTGGGCAACTCACAAGTCCAGTCAATCACCTGAGCCGGTCACATGTTCAGTTAACCAGTTTTATCTAGTGAGAGTCCTTGTGCTCTCAGAACTCTTATTTTCTATTTCTATAAATAGGACTTTTCACTTAACAAAGAACTACGCTTTTTGGAGACTTGATTCTAGAAACATATTCTAGATACATAGGCAACTATTAAAGGCACAGTCTCACTCTTTACACAACATCCTCCCTTGCAGATTCAATAATGTGTTTCGATAAACTCTTACCCAAACATAATTGGAGCCGTCTGCGGTTTTTATTAACGTTCCCTCTTCCACGAATCTCTCTCAATATTTGTCAATGGCTAATATAACAAGATCTCAAGCAAACAAGCAAGCAAGAACACAACCATTCGAGGGGAACAATCTACCAACTACTGAAGTTCGTGTCGATCAAGTTACATCAAACCAACAGGCTCCACCTTTGTCGCTTCAAGTACCACGACAGCGAAGATCCAAATTTCCAAAGTCCCAGGCTCCAGTATCTTCTCCTCCTAATGCTACAAATTCGCCATATGCAAATCCAAATGCAGATCTAGATGCAGATGCAGATCTAGTGGCCGATCCAGATAATATGGAAACAGATGATGAAAACCTGACCCTAGAGGCGCTGCGTAACAAACTTAGAAAGGAAAAAGGAGTTTAATGCAGACTTGCAAAAGCAAATAAACAAAAGCAAGCAAGTACAGACTGAAAACAACGATACTGCTTCATCCATTCCATCAAGAATACAAAGATCAGGAGAAAACTGCAGTGTATTCCACCGATTGAAAGGTAATATCGAATGGATCAGAACCACTGATGCCATCATCGAGAATTAACTAGAGCAATCACGGCCAAGAAATATTTCAACAAATTTATTACGGCGATTGAGGACTCCTGATGTCCGTACTGCTAGATATAGCAATAGTCGTATCAATAGGCGTGATAGACAACATCATAGGTCATATGATAGGCATCATATCTCCCCAAGGGAATCTTATTCAAATCCAACAAGCTACCGAGGTAATACAAACATCGTGAGCCAGGATAGAAGCACATTAAGACAATCAGATCGGATGCTACCACTGATAAGAGCCCAAAACTGTAGTTTTAACCCTTTAACAATATTGCTTTTTGACCAATTATGTGATTAATAAGTAAGAGTTAGTACTGTTATCGTGTTCTTATGTATTTTAGGCATTGGAGTCGAATATGTGTAGAAACCCCTTTCTGTGAGATAATGGAGGAAGGGTTGGTTGTTAAGAAGTTCTATGATTAAAAGCCAAGATCCAAGGAGAAAAAGCCCATTTAAAGCCCGGTCAAAGCTAATAAGTCAAAATCAATGCGGGCAGAAATAGCGCACAAAAGTCAGTAGAACTTTCGGAAGCCGTATCTTTGGACTCAGACTTTGGAATTCGGCTTACCTTATGTCAAAATGACCAGCTCGGAATGAGCATTCTAATAGTCCAAGCCTTGACCCAATCAGAGGAGTAGAAGTGGACAAAAAGGTTGTTGAAGTCAAATCCAGCTGAAAAGGCCTCTGTGGACTGAAGAAATTGGGTTTTGGGCTCGATTTTTCGGCCCAAAACATGGCTCCTTAGCCCATGCACGAAAAAGTGGATCTTGGCTCCTCCATTTGAAGACACAAGACTTAGCTCTTAAGCATCTAGTTTTTTAGTTAGCAATTATCCAATAACTTGTTTTAGATATAGTTTTTTACTTCATAGAATTAGTTTTCATTCCAATAGATTAGTTTTAGAACAAGAATGAATATTATTTAGAACTAGACCTAGATTTGAAAATAAATTAGTTTAGACTCCATTAATTAGTTTTATTACCTTGTTTTGAATTCAGTTTTGAATCAGTTTATTGTTATTATTCATTAGATCAATAAAGTTAGTTAGCTATTGATAATTCTAGTTTCATTTCATTAAATCATTTTAGCTTTAATTCATAGATTTAGTTAATAATCATTACTAGTTTTAATTCAATTTTGCATGATTAGACTTTCATTTTAAATCAAATAAGTAAATTTATATTCTTTTATCATGTCTTGTTATTGTTTATATATAAATGATAGTTTAATGATTCAAGGCTAAAACCTCCATTAGAAGGGTTTGAGGAAGCCTTGATGAAACTTGATTTCGATTAGCGTAGAATAGTTTGTAATGTTCTATTCCATTATAGAAAGTAATTAGTTCACCATGAGAATGGGTTTGATTGCTTCACATGCTAGTTGTTAGTTGGTAGAGATTACCATTAACAATTAGGGATTAGAAACACCCAATTGTTATGCGGAAGCATTGCAATTCGGATTACGACAATTCTTCACTAGTAAATTAAGTCGAGTTAAGGTGGAATCAAATTCCCTTAATTCTTTATCTAGATTCGAACCTTAGTATTTTAATTGCCATCTTATTTTTTAGAACATTTCGATTACGTTATTTCCCATCATTGTTAGCATAATTATATAATCTGTACTCTCATTGACTTTGATAGAACTGATAATCTTGGTTAACGTGAATTCTAAAGAACTAGGAGTGGAACGAATTATATTGCAATAGCATCGAGAGTAGAAAACTTTGATACATTAAACGTGAAAATAGTTATAGTTTTACTTGCGTTTGAGTCTCGTTACTTATTCGTAGGTAAAACTATCATTTTCCATATTATCAAATGGCATCGCTGCCATCTTAGTTTTGTTTAGAATTGTTTACATTAGTATTGTTAGTCTTCCCAAAGTCCCATTAAACCCACCCACCCTTGTTTGGTTCTAACTATGATCGTTTGGTTCAGAAACTGAATTTTTTTTCGCAAGAATAGCTTGAGCGCGACCCGCGCCCATACAAGGCTACTTCTGAGCGCGCCTAGCACTGAAGGACCTGGAGCTTGAGTTGGACCTGAGCGTGACCCGCGCCCTACCAAGGCTATTTCTGAGCGCGACCCTCTTCTTGCGCAGCCCGATTTTCACAGGTTAGTCCAAATTTCCATTTCTTCAAGTTATTCAGTGTTTCTAACTTGTTAATTACACTGAGCTCGCGTATACAAGACGTTATTCATAAGCGAAGCAAGGAGGCATTCATGTACTTCTTTCTTCCACTTCTCGCCTCCCCTGTTAGAGGATTTATACTACCATATCAGGATTATTTTGACTGTTGTTGTGGTTATTTAATATTGGACTTAGCCTTGCATGAGATTAAGGTCAGGTAGAGAAAAAACGATTAACGTAATCTATCGTGAACGTCAACACACAAACCTATCTAGTATACCACACACTACATCTGAAATAATGCCTGAAGAAAGAGAGTCTCCTCTCTCTGACTTTTACAAAGCCTTGAACGATAGCCCAAAATCTTGCATCATTCTTGCAGACCCAGTGGGGGATTTTCGAATCCCCCCAAATATATTTAATTTGTTATCCATTTTTCATGGGTTAAAACATGAAAAACCTTATCAGCACATGCGCAGGATTGAACAAATCCTTACCATATTCCATCATCCTACGGTTGGTGCTGAACAAATTAAACTGAGGGTGTTTCCTTTCATCCTAGCCGACAAGGCGACGTCTTGGTTAACTGCCCAAACACCTAATTCTGTGGACTCATGGGGCTAACTTGTTCAACTATTTATGGAACATTTTTACCCACCACTGAAGACAGATGAAATGCTTTCCAATATTCATTTTTTTCGACAGAATCCTCATGGATCCTTTTCAGAGGCTTGGAATCGTTTCACTAACCTTCTTATAGAGTGTCCACATCATAACATTGCGAAAGACACGTTAGTTCCTGCCTTTTTCAAGAGACTGTTACACCACCATAAAGAGGTCCATAACATAATGAATGGGGGTAGTTTCCTCAGTAAAGGAGCCTCAGAGGCTTATAAATTTCTAGAAGATCAAACGAAGCGTAATAATAACTAGGGGTAGTGACGATATCTCCCGCTGCGCTAGTTCTTCTTCAACAGTTAAGGCCGCCGGTATGTTTGAGATTAAACCCGATCCTGAGCTTAAAACTTTAATCGAATCTCTAACTAAAAAGGTAGAAGCTATTTTTGTTCAACAAAACTATATTACCGTCATGAATGTCAACTCTAATCCATGTAATTTCTGTTTGAGTTATGAGCATCCTGACTCCTATTGTCCTATAGTATATGAACAACAATCCGCACAACCGGACAATGTTTGTTCCATTAATAGCAAACCTAACACACTTTGGCGACAAAACCCCAACTACGGTTGGCGAAATAATCAACAAGTTACTCCTCCAACATATAATAATAAAAACGTTAGGCCAACAAACAATTACAATCAAGCTCCACCGAGACAAGGACAAGGACAAGGTCAGGGGAATTATAATAATTATAACAATAATAATTATAATGCTAATAAAGGTATCGTTCTGGTTAATCATAACTATCACAACCCACCTGTTAATAATCAACGTGGCATAGTTCCTGTAACAAACACTCATCCACAACCGGATCGTTTTGACGCCTTTATGCAAACCCAACAACAGATTTTACAAGCCATCCAACTTTCCTTACAGCAGTTAGCCCAAGAGAAAGTACAACCCAAAGGTGTGTTTCCAGGTCAAGCGATACCTATTCCTAAAACAACAAACACAGCCTTTGAGGTAAACAGTAATACTAGTAAGGAAAATGCAAACGTAGGTGAGCTAAATGCCATCACCACTCTCCATTCTGGCAGAGTGGTTGATAACGCCGTAACTATGCCTGTAGTTATCCACCAGTAGTTCCTACACTAGATATTGAACTAGATACCGAAATAGAAACTGAAGATCCTACCCCTGTAGAGGTATCAGTTAAATCACAACCTAAGAAACAGAAAACCAAGGTTAGACATCCTATTGATCCATACGCTAAAAATCGAGAGAAACCACCGTTTCCCCAGAGATTAGCAATGCTAAACAAGGATACAAACTTTGATGAGATTAGGGAAGTTTTCAAAAATCTAACGATAAACCTACCTTTTCTAGAAGCGATTAAAAAGTTACCTCACCATGCTAAGTTTCGTAAAGAGTTGTGCACTACTAGGCGTAAGACAAATATTCCTAAAGACGCCTTTCTAACTAAACAATTTCCAACTTTAACCGAACATAATGGGATCGTTACGTACAAGGACCCTGGTCGTCCTACTGTACAATGCACCTTAGGAGATTCCCACATGACGATCGCGCTGTTAGACCTGCTTACCGCCTTATTATATTTATAAACAAATAGGTCTACAAGAGATGCAACCTACTAAAATGATATTGCAATTAGGTGATCGGTCTATTAAGTATCCAAAGGGTGTTGTTGAAAACGTACTTGTTAAGGTTCATGATTTCTACTATCCAGCCGACTTCGTTATTCTCGACACAAAAGTCGCTAACGACTCTGTTCCTATCATTTTAGGGCGTCCCTTCTTGGCTACTGCCAATGCGCTCATAAACTGCCGCGATGGTTTGATGTCCATGTCTTTTGGCCATCTTTCTGTTGAGGTAAATGTTTTTAAAACAATGAAACAGTTCCCAGATATGACTTCGGATGGAGAGGTTGGCATGATCGAGAGCTTAGCTCAAGATTATTTCAAAACCATGTTTCCTGATAATCAGATGCACAAATTCCTTTCCTTTGGAAGTTCCAACTTCGACGAGAACTCCTTGGAAGTCGAGGAAGATTTCCTTCAACTCTTTTGCAACTCTTCCTTGCCACCTCGCGAGTCCCTCCCTGTCAACATTCATTCATCCCTTGATGCTATGACGGAAGATGAATTTTTTACCCTCTATCCCAGTGATTCTTTTGACCCACCTATTAAGAAATGTCTTGCATATCTCAAGGCTTTTGATGATCTAGACCTGAGAGCTCTAGCCGAGCCCCATCCATCCACCTCACATCATCCTGTCACTCATTCATCTTCCATCACCAATTTTCCCCACCTTCCAACTTTTCAAAGGAACCTTGAGTTTGCACTTAACCCTCTTGTTTCTCCTGTGCTTCATGATTTTTTAAATCCTCCTAATACAGAAATAATTCCCAAGGAAAAGGCACTTGACACCTTCATTTTTAGAATTGAGACAGTTCCTACCTACACCATAAATGAGTTTTGTGCTAAACCCACTTTCCTATTTTTTCCATTCTTTCCTTTTAAAACTTATACATATCCAACATATCTTCCACAAACATCCATTTTCTCACGATCATTCACTTGGACACCCTTTCGTTCAAAGATAAAGAAGAAGGTGCATGCTCGGTTACGTACTAGTTCTATCAGACTTCGCTTTCATTTTACGAAGTTGCGTAGTAGAAAATCTTGGTGCTTGATTCTGTTTGGGGGTGCATTCTATGTTAATTATTTATGGTAAGATCCACAACTATTTCGGTTGTTGATATATGGTAAACTGCATGTTCATTATATACATATGTTAAAGATGAAGTCTCGGGAATCTGACTTTAAAAGACCCACGCTTAAAACAAATTTTCTCAACTTTGTTCTATAAAATTTGTTTGGGGGTGGGGTGTTAGTATTTCCATCCTAAACTCTGTTCTATAAATTTGTTGTTTTGATGTTGTTTTTATTGTTTTTAGTAGATTGGATGTTAAGTTGTTAAATTTAGTAGTTAAATTTGAATTATGTAATTAATTGTTATTTGAATTTCTATTTTAATTTAACTTGGGGTTTGTCTAAGCATGCGATGATTTTTGCGTAAATCCCACCTTCCCGAATTGTTTGGGGGTGGTATTATTATTTTTAGCATTGCTTTTATCTGATACACCATTTTAGAAGTAATTTTGCAATGAGTTGGTTGAGAATGTGGCCAATATTGGTGTGGCTAGGATTAGATATTGTGGAAGGATGAAATTCAATGAGTTAGGAAGTTGCTATTCAAAATTCAATCTAAAAGATATTAGATTGGTTTTCGTTTTAGGTTTTGGAAATATTTTATTTTCGGCAATTGCCTTAAAATTTTTGGCAACTTGTTAATTCGTTTTAGAAACTAAAACCCTATATATACTTGCTTCATTATACACAAAAAACCCACACATCTCACTTTCATCTCTCACTCTGAACCTCTATATTTTTCCTTTTATTTTTCACTTCATCTTACTCTTCACACACAGGGCGGAGCATTCTAGCAAGTCCAATTCGTGGCCTTTTAGCTGAAACGCTCAGTAACTTCGATTTGGACTGAGACGACCGCGCCCTCAAAGGCCATTTCGGGCTTAGCCTCGACCTCCGTAGTAAACCCTAAAATTTTCTGATTTTTTGAGAGTTTTCCTAGATCATTTGCAGCACTTCTAGAGAGTAGTTTTGTGATGACATCTCCTATAGTCATACTTGAGCAGTCTTTCGAAGACTTGTTGGGAAGCGACACCTATGGTACTTGGTTCGCGAGGTGATCATACACGTAGGCTGGGAACCGCTAATGGTAAGACCCGATGAACTTTATTCTCCTACACTTACATCTTATTTTTATAATAATTGTAAGTTCTTTGATAGACCGGATGAAGAACAAGTGTTCTCTATCACCATTAAGGATGAACAAATGGAAATTACCAAGTTCTTGATAGCCTTTATTCTTAGACTTACTATGCCCGCTGAAATACAAGACTCACAGGCCTATTTGGTCGATAATATGTACCTTTATAACTATGAGAATTTGCATGGGCATTATGGGGTAGGAATCTTTAGGATAGAGGACCAAGGGGAATATAACGTTGCCCTTGGAAGCCTGTCCATGAACGTGGGCACTGTTATGTTTTGGATCATGCTAAACATTAGAGGGGAATGGCGTTATTCTTCTACGAATGACAAAACTTGTGATATTTTCCTTGCTTTAGCTGGGGGACGTATACTCTATGATATTCCCCAGACCCTAATGTCTAGTTTAGCACGAGCCCATAGCATGAGGCATAAGTACCTTCTAATGCTTGTTTTAGTTTGTCGTATTATGCTATGTTTCTTCCCTGTTTTTTGTGCCCGCTTCACGGATTGGGTTGGGTCGACATTGTGAGACCCACCAATTGTATTATTCGACCTTTCCGTGCAATGACTTGGCAAGGGTTGAGGATACAACCTCATCAGGTTGCACCTTACACCCCATCCGACCAAGTGGCACTTAACAGGTTAGCGATCATAGATGATAAATAGCGTGAAGCTTGGCAAGTCATCATGGCGTGGAAGGGTGCGAATGAGCCTTATTTCTTTATAGAAGAGGAGGAGGATGACGGTTAAACGATGGAGTTAAGGTAAGTTTTTAGTTTCAGTTCGTGTCTGCTTATGTCCTAAGCAATTTACTTCTTGTAACCCCATAACGGGTGGAACTCATATAGAGTTGCGTCTGTTTTTCTTTATCTATATTAGTATGTTTTAACCTTGTTTTGCAGATATTCCAAAATTTCACGCGTTTCCATGGTATTTTTCTGCCCTTTTTATTTCAATACTTTGAGGACAAAGCATGTTTCTTGTTTGGGGGTGTCATAGAAACACGCGTAATTTAAGGCATCTGTTAGGATATAGATATGTGGAATATGCACTTGTTTTCTATTAAAAATTTCAAAAATTCAAAAAAAATAAATAAATAAAAAGTTTATGTTATACACTTAGGAATATTGGTATTGTTTTCTTTCTCTATGCTTTTAATAATCTAGAAGTCTCACGTTAGCTTTTGCATTAGAATAGTTTTTAGAAACTTAGGTTAATATGTAGGTAATAATCTTTGCATCTTTCTATAACTATATTTCATGAGTATCTATGTTGTATTGGCAGTAAGTTTCTGAAATCTAGGCTAGAGTACTTATTCTACAAATCCTGTGAGAATATAGCCTAAAACCTTATATGAGTGAAACAATTAAGAAATGACACAAGGGAGAAGTAAAATTTGGAAAGAGAAATCACACGTCCACTTGCTTGATCACTATACCATATCCTAAGTGAGAATTTAGGCCTTCTTTGGATCGATATAGCCAAAAATTCAAACCTTATGAAATTATTTGCCACTAGTCGCCCTTCTGAGCCTTTCTTTAGCCTTTCATAAACCGCAAATCCTTTAACCTTTTACAAAACAAAATAAAAAAAAAATCAGCTTACCTATTCTTTGAATGACTCTGAGAATAGAGATGAAGAATAGAAAAGAGAAAGATCTTTGAAATCAAGAATTTGTTAATCGTTTCAAATAAGAAAAGAAAGTTTCCATCCAAATAAAAAATAATAATAAAAAATAAATAAATAAAAAACAAATAAATAAAGAGATAGAACTCCAAAAACAGAATTGAAAGAGTCAAAAGCCAAAGAAAAAGAAAAAAATGGCTAAGGATGGAAACAAAGTGTAGAAGCAAAAGTAAAGAGCAAGGTTTTCTCTAGTTACATAATATGAAGACTCTATTATCTCAGACTTGTCCTTTTTGAATATCCATTCATTCCATCTTAAACCATCTCCTAATCCCCGCAACACTTAAATAAGACCTCTAGCTCAATTAGGAATATGTTAGTGTGATAATAAGTGGCAGATGTGTTAGATCGACTTCAGCTTCCTTGTGTGTCATTGAGATTGTAAGGTAAAGTGTGCCCACTGCACACTGGAGTAGTGAAACTTGAGCGGAAAAATTAGAGTGTTTTTATCTTGACATTTATGTGAGGACTTACTTAAGGACGTTATTCCAAAGTTTCAGAAATGGACCTGTTAGTGCATTTCATAGCATTGCTCATTGTATATATGTTTATTCGTAGGTGATTGATTATTATGCATATATTAGCTTAGGTTTCAACTTGATTATTATGTATTCATTGCTAGTGAGATATATAGATCATTAAGACATAAATAAGGAAACAATAGTTTTATTTCCTAGTCGTTGTAGTATAGATGAAGTTTGTGAGTACCTTCACTGGAAAACTCTCACGAGGCTATAACTCGTCCACTAGAGAATTCCTAGTGGTTTAAGGCCTTGTTGCATATAGTCAATGCAATCGCACTCGGCGAAACGAGATTAGTTAGAACTCCATTTTTGGTCACTTATTCTAATTTCTCATATATGCTTGAGGACAAGCAAAACGTTGTTTGGGGGTGGTTTGATAAGAGCCCATAACTCTAGTTTTAACTCCTTAACAATATTGCTTTTTGACCAATTATGTGATTAATAAGTAAGAGTTAGTACTGTTATCATGTTGTTATGTATTTCAGGCATTGGAGTCGAATATGTGTAGAAATGCCCCCTTTCTACGAGATAATGGAACAAGGGTTGGTTGTTAAGAAGTTCTGTGATTAAAGGCCAAGATCCAAGGAGAAAAAGCTCATTTAAAGCCCGGTCAAAGCTAAAAAGTCAAAGTCAACGTGGGCAGAAATAGCACGCAAAAGTCAGCAGAACTTCCGGAAGTTGTATCTTTGGACTCAGACCTCGGAATTGGGCCTAACTTATGTCAAAACGACCAGCTCGGAATGAGCTTTCTAATGGTCCAAGCCTTGAACCAATCAGAGGAGCATAAGTAGACAAATAGGCTGTTGAAGTCAAATCTAGTTGAAAAGGCCTCTGTGGACTGAAGAAATTAGGTTTTGGGCTCGATTTTTCGGCCCAAAATATGGATCCTCAGCCCATGCATGAAAAAGTGGATCTTGGCTCCTCCATTTGAAGACACAAGACTTAGCTCTTAAGCATCTAGTTTTTTAGTTAGCAATTATCTAATAACTTGTTTTGGATCTAGTTTTTTACTTCATAGAATTAGTTTTCATTCCAATAGATTAGTTTTAGAACAAGAATGAATATTATTTAGAACTAGACCTAGATTAGAAATTAAATTAGTTTAGACTCCATTAATTAGTTTTATTACCTTGTTTTGAATTCAGTTTTGAATCAGTTTATTGTTATTATTCATTAGATCAATAAAGTTAGTTAGCTATTGATAATTCTAGTTTCATTTCATTAAATCATTTTAGCTTTAATTCATAGATTTAGTTAATAATCATTACTAGTTTTAATTCAATTTTGCATGATTAGACTTTCATTTTAAATCAAAGAAGTAAATTTATATTCTTTTATCATGTCTTGTTATTGTTTATATATAAATGATAGTTTAATGATTCAAGGCTAAAACCTCCATTAGAGGGGTTTGAGGAAGCCTTGATGAAACTTGATTTCGATTAGCATAGAATAGTTCGTAATGTTCTATTACATTATAGAAAGTAATTAGTTCACCATGAGAATGGGTTTGATTGCTTCACATGCTAGTTGTTAGTTGGTAGAGATTACCATGAACAATTAGGGATTAGAAACACCGAATTGTTATGCGGGAACATTGCAATTCGGATTACGATAATTCTTCGTTAGTAAATTAAGTCGAGTTAAGGTGGAATCAAATTCCCCTAATTCTTTATCTAGATTCAAACCTTTGTATTTTAATTGCCATCTTATTATTTAGAACATTTCGATTACGTTATTTCCCATCATTGTTAGTATAATTATATAATCCGTACTCTCATTGACTTTGATAGAACTGATAATCTTGGTTAACGTGAATTCTAAAGAATTAGGAGTGGAACGAATTCTCTACTCCAACTATATTGCAATAGCATCGAGAGTAGAAAACTTTGATATATTAAGCGTGAAAATAGTTATAGTTTTACTTGCGTTTGAGTCTCGTTACTTATTCGTAGGTAAAACTATCATTTTCTATTTTATCAACCACCCAACAATAGGACTCACTTGGGATAACCGTGCTATGACCTCAGGCAAGATCTGAATCACGACCTGAGGCTTGACTTGGATGAAAGGAATCAATACAGAAGACAACTTGAAGACAGATACAAAGATAACCCTCATCATTTACATTACTCCCCAGTGTGCCGAGAAATTTCAAACAACCATCAAAGATCTCGTAGTCCAGACACCACACGTTTCCAATTCTAAGCAACAACTGGGGCAAGAAGATGTGACACAAGGTCAAGAAGTTCACCCACAAATTGTTCGACGCTAGGCAAATGCAGGAACAACATATACTGAGCAGCAGATTAAAGACATCGTTAAAAAGACAATGAACAATACTGATCTAGAGGGAAAATGCTAGAAATACTTAGGTGTAAATGAAGATATTGTTGGACATTTTTCCTTGCATATACAGAATGCTGAACATCAGGAAGGATTCAAACAGCCAGAGTTGCCAAGGTACGATGAAGTATAAGGTGATCCAAACAACCATGTTATGGAGTTCAAAAACAGGCTAGTTCTTTGGTATAAGAATGATGCTCTCTTATGCAAACTTTTTCCGTCAACCTTAAAAGGGGAAGCCTTACGATGGGTATATGAAATCCCAGCTAGATCTATCGAATCTTTCCAGGAGTTAGGATATCAGTTCACAGATCGATTTCAACATAATTGGACTCATCCTAAAAATGTCAATATCATGTTAAACATAAAACAACAAAATGATAAAACACTTGCAAAATTCGTTGTCCGGTTCTTCCAAATACAAGCAGGTGTTACAGATGTGCCATCTATGATGATCATTCACGCATTCAAAGAAGCTCTCCGTTTTGATACTAACAGAATATATAACTCACTGGTAAGAGATCCCCCCAGATGAAATCTGACTTGTTCACATGAACGTTACAATTCATCAATGTTGAAATAGATGCAGTAGCAAGAACTTCAAGGGATAAAGATTTTCGAGGAAAAGAATTAACAGAAACCAAAAGCAAGCAGAAACAAAGCACAACGGAAACTCAACAACCGAAATTGGATAATAAAAAGACAAACAATTTCCGTGAAGAAATGAAGCTCACTCCACTGAATACCAAATATTCCTCGATTTATGACAAGATTAAAAGTCACAATCTGTTATTCCCTCTAATGCCTTTACCTGAAGATACTAATTCTAGACGTTATAAAAATCTGTGGTGTCTTTTCCACAATGACTTTGGTCACGACACTGAACAATGCAAATCTTTACGAGGAAAGATACAAAAGCTAGTAGAGAAGGGATAGCTAGATGAATTCTTAAGCACCAAAAGTGCTCAACAGAATTTGTCAATCTCTTGCTACAACGTCATCAAAGCTGGTCACACTAGAATCAATGACATGTCACTCACAAAACAGAAATATGAGCAATAAGCAAAGTTAGGATTTCTACGTGAATTATATCATGTGAATAGCTTCGATTTTATTGAAGGAACTCGCGTAGAAACCATCGAACCTAGCCCATTGTGTTTTACTGACAGAGATCTAATTGGCGTCCATCACCCTCATTACGATGCTGTCGTTATCACAGCTTACGTGGGTCTATGACGAGTGCAGCGTGTCATGATAGACACTGGAAGTTCTGCTAGTGTGATTTTTATAGGTTGCTAAAATGATATGAAACTTTTAGAAAATTTGATTGTTGCAGATAACAACCCAATAATTGGTTTTGATAGAACAGCGACAACTCCGGTGGGAAGAGTTTCTTTACCAGTGAAACTCATGGACAAGGCGGTCAACATTGATTTTCTTTTAATGAACTGCAAATCTTCCTACAATGCAATTTTAGGTAGGGATTGGCTCCACTGTATGGGTGTTGTTGTCTCTAGCCTCCACCAAGTAGTGAAATTTCCGTCTCTTGAGAAAATTTGCAAAATACGAGGAGACCAGATGGCTTCTAGCCGTTGTCATGAAAAAATATTAGATGATTACTCTCAATTTGATATGCATGGAAACACAATTTTAAGCAGTTCACAAGAAGTCGTTCAAGTACAAACCGAACCACAAATAATATGTTCAACCATATCGTCAAGTGAAAGAGCACCAATTATAGACCGCCTCCTAGAAGTTCAAATTGGAGATTCAAGCATAGAGACAACCTTCATATCACTTAAGCTGTCCGACAATGAAAAAAGGTAAATGGTTACTCTACTAAGAAAGAATAAGAGCATTTTTGCTTGGTCTGTGGAGCAAATGCCAGGTATACACTCAAATGTTGCCTGTCACAAGCTTGACATTGATACTAATTTTAAGCCGGTACGACAAAAGCCTAGACGTATAACTCCCGATAGAAAGCTGAAGGTTAAGGAAGAGATTGATCGCTTACTCTCTATCAATTTTATTTGTTAAGGAAGAGATTGAGAAATTTAAGGAAGCTGAAGGTTAAGCTGCAGGGTATATATATTATATATCCAATTATTTGTTAAAGTCTCAAGAATTTGACTTTAAAAGACCCACTTTTAAAACAAATTTTCTAAACTTTGTTGTATAAAAATTGTTTGGGGGTGGGGTATTCATTTTTCCGTCCTTGATTACTCAACTTTCCATTTATGTTGCTCAGGCCGTTTAATTATATTTCTATTCGGGTTGACATTATCTATGAATTTAGATTTCATTCGTTCACATAACTTAAGTCACGCACGCACTTTGAGGTATTTTCCATTTTCTTATATGTCACCAATGTTTGGAATAGAGTGTTTTATGGATCATTGGATTGGAAATTCTCTCCTGATCGTTTCCATATCTCATTCGCATAAATCAGACTGGTAACGAAGCGGCAAATTTAGTTTGAACTTGTGCAAAAAATCGACAAATTTTGATTAATCAAATTGGGCTTGGGCCCAATCTCGCACGCACGTGCGTCTCCTTCCTCCAAAACAAAGACAGAATCGCGATTTTCTTCACTTCTGCCATTAACAAAGCTTTAAACCCTAACTAAAAAAAAAAAAAAAACCTAAATTCACCCACGCCCAAAGTTTAAAACAACCCCAAATCTTCTCCAAACCTTTCCCACACCATTTTCATACCTTTCCCACCACCAAAAAAATAATAAAAAAAAATCTAAGAATTCGAACTGCCACTGCCCCCACCACGCCACCACCATTGTTATTTTTAGTGAGTTTGTTTTTAAAACCTTTCCCCACCTTATTCAAACCCACAAATCATTTAAAAACTTCAATGGCTCAAAGACGGAGAATTTTTTCAGAACAAGAATTTATGCCTTTCCACTTTCAGCCATTTTTCAGTGAGGAGATGATTCGTAGGGATTGGAACCATTTGTGGTATACGACGAACGAATTTTATCACGAAGATTTGGTCCAACAATTTTATAGGATGAGGGAGTTAGTTGGGAATAAAATTTTTGTGAAGGTGAATAAAGTAAGGAGAGAAGTGGATAGAAATTTGTTGGCTCGTATCTTCGGCATGGAGGAAGGACGCACTCTAGTAGCCACAGTGCAGGAATCCCAATTTACTGGGATCGAGGTTTTGATGAACAAGACAGTTTTGGAGGGTAACTATAATGCGAGCTCGTATTGTGTTCGTCAGTTGTCTCTGTGAACCAACCAGCTGGCTGTCGCTCAGTGGATTGGGAGGAATGTCATTGGAAAGGAGAAAGTCAGTGACATCAGCCTGAATTGTCTCCACGTGCTTTGGATACTCCAGACGAGAGAGTATGATTTCTGTATCCTCGAGTTTTTGATTACTATGATTAGAGGAGTCGGGAAGAGTATTGCACCTCTCCCTGTTTTGATAACGAGGATCATGATGACCTTGAGAGCGACTCCGAAGTCTGATCCGATTTACGTGAAGAGGCACCAAAATCCTACTATTTATACGGAGTGTATCAAAAAGACGTGGAGGTTGCCTAAAGAGAGGGTAGTTGAAGAGGATGATGAGGACACGACATGTTTTGATGTCGATGCCTTGGAGAGGTGTACGTCTGATACACAATGCATGTCAGTGCTTCATCATGGCATGCCTTCTCTCAACACTATTTGTGAAGACATCCGGACTCGGCAAGTTGTCATACATCGTAACTATGAGACTCGTGCCCAGCGCGAGGATGAGCGTTGGGAGGAGATGAAGGCCAAGATGGAAGCTCAACGAAAGTTTCATGAAGATATGTGTGAACGCTTCCCACCCCACGGGGGTTCCTCTTCTGAGGAGGCGTCTGTGAGGCACGAGCATCGTCGCCGAAGGGCGGATGGCTTTGGCCCATCGGGAACTCAGGAGTCATCTTCTTCTCATGTGCCATCGACTACCAGCAGCGCGTTATTTAGGGATATTATGAGTTGATGTTGTTTTGTATTTGTTTTTATTTAGTTCGGATGTTAATTTCGTAGTTAAATTTGAATTGGGTAGTTAAATGTTGTTTGAATTTCAATTTTAATATAATGTGGTTCTTTTCAAATTGTGCGTTGTTTTTATTGTTAATCCCACCTTCCCGAATTGTTTGGGGGTGGTATTATTTATTCTGGCATAATTTTTATATGAACCTCAATTTTAGAAGTTATTTTGGAGTGATTGTTGAGAATATTGCCAATATTGGCATGCCTATGATTCGATGTTGTGGTAGGATAAAATCTAAAAGAGTTTAGAAGTTACTATTCTAAATTCAATCTAAAAGATATTAGGTTTGTTTTAGAATCAAGAATATGGGTTGTTTCCGTTTTCGATTTTGGAAATTTTTTTTGTTTTCGGCAATTGCCTTAAAACTTTTTGGCAACTTCCCAATTCGTTTTGGAAACTCAAAACCTATATAAACTTCATTCATTCTCCACACAAAACTCACGTCTCTCACTTTCATCTCTCACCTTTCACTCCCAAGTTTTCCTTATTTTCCTTCTCACTTCCGCACTCAAGCAGTTCGGAGCGCGCCTGCGCCTCAGTGGAGCGCCACCCGTGCCCAAAACACTGTGAGTCCAAATTCTTCAGAGCGCGACCCGCACCTATACAAGGCTTAGGTTGAGCGCCCCCGCGCCATGACCTCTGTAGGCACGAAAAATTCCAATTTTTTGTGGGTTGTTCCAGGATCGTTCCAGCTATTCTAGAGAGTAGTTTTATAATGACATCACCTATAGTCATACCGGAGTAGTCTTTCGAGGACTTGTTGGGAAGCAAGACTTATGGACATTGGTTCCGCGACAGGATCTTGCAGTTAGGATGGAGGCATCTACTGGTAAGTGAAGACGACTCGTATTCACCTTAGCTTACTGAATATTTTTACAATAATGTTAGTTTCTATTGTAACCAGGTTGGCGAACAAGAATTCTCCGTCATGGTTGATAACACGCCACTAGAATCCAATAAGTATTTGGTAATGTTAGTTTCGGGAATACCAATACTTGATCTTATTCACACGTGGGGATATATGACTGATAATGCATACCTCTATAACTATACATATTTCCATGAGTATTATGGGGGAGGGGTGTTTCGTATAATAGACCAAGGGCGTTATAACATAGCCTTTGGTAGCCTGTCCCTCAATGTAGGCACCACCATGTTATTCATCCTGATGAATATTTTAGGGGATTGGCAGTTTACTTTTGCAAATAGTACCACTGGTGACGTTTTCCTTGCTTTAGCCGAGGGATGTCGACGATATGACATTCCCAGAGTATTACTGGCTAGTCTTAAGAGAGCCCAAAGCATGAGGCATAAGTATCTTCTTATGCCTATTTTGGTTTGCCTCATCATGCGCAGTTGTCTACCTGAATTTTGTACCCAGTTCAAGGATTGGAAAAGGGTTGAAGTCATGAGACCTACCAATTGGGTGGTTCGTTCATTTCGAGTTATGACTTGGCCAGGATGGCAGGTGCTGCCTCATTTGGTTGCCCCTTACATCCCATCAGACAAAGTAACACTCGACAGGTTAGCACAAGTTGATGACACACGGCGGTGGGCTTGGCAAGTTATCATGGCATGGCAGGACGCGAAGGAACCTCATCTCTTTGGAGAGGAAGATGAGGAGGATGAGGATTAAACGGGAGTTAAGGTAAGTTTTTAGTTTCAGTTAGTGTCTGCTTATGTCCCAAGCAAGTTGATTCTTGTTAACCTCATAATGGGTGGAACTCATATAGAGTTACGTCTGTTTTCTTTTTCTATATTAGTATGTTTTAACCTTGTTTTGCAGATGTTTCAAAATTTCATGCATTTCCATGGTATTTCTCTACCTTTTTTATTTAAATACTTTGAGGACAAAGCATGCTTCTTATTTAGGGGGGGGGCATAGAAACACGTGTAATTAAGGCATCTGTTAGGATATAGATATGTATAATATGCACTTGTTTTCTAGTAAAAATTCAAAATTTTAAAAAATATAAATAAAAAGTTATGCTATACACTTAAGAATATTGGTATTGTTTTCTTTCTCTATGCTCTGAATAATCTAGAAGTCTTACATAGCTTTTGCATTAGAATAATTTTTAGAAACTTAAGTTAATATGTAGGTAATAATATTTGCATCTATCTTTAAATATATTATATGAGTATCTATGATTGTTTGGCAGTAATTTTATGAAATCTAGGCTAGAGTACTTATTCTACAAATCCTGTGAGAATATAGCCTAAGGCCTTATATGAGTGAAACATTTGAGAAATGACACAAGGGAGAAGTAAATTCCGGATAGTGAAATCACACGTCCACTTGCTTGATCACTATACCATATCCTAAGCGAGAATTTATGCCCTCTTTGGATCGATATAGCCAGAAATTCAAATCTTATGAAATTATTTTCTGCTAGTCGCCCCTCTGAGCCTTTCATAAACCACAATTCCTTTAAACTTTTACAAAACAAAATAAAAATAAAAATAAGCCTACCCATTCGTTGAATGAGTCTGAGAATAGAGATGAAGAATAGAAAAGAGAAAGACCTTTGAAATCAAGATTTGTTAGTCGCTTCAGATAAGAAAAGAAAGTTTCCATCCAAATAAAAAAAATATATAAATAAATAAAAGAAAATAAAGAGTTTGGACTCCAAAAATAAATCAAAGGAGTCAAAAGCAAAAGAAAAAAAAAAGAAAAAAAATTATGGCTAAGGATGGAAACAAAGTGTAGAAGCAAAAGTAACGAACAAGATTTTCTCTAGTTACATAATATGAAGACTCTATTATCTCAGACTTGTCCTTTTTGAATATCCATTCCTTCCTTCTTAAACCATCTCCTAATCCCCACAACACCTAAATAAGACCTCTAGCTCAATTAGGAATAGGTTAATGTGATAATAAGTGGTAGATGTGATTGATCGATTTCAGCTTCCTTGTGTGTCATTGAGATTGTAAGGTAAAGTGTGCCCACTGCACACTGGAGTAGTGAAACTTGAGTGGAAAAATTAGAGTGTTTTTGTCTTGACATTTATGTGAGGACCTACTTAAAGACGCTATTCCAAAGTTTCAGAAATGGACTTGTTAGTGCATTTCATAGCATTGCTCATTGTATATATGTTTATTCGTAGGTGATTGATTATTATGCATATATTAGCTTAGGTTTCAACTTAATTATTCTATATTCATTGCTAGTGAGATATATAGATCATTGAGACATAAATAAGGAAACAATAGTTTTATTTCCTAGTCGTTGTAGTATAGATGAAGTTTGTGAGTACCTTCACTGGAAAACTCCCACGAAGTTATAACTCGTCCACTAGGGAATTCCTAGTGGTTTAAGGCCTTGTTGCATATGGTCAATGCAATCACAATCGACGAAACAAGAGTAGTTAGAACTCCATTTTTAGTCACTTATTCTAATTTCTCATATTTTCTTGAGGACAAGCAAAATGCTATTTGGGGGTGGTTTGATAAATGCCCAAAACTGTAGTTTTAACTCCTTAACAATAATACTTTTAGACCAATTATGCGAGTAATAAATAAGAGTTAATGCTGATTATGTGCTTTTATGTATTTCAGGCATTAAAGTCAATTATGTGCAGAAATATGTCACTTTGGCGAGATAAAAGAGAAAGGGTTGGTTGCTAAGAAGTTTTGTGATTAAAGGCCAAGATTCAAGGAGAAAAAGCCTTTTTAAATCCCGGTCAAAGCTGAAAAGTCAAAGTCAACGCGGGCAGAAACAGCATACAAAAGTCAGCAGAACTCCGAAGACCGTATCTTTGGACTCAAACCTCGGAATTAGGCCTACTTTATGTCAAAACGATCGACTCGGAAAGAGCTTTCCAATGGTCTAAGCCTTGACCCAATCAGAGGAGCAAAAGTGGACAAAAAATCTGCTGAAGTCAAATCCAACTGAAAAGGGCTCTGTGGACTGAAGAAATTGGGCTTTGGGCTCGGTTTTCCGGCCCGAAACATAGCTCCTCATCCCATGCACGAAAATGTGGATCTGATCTCCTCCATTTCAACACACAAGACTTAACTTTTAAGGATAAATTAATTTAGGTAGCAAGTAGCCATTGGTATAGAATTCTAGATCTAGTTTTACATTCCATAAATTAGTTTTCAATTATTGTTTTTAGATCTAGTTTTTACTTTGTAATAGATTAGTTAGAACAAGTAAATTATTAATTGAGAATCATATTTAGTTTTATAATAAAGTATTAGTTTTTAATTCCAATTTAGTTTAGTGATTAAATTCTTATTTAGTTTTAGTATTGTTAAATCCATATATTAGTGGTTAATCATTTCTTAGTGTTAATTTAGTTTTGAATTATTGATTAGATCAAATTAGTAAATTTACAATCTTTATATGATGTCTTGTTTAAATTCAATTGGAAATGATAGCATAATGATTCTAGGCTAAACCTCCATTAAAGGGGGTTGAAGAAGCCTTGATGAAGCTTAATTTGTGTTAGCGTAGAATAGTCGTAATTTTTCATTCCATTCTAGAAAATGATTAGTTCACCATGAGAATGGGTTTGATTGTTTCACATGCTAGATGTTAGTTGGTAGAGATTACCATGAACAACTAAGGATTAGGAAGAACCAATTGTTATGCAAAAGCAGTTCAATTTGGATTACGACGATTCTTCGTTAGTAAATTAAGTCGAGTTAAGGCGGAATCAATCCCTCCTAATTCCTTATCATAGTATCAATTTAGTATTCCGTAGTCTTATAAAATCATATCTTGTTAGTTAAATTTCCATCGTAGTATAAATTTCATAAAACTCTCATTAACTTTGGATAGATTGATAATCTTAGGAAACGCTAATTCTAAAAACTAGGAGTGGAACTAATCTTTTACTCCAACTCTATTTTGATAGAATTGAGAGTAGAAAATTTTGATAAATTAGACACAAAAATAGTTTTAGTTTTACTTGCGTTTGAGCTTAATCGTTTATTCGTAGGTAAAACTATTCATTTTACGTTTATCAATTAGCAAAACTTTATCGGGGGCGGAAACTAGATATTCAAGAATTGAGAAAATTGCTCTCGCTTTGGTTCACTCTGCAAGACACCTTAAGCCATACTTTCAAGGACGATTGGTCAAGGTATACACTGAGTACCCTTTTCGCAAAGTGCTCCATAATGCATAATAATCGAGTAGACTGTCAGAATGGGAAAGTTATTTGAGTGCATATAGCATTGCTTTCGAACCGTGCACTTCCGAAAAAGGTCATGTTCTTGCATCTTTAATGTTAGATTTTCCGATCGATGATATGGTCCTAGATAATAATCAAGATGGAAGCTCATCAATTAAAGATGTAACAATTGGGGGTGGCGAGGTCCCACTAATATCTATTACCCCGTCTTCAGACGTATGGATAGTCTACACAGATAGGTCACATAACAAGTTAGGATCCGGGCTTGGGTACGTTTTTATTAAGCCTAGTGATTCAATAATTGAGCGCTCAGTTCATTTCAGTTTCAAAGTATCTAACAATGTAGCAGAATATGAAGCAGTCCTTTATGCCATGCATACTGCTTTAGAATTTAAAGTTCAAAAGCTTCAGGTTTTTATAGACTCTCGATTAGTTGCAAGTCAATTTGAAGGCTCTTTTGAAGCACGGGATGATAAGATGGCTACATATCTAGACTTAATCTATATGCCTGCTCATCAATTTGATGTCATTTCAATCATTCAGAGACCTCGGAACGACATACGACATGTTGATGCCTTGGCATATCTTTCTACAGCAGTCGTTATTGAAGGCCCAAGAAATGTCAGCATTGATTTCCAGCAAGATCCAAGTATTAATTTGTCGGTTGTGCAGCTCACTGACATTTATATCAATGTGTGTTGTTTTTTCACTGCTTCTTCAGAGCCATCACCTTCAAGTATTCATGTTGTGAACACCAGAAAAAGAAAGTATGACAATGATGACGTTTTGCTGCCCAACAAATTCAACATTGACTCCCTACCAATGCCAGATGGAAGAATGTCTACTGAAAGGAATGACACAGAAATTATTCAAGGAGTCCAGGATGTCGCCGAATCAACAGAAGAGCCACACGTCTTTAACCTACCTATGTTAGAAGCAACAACTGAAGATTGGCGAATCCCATTAAGAAGCTTTCTGAGCAATGACATAATCCCTTCAATCCCCAAACTCGCTGAAACTGTCAAGCGAGATGCATGGAAATTCATAATAGTATCTTCGTCCAATGGTGTTCCACAATTGTATAGAAAGTGACATCCCTTGTCTCCCATGCTTAGATGCCTCACCAAAGCAGAAGGTCTACTAGTGTTACAAGAAATTCATGCGAGCATTTGTGGCAATCACGCAGGTAGTCAAAATTTGGCTCATAAAGCAATGACACAGGGATATTGGTGGCCTTGTATGCAGATAGATGCCAAACACATTTCTCAGACATGTGTTCCCTGTCATAAGCACTACAACATAGGCATCCTACCTGCCACAGAATTGCATCCAATTTTTTCTCCATGCCTATTCGCAAAATGGGGTTTAGACATCATTGGCCCTTTCCCTAGAGCTTTAGGGAATGTGCGTTTCTTGTTGGTTGCTACAGATTACTTTACTAAATAGGCGGAAGTACAACCCTTAGTGCATATTCAAGCTTCCGATGTCAAGCGCTTTTTGTGGAAAGATATAATTTGTCGTTTTGGCATCCCTGCTGAGTTAATATCTGATAATGGCAAGCAGTTTGATACAGACGAAATACACAATTTCTGCGCTAGTCTCCATATTCAGCATAATTTTTCTGCTCCATATTATCCTCAAGCTAACGGACAAGCTGAAGCAACGAATAAGTCTATCTTAGCTATCCTTAAACGTCGCCTAGAACAAGCTAAGGGAAAATGGACAAAATAACTACCAGCCGTGCTTTGGGCTTACAGAACCACTCCAAATCGCTCAATCGGTTTGTCCCCATTTAACTTGGCCTATGGTGCGGAGGCAGTCTTACCTACTGAAATATTTGCTAAAACAACTTGCACCACTGCAATGAAGGCTGGGTGTAAAGACGAAATGGTGGCTCACTCAAAAGCCAAATTATATGAAATTTGGGAAGAAAGTATAGCTCGTCTACTCCACTACCAGGCTTCAATGAAAAACAATATGACAAGAACCTTTGCTTAAAAGTTTTTCAAGAAGGCGATTGGGTGTTATGCCGAAAACCTAAAATCATTGACATGGGGAAGCTGTGTGAAAATTAGGAAGGACCGTTTGTGGTTGATCATTCTGCCTAGAAAGGATCATATTTCCTTCGCACCATTTCAGGAACACCTTTCCCAAAACCATGGAACGCACTCTATCTTAGGCGTTTTTATCGTTAGGTTCTGTTTGGTTCTTACCACAATAATAAATTAATTGTTTTGTTTTCCAAGTTTTGATGGCTCATTGGAAAATGTCCTCGTAGATCTTTTCATGTTTCTTCAACATATCAATGTTGAATAAAAGGGCATTTGTTAGCATCTATTTCGAACATTGCTTACACTTCGACAATATATATTATTATTAGTGTTATTATTATCAGATTTTGGATTGCGATACCAAACTCTGTGCATTCAAAGTCATGGAGTTTGTGTTTGCGATACCAAACTCTGTGCATTCAAAGTCATGGAGTTTGCATTTGCGATACCAAACTCTTTGCATTCAAAGTCATGGAGTTTGCGTTTGCGATACCAAACTCTTTGCATTCAAAGTCATGGAGTTTGCGTTTGCGATACCAAACTCTGTGTATTCAAACTCATGGAGTTTGCATTTGCAATACCAAACTCTATGCATTCAAAGTCATAGAGTTTGCATTTTTGATACCAAACTTTGTGCATTCAAAGTCATAGAGTTTGTGTTTCATACCAAACTCTGTGCATTCAAAGTCATGGAGTTTGTGGTTGAGATACCAAACTCTATGCATTCAAAGTAGTCGAGTTTCATTTGAAATACCAAACTCTATGCATTCAAAGACATGGAGTTTGTGTTGGCGAAACAAACTCTGTGTATTCAAAGTCATGAAATTTGGTTTGTAGACCAAAATATATACAATTAATGCCATAAAGTAGGTTAGGCATTTCAACATTTATGCCTACTTTCTATTCTAAAAATTATTATTGTTTCGTGCAAGCTCCCCATGCATGTACAGTAATGTCTTATTTAATCAATGCAATACCCAAAAAATGGTTCAAACATACCTAATTGGCATCATATGCATTCGCTGCAATTCATAATCTTATTTCACACGATAGCTACTGTAGCTCTAATTTGGAATAAATTTATTCCTCCAAGATATGAAGCTAAAAGGAAATGGATATGAGACATTATCTCATGTATTTATTGATTCCAGTGTTGAACAATTAATTGGGTCAACAAGATGTTCATTTCTCCGCTTTAAAATTCATCAATGAGCATTCAAACATTGAATAATTTTGAAGTGAATCCATGAATCAAATTGATCAAATGATGTGCTAATTATATGATTAGTACATATTCTATTTTACTGAAGTGATAAGATCCATCTTTGGAATATGTTCAATATGAATGTAAGGCTAAATGAAGCCTTTGTCTTTTTCAAATACATGATCATTAAAGATTTCCAAGTTACTTTGTTAATAACAAAGGTAATTATCTTTTACATATCATATATTCTCTCAAGCATTAAACGCAATAAATCAAAACAAATCAAAATGCTAAGGAGCAAAGTTGTTGTCTTATTAATTTCATACTAGCTTCCAACCACACTACATGGAAAATAATAATAATAGCTCTTATGTCCTATCTCCACCTCATTAAGAGATTTTAAATCGCAACACATACGATTTAACTACTAATTCTACAATATATAAATGACGATTTAAGACGACTGTTCGTCTTCTTTTTTAGAAGGGGTGGAATCTCCTCCTAAATCATCTTCTAGGCCAAGGTCTTCAATGGCTTCTTCAAGAGCACTAGGAAGAAGTAAACCACAATTCTGTAGTGGACGAGAATTGTATAACAAAGTATAATGTTCCAGAGCATTTTTTAACAAAACTTGCGTTCCAGATAGAAAGTCAACATGCTTCTTAGTTGAAGCCTCCAGCTGAGCAATTTCAAGAAAAGCCGCAGAGAGCTTTGGATTCAATGCAGCTAGAGTGCCTTTTTCAACGCGCAATTCTCGCGCAATTTTCTTATAATATGTCTCTTTCACTTTTACTGCCTTCTCCATAGCTATTTTTTGCTGCACCAAACAATCTTTTTCATGCTCTAGAGCAGACAATCTTTCTTTTAAAATCGATGACTCATTACTAACTTTGGCTACCTCAGCTATGGCCTCGTCTTTATCGTTATGAAGTTTCTCCATCATCAGCGGTGATAGACCTCGTTCCTTTTCTTTACCAAACATTACCACTGCTTTAGCAAAACTCTCCTTAGCCTAGCAAAATAAAGTTATCACTACAATAAAATATGATAAAACATATACTTTAACTTAAATGCCATGGACACTACTAACCTCTTGCAACTTTTGCATCCCAATATTGTAAAAATCTGAAGTATCACCTATACAATTCAAGTTACCAGATTGAATGCTCTCTCCACAAGTGGGTGGAATCAAATGTTTATTCATATAATCATCGAGCAGGTCAAAGTCAATAATTTCAGTAGTTCTTAAAGCATCTATCATGTCTTCTTCCATTAAACCAATTGAAGTAGGTGCAAAAGCTTGCATTATTGTTGTGCATACATCATGTAAAGGGGCAACAACATCTTGCGTAGAGCTATCAACTATAGCGTGAACCTCATTGGCCTGGGAAGGTCTGCTTCTTGAAGGCTGGTGTTGGTTATCTTCAATTTCTGAGCTTATTTCAATAACAGGTGAAATTGTCATTACTGCTTCTTTGCTAGTTGCAACAAGACATGTTTTATCCCACTACGTTTTTGTCGATGTCAATTTCTCAAGTTAGTTTCTAATGGGGACAGTTTTAGATGCGATAGGATGTGAGATAACAGAAGTCGTTGTCTTGATCTGGTGCATTTTTTTTTCTTACCAAAATAGAAAAAAAAAACCCCCTTCGTAGGTTTCTTATCTAGTTTTTGCTGGTTATTTTCCACTAATAGTAAAATCCTCCATTGTCAACAGTGGGAGTTTATTAGTGGAAGCTTATAGTTTTCCATCCTCTGTTAGGTAAAATCCTCCACTACATATAGTGAGAGTTCGCAGAGGAAACAAGACCGAAGTAATAGGCAGTTTTCCCTCTGTCTCTTGCCTTCTCCATTAACAAGATACCTCTATGCCAATTCACATGGCTTCCTCAAGCAACCAAAATGGGTCTGCGGATACTCGTAGCACATCATGGAGGTCTCTGTTTGGTCGGTCTATGTCATTAGAGTCCACAGTGGCTTTTAAGTCTTTCTCTCCCATCTATGTTGATGGAGTGGCTCAGTTCCGTCGGATTTACTAGCACAAGGTATCAAAGAATGGGATGATTACCTGGTGGGTTACTTTCTTGATAAAAGATTGTCCTTTTTTATGGTAAAGGAAGTGCTGGAAAAAAAAGTGGGAATTGAAAGGGTCCTTTGACATCACCACAGACAAGGAACTTTTCTATATGAGTTTTATGAGCTCAGAAGATCGTCAAATGGTTTTGGATGAAGGTCATATCTTTATTGCGAGCCGAGTGTTTGTCATTAAGCCATGGACAGTGGAGGTTGATAACTACAAGAATAAGGTGGCCTCCATTCCTTTATGGGTAAAGTTGATGGATGTTCCAAAAAGAAATGTGAACTTTTGATGGACTCTCATATCTTGCAAGCTTAGTGGGAGCTACACCTATGTTTATAGATGATGCTATAGCTAAAAGGAAAAGACTATAATTTGCAAGATTTTGTATTGAGTTCCCCATATACTACAACTACAAAGAAGTTATAACAGTGAAAGTTGGGAACCGAGAGGTTGTCATACCTCTAGAATATCCATGGAAACCGAAGTCTTGCACAAACTATAACAAGTTTGGGCATTCAGCAGACCAATGCTCTGGTAGGACAACTAGGGTATGGAGACAAATGGCAGTTCGGCGAAATGGTGGTGAAACAACAACAACCGACAAAACAAGAGGAGATACTCTGAGCCAAGAGGGAAATGAATATGAAATTGTTCAAGAGAATCAAAATGAAGGAATAGGGTCATTAGCAGTCATTGTTGCAAATTCAAATCAAAGGGTGGAGACTGGGATTGATGTTTGCTGATAAGAGCCCAAAACTGTAGTTTTAACCCCTTAATAATCATACTTTTAGACCAATTATGTAAATAATAAGTAAGACTTAATACTGATTACGTGTTTTTATGCATTTCAGGCTTCAAAGTCCATTATATGCAGAAATGTGCCACTTTAGCGAGATAAAGGAGCAATGGCTGATTGCTAAGGAGTTCTGTGATTAAAGGCCTTGATTCAAGAAGACAAAGCCTTTCTAAAGCCCGGTCAAAGCTGAAAAGTTAAAGTCAACGCGGGCAGAAACATCACACAAAGTCAGCAGAACTTCCTAAGACCATATCTTTAGACTCAGACCTCAGAATTGGGCCTACTTTATGTCAAAACAACCGGCTCGGAAAGAGCTTTCCAATGGTCTAAGCCTTAACCCAATCAGAGGAGTAGAAGTGGACGAAACATCTGTCGAAGCCAACTGTAGCTGAAGAGCCCATTTTGGACGAAATAAATTGGGTTTTGGGCCTGATTCTCTGGCCCAAAACATGGCTCCAAGCCCATGCATGATTTTTGGATCTGAAAGTATAAAAAAAAAAGCTTAGCTCTTTGTTAATGGTAGATAGTTAGACCTAGATTAGAATTAGATTAGTTAGCCTCCATTAATGAGTTTTAGAACTTAGTTTAGAATTTCATTTCTTGTTTTAGATTAATTTCTTGAATCATTGAATATCATTCATTAGATAAATAAAATAGTTATTATTCTTGTCATTTCGATTTTTGTTATTTCAATCTATTAGATCTAGTTTTAATTATTGTTGGTTACCATTTCTTAGTTGTTAATTAGAATTTAATTATTGTTTAATTTAGATTAGTAAATTTCGAATCTTGATATTATGTTTAGTTTAGATTCATATGGAAATGATTGCGGAATGATTCTCAGCTAAACCTCCATTAGAGGGGGTTGAGAAGCCTTGATGAAAGCTTGATTCCGATTATCGTAGAGTCGTCGTAATTTCTATTCCACTCTAGAAACGATTAATTCGCCATGAGAATGGGTTTAATCGTTCACATGCTAGTTATGAATTGGTAGAAATGTCATGTGTAATTAGGGATTAGGAAGAACCAATTGTTCTGCATAGCAGTTCAATTCGGATTACGACGATTCGTCGTTAGTGAGTTAAGTTGAGTTAAGGTGGAATCAATCCCCCCTAATTCCTTATTATAGAATCAACGTAGTATTTCCGTAGTTGAATCAATTATAGTTTGTATCTTGTGGGTAGTTGCATCGTAGTATAATTCCCCCTCGTAAAACTCTCATTAGACTTAAGACCGATTAGTTAAACTATGAAATCATTTCATGCTAGAGAACTAGTAGTGGAACAAATTTGTTACTCCACTCTATTTCGATAGAATTGAGAGTAGAAAACTTGATAGCTTCCCGTAAAATTAGTTTAGTTTACTTACGTTTTGAGTTCATCGTTCATTTCGTAGGTAAACTACATCTTTTTATGGGATATCAAATGGCGCCGCTGCCATCTTAGTTTCACTTTAGCATTGTTTTCATAGTATAATTAGTCATTTTTAAGTCCCATTAAACCTACCCACCCTTGTTTGATTCATACTGTGGTTGTCCGTTTCAGCATTGAAATGTTCCGCAAAAAATTACACCTGCGCGACGCGCTTCAAAGCGAGCGCACCTGCGCCCAAACGCCTGGAACCTTGAGCGCGACCCGGCCCCATATCGAGCGCGAACCGCCCTAAAACACTGTAACTTGAAGTTACACGGAGCGACGATCGCCAAAGCGAGCGCACCAGCCTCTAAGCTGAAATTTGCGGATTTCCACGGGTTTGTTTGAACCCGATTTTTCAAGTTTTTAGTATTTTAACTTGTTATATACACCGAACACGCCGTAAACAAGATGCTATTCATAAGCGAAGCAGGGCCTAATCAGGTATTCCTTTCTTCCACACCTCGCATCTCCAGTTAGAGGTTTCTACTAGTATATCAGAATTGTTTGGAGTGTTGCATGTTTAGTTAAGTTCGACTTAGTCTTGCATGAGATTAAGGTCTGGTCGAAGAAAAACAACTAACGTAATTACACTGCAACGTCAACAAACAAGTCTATCTAGTTTCCCACCCACTACACCTCTAGCTACTATTTCAAACACACCACCTGATATTATGGCTGAAGAAAGAGAGACTCCTCTCTCTGACTTTTATAAAGCCTTGAGCGATAGCCCTAAATCTTGCATCGTTCTAGCAGACCCAGTGGGGGATTTTCGCATCCCCCCAAATATATTTAATTTGTTACCCATTTTTCATGGTTTAGACCATGAAAAACCTTATCAGCACATGCGTAGGATTGAAGAAGTCCTTACAACATTCCACCATCCTACGGTTGGTGCAGAACAAGTTAAATAAAGGGTATTCCCTTTCACCTTAGGCGATAAAGGCGTCTTGGTTAATTGCCCAAGCGTAATTCTATGGACTCGTGGGCCAAACTTGTTGTTGTTTATGGAACATTTTACCCACCCCAAAAAGACGGATGAAATGCTTTCCAAGATTCACTTCTTTCGACATAATCCTCATGAATCATTTTCAGAGGCTTGGAATCGTTTCACTGATCTCTTTATAGAGTGTCCACACCATCACCAACAAAAGACACGTTAGTTCGTGCCTTTTTCAAAGGACTTCTACACCACCATAAAGAAGTCCTAGACATAATGAATTGGGGTAGTTTCCTAAGTAAAGGAGCCTCAGAGGCATATAAATTTTTGGAAGATCAGACTAAGCGTAATAATAATTGGGGGGGTAGTGACGATTACTCCCGCTCTGCTAGTTCTTCTTCAACAGTTAAGGCTACAAGTATGTTTGAGGTTAAATCAGATCCTGAGCTTAAAACTCTAATTGAATCCCTCACT
This sequence comes from Coptis chinensis, assembly GCF_015680905.1. NCBI lineage: Eukaryota > Viridiplantae > Streptophyta > Magnoliopsida > Ranunculales > Ranunculaceae > Coptis > Coptis chinensis. Next base: position 52,628,178 of record NC_141456.1, on the reverse strand, counting down.
AAAAAGGTTGAGGCTATTTCTATTCAACAAAAGCCTATCCCCATCATGAATGTAAATTCAAATCCATGTAGTTTTTGTTGGAGTCCTGAGCATCCCGACTCCCACTGTCCTATAGCCTATGAACATTCTTGTTCCATTAATAGTGAACTTAACACCCCTTGGAGACAAAATCCCAACTTCGGTTGGAGAAATAACCAACAAGTCACACCTACAGGGTATAATAATCAATATGTTAGGCCAACGCACAGTTATAACCAAGCTCCACCATAACAAGGACAGGATCAGGGTAATTATAATAATTATAACAACCAAGCGCAACCTTGACAAGGTCAATGTAGTTATAATAATTATAATGCTAATAGAGGTATCGTTCCGGTAAATAATAACTATCACAATCCGCCCATAAATAATCAACGCGAGATAGTTCCAGTCACACCACCCGTGACTACTACACCCACACAACCGGATCGTCTTGACACCTTCATACAAGTGAGGCAACAACTTTTCCAAACCATGGCTCAATCTAACCAACACATTTTACAATCCGTTAATAATTTAAACCAACAGTTAGCCCAAGAGAAAGCCCAACCAAAAGGCGTGTTTCCAGGCCAAGCGATACTCAACCCTAAAACAACAAACACAGCCTTTGAGGTAAATGGTAATACTAGTACGGAAACTACAACCGTAGGTGAGATAAATGCCATCACCACTCTCCGTTCTGGAAGAGTGGTTGATAACAAAGTAACTATGCTCATAGTTACCCCATCAGTACTCCCTACACCGGATATCGAACTAGATACCGAAATAGAAACTGAAGAACCTACCACTGTAGAGGTACCAGTTAAACCACAACCTAAGAAACAGAAAGCCAAGGTTACACATCAAGTCGAGCCATACGCTAAATATAGAGCGAAACCACCGTTCCCTCAGAAATTAGCCATGCTAACCAGGTATACTAACTTTGAGGAGATTAGGAACGTTTTCAAAAATCTAACGATAAACCTTCCTTTTCTCGAAGCTATAAAAAAGCTACCTAACCACGCTTAAGTTTCTTAAGGAGTTGTGCACTACTAGGCGTAAGACCAACATACCTAAAGGCGCCTTTCTAACTAAACAGGTTCCCAACTTTATCCTAAAAATAATGGAATTGTTAAGTACAAGGACCCCCGGTCGCCCCATCTTTGCATAATGCACCTTAGGAGATTCTCACACGACGACGTATTTACTAGACACGGGGGCTAGTGTTAACTTACTCCCATTTTATTTGTATAAACAAATAGGTCTAGAGGAGATGCAACCTACTAAAATGATTGACATTGCAATTAGCTCGATCGGTCTATTAAGTATCCTAAGGGTGTGGTTGAAAACGTCTTTGGTTAAAGTCCAAAATTTTACTATCCAACCGACCGTTATCCTCGACCACGTAAGTCACTAACGACTCTGTACCTATCTTTTTAGGGCGTCCTTCTTGGCACCGCCAACGCTCATAAACTGCCGTGATGGTTCGATGTCCTTGTCATTTGGCCATCTTTTCGTTGAGGTAAATGTTTTCAAACGAGGGACACAAGATCCCGATTCATCTACAAATGGAGAGGTTAGCATGATCGAGAGCTTAGCTCAAGATTAGTTCAAAACATGTTTCGGAGAAACAGATTAACAAATTCCTTTCCTTCGAAATTCGACTTTAACAATGACTCCCGGTAGTAGATTTAAATTGAAGAAGAATTCCGCAACTCTTTTGCACCGCTTCTTTACCACTTCAGCGAGTCCCCTTTGCCAACAACCATTCATCCCTTGATGCTATGACGGAAGATGAATTTTTCAATCTCTATCCCGGTGATCCTTTTGACCCACCTATTGAGGAATGTCTTGCATATATCAAGATTTTTGATGATATGGACTTGAGAGCTCTAGCTGAGAATCATTCACCTTCCATCACCAATATTCCCCACCTTCCACCTTTTCAAAGGAACCTCGAAGTTTGCACTTTCGATCCTTTAGTTTTCTCCGTGCTTCATGATTTTTAAATCCACCTAGTAAACAAATACTTCCCAAGGATAAACCACTTGACACCTTCATTTTCAGACTTGAGACAGTCCCTAACTACACCATGAATGAGTTTTGTGCTAAACCCACATCCTCATTTTTTCCATGCTTTTCCTCTAAAACTTATCCCAATCCACCATATCTTCCACAACCATTCACTTTTCCACACTTATTCACTAGGACACCCTCTCGTTCAAAGATGAAACATAAGGTGCATGCTTGGTTATGTTATAGGTCTATCCAACTTCGCTTTCATTCCACTAGGCTGCGTCGTAGGAAATCTTGGTGCTTGATTGTGTTTGGATATGTTTTCTGTGATATTTATTTATGGAGCGATCCACAACTATTTCGGTTGTTGATATATGATAAACTGCATATTCATACATATGTTTAGATAAAGTCTCGAGTATCTGACTATAAACGACTCAATTTTTGTGTTTGGTGCATTTCCTTTCATTTCCATATATTGGTGAATGCACCATTCAGGTAACCGGGCCCTCCCTATGGAGTGTGTGGCTGTAAGTACCGGATCCTAAGTCCACGTTTCATATAATTCACGTTTTCCCCTCTTGCATGTTTTCTTGGTTTTTGAGTCATGTTTCTCTATGGTGTGAATTATGTCTTTACTGCATATTGTTTTCCTTTATATTAAACCTAATTCATAAAAAGTAAAAAAGTTTAAAGCTATAAAAATAGTAATCTAGCAAGTCTCGGGAATCTGACTTTAAAAGACCCACATTTTAAAACAAATTTTTACAAACCTGTTTTCAAAAATTTGTTTGGGGGGTGGGGTGTTGGTTTTTCTATTATTGATCACTCAAATTCCTATTTTTATCCCCACCTCGCTCCCTTGAAGAGTAGCTAGATTTCTTCTTGTTTGTTGTTTTGATGTTGTTTTTTATTATATTTAGTAGATAGGATGTTACGTTGTTAAATTCCGTAGTTAATTTTAACTTTGGTAGTGAAATGTTGTTTGAATGATAATATTAATATAATGTGGTTATTTTTATTGTGCGTGATTGTTTAATGTTGATCCCACTTTCCCAAATTGTTTGGGGGTGGTATTATGTAGTCCAGCATGATTTTTATATGACCTCCTTTTTTTTAGAATTTATTTCGGAGTCATGGTGAGAATATTGCCGAATAGGCATATCTATGAATAAATATCATGGTAGGATGAAATCTCGATAAAATAGGTAGGTTCTATCCTAAATTCAACCTAAAAGATATTAGGGTTGTTTTAGAATCAAGAATATGAGTTGTTTCCGTTTTCGGGTTCGGAAATTTTAGTATTTCGGAAATTGCCGGAAAAGCTTTTTGGCAACTTCCCAATTCGTTTTAGCAACTTAAAACCTATATAAACTTCATTCATCCTACACTCACAACCCACACTACACCTAACTTCCATCACTCACCTTTCACTCCCACGTTTCCCGTTGTTCGTCTCAATTTTCAACCATCAGCACCTCGGAGCGCACCGGCGCCCCAAGTAGAGCGCACCTGCACCCTACACATTTTTCTGAAATTTAGCACTGAGCGCACTCGGGCGTGGAAAGTGGAGCGCGCGATACGACTTCGTGAGACCAGAAAATTTCCGGTTTTCTGCGGGTTGTTTCCGGTCATTTGGTACTGTTCCAGAGCGTAGTTTCGAGATGACATCTCCTACAATAATACCGGAACAATCTTTCGAAGATTTGTTCCAAAGCACTACTTATGGTGCTTGGTCTCGCGAGGCGATCACACACGTAGGTTGGAAACCGCTTATGGTTCTTACTAGCATTTGTTCTTGGACTTGCCATGCCCGCTAAAATACAAGACCCATGGTGCTATTGGGTAGATAATATGCATGTCCGGGAGATAAGGTAAGTTTTTAATTCCATTTAGTGTCTGCTTATGTCCCAAGCAATTTAATTCTGTTAACCCCATAATGGGTGGAACTCTAATAGAGTTGCGTCAGTTTTTATATTAGTATGTTTTAACCTTGTTTTGAGATGTTCTAGAATTTTACGCGTTTCCATGGTATTTTTCTACCCTATTTATTTAAATGCTTTGAGGACAAAGCATGCTTCTTGTTTGGGGGTGGGCATAGAAACACGTGTAATTAAGGCATCTGTTAGGATATAGATATGTATAATATGCACTTGTTTTCTAGTTAAAATTTCAAAAATTCAAAAATATAAATAAATAAGTTATGCTATACACTTAGAAATATTGGTATTGTTTTCTTTCTCTATGCTCTTAACAATTTAGAAGTCTCACGTAGCTTTTGCAATAGAATAATTTTTAGAAACTTAGGTTAATATGTAGGTAATAATCTTTGCATCTATCTATAAATATATTACATGAGTATCTATGATTGTTAGCAGTAAGTTTCTGAAATCTAGGCTAAAGTACTTATTCTACAAATCCCGTGAGAATATAGCCTAAAGCCTTATAAGAGTGAAACATTTGAGAAATGACACAAGGGAGAAGTAAAATCCGGATAGAGAAATCACACGTCCACTTGCTTGATCACTAAACCATATCCTCAGTGAGAATTTAGGCCCTCTTTGGATCGATAGCCAGAAATTCAAACCTATGAATTATTTTCCGCTAATTAAGCCCCCTCGAGCCTTTCTTTAGCCTTTCATAAACCACAAATCCTTTACCCTGTTACAAAAACGAAACAAAATAATAATAAAAAAAAAATCAACCTACCTAATTTAGAATAAGTTTGAGAATAGAATGAGGAAGAAAGAAGAAGAGAAAAACATGTGTAAACAAAAATTAGTTAGTTGCTTCAGAAAATAAAGAAAAGAAGTTTCCATCCAAAGAAAAGAAAAATAAAAATAGAAATAAAATAAAAACTCCAAAAATAGAATAAAAAAAGGAGGAAAAGCCAAAGAAAAAAAAAAAAAATATGGCTAAGGATGGAAACAAAGTGTAGAAGCAAAAGTAAATAACAAGGTTTTCTCTAGTTACATAATATGAAGACTCTATTATCTCAGACTTGTCCTTTTTGAATATCCAGTTCCTTCCTTCTTAAACCATCTCCTAATCCCCGAAGCACCTAATAAAGACCTCTAGCTCAATTAGGAATAGGTTAGTGTGATAGTAAGTGGCAGATGTGTTTGATCGACTCCGGCTTCCTTGTGTGTCATTGAGATTGTAAGGTAAAGTGTGCCCACCGCAAGACTAGAGAGCTTAAACTTGAGTGGAAAAATCAGAGTGTTGTATCTTGACTATTATTGTGAGAACCTATTTAAGGATGCTATTCCGAGTTTCAGAAACGGACCTGCTATTGCATTTCATAGTATTACTTATTGTATATATGTTTATTGTAGATGATTGATTATTATGCATATATTAGCTTAGGTTTTTGACTTGGTTATTCTTGTTCATAGCTAGTGAGATGTATAGATAATTTGGAGCATAAATAAGGAAACAATAGTTTTCTTTCTTAGTCATTGTAGTATAGATGAAGTTTGTGAGTACCTTCACTGGAAAACTCTCACGAGGCTATAACTCGTCCACTAGTGGGTTTAATCGTTCACATGCTAGTTATGAATTGGTAGAAATGTCATGTGTAATTAGGGATTAGGAAGAACCAATTGTTCTACGTAGCATTTCAATTCGGATTACGACGATTCGTCGTTAGTGAGTTAAGTTGAGTTAAGGTGGAATCAATCCCCCATAATTCCTTATTATAGAATCAACGTAGTATTTCCGTAGTTGAATCAATTATAGTTTGTATCTTGTGGGTAGTTGCATCGTAGTATAATTCCCCCTCGTAAAACTCTCATTAGACTTAAGACCGATTAGTTAAACTATGAAATCATTTCATGTTAGAGAACTAGGAGTGGAACGAATTTGTTACTCCACTCTATTTCGACAGAATTGAGAGTAGAAAACTTGATAGCTTCCCGTAAAATTAGTTTAGTTTACTTACGTTTTGAGTTCATCGTTCATTTCGTAGGTAAACTACATCTTTTTATGGGTTATCATTTGCCAAGAGACAAGCCTTTGTATCAGGGATGAAAATGGGCAACATACTGTTACGGCAGAATATGTAGTTGATACCCAGGTTGTGAGACCTATATTAGCTGAAGGAGAGTTGAACCTAAATGCGAGAGTAAATGCGTTTGTTGATAGACAAAACGGTGGCTTTGTCAGACGAATCCCAAGGGGAGTAATTCCATATGAGGAAACTTGCCATGATGAACAACTGATGACTCCAGGAGTTATTGAAAGAAATTATAGTGTTGATGCTTTACAAGAGGTAGAGAATAGTTTAGAGTTGGTGGAGGTACACAGTGTGGAGGATGAAAGGCCTGTACAACACTTGCTACCAGATAACACACTTGCACAACAATTTATCAGTGAAGGTGGTATGTTTGAATGCCTTGTAGCAGGAGAAGACCTTGAGGATGACATTTTTGATGTTGAACCATAATTATTTGGTGATAGGACTCCTCCATCTATCCCAATTATACTGACAATACAGACTCGAAGTAAAAAAAAATAATAAAAACCAGAGCCAACACCAAGCACAAGCAAATTCAGGGAATAGAGGAAAAAGGAGAGGCCAAGGGCCTGGAAAAAAAAGAGTTCACTGATTCTCATCCTTATGATAAGAGTGTGTAGTTGGAATGTATGAGGGTTAAATGATCACACAAAAGCTAGACAGTTAAATATGTATAGTAGAAAAAGGAATATTTAGTTGTATGAGTATTTTGGAAACAAAGGTAAAAAGAGAAAAATTCCTAGCTATATCTGGAATAGTTTGTCCATCCTGGGAAGTTATGCATAATTATGCAAGTGATGATAGTGGTAGAGTTTGGATTGTATAGAATCCGGATATTATGGAGATTACAAAAGAGGTGGAGACGGCTTAATTCATCCACTGTAAGGTGTCTATTTTACAATATGCTTTTCACTTTACCATGACAGTTATATATGCAAGTAATAACAATGCAGATAGGCTGCTTCTCTAGGAGGAATTAAAGTTTCTTAATACTAGCATTCAAGGACCGTGGTGTGTTATGGGCGATCTGAACAACGTACTCTTCTCTCATGAAAGAATAGGTGATGTGGCAGTCCACCCTAGGGAAATAACTCCCCTAGAAAACTGATTAAATGCTTCTAGTTTATTTGATTATACAACAATTGGATGTTTCTACACATGGAATAATGGTGGGGAAGTTGTTAGAAAATGGTTTAAACTTGATCGATGCTTGATAAACTCTTCCTGGTCTTCCTTGCAGTTGGCTACGAGTGTTGAATTTCTAACCCAGGAGTTTTCTAATCACTGCCCTATGGTAATATCTTTTCTGAATAAAATAAGAAGTCGACCTCCGTTTCGGTTTTGCAATTTTTGGAGACTTCATGAGGACTTTGCACCTACCCTCACTTAATGCTGGAGCATACAAGATCATGGTAACCCACCGTATATGCTTTCAAGTAAACTTAAAGCTTTGAAAGCTATTCTTAAGGGTTGGGCTCGTTCTTTCTGTCATGATGCCCACAGACTAGTGGAGGAAACAAGAAAAGAGCTGACACAACTTCAAGAGAGATTATAGGTGAACCCTCGAGACTCTTCATTATGCTGTCAAGGGAGTGTCACAAGGCATAAACTATGCCATTTGATCAAGATGGAGGAGGCAGATCTTTTTCATAAAACTAATATTGAGTGGCTCTGTTTTCGGAGAAAAATGTAATGCATTTTTCTTCAATGCATTAAAGGAGAAAAAGACCAGGAGCGTCTTGTGGTGTATATGGAGGTTGCAAATGCTTTTATTGAGTACTATAAAGACTTATTGGGTATCACCTCGCCTGCTACATGTGGTCATGAAGTCTTTGATGACCTAGTTATCTCTGAAGTGGATAATCACACAAGTCTACATCTGGCCTCCCCTATCACTGATGCAGAGATTAAAAAAAGCTCTTTTTGCTATGAATGATAACAAAGCTCCGGGCCCTGATGGATTTAATGCTTTCTTTTTCAAAAATTGTTGGGATGTTGTTGGAAATGACTTCATAAGAGCTATCCAGCACATTTTTTAAACAAAAGCAGATGCCAAGAGGTACAAATTCTACTATTCTTAGTCTTATTCCAAAGAGTAGAATATCTACTAGTGTTGATACTTTTAGACCTATTACTTGTTGCAATATTATTTATAAATGTGTATCTAAAGTACTCACTACTAGAATGAAATCATGTATTTCTTCATTGATTTCTTGTGCACAATCGGCATTTGTTCCTGGGAGGTCTGTACAAGATAATTTGTTGATTGCTCATGAACTTTTGTGAGGTTATGGCTGAAAGAGAGGACCAAAAAGGTGTGTAATAAAGCTGGACATCAAGAAGGCCTATGATTCTATTAGCTGGCAATCTCTGTTGGTGATCCTATAAAAGTTTAAATTCCCTCCTTTGTTCATTGAATGGTTGCATATGTGCTACTCATCCCCTTTTTACTCAGTCCTAGTAAATAGGACACTAGAAGGCTATTTTGAAGGAAAACGAGGACTCAGGCAAGGCAATCCAGTCTCCCCGTATCTCTTTGTTCTTGTGATGGAGGTGTTAAGTGCTATGTTGCAACAAGGGCTAAGGTCTAAGTCTATCCATGCACACTCAAAATGTAGAAAGATTGCTATTTCTCATCTTTGCTTTGCCGATGATGTAATGCTTTTCTATAAGGGCGATATGGAGTCTCTTTTGGCAATAAAAAATATTTTGGCCTCATTTTCTCATGCAACCGGGATACATTTTAGTAATGCAAAAACCACTCTACTTACTGGAAGCATGTCTGAGGAAGAAGGGCTATAACTTACTGATGTTCTAGGAATCTCCTTGGTTTCTCCTCCGGTTTCCTATCTAGGATTACCTCTCACGGCCACCAGATTGGGTATTAGGGAATGCCTCCCACTCATTGAGAAAATTATAAGTAGAATTTCTAATTGGAAAAACACAACTCTTAATCGAGCAGGAAGGGTGTAGCATGTACAGTCAGTCCTATCCTCATTCCAAACTTATTGGGCAAAAACTTTTGTATTGCCTAAAACTGTGTTGGATAAGGTGGCAAAGCTATGCAACAGGTTCATATGGGCAGGACCTTCTATGGTGAGGATGATGCATCATGCAAGTCATGAAACACTGAGAGTGGCTAAAAACCAAAGAGGTCTTGGGCTTCTCGATCCTAGAACTTGGAATAAAGTGGCGTACTATGGGCTTGTTGTCAAGATTGCTCAGAAGTATGATTGCTTGTGGGTGAAATAGACATGGGAACATCAAGTAAAGGGTGGACATTTCTGGACTATGAAGGAACCCAAGGACTGTTCTTGGGTGTGGAGAGGCATCCTCAAACATAGGGAGGTTACTTGGAACAGTGTGAGATATAGTATTGCAAATGGGTTGAAAATGAGCTTCTGGCATGATCCGTGGTGTTCTGGTCCTCTTATCTTCAATGCACAAGAGAGAGAACTGCTAGCAACTTCTATTCCTGACTATGCTTGTGTTGGATCAATTATTGAAAATGGGAGTTGGTCAAACGTGATTTGCCAATTACCAAGTTGTGAGCTAAAAAAGTTGATCATGGAAACGGAGTTGAATAGCTACTTGATAGAGGACCGAGTCATCTGGACACCAACTAGTACTGGACTTTTCTCCCTCACATCTGCTTATCTTTCTCTTAAGAAAATTGGAGGAAAAGTAAAATGGTTCAAGTTTGTTTGGGGTAAGTTATCGGTGCTCAAACACTCTTTTACTGTTTGGCAACTCTTCTCTACATCTTTGCCCACCCAAAACAGACTTCTGTTCAAGAAAGTTATAAACCAATCCACTTGTTGTCTCTATACTGGTCATGAGGAAAGCTCTTCACATCTGTTTTTTTATTGTGCGTACTCAACACAAGTTTGGGTAAGGCTCAAGCTAGCTATGAGTTTATCTGGGTAGGTGAAACAATCACATGATGAGTGGTATTTCTTAATGAGATTATGCAGAATGAACTCAATGCAAAATGAGATTATTAGAGCCATTACTTGTGCAACAGTCCATGCAATATGGAATGAGCGCAACTGGCGAATAAAGAAAGGGAGGAAAAGACTACCAAGTGTTTTGAGTATACAGATCCTAAATGATATGAAATTGTACTTTGGAAAGACACTGCAGTCTGTAAAGGAGAGTCATGGGTTGTGGGTGTTGCTAAAAAGGCTAGAGGTCGAAGGAAACTTCAAGCAGAATGAGGAACAATGGGTTAGCTGGTCAAAGCCAAAGGATCAGGTACCTGTGCTAAATGCAGATGGTTCGTTAAAGCTTGGCAATGCAGGGTATGGTGGGATAATTAGAAATCAAAATGGTACGGTCCTACTGGGGTTTACTGGATCGTCAAACTTTCCCTCAGTGCTTCACCAGGAATTGATTGGCGTCTTGAAAGGTCTTCAAGGAGCGACCCAGATGAATATAACGAGGATACATGTACAATCTAATTCTATGCGGGTTGTGCAAATACTAAACTTAAAGGAGGAACCACCTTGGATTGACAGGAACATCATAACACATATTAGGAGACTCATCATAGATTTTGAATTGGCGGACTTTGAACATGTTTGCAGAGAAGGGAACTAGGCTACATATTATTTATCAAAACTTTGTAATACTAAAGATGAAAGAGTTTTGTTTTTCATTCCTCCTTTAGACCAAAGGCTACATGTTTTGGTCAAAAAGGATGAAGAGGGTAAGCTGTACTTGAGATCATGATCAAATAAAGGTTGCGTATCCTTAACCCCTAGCTTTCAAAAAAAAAAAAAAAAAAAAAAAAAAAAAAAAAAAAATCTTCACATGCTTTAGGCTCCACAACATCAGCAGAACGACTTTGTGAGATTGTGGACTCAAGGCTCCCGCTAATTAAATTTACGTCAACTTTTTGTTTGTTCCTTCTACCTTCCTCTGCTGACACCTTAGTTGACACTTCAAGTGTTCTCCACTCCTCCATATCATCATCATCTAGCACTTCATCGGTTAGTTTTTTGTTTTCTCTGATTTGAGCCCTCTTCAGATTTGAGCGATAATTTCCTTGGCAAGCAATCACTTCTAAGATTCGTTCTATTACTTCGGCGTCTATCTGTCACTTCATCTTTGGTTGCAACATATTGCTCTTGATACATTTTTGGTCTAGAAGGTTTCTCACTATCACCTTGTCTCTCGCTACACCAACCCCAATGAGCAACCTCATTAGGCCAAGATAAATCAAGAATGTGTTCCTTACGGTCACTGCTAAAATAAAATTGTAAGTTCTCTGCAGCTCGTTTTCCAATCTCGGTATTTGGAATAATAGGGTGTTCATCTATAGAGCATTACAAATAAATACATCATTTAAATATTTAAATATAATAATATACAACAATACCATATCAGTAAAATTCCATGTGAAAATTTTGCACTTTTCATATCTCGTATCTTATGTGGAACACGTATTCCATGGGGATTCCATGGTCCTCGCAGGAGAAAACAATATTTATCCCAGTCTTTGTAACCTTTCGGTAAGCCTTTAAATTTCTTCTCAGTCTTCCAGTCCACGGTGAAATATGACGACCCATCTTCTTCAATGCGACGTTGCGGTCATAGCAAAAGGAACAATTCTTCAAAACCGAAGGGACACTAGTAGCATTTTGCCAAGCATTTAGCACGTGCAAATACCAACCATAGCGGCATCCCGATTTGTATCGATGCAATCTTCTATAAAGACAACAATTGGACAGCGTCATAATCCAGCGGGATGGTTAAACCTTGATCCATTTGCGCACGCATTACGACCAGTTCTCCCTCTTCCACTGGATGTTTTGTGCTGAAATTTTCAAGTTGTTTAACATCGAAGTTCTTCAGTAAATAAAGACCTTTCATTCCTTCCGTACTAGTTACCCGAATAATGGATTTGGGCATAGTCGAACGCTCTAACCATCCTCGTCGAATAATTTCACCGGTACATGTTGTCATCGTCATTCTCGCGTCTTCATGCCTACTTCGGACTTTCGCGTCATACTTATTCCCGCTCATAATTACCATCTATCACGATCAAATTTTTTAACTCTATCTTAGACAAATTATCCTTTAGTAAATTTTCTGCAGTTCAAACACAAGTACACATCCCCTTTTATATACTATAAAAACAGGATATTATATGAAGTTCACAACTCTCATTCTCCTGATAAAATGGGATTATGAAATCTTACTTCAGGTTTTGAAGTAATCCGCTCTATCAACTAATATTCCCTATTAATCAAAACACCTATGCCAACTAATAAACCTTGGGCGTTCCATCACCCCAATATGTTTATATGTAAATGTAAATGATATTTATTTAACATACACGGTCTACTACTTTACCGGTTAATATGTTTCAATTTCTTTCTCATTTTTTTTTCTTCTTTGCCACATCCAATAAATTCCATATTGCAAAGAGGGGGCAATGTACGTACCTCCACATTCGTACCCTGACTAAAGACTTCATTAGGGACTTAGTCTTTACATTAAGTCTAAGTGACCATCCCGATTGAAACCTTAAGTGGTTACCTGGACGGCTCACATCAAGTCCAGTTAGGCACCTGGACGGCTCACAGTTCCAGTTAGCCACTTGGACGACTCACATGTTTAGTTAGACATCTGGACGACTCACAAGTCCAGTCAATCACCTGAGTCGGTCACATGTTCAGTTAACCAGTCTTATCTAGTGAGAGTCTTTGTGCTCTCAGAACTCTTATTTTCTATTTCTATAAATAGGACTTTTCACTTAACAAAGAATTACGCTTTTTGGAGACTTGATTCTAGAAACATATTTTAGATATGTAGGCAATCGTTAAAGGCACAGTCTCACTCTTTACACAACATCCTTCCTTGTAGATTCAATAGTGTGTTTGGATAAACTCTTACCCAAACACCTGTGTTGACACCTTATGAGGCAAATAGTTAACTTAAGAAAAATAATCAATATAGTATTTCTCAGTCTAAATATGCCCAAGTTATTGGTAGTCTCATGTACTTGATGAATTGCACTAGACCTAACATTGCTTATGCAGTTAGCAGGTTAAGCAGATACACTCATTGTCCTAGCCAGGAACATTGGAGTGTTTTAGAGAGACTAGCCAAGTATTTGAAAGGAACAATGAATTACGGCATACATTTTAGACAAACTCCACCTGTGATAGAGGGTTATTGTGATGCAAACTGGATATCTGATTCTTATGATATCAAGTCCACTAGTGGTTATATATTCACCCTTAGTGGAGGTGCAGTTGCTTGGAAATCTTCTAAGTAGACCTTGATAGCTTGTTCAACCATGGAGTCCAAGCTTATTGCTTTAAATAAAGCAAGTGTTGAGGCTGAGTGGCTTCGAAACCTCTTGGAAGATCTTCCTATTGGTCTAAAACCACCTCTAGCTGTACCTATACATTGTGACTGTTAAGCCACAATAGCAAAGACAAAGAGCAAAGCAAACATACATGTCTGAGACTCAAGTCTTGCGTCTGCTGGAATCTGGAGTTGTGGCTCTAGATTATGTGAGGTCAGAGTTAAATTTGGCCGATCCTCTGACAAAACCGCTTAGCAAGAGGCAAGTGGTTGAAACGTCGAGGGGGATGGGACTTTTGCCTAAGATATAGGGAGACACTGACGACAACCCTACCTATGTGATTGGAGATCCCATGAAGTAGGTTAAAAGGGAAAAACAAGTCACCTAGTCACTCTAATATACTATCGTCTTTTATTTTGAGACGTCCCACCCTATGACGAGATAATATTTGTATATACATTGTATAACTAGAATTGTAATAAGTAAGGATGAGTTATTTTACTCTTATTGGAATCCATAGTCCATTTTATTATGAGATAGTGTATTTTAACTGCAATGTACACTTGATGGACATCCACCTATATGAATGTAGAACTGGGCCGGTTCTTATGGATTTTTAGGCATGTATCCTAAAGCATTTATGAAACACAAGTAGCGCAGGGCCAAAAAGCTCAACACCACAGAATTGGCATATAATGAAATAGCAGTGTGGGTGCATGTTATCTATTTTACTACAAGGGAATGTTGGTTCAAAGATTTTATATCTACCACTTTCACATGAGATAAGACACGTTACCCTATGACTGGTTTAGGCCCGTAAGGCACTAGTATCTTAGGCATTGCTTTTTCGATTCTCTCTGGCATTTTGTTAACCCATTTCTTTTGTAATATCCTATTCGAAAATAATAGGGGATCAGACTATTAGTATTTTGAAATAGTGGGGGATTGTTGGAATCTCTGTTGTATTTCAAAATACTAATATGTGTGTGCAAAGTGGAAGAGAAGAACATAGAATGTTCTCTCCACTTTTGTGCATAGAAGATAGTCCCACATTGGTTATCCACCACTAGCTAAGTAAGTATATGATGACTTCCTCTACCATAAGGGCGTGCCCTTAGGGTACAAAGGCTTTTGTGTTAGGAGGGAGGACTCACCCAAAGCCATACTTGCGCACGCGCCTGCCCGCCCGCACCACACCGCACCGAACCGAGCCGAGTCGGATCGGGTTCAGGCTTGGGCTTGGGCTTTCTGTGTGTGTGTCTATTCCCAGTAGGCTTCCTTTTATATTTTGGAAACTGACTGTGACCGACCTTACTTCTATATAATCAGGACTATGCGTCCATATAGATTACTTCTAGAGAAACAGAACTTGCACATCACAAACCCTATCCTTTTCTTGCTGCCAGAGAGAGTTATATCACCGTTCTAGAGAGCAACATGTTCGAGTGCAAGTCAATATGCTAAACCATTCTATCTTATGAGGAGAAGACGCCACTGTTGCCTTTCTGCACCACTGGAAGGAGCAAAATCTTTCCTTAAGGACAGTCTAATCCATGCCTTGGTTGTTCCCTGTTACTGCTGTCTTTGTCTCTTTATTGTTTTCTTTATTCGTATCCAACATGCCATTCACCTCTTTATTATAATTTAATTCTAGCATGTTATAATTGAAAATGAGATTTTAGAAGCTAAGCCTGGAAGAGGAATGAAAATGGATTAGTTGGTCGTACTGTACTCGGTACATTATGCCCTTCAAAATTGAATTACCTTATGTGTTTGATTTTTTGTGCTTGCTATGGTATGCATATGTGTGACAGCATGACCATGACACTACTCATTCTTTCTTACTAGCATTGTGTTTGATAATATTGCATCGAAATGAATGTGCTTTTACATCTCCCGATCGTCATGCCACTGTACGAGTATTCGGCCCATCACATTACGCCATTCACTTTTAATACTTGAGTAACTCGACGTGTGCCTATACTGTTTTTCTTTCTTCTCACCAACACTTCAATGATTTACTTCGTTTAAGGACTTTTGATCTTGGTAAGTTTGAACATCAACATGGACAACACTTCCCAACAGTCAACAACGATGCAATTCATTATCATAGAGAATGACAACAACATAAACAGAGAAAACGGCGCCAAAACATGTCTGAAGACCCGCTTTCCTTGCACAGAGAATGCAAACGTCTACGTCAACGAGAGAGAAGGCCGACAACGTGTGACTGATGAACAACGGTCCATGGGTGGTTAATTTTTTTCTTCTTTGTTTATCTTCCTGATGTATTTTTTGGTGGTGTTTGAGTTGTTTTTTAAAACAGGATTTATTTGGACAGATAGCTGGAATTTCATGGCACTTCATGGCAAGCATAGCCATATAAAATGAAAGGTATGTGACATGAATAGTATTTAAACATCATTTCATGGTAAATATAAGAAGTCTTCATGAGTTTTCATGTTTGAAATGCTTATTTTCTTTTTATTTTCAGTGGTGGTATGTGACCTTAGTCCTTCGCTCAAGCATAAACCTTTTATTCATTAATTTTATCTTATTGTGAGTATGATTGTAAAGCTTAAGTAGGACAAGGCGAAAGGCATGACCAGAGTGAGACGCCCCCATTTTGGTCGACAAGCTAGGAGAAAATATGACTATCATATTGCTCTTATTTTATTTGCCTTCCGTCGGGGCATAAAATGTTTAGATATATATAATGAATTAGTAGTAAATGAATTTTCTCCATCACAGTAAACATTTTGTTGCTGTGAGTAACTAATTTGTGTTTGTTTCCTCACCCAGAAAACAAAGAGATCACCGAAAGTAGAATTTGGCAGTGGAACTACTAATGCCTCCATGCATGAATGCTTGCAGGTATAAGTTTTTGTACATATATATGTCCTATAAAATGGAACTTTTGGTAGCACTATAATTTAATGTCCTCATTTTGCAATCTAAATATTGCTTATTTCTTTCTTCACAATGATTTGGAGACATATGCTCAAGCTGAAAAAGAAAAAGTACTGGACTTCTCCATGCTTTTAGCTTAGAGGACCTACGAAGAAGTGAGATCTGCTACTGACATTATGGATTTGAGGCTCCTCCTTGGAAAGGCCAGAAGTTGATAGTAGGTACACATCTTATAAATTTATGCTCCCTTTATCAGTCTATTTCCTTTTTTGTCTCCTCCTTTTTTATTGGGCTTTTCACTAACAATAGGTGTTAATAATTGAACTGTGCATAACACCTCAATTTCTGTTGTTGTCTATTCGGGATCTCAGCAATCCATCACTTCTATTACTTAAATGCTTGGACCTCGATATTATATTGTTTTCTAGAGAAGTTGTGCCCCAATATTATTTTGTTGTTTTTTTAGAAATTATTCTAAAATGTGGAATGACAAAGCAAGATACATAAGGACTCAATATAGAAATTTATATCTTATATATGTTTGGTGGCTGGAATTTGGAAATGCCAAAAATCAAAAAGCTTTTAATAAAATGTTCTTCAATTGATTTTGCATTCAATATATATATATATATATATATATATGGATTCCAAGTAAAATGCAGTAATGAAGCTCATAGTATATATATACACTAAATGGGCCAATAGATATGCTGGAATTTGCCTGCCCCTTAGCTGGGTATGTATCTATGTAAAACCTTTGTTGGGGGGGGGGTTGGCCGGTGTTAGCCCGCCCATGCTTTTGAACACCACTGCTTTGATGTTTGCGCTTGCACAAATTTTAGGATAACACTTTTTAATCCCACTTCCTGTTCAGACTTCACAAGAACACGAGTATGTTATACTTATTAGGATATGAAGCTAAAAAAAACTTTTATAATATGATGCTTCACAGGTAATGAGAAACATGTACCAACTCTGGGTTACAGATCATTAGCAAATCAATTTTCATGCAGTGGATTACTGATGTAGATTAAACTGGCGGGAGCTTCAGTTTATCAAATCTACTCTTGAATTAAACAAAACATCTAAAACTAAAACAAAGCTTTCTTTCTCTCTGAAATATTCTCATAACACAACTCCCTGAATCCTAATTACCAGCCCATTATTTATACTAATCCTAAAAACTATAAACCAATAGGAACACGACATGTGTCAACAACTAAAATAGAATAACTTAAACTAGTGGGCTCGCGACCCATAGGCTTGGACTCAGCTAAGGGGCGACCACGTATAACACTTGACAGACGAACTAATGCTCTGCATCATTCTCCCCAGTTTGAAAAGAACTCGTCTCGAGTTTGTATACGCAATTGACTGATGAAATTCGCTGTAGCTGATGCCCATCACTCTTCTGCTGTTCAAACAAATTCGACCTCGAATTTTGCCCAGATAATTACTCACAAGAATAAGAATGCACCATAAGATATGCAAGTTTGTAAAATCACCATCATGATTTCTCTGCTCTATGGGAATACAACCACATCCCAAAATAGCAAATACGCATACCTCCAATTGTAACTTTAGATACACAGAACTAAAGAGCCTTATATAATTAATATCAAAATCATCCCAAACCGAATCGGCATACTTAACAAAAAGATTCCCAAACAAAGAGGGAGTAGTGACACAAAATTCAAATTCATCTGCTCCGTATTCATCAAATATTGGTGGATTATCTAAAAAACTATCATGGTCCTCCTCTGGACAAACATCAAAAATAGGAGGGGAATCCCAATTAACACAGTTTAACTCCATATTACAACCCTCACCAACAAATAAATCCTCAGTAGAAGAAGAAGTAGAATAAGCCATAACAGGCATAAAAATGGATGCATCATGGCTGTCTACTGTAGTGCTTGGTGCGGCTTGAACAGGGCTTGCTGTCTCGATTTCTGGTTTTTTAGGATACTTATTTTTCTCATGTGATGTAAGAGAGAAAAACATACCAGATTCCCGTGCTTTAGCCAAGAATGTCGTACACATAGTGGTTTCTATATCTAGTGGTTTGAGCGGTTCCAAGGTTAATTTCCTATCGTTATGCAAGAATGAGTGAGTGTTCTTGGCGCCATCATGAATACTCCTGTGATCAAACTGCCAAGGATGCCCTAGTAGGAGATGACAAACGTCCATTGGAACAACAGTGCACATTACTGTATCTTCGTAAGGTCCTATAGTCAATGGAACTAAACATTGATGATTGACTGCCACTGGATCTCCCTTTTTAAACCATTGGATAGAAAATGGTTTAGGATGTTTAGTGGTCTGTAGTCCTAGTTTATCGACCATCTCTTGGGAAACTAGGTTATCAGTAGAACCACCATCAATAACAACAGTACACAACTTACCTTTACTGATACATCTGGTTCTGAAAATAGAATGGCGCTTTCATGTCTCCTTATCACCTCCCCAGTGATCATTGCTAGTATTGCAACTAAGGAGAAGTATGTTACTGACATTACTGGGTCTTGTGGATGCTGTGTCGGGGAACTCTGAGCTGACGGTTTTGCTTGAACAGTTAAAGTCAGCGCTGTTCTTAACATGGTGTCCTCAGTACTTGGTGTTTCCCACAAAGGCTCACCTAGATTGGGATTAGGTGTATCCCAGTCAATTTCAGCGCCAGTACCCCATCCTACATCCCAGTCGTCTTCATCAAACTGATTTAACTCTGATTCTGTCATGCCAATCAGATCTATCGACATAGCTCTATAAAGATTGAAACTTTAATCTTTAGAAGTAAAGATAATCGGTTTTTTTACCTTGAAAGAAGAAAAATTGAATCTCCGATGAGAAAAGAAGCAAAAGATTGAAATTTAATTTCAGGTGAACAGTAACGCAATGAATAGTGTTTCGTGAACAGTACGAATGAACAGTAACACGAAAAATTAAAACAAATAAGAAAAAAGAAAAATTGGATTTTACTCAGAAACGATTCGTGCTCCGATACCAACTGATGTAGATTACACTGACGGAAGCTTTAGTTTATCAAATCTACTCTTGAATTAAACAAAACAACTAAAATTAAAACAAAACTTTATTTCTCTCTAAAATATTTTCAATAACACAACTCCCTGAACCCTAATTACTAGCCCATTATTTACACTAATCCTAAAAACTATAAACCAATAGGAGCACGACATGTGTCAACAACTAAAATAAAATAACTTAAACTAGTGGACTTGCGACCCATGGGCTTGGACTCAACTAAGGGGCGCCCACGTATAACACTTGACAGACGAACTAATGCTCTACATCAATTACTTTCTTGAAACACACTCATCTAATACATCAATGCATATATTTTTTCATGCTCCCCAGCTCAACCAGTTCGCAATCTGTTACACAGGTACCCTAAGACAAGTGCTTAGGATAAAATGTTGGGGATGAATTTATGGGGTACCAGTCTACATGTTCAGCTGGCCACGTGGAAGTGGATTTGACGCAGTCTAGTTTTGTAGAGATCATCCAAAGGCAGCATGAGATATTTTTCTCTTTTGTTTATGTGGGGCAGTTGGGCAGAACTTTATCTTTTTGACCATTAGCCGATTTGGGTCCCTTGCCAACACCACCATCACAACTACTCAAAAATTTGTGAGCATCGTGGTTGCTTCAGTGCTTAGTGGTAATCCCCCGTCAGCAAAACAATAGAGTGGTGTCATAATGGTCTTCTCCAGTCTTTCATACCATATATATTTGAAGTGGAGAAAGCTCCAGAAGAAAAGAAATCCATGTAAGAAAAGATATTAATTCATCATACTTCTTTGTTTTCTATTATTATAAATGGGTCTAAGCCTTAAGGTTTAGTGTTTCCTTGAGTTTTAATAGTTTTGCAGAGTAGAGAAAAATGTAATCGGTCATTTATGTAAAATGAAGCGGTGTAAAACACAGGAGCGGCCCTCAGTTCTAAAGGGCCCTAGCCTAGCCCCCTACCTTTGAGATCTAACAAAAAAAACTATATAGAGAGTTGATTAAAATGAGCTAAATTGAGGTTGGAGAAGAAGAAAGTGCCTTTGTACACTACGCTTTATGTCTTGTGAGCAAACTAGTGGTTTTCTTAGTTGGCAGGGAGAAAACATAAAATGTGTAGTAATAATTGTCACTGAATTCAAGGCCCTAGTTATGAGCAAAACAATTAGGGCCCCAGCAGCCCGCCTCTCTCGGCTACTCTCAGAGTTGCCCATGGTAAACCATCTGTTCTCATTTCAACAGTGTCTCTTAGTTGTAAACACCAAAATATCATTTGATTTAAATTTACAATTGTAACAAGTAATGCTATACTTTGATGCATAACTATGATAAGTCAGTAAGTTGACCTTTGTGATTTCACGTATGTACGAATGAAAACAATTTAGTGTAATTATCGGAAAAAAAAAAACACAATTTAGTGTCAATTAAAATTGCCTTACACGTTTGCATTGCTAATACTAATACTCCGATTTGCATTGCTAATACTAATACTCCGATAGGTGGTGCAACTCTTGACACTTTGGGATGATGAGGTTGATTGAGATCACAACCAAAAAGTGCTCCATAGTCGTCCACAAAGTAGAATCGATAGCCATAGTAAATAACATCATTAACAAGTGTGTATGTTGAGTCTAGGTTTGTCCAAACTTTGTCGCCAGGCTTGAAGAAGGCTATGCGATTAAACCCACCATGGATTGCCATTATAGCATAATTGGGATAAGATGTTGGGTTTGCGAGAGACAACTGCCGATATATTCACAGCCCCAAATTCCATGGTTTTCGTCATGGAATTCGAAAGCTGTTAAAGGGGAAGGTGGATCTCATTCTCGGTCGACACAAATGGGTTCAAGAGGCTTAACCTCGTAATTCTCCGCAGTTACCAGCCATCCGTAACTACAACCCGACATAACTTTCACAGCGGCACCGGTACTCGGAAATCTAAGACTCTTTTTCCGGAGAGATCGCAAAAGCCGCTGCGGTCCGGTTATCATGTGTAATTGGAGTTGGAGAAGAGGAAGTTGGTGAGGAAGACAATGGGGTTGACTTTCCAAAAAGCAGATCGCCATGACTTACAAACCGTGCCAAATCGAACATAATCATCCACACCACTCAATTTTTCTGCAATTGTAGAAAGAAGATGACCGAAAGTTCCAACCTGTCAACCACTCTACTATCTGTGTCCTCGAAAGGATCATAAACGATAACACGCCTGCACAATTATCCTCTCCATCCGGCCGGATCACTTATATAATCGGAACGGTTGAGAAGATTTACAACTAATCGAAGAAAGAAGAGGACATATTTCAAAAGCTCCGGCGGCACAATGGATCTTAAAATGAAGTGCAAAATATTTTTTTTCTAAAGAAAACTCCGAAGGTTGTTGTTCACGGAGAGAAATCATCGTCACCACAGAGAGAAAGAGTACAGCAAGCCGGTATCTATATAGACAGAAACTTAAATAAACAGATTTCAGATTTATAAGAAGGAAGATGGTTTCCTAAATTGTACAAAGTAAAGAACTTCCAAATTAATTTAGATTTCCTAATTGTACCTCAAAAAGGATTCGGCCGATTTGGCGGGGACTTCAATATATGGTTTTGTGGTTAGGATTCGCCCTATGGTTAGGGCTGCAGACATAGATGGAGAGGAGGGGCAGTCGCCCCAAAGGTTTTGAAGAACCATTATGTTCTATGTATTATCGGTATGAATTTTTTTGAATACATAGAGGTTAAGCCCCCCCTCAAAATAAGTTTAAATATTTTACTACCGCCCCTCAAAATTTTTGACTATGTTTTTTAAACGTGAAGCCACAACATAATCTTCTTATAATAGGTGTAGGAGCGCCATATCAAACCTAAGTATTTTATCATTAATCTACTCAAGATTTCCTTACCAATGGGCATCATTTTTGAGTTGAAATTTTCATGGGTACAATTGATTCACAGCTGCAAGAATTAAATCATAGGTTTAAGGAGGATGTAATGAGATTATTTGTTCTTAGCTCGACTTTAGATCCCAGGAACAATTATAGATCATTCAAAATTAATGATATTTGCGAGCTTGAAAATAATTATTATCCGATGGATTTCACTGAGCAAGAAAATTTTCATTTGAGATACCAGTTGCAAAACTATGAGAATGACATTCTCATACACTCTGAGTTTCAAAATATGTCACCAATTTCCAAGTTGTGTTAAGTTTTGATAGAAACAGGAAAGTCAACAATTTATCATCTTATAGATAGACTGATTCTGATTCGTCTTGTGTTGACTTTACCTGTTTCAACTGCTACATCGGAACGTGCATTTTTAGCGATGAGGATTGTAAAGACCAGGCTACGTAATAGGATGAAAGATGATTATCTAGCAAATTATTTGATTGTGTTTATTGAGAAAGATATTGCTAGACAATTTGATAAAGATTCTATCATAGATGCTTTTGATGTCTTGAAGAAAACTCGGTGAGAGTGGCTTCAAATGCTTGACTTGGCTACTTGAGCTCCTTGTTCGATCTTTTCTGTATAGGAGGATATAGGCTAACAAACCAATAACTTCTTTTTGTTTGTAAATGTGGTATGTGGATACAAGTGATCATGATTAATTGTATATCCTCTTTGATTTTGCAATCTTACTTTTTGATGACAAATATATGTATGCAGAAACTGTCATTCCAATTGTGGTGTTGTTTACTTACTGTCCATTACTATAGACAATGTATAAGTCATTTTATGGTTAATTTATATGTACAATGTATAATTTATATGTTGGACTATAGTGTAGTGTGAGTGAATTTGTAGTAGAAGAATGAAAAAATATAAGTGGTGAATTTAGGTTAACTAGTATTACCATATCCCCCTCCCCCTAGATGAGCCAATTAGTTTTTTTTTTTTTTTTGTACCTGGGGGCAGACCCTAATTTCCCCATCTAGGGGGTCCTAATTGGCTCATCTGGGGGGATGTGGTAATTTTTGTTTTCAGGCCTTGATGTGGTGATGACCATAGTTGTTATACTTACTTACAAACCATCCGATCGGATATGCCAATTCAACGATTTGGCTTAGTTTTTTGGAGACGAAAGAGCTGAGAGTGCACGTAATATATGGAATAGACCTCTTAAAACAGTCTATATAAGTGATTGTGGGGAGCTTAAAGTGGTCAAGCCTTTGCTTTCTCCTAGTCTGCCTTGATTGTTCCTTTTCGAGATCCATGGGGTATGTTCATAATTGAAATGTTTTACTTCATCTACTAATACATTTTGTTATCCCTTGTTAATTACATGGTCAAAGTGGTAAACACGCTTCATGCTATTTCATTTTCTGAAATTGTATAAGCACTCCACCCCTAGGTCAGATTTCTGGCTCCGTCCGGCCGTCTTGTATTTTGATTGTGTATATACACTCGCTGACTCGCCCCCCCTAGGTGAGATTCCTGGCTCCATCCCTGGCTGCAGATGGTTTTCTATTCCCAATATATCTTCTCAGTTTCATTGCGCACATGCCTTGCGCATGATGTATTGGGCCTGTCATTGAGTCGGTTTTCATCCAGCTTTATCTACAGACCCAAAATATACCAACTGGCCGGGCTAGTCCAAATGTTTTTCTTCTTTATCTCATTTGCTAAATGGTCTTGTATTGGGCACTGGAATTCGATTGGGCAGCCTCCGGCCCAGTACACCCCTCCACCTAAAAATAACCGGAAAACTTACTCAGTCCTTTTCATCTCTCTCGGGCTCAACCTAACAAACAAATTGGAAAAAACAGCCATCGCCATTTTTTTCTCAGGTTTTCTCTCTCGAATTGTGTGGGTGTTGAGAGCTATGACGAATCTTCTTGGGTATGTCTGTGTGAGGAATCGTGTTGGTGTTGAGAGCTATGACGAAGCAAGAATGGAGGAGGCGAGACTGTTTGAATCTCACCAGCTCTTGTCTAAAATCGATAAATCTATAGTGGGTATTCCTATTTTAGCTCAGAAACTGGTTGAAATGTTGAGATTCAAGCTACAAGCATTGGCAGATGCTTGCCTGATATTGTCAAGAAGATAAATGAGATGAAACAAAGCTCTATTGATAGAGTAAGAGAGATGATTCAGATGGAGAAGAATGTGGATTATACGTGCAATCTAGAGTACACCAGTACATGGAATGCACTCATGTCGTCCCAGTAGTGTAACATCATGAATGCACTCAATGACCAGTCAAATCCTATTAAGTTTACTCTTTCCGAATATGGACAGGTTGACATTGATCGCCTTAGGGAGAAAGAATCGTTGGTGCAACAACCTTATGATATGAACATGAGACTTACATCAGCCATCAAAAAACTAAAAAAAAATTAGTCCAAACGACCCGGTTATGTCGCCTAAGAGAGTCCCCAAACGACCCAGCAATGTTGCCCTAGAGACTGTCCAAACGACCCCGCCATATCGTCTAGCTAAAAACCCAATAGTTTTGTCTCAAACGACACGCGAAGACCACTTGAGTGTGCAGGAACCGTTATTTCAGAATGCAAATTTCTACAAACCATGAAAACCTCGCGCAGCGGAATTAATGGTTCTCACGATTTTGGATTGGAAAACATACCTGTAAATCCGGCTTAGTGATAACTTTGAGAATCCAATAGCTATGAATCCGAATCAACAATCAACCCCTTGATCTTCTGTTGTATTCCTTTAGAATAGATTGGACGTTGTGTGGGCAACGATCTACCAACCCCCTTCTTTCTCACAAAGCTAGATCCAATTTTGGATCTATCTTCCTTGCCTCTCTTTTCAATCCAGTGAATAGTAATTTCGGCCAAGAGAAAAAGGATTATATTTATAGGCTACAACAGGGACCATGACGAGAAATTAGGGTTGGGCCTCCTGACGAGCTTGGGCTTCCCATGTTCGCCCAAAACACACGGCTCAAGTCTATCAACAAATGACTTATTCCACTAAAGGCCATTGTTGCACTACCGCCCTAATCCGAAATTATGTGTCAGCGTTTATGGGCTCCATATTATATGCTCGTTGATCTCCCTGTGTTTAAGATATTGAATGTTCGTTGATTAAGTCAAATTATAGACAACTACATTAATCAACTTCTTATGTCCTTGAGTAGTACCACTTAACCTCATTGTCATGTCAGAATAAATCCACCTGCAGGGTTTACATGACAATCCTTTTGAGCTCCTCAAGGGGACATCATCAGCCCAACTTCTTGCGGGAGACAGATTCCTTCTATAATCAACAGCAAACCTTACATACAATGTCATTACCCAATACATCGAGTTTGTTGATTCACAAATGAATCTCACTCATTGATGATTTAAAACAATGTACAATGCATGTAAGTGCCCGTTATTATATCCAGATTAAGAAGACAAGCATCCATAATAACAGAGGTGTTTGTTCTCTTATATAGTCAGTATAAAGAGAAACAACTCACTTGGTCCTGTTCAATACACACAAAGTGTACTAGTGTAATCATATAGTCAAGATAGACTAATACCAGATTATACTACAACCGTACTAATGGTTTGTCCAAATCCATCTAGGTTGTGAACGATTACTTATACTTTATAAAGTACTGCTGATATGATCTTCTGTGTGTTCACACCATATCATCTACAATATAAAGTATTAGACACATGCATATAACTAATAACATATATAATATGCATAACATTTGCCCATATGATTCTCATTCAAAATATAACGAATTAGAGTTATTACAAAAGTAATGCTTTTAATATATAACCCTATCAGAGTGTACACTGAAACGACATGGCGAGACCATTTTAGTGTATACTCAAACGACATGGCGAGACCTTTTGAATATACACTCAAACGACCCGAGGGTTTCAACATGGCGTGACCGGTTGGATTGGTTGTTGGGCTTGGGCTTTCATGGCAAAATTGTAATATTTCTTTTTTTTGGGGGTTGCCCAATGCAATTTGATGAGTGCCCAATTAAATCACCTTGCTAAATCTATGGTGCGCGAGATGTACCAAAAGTTTTGGTGCGCAAGATTTCTAGCCACGTAGAACCGGAAGAATAGGAGGGTAGAATCGAAAGAAAAAGATTTTAAAAGATAGCATCATAATTTTGTCGAAAATGTAAACGAAAAATGGGTTTCCACCTCCTCTAAAACTGAACCTGAAGGAATCAAAGAAACTACTCCAACTCCACAATATTGGAAAACCAACTGCTTCTTCTTCTTCTTCTTCACTTTCAACTGGTTCTTCAATATCTAATGAGCCTTTTGGACCAAAGGGTGGTTCTTCTTCTTCTTCTTCTTCAAAGAATAACTCTTCAACTGGGATTTTCGACTCTGTTTTTGCACACCTATCAACGGTACTCTT
Organism: Coptis chinensis; assembly: GCF_015680905.1. Classification (NCBI taxonomy): domain Eukaryota; kingdom Viridiplantae; phylum Streptophyta; class Magnoliopsida; order Ranunculales; family Ranunculaceae; genus Coptis; species Coptis chinensis. Next base: position 52,601,538 of record NC_141456.1, on the reverse strand, counting down.
GAACAAATGATTATTTTTTCTAGGGAATTTTTTGCTACTTTTTGTCTTTGATTGATTATGTTACTGGGTTGTTGATTGATTATGTTATTTGATTGGTTGTTTTGATGAGAAAATGGTAACTTGAACTATATTTTACTTTTTTGGTTAGTTCTGTTATTATTTGAGTTGAATTTTACACCATGGAAACCAAAAAGAACTAGAGTTGAATCCATTTTTTTTTTTTTTTCTATTATGTGTCTTTGGGTTTCAGTTCCCATGGAGAAAGCAGGATTCAAGGAATCAGGGAGGGAACAAACAAGATTCTATAGGTTTGTGAATCTTAGGCAGTTAATTGGCATAGTAATGGCTAGTGGTAAAAAATGGTACTTAATTATATACATTCATATTTATGAAATATGATTCTTTGACAACATTTAAACAAAAGATCATGTGTATTGATTTTAATTGATGTTAATGTAGCATGAGATTGTATTTATGTTTGTCGGAATCTCATTCTTCAAATTTCTACGTCTAGAATCTATGAAAATTGAAGCCAAGTACAGACATGCAATAATAATCGTAAGAGAAACTAAAAGAACTATTAGAGTGAGTACTTGTAGTGCTAGAAGAAACTCTTGCTCGAGCTCCCCCAATGATTTCTTCCGTTTCTCAATGCTACAATATGACATGATGTTACTATCAAAAACCTCATCTTCTTTTACCTGACCTGAAAATAATATCCACAGTCTAAGTAAATATATCGAATTACCGAGATGATATATTATATATACTAGACAACATAAGAAACTAATCTTATTGTTGCTCAGTGGCTTTAGGAGAAATAATGAAAACCCAATGCCCAGGTGATAGTTTGTGATTAATAAGTTGGATAGATGGATTGAAGTGAATTTTTGAACAAGTCGGTGAAGAATAAGATGATGATAAAAGGGAGAAGAAGGGTTTGGGGAGAGGAGAAAAGAGTAAACAAGGAGAAGTGAGTGCAACTCCTAACTAGGTCACCATGTTTGAGTGAAGTAATTAGACAAGGGGTTGAAGGAGAATTAATTGGTGCAAACATTATAGAAGTGAGAGAAGAGTGAGAGACAGAAACAGAGGAAAGATAAGGCAATGAGAATGTGTGGAGGGAAGGAATTCAATAACTTGGATTAGACTATTTTGCTTGACAAGATATCACTAAGAATTTGCCAAGTTGACTTGCTTTCCTATAAAAGAAATTAGGACACTGGAGCGGTCTTTATGAATTCTTCAAAGTGATATTTTGTAGCTTTTCTTAATCATCATTTTGTTTTTTTGTTTTTTTTTTTGCTACTTCATTAATATGCACACCTTATTGAAACTTTAGTTGAAGAATAATGTGTTCTTAAGTTTGACAATATTTTTTTGCCCATATATAATGATAAATCTATGGTGCGCAAGATGTACCGAAAGTTTTGGTGCGCACGATTTCTAACCACACAATGGGAGGGGTAGAACCGGAAGAACAGGAGGGTAGAACCGGAAGAAAAAGATTTTAAAAGATGACATCATAATTTTGTCGACAATGTAAACGAAAAATGGGTTTCCACCTCCTCTAAAACTGAACCTGAACGAATCAAAGAAACTACTCCAACTCCACAATATTGTAAAACAAGAAGAAGAAGAATCGATCACTCTTTGAATAGCACAACAATGGTAGAATTATGCCAGTCTTTGAGAAACTCACTGAAAATCACCTTCTTACTTATTCCAAACATCAGGTAATTCATTTTGATGAACTTTAAGAAGTAATTGTCTATAGAGTTACATAGAGACCACCTTACTAAAAATAAAGATCTTTGCCTATCATTACAATTTAGTTCTTGGTATTCGAATACAGAGTTCTCTTCCACTGGAGCGGTCCTTATGAATTCTTCAAAGTGATACGCACACTTTATTAAAACTTTAGTTGAAGAATAATGTGTTCTTAAGTATGACAATATTTTTTTTGCCCATATATAATAGTGTGGTTTGTCTTAAGTTCCTCTTTACAAATTAGTATAACTAATTTTTCCCTGTGCAACAGGTCAGCCTTGCCACCAATAATTGACCTTAGTTTGTTCAAATTATTAGTAGGAGGCATGGTGTCCTGTTGATGGGTGTTGTTGAATGATAGATTGTAGCACATCCCTTCGTGTAGTAACTTTACAAACTCAAACCATCAAAACTATAGTGAATGTCGAAAAGATTGCACATAGAGAATATGTTTTTTGATTGAGTGCCTAGCTACATCAATGAAGTGAAAGTTGGCTCCTAAGCTTTGAACAATTTAGTCCTAAGCACCTACTAGCACATTAAAGTTTTAATTTGGTTCTTCAGAATATTTGAATTTTTCATTGGCCCAGAGAAACTAACTAGTACTAGTATATAAGAAAGCTATATGAGGACACCACCTATATTATTATTGAAGTCAGTTGGCATCAACTCTTATAGGCATTTTCTACCAAAATATACCAACTGGCCGGGCTAGTCCAAATGCTTTTCTTCTTTATTTCATTAGCCTAGTCCAATCCTGCAAGCCCTTTTTCTTCCACTAGTTCCACCGTTCCATGATCACCGATACCTATCTTCGTGACAGCTGTAAGAGGGTCGTTCCAATGGAGGGGTGTTATATAGGGCTGCTATAGTACTGCCACATAGGATTTTTTTGGGTTTTTAGTAGCCAAGCCAAATTTGAGAGGAAAAAACCCAAAATCAGTTCCAATGGAGGCGACGAAAATGAGGTGCTATAATAAGTTTCGGGAGATGGACGGCACAGTTTCTGTCGTCTGTCCATTAGTTGCAAACTTAAGTTGAATTTTTTTTGGACAGACAGCACAGTTTCTGCTGACAGTTGAAATTTAACACACAGACGGCAGAAATTGTGTCGTTCGTCTCCCGAAACTTGTTATAGCAACTGCTAGCGAAGGTCTTAACTTTGGCTGGGTTTTTGACTCCTTCCAAATTTAAGACCCTTTTAGCTGCCCCATTGGAATGACATTTTGGTGTTTGAGGTGCTATATGACCCTTTAGCAGCGCATATAGCACCCTATTGGACTTGCTCTAAGGCAGTAAATTCACCCAAACATCCTTAGGGTTCCTGCTAATCAGTAAGTGTTCCACACAAACGCTGTGTTTTTTATTTTTATTGTATATAATTTAGTGGCTTCGATGTGTTTTAGCATATAATTTTGCATGGGGCGAAGTAGGGAAATTTTGTCAGCAAGGAATAACGAATATTACAGTTTATAACCAAGTTATAGACCATAATCCAAACCTATAAAGGCTATATAATAGGTTAGGAATGGACGGCAGGGAACTTTATCACCATTCTTTGTGAGGACAACATCCATAGAATCAGACTCCACTCAAACACTTTACCAGTTCATCTACATAGTTTTCCATAGTTTGTCGTGATTCCAAGACCACAAGCCAGAATACCAACTACCTGAGCATCACTGTTCCCGGAGATAGCTCCGGCTCCACTCCTACCTGGGCTACCTACACAGGACCCATTGTGTTGATCTTCATGAAATTTACTAGAGGTGGCTTCTAAATAACATCCTTAATAGAGATATCTGCAACTTACTTTAAGCTTTATCAAAATGCTACGGTCATGCAGTCCCTTAGCGAGCAGTCCTGCCCAAGCAGTATGCATCTTTTAGTCACTTGCACTCTGCACACTTCAACAGTTCAACATCAAAGATAATCTTGTTCTGAGTTTTCCAAACTTGTACCATGACATGGACCACTGAAGCTTTCCATGCATCTTTTAGTCACTTGCACTCTGTGCACTTTAACATCAAAGATAATCTTGTTCTGAGTTTCCCAAACTTGTACCATGACATGGACCACTGAAGCTTTCCATGAATCATTTATAGTAGGACTTCTACCCTTAGGCGGTTGCCGTTTTGCCGCTCTCACCGGCGGTGGATCAGAGTGGATATTTACTTGAAAAATGTCTCACAGCAGACCACTATCATAGCAAGTGTTTGGTGCCTTCCTAAGATTTCCTGCACAAGCAACATTTTGACACCTCTTTTCTAATTCTGCCTTATCATCGGTGGGCACTGCTCTTTGAATGAGCTTCCACACAGACCAACAGCTCTAGAGTGTATATGTCCTTCCCCTAGTTCCCCATATCTAATTATACCAACTCAATTTATTGTTCTTGTTCCTAATAGTGTCAAAAGTGGAATTCAGTGAATTCAGCATTGTTAGCTGGTTTCCTCACCCCTAATATCTTGGTTCTCACCAGTAAGGGGTTGTAGACTTGTAGGCTTTGCTAAATCCATCCCTAGTCAACCAAAGACTTTAGCAACATCAACAGGTCGGAGACTCTTGCTTTGAATCCTTCCTAACGGACTTGAGGTAGACAACCCAAAACAGCTCTCCCATTCCTAGGTTGTCTCCATACGTCAATATCATTTCCTTCTCACCCTAGATAAGGTTTGAGCTCAGACAATTCCCACTTGAGACCAGGCCAAACCGAGAATCTTTTATGGTTAGTTAACCACGTTCCATCTTTCATAGTGAATTACTTCAACCTGAACTTACTTCAATCATTCTTTTGTGATATCAATTGCCAAGCCATATTCCTTAAGAGAGCTGCGTTGATCTCATTGAGTCTTCTGAACCCCAATCCTCCTTCATTAGTAGGTTTGCAGACAGCCTCCCATTCAAGGTGACTTCATTAGTAGATTTGCAGACAGCCTCCCATTCAAGGTGACTTCATTACTAGATCATAGGAAATTCCTAATGGTTGCCTCTCCCTTTTAATGCAACCATGTCGGCCATTTATATTAATGTGTATTAGCAACATATGCTAATGAGCGCTTCACTTGGTGTGTGCATCTTTTTTTTACCACTGTTGAGTTCTTTGAGTATATCCTTTATTAATATCTATGTTCCTTTTGATTTTTTCTTATTGTTGATCAGGTTAAACTGCTGTCATTAATGGGACAGAAAAATTTAGACAGCATTGCCTCCTCAATTAATAACAGGCTTGGTGAGAGTTATAAACACAATTCCTCCTCGGAAAAGGTTGGTGACTTAAGTTTGTGAGCTTTTATGCTGGTTGACTATTGCTTTTAGGTTTTTTCGTTGAGCTGTTTGTAAATTGTTATAGTGTTTCTTCTTTTAGCTGGCTCAGATTTCTCTTTTATAGGAAGATGAGCTTGCAGATGTGTCATTTGGAGACCCTTCAGATAGCACATTCTAATGGTTTTCTTCCTATGCATCAAAAGTTCAAAGAAGGGAAAAGGGGACGGGTTAATAAAAATAGATAATTTGTCTTAACGGGTGAACTAGTATTACCCCCCACTAGATGAGCCAATTAGGATTTCCCCACTAGATGGGAAATTAGGGTCTCCCCCTAAATACACACAAAAAAATTTCGGTCAACCCACTTTGACTTTTTTTTTGTCTGTATTTAGGGGAGACCCTAATTTCTCATCTAGGGGGGGGGGTGTGAAATCCTAATTGGCTCATCTAGTGGGGGGGTAATACTAGTTAACCCTGTCTTAACCCCTTCTCCAGTTCTCCCCCTATCACCTTAACACCATCTTTTTTAAAAATGAATTTTCTTAACCTATATGCTAGTGTTCGATCAGGCCATTCATGTTAAAGACAAATGAAGCAAGAAGTTTGTGGGTCATCGGTTTAGAGATGTTATTCAAGGGACTAAACAGGTGACCGAAATTTCCTGCAGTTTCTAGTGTGCTTGTTTTGTGAGACCTAGTGTTGTGAATTTTTTTAGATCTCTAACCTTGATAGTAACCATGTTATGGCGAGAGATCACTTTGCATGGTTTGATGAAACAATATGTTTCTGTCTTCAAGCGATACATGATCCTCGCTTTGAATCTTTATGTGGGAATCTTGATAGCATGGGTGGGCATTCTATCTTTGTCTCATGCTTGTTGGCATTTCTATACAGCTTGTTATGGTAAATTTGCTGAATCGGTGTTTGTAGGATGTTGGAACCCTTTCATTTACCCTTGTTTTTCCTTGCTCATGCCTTCATTTACCCTTGTTTTTCCTTGCTCATGCCATCACTTGTACTGGCTGGTCTGTCATTTATTCTTATGCTTGTTTTACGTGGTTCATTCTGTTTGGGATTCATTATATTTGCTTCATAATCAGTTTCCTTTCTCATGTTGCTGATTCCTACATTGGTGATGGCAACCTAGATATGACACAGATGACCTGAGGCTACATCATGTTAATACCTCATCATGTCTTACTGTTATTTTCTTCTTCTAATAAATCTTTTTTCATAGTAAGTTGTGAATAATTGTCTTTTAGTTGGTCACGTAAACATTCCTTTTACTAGTCAAGAAAGGAAAGAAAATATATGTCCTCTGATTTCTCTTGTGTTGTTTTGGAAGGGCATTAGTATGGTCCGTTGGTCAATCGATGTTTCATCATCTTTCTTGTTCTTTTTTGTTCATCTACTTTATTTTGCAAACACTGCCCTCTAGCTGGTCATTAGCAGGTCAGTTGGTCAGTTGATGTAAACAGTTCCTCCTTCTTGTTTTTATGTTGGTGGAATGTAGATAACTGAGAAGTAGGTAACGCTTGAATTGTTGCTTGTCTGCCGCCAGAGGTACAAAACCCCCTAGTGTTTCTATATCGCGTTTCACCAAAAACAATGTAAGTCTGTTGATGTTAGGACTAGGCTTTCTCTTAAACGGACTGTCCATTAAAGGACATGTTATATAGCGTCTTGAGCAACTTATATAGTGTCTTGCACAGCTTATATAGTGTTGTATATAAGCTTCCCATGAACAAGTTAATCAGTATAAATTAAAAAGCTGTTCAAGACACTATCTAAGCGGTTCAAGAAACTATATAAGTTGCCCCACGAACATGTCCATTTAAGAGAAAGCCTGTTAGGATATTTTATAATATGTTGGTAGTTATCCTTAGTCAAAATGGTATCTATAATATTACGTGAACTAGAGTGATGTTTCTTGATAAACGGTAATTTATGTTTTGACCTTTAAGTCCGAAGTCCAAAGTCCAAAGTCCAAAGTCCGTAAACGTCCGATTAGTCAAGTTACCTTACTCACGTGGGTTGGTAGGATAGGTCGAGGAAGGGATTGTCCATACGTTAGGGCTCAGCAAGGTTCACAACTAGATTTACAGCTTTTAGTGAGTAGGATTTTAGGTTATTTCTTTTGTTTAGGTAAATTAACGGTAATACACGTAATGTAAAACGATTTATTTCTACATAAAATAAACAAGCATAGAGATATAGGAAAAGGGTTAACCATACTTATGCAAAATCAGTATCCAAAGTTATAGTATCATATCATTACAACTCTAATCCGTCTCGAGTTCATAGACAAACCCGAGACGGCGACGAGTATCGATCCCTAGTGAGATGCACTCATCTCATAGCTCATCTTACTAGCATAAGGAGTTGAACTAACATTCCATCTCTAGAATATCATTTCAGCTCCTGGTTTGATTCTACATCAGCTGGACAAACCAGAGAGCTAACTGCCACCATAGGGCCTTGCACGAGACTGGACCTAGTGTAAACTGGGTCTCGTGCGAGACTACTTTGGAGCATCAGCACTCCAAACTTGGCCAGTCTCAATCATTTTGGGACCGGTTGCATAATCTAAACCTAATTTCTAAAAAGTGATTCTAGAACATTAAAGTGTCAACCTGATCCTCACATGAGTATCATTAACCCTCCCCCTTGGGAGGATTTTAGCTCATGGTCATTGATGGATCGATTGATTTTTCTGTATACAGTTAATAAGTAAATGAAGGACAGGAATTTAACTTGTAGAAAAATGAATTTTATTAAAGTTTATACTTACAGTACTTGGTACCAAGCTTGAATGAAAAGCTACTAAAGGAAGTTTCGGAAGTTTGAAAGATGTGAGCTTGGTACCAAGTTTGAAAGATGTAAGCTTCGAAAGTTTGCTGCTTCTTTACACGTGGACCCATTCTGCACTGGTTTTATCCCTTTGGAAACTTCAGCTCTAGTCAGGCTTTGTTAGGCTTCACTGGGGTTGAGTGGGAAGACTTCGAATATGCACAGTATTCCCGTACTTTGATGCATGTTTTATCATCATATTCACGTTAACTACAAAAACATGCAAAAGTACGAAAATATAATTATTTCATGATTATTGAACACATAATTAACCAAAATTTTATGTCTCTCGGGGTTTAGTATTACAGTTTTTGGTGCTTATTACACCACCCCCAAACAGCACTTTGCTTGTCCTCAAGCAAAGAAGAGACATTAAAACGATAAGTGGCCAAAAATATGTTGTCCTAAACTAAGTCTCATTTCGTAGAGTGCGGTTGCATTGACTATATGCAACAAGGCCTTAAACCACTAGGAATTCCCTAGTAGACGAGTTATAGCCTCGTGAGAGTTTTCCAGAGAAGATACTCACAAACTTCATTTATACTACAACGACTTAGTAACAAAGGCTTGTTCCCTTAATTAATCTTAGATATCTATACATCTCACTAGCAGGGGAAACAAGGATGAATTCTTTCGAAATTCAAGTTAATATACATACAATAATCAAAACATATATATATGAACATGCATGCAGGGATCTTTACAATGAAATGTACGAGAAGAGCAAATTCTGGATCCTTTGGATATCGTCCTTAAGTAGTTTCTCACAGGTATGTGTCGAAACACAAATTCTCTCATATTTTTCCACTCAAGTTTTTCTAACTCCAGTGTGTAGTGGGCACACATTTCCTCACATACTCAATGACAGTCAGAGAAGCTGAGGTTGAGAAGTCACATCTACTACTTATTATCACACCATCCTGCTCTTAATTGAGCTAGAGGCCTTTATTAGGTGTTATGGTCGGGGCTTAGGTGGTAGTGTAGAAGAAAATGGAATGGAAAATTCAAAAATGATAAGTATGAGATAATAAGGTCTTTGAGATATTTACACTAAAGAAATCCTTATTTTCTTTCATGCTTCTAACATGAGTTTCCATACTTAGTTTTTTTTAAGCTCTTGTATTCCCTTTTGATTTGATTTTGGGGGAAATTTTAACTTTGATTTTTCTTTTGATTTTTGGAAACATATTTCTATTTTTCTTTTTCTTTTATTCTAAAGCAGGTAACTGATTTTGATTTGACAAGTTTTTCTCTTCATTTTTCCACACTTCATCCTATTTCCCATACTCATCATCTAGGTGGGCTTATTTGTTTGTAGTTAATAGATGGGTAATAAATTTTTCGGTGAAATAGAAAGGGTTAATGAAAGGTTCAGTGGGGTGACTAGCGGTAAATTTTTTTTACAGGTATAAATTTTTGGCTATATCGATCCAAAGAAGGCCTAAATTCTCGCCTAGGATTCGGGTAGTGATCAAGTAAGTAGACGCGTGAACTAGAATTCTCTATTTGGAAAAACTATTCCTCTATGTCATTACTCACATATCACACGCATTTTGAGGCTTTTTGGTTAGTTTCTTACATGATATGGAAATTAAGTTGTCTAACCGTGGGTCCCAGAAACTTACTGCTATGTACATTCAATGAAAGTCAGTGCATGAATGCTCATGAAAAAATGTAAAAACTATTGCATACGTATTAACTTAAGTTTCTAAGAACAAATCCTAATTCTAATGCTAGTGTGAGATTTCTGGATATTTTTCATCACAGAAAAGTAAACGAGACTTTGTCACTAAATACACTTATTTAGACAGAAAATAAAACTATATACAACCTATAAATGCTTAATTTTTGCGAAAGGTTCTAACCACTCCCAAATAGTCGGACGCTGTGTCCTCAAAGTGTCAAGAGGAAGAAAAAATATACCTGAAAGGCTTGAGCAAAAATAAAGCTAATATCTTTGACAGAAAATTATGCTAACACCACAGATAGTATACAACACAAAAGGGAAGCACACTGTAAGGTTACTTATTTTTCACATCAAAAACTAAAACAATGAATATGTACATCAACTTATACTGCCCTAATTATGAATTAGGGGTATGTCCATTCTATCTTCATTTCTATCGAAGTGCCATTCCTTTGCGTCATGCCAGTTTATCATGGTCTGCCAAACTTCTCTCCACTTTCTCTTCTTAGAAGTGTCCAAATGAGATATCATGTCTTTGTCTTTCTGGAAACAATGAACATACCTCAGGTACCTTGAAGAACGCCGACGCCAGACCCAAAATCTCAAAGAATGAATTATCCTGTTTGTCGGACACATAGAATCTACTCGAACCCAGTCATGAAAAGTGGCCGAAAACTGTGGGAAGAATGTCCTCATTATCCAGCATGCGGTAACTGGCAAAGTGATATAATGCTGTAGAAATAGACGAGCCCTTTTCAGGTTTTCAATTACGAGGTTTGTGATGTCGAATGCGGTATGTTGCTGAGCTAGAGCATGGAAGGTCTTACAAGTTGATTCGGAGGTAGTGGAAAAATGCCAATCCCCCATGATGTTTAGAAGGATAAACAACATGGCAGTCCCAACATTCATTGTCATACTTGCCAGGGGGATTGTTTTGTCCAGCCATCTTCCAGGTTCCTCATATTCAATGACTTGGGTGATGCCATCGCTATAGAGTTCGGCGAAATCTTCCAAAAAGTAGTGGTTAAAGGAGTTTTGTGTGATATATTGAATGGTGGGGGTTGGCTAATTATAGGGAAGGTCCAAAGCCAAAGCAACTGTTGGCTCGTAAAAGAGATGTCTGGTGTTACCAATACGGATTGCGAATCCGTTCAAAAAGAAACCACGTGCAGCATTAAATGTGGTTGTATCCTCCATATGATCATAAAAGTAACCCTCTAAACCTGGACAATATGTCTACTCAGGATGCATAATTAAGGAGGTCCAACCAACTTGGGTGATAAGGTCTCTGAAAAGATGTCCATATGCAGGAGAATTCAACAAAGCATGGAAGGATTGTTCAGGGACAATCTTTGGAGGTGCCATTGCAGAAGACGTGTGATGAAAGATACCACCTGTAGATAAAGATAAACTAAATATTAGAATACGATGGAAATGAGTAAGTAAAAACAAATTAAAATAAGAAACTTGCACTACACTTAATTAGGGTTACTAAAAACTAAAAATAGAAAATAACAAAGAACATAAATTTGCAAAATTTAAATTGGGGCATGGCTCGAGTAACGGTGAGGATCCTTAGGTGGGAGAAATCCATTTATAAGATTCTCAATGAAGTCAATCCGTGCAACAGCCTATTGCAACAGGGCGCTCTGTGTCTGGTAAATCTCTGATTGGTTCTCCATTATGAGATTGTGATTTGCCAAGAACTGGTTGTGGCTGTGCAAGAATTGTGCTTGTTCCTCGTCTTGTATTGTCCGAAGGTCGTGAAATTCAAGAAGACTAGTGATGATAATGTTCTAACGTGTATATATTGTCATTAGTTTTTGGTGGATTAACTGAAGGTCTTCCATAGGATTAAATACGTTGTGTATTGCATTTTCAACGAAGATGTTGACAGGGGAACAAGCTTCGCCAATTTCTGCACCGACATGGTTCTTTGCAACGTCGGGAGTCCAAAAACCGTTCATACAAATTGAGTGAATGGTGAGAATGTTGGCTATTTTGAGATAGGTATTAGGAGCAGTAATAGGAAAACCCCAACGCACCATGATAAGTGCCACAATGGTTGGCAAAGGAGCTGACTTTTTCTTGGCACGTGCGATCGCGTTCTAGAGAAATTGAATTATGCAAAAATCATTGCACTTAGTCTGCTAGACCCAAAGTAGATGGAGGACGGGTTTTGTTATTTCGGAAGTCTTGGATGTGTCGAGCACATTATGAGCTGGCCATTGGATCACAGATAATTGGTTCCTTTGCAAGGATCGCTAATAAACAATGCTGTTTTTTCGCTGTGAAGGATAGTTGCAAACATTAGATGCCTTATATTGTCGAATGGTGAATCCAGAAGATGTACCCCAGGGTTTGTTATGGGAATTTGAAGGACTCGCATCCGTTTGCACAGACAACAAATTGCCCCTTTTGGAAATAACCGTGTGTATAGAATAACAGGACCAATTCTCTAGAATAAAGTGCCTGCTTATGATGTAAAAGAGGGAACCATGCCCGACATAAAATTTTTGTTTCAAAATATGGATGAAAAAGACCGTTTTGGAAAATTTTCATAAAATTTTGCTCGGCCATGAAAATTAGATTGAGGGCCATTAAAGATGGAATGAATGGAGTGGTGAAGATAATTTAGTGAAAAATGGAAGACTGGATTTGAGAAGTGTCTAGCCTTGCTATAAATAGGCACCAATCTGAAAGTTAAGAAAATACGGATCGAGGTGTCACAGGGTAGTTAGACCACGTGTATCTTCTAAAATCAATTCAACAAGGCGCACAAGTGGATGTAGGGTGGAGGAGAAAGAATAGGGTGTGCGACTACAAGGAGTGGTGCACTCTTCCTTTTTTTTTTTTTTTTTTTTTAAGAGCAAGATTTCTAGACATAGCGTAAGTAGAAAAACAAGGAGGACATAAATATAATATCACAATAAGATATAACAACGTACAGAGATGTGAAAACACACCATAATGACACGGGAAATAAAATACAAACCTAGATATTAGGTAGGACTATATGCCACATTAACAACATTATTATAATAAAACTAACGAGCATGAAGACTTGAGTAGCATATTCAATTTGCCGCTGCTCAAACTTTTCTAGTGCATCCATGACGCTTGAAATTTGGTAAGAACTAAAAAAACGATATTATAATTCAAGAAAAGTGTAGAGGGAAGAAGATGAAAGGAGTGAATGTGAAGGATGTGGTGAATTTTCTATTTATAGAAAGGAAATGAAGCCGTTTTCTGACCGTTTTGCAGATCGTTAGTGACGGTAACGCTCGCCGTTAAGTGTGACGTCAAATATATATATATATATATATATATATATATATATATATATATATATATATATATATATATATATCTCCTTTTCTTTTTTTAGATGTTGGAGATATATAATATCTAATATAATATTTGACAAGGCAGAATTTTTGGAAAATGTAAGAATATAAGACATACTAGGCTAGAAAATTAAAATGCAAACACGTAAATAAAATATCCGACATAAATAAAATACAAGTGCGGGAAAATAAAATGTTTACTGGGAATCCTCAGGGGCTGCAGAAGAAGAACCGGGAGTCCTACGGCGGTGTGCAGGACGAGCTCCCATGAAGGCTAACTGCTCTGGATATCGCCTAGAGTATCTATCACTTAGGCTTGAAACTGGTGCTGGTTTGCCATGAGCATTCCCTAGAACTGATTCTGGCAAGTAGTCATATGATCCTGGAATGCATTCATAGAAGTGCGCATTTCTTGCTGAAATTCGGCCATGGTGTCTGTCAGTGAATCGTGGCGAGTGGTCATGTCCTCCCTAGATTCTCCCATGCTATGTTCCATCCATACATGGCGAGTATACATGTCTCGCATGCCACTATTCATAGTGCGTAGGTATAGGACTTCTCATAGTAGCCTCATTAAAGAAAGGTGGAGGGGATGGGGGAAGTGGAGCCACGTTATTGTGTTCAGCTGCCATGCGTGCTGTGGGTTCCCATAGGGACAATATGCACTTCTTGAAAATAGCCATATTCTCATATTCTCATATGGAACTAGTGGGGTGGCAGACAGGAAACCCAAATTAATCATAACTTGCGTGACAAGAACGGCAAGAGGGGCTGACCTGAGTGTGGCATGCATAATGATGTCGAATAGAAAGGTCACTATGCATAAGTTACCCTTTCACTCCTGGAGGACCCAGAGTAGGTGGAGGAATGTCTTGTTAATGTCTGATGGCTTCGAGGTGCCAATGACATTCTGTCCCAGCCATTGAGTCATGGCCAGCTGGTTGTCACACCGAGTGTTGATATGCGCATTTCCTCACCATATTATAATAACCCTTGATTAGCATGTCGAGCATGAGGTTGTAAGTCCGTGGATATACAGACTACTGCTGAGTTAGCACATGGTCGACCACAGGTATGCCCGTGATATTTGAGATCAAAATGGGTGTGACTTGGCGGCGCACGCCGTCGATGGTGACCCAAAAATGGTCGCCATTAAAGCCACCATTGTCGTAGAACTTCAACACCAAATCCGTTGAATACAGCCCGCCATTAGCATACAAGAGATACTCCCATCCTCTAGAGTGTATTTTCGTGTCAAAAAATGGAGCAAACATCCCACTTTCAAATAGGGATCCAAAATTTCTTTCCACCGAAATTCGCCTGTTTCGGGCCATTTGTGATCGCAGGAGGAGGATGGTTATTGTTTTGAGATGAGGGGAAGAGTTTGAAGTTGGTGGCGGAAGGTAATTTGAAACCAAGCTATGGTGGTCGCGTGCGAGACTCAAATTTAACTAGACGCTATCTCGTGCAAGACTGGATTTCGAGTGGGCGAGATCCGGTTTTTGTGGGAGAAGAAAGAGGAAATGATGACGTGTGGGAGAGATGTCTCGGGTTATAAATGGGCCGAGAATCACGAGATTTGGTCGGGCCCAATTTTTTTTCCAAGCCCAAATCAAACCTAAAGCCCAATCCAAACCTAAAAAATGCAAACGCGCATACATGACTCATTCGGACTCCGAATTGGATAAATGAACTACCGAAATGATCGGCACGAAAAATGCCATCCAATTATATGTGTCATGCTCAAAGGTCAAAAGAGTTTTTGAAAAAAAGGAGGGATGCTTTATTTATAAACAATGGGTTTTTCTTTTATGGCTTTATTTCTATACAAGGGAGATTAATGTGAACAACACTGGATGTCCAGAAGACTCACCATCTAAACTCTTAGGCTACTATCGTGCCGGCTCTGGGGCGAACCCAAATCCAACTAGACTGTGGCTTCACCTTTATGTATTATGAGACTAGGGGCAGGACGGTACCATCCTGGACCATGCGTGCTACGGTCTAATAATATTACCCTTATTACATACAGCTAGCCTCAAACCGCCCCAAAGGGAACTCAAAGTAACCAATTCTAGGGGTTGGCCTAGTGGAATCCATTGCCCATAGGTGTTCCAAGTAGGCAACATCCGAGGTTGAACACGAATCTCTATTTGCACAGCTTAATGCAAGAGGAATTTTAAAAGACAACGATATATACATATATACAAGGTGAGTCTTTTAACGTCAGATCCTCAAGACGAATCCTAACCCATGGGAGAAACGGTGCGGCGACGAAGTTTATCCTGCTCAGCTGGTGTCAGACAAAAGTATACCTTGTACCGGCTAGTATTGGATAGGAAGTCAAGACCTGGACCGAAAGGTGTTTGACAATGCATACACCCCATCCTTCTTGCACGTCATTTTTGAGCAAAAGTACTATGACCATTACCTATTCATGATGAGTGAGACTTACACCAAATGATTAGCTGAAGTTCGCAAGGCAGAGAGTAGAAAAGGGAAGAGAAGGAAGGAGGGGAAATTTTTGGTATCCATCATTTACAAGCAGGAATGTTTGCTCGCATTTCAGAAGACATTTATACTCAATTCTGAAGTAGAATTTTTGTAGACTACGGCTCTGGCGCTTACAAACACACACTTCAAAGTACTTTTGAGATCATAAAATAGAAGATGGTCTGGCCACCAAAATGATGTACCCTTAACAGAAAAACAAGATTGAGTACATCAAACGAAACATTTAGTTTATGTAGATCGGATCCTGAAGAAGAGTTTGTTCAACAGTTGGAGAGCGTAACTCGTGGTAATGTTTGAGGTGTTGACCATTTACTTGAAATTCACTATTATCTTGTGGATTAAGCAAAGAGATTGCCCCATAATGGGTCACAACTGACACAATGAAAGGACCAGACCATCGTGTTTTCAATTTGCCAGGAAAAATGTGTAATCTGGAGTTGTAAAGTAAAACTTTTTGGCCAATTTTGAAATCTTTACGCAAAATGTGTTTGTCATGCACTCTTTTCATATTAGTTTTGTAGGATTTCGAGAGATCATAAGCATCACTCCGAATCTCCTCAAGCTCATTTAATTGCAGTTTTCGCTTCTCACCTGCCGCGTTGATACTGTAATTGAGGCTTTTGATGGCCCATAGGGCACGACACTCAAGTTCAACCGACAGATGACAAGGTTTTCCAAAAATGATGTAGTAAGGAGCCATCCCTATAGGTGTCTTAAAGGCCGTTCGGTATGCCCATAAGGCATCCGATAAGCGGAGAGACCAGTCTTTCCTTGAGGGATTGACAATTTTCTTCAGAACGGACTTTATCTCTCTGTTGGAGACTTCCACATGGCCATTCTTCTGTGGGTGATACGGAGTAGCAACTTTGTGAGTAATTCTATATTTCTTCATTAAAAACCCAAAAATTTTATTACAAAAATGTGTACCCCTATCACTGATGATAGCTTTGGGGACACCAAAATGAGAAAAAATGTTTTCTTTTACAAATTTCACGATAGTCTTATGGTCATTGGAGCGACATGCGAGTGCCTCAATCCATTTGGGCACATAGTCCACAGCGACTAGAATGTAGAGAAAACCTTGAGAAATAGGGAAGGGTCCCATAAAATCAATGCCCCAAACATAAAAAATTTCCACAATTAAAATGGGATTTAGGGATATCATATTGCGTTGGGTAATGCGACCTAGGTGCTGACAATGAATGCAAGCTTTGCAATGTTCGTGTGCATCGCGAAAAAGGGTAAGCCAGTAAAAACCACATTGCAAAACCTTGGTCGCAGTTTTCTTCCCACTGAAATGACCATCGCAAGATTGTTCATGGTAAAAAGATAACACATCGGTGTGTTCCCAGTCGGGAATGCAGCGACGAATAAATTGGTCTAAACAATACTTAAAGAGGTAGGAGTCATCCAAGAAATAATATTTTACAGTGGATAAGAACTTTTTACGATCAGGGCGTGACCAAGAGGAAGGAACTTCCTCAGTAACTAGGTAGTTAACGATATCCGCGTACCATGGAGAGGAGAAAATGGAGTACAAATACTCGTCTGGGAAAGAATCACAGATGGCGTCAGAATCACTATCAATGTCACCAACTAGCCTTGATAAATGGTCGGCCACGACATTTTCGGTTCCTTTCTTGTCTTTGATTTCCAGGGTGAATTCTTGCAAGAGAAGGATCCAGCGGAACAATCTCTATTTTGCATCCTTTTTCGCGAGTAGGTACCGAAGTGTGGCATGATCAATATATACGATGGTCGAAGATCCGACCAGGTAAGGGTGAAACTTATCCAAAGCATAGACAACGGCTAGGAACTCTTTCACAGTTGTTGTGTAATTATGTTGAGCGTCATTAAGAGTTTTACTAAAGTAGTAAATGACAATGGGTTTGTCATCACGTCGTTGGCCTAGTACGGTGCCAATAGCAAAGTCACTAGCGTCACACATCAGTTTGAATGGTTGAGACCAATTAGGGGGTTGAATGATAAGAGCGGTAGTCAGAGCGGTTTTTAGAGTTTTGAAAGCTTGTTTGCAATTGAAATTGAAGTAAAAGACCGCATCCTTAAGCAGGAGATTGGTTAAGGGTCGAGCCACTTTAGAAAAATCCTGAATGAATCGTCTGTAAAACCCAACTAGGCCTAAAAAAGCACGAATATCGCAAACTGTTTGGGGGATAGGTAGAAAAGCAATTTTAACAATTTTAGCTTTATCAGCCTCTATCCCGTCTTCCGAAACAACATTACCTAGAACAATTCCTTTGGTAACCATGAAATGACACTTCTCCCAATTAAGTACCAGATTTTTCTCTTCACAACACGTTAACACTTTAGAAAGGTTGGATAGGCAGTAGTCAAAGGAGTTTCCATAAATGGAAAAGTCGTCCATAAAGACTTCCATATAAATTTCTGCCATATCACTGAAAATGTGAAGCATGGGGCGTTGGAAGGTACCAAGGGCATTCGTTTGTATGCAAAGGTTCCAAAAGGACATGTGAAAGTTGTTTTCTCCTGCTCGATGACAATTTGGAAATAGCCGGAATAGCCGTCAAGAAAATAGTAGTAAGCATGACTAGCTAAACGTTCCAGCATTTGGTCAACGAATGGAAAAGGGAAGTGATCTTTACGTGTTTTGGCATTAAGTTTGCGATAGTCAATGCAAATTCTCCATTTCACTAGAATGCGAGTGGAGATGCATTCATCATTTTCATTTCGCACAACTGTAATGTCGGACTTCTTTGGAACAACATGGACAAGACTAACCCAATCACTATCAGAGATATGGTATATGATACCTACATCAAGTAAATGTAAAACTTCCTCCCTTACTACTTCTTTCATGGCAAGGTTAAGGCGACATTGTGGTTCCCGCAATATCTTTGTGCCGTCATCTAGATGTATGCGATGCGTGCATACACTATGGTCTATTCCTTTGATATCATCTAAGGACCAACCAATAACGGAACGGTGTTCATGAATGACATGAATCAAACGCGCTTCTTCATTGGTAGTCATATTGGAAGAAATTATTATAGGTTGACTACCATCGGGATTGAGATGGATGTACTTCAAATCAGAGGGTAGAGGTTTTAAATCCGGAGTTGGAGGATTGGGGATCAAGGATTCGTGAGGGGCAACCTCTTCAATGGAAAAGAGCAAGTCAAGTTCTTCTGATTTGGTTGGTAATGCAGCAATAGGGTCAAATAGTGGTACTAATTCTAATAATGCATGTACATCCTTAACATATGAGTCATCGTCAAACTCAGGATTATCAAAAGAAAGAAATTGGTGTACTTTGTTTGGGAGAAAAGAGTTTGTAAAGTATTCCTGTGCCAGATTATCAACCATGCTAATCTTACCCTCAATGTCAGGATTAGGAAGTTGTTTCATTAAGTTGAACACATTAACTTCTACAGAAAGGTTCCAGAAAGACATTGTCATTGAACAATCCTGACAATTGATGAGAGTGTTAGTAGTTGCAAGAAATGGACGTCCTAAAATGATAGGAATGGAGTCACAGGCAACTTTGGTATCTAGAATGACAAAATCAACTGAGTAGTAAAAATCTTGGACCTTGACGAGGACGTTTTCTACTATGCCCTTTGGGTACTTGATGGAGCGATCTGTAAGTTGCAAGGTCATGCTGGTAGGTTTTAACTCATGAATACCTAATTTCTTGAATAAGTAGTAGGGAAGTAAGTTAACACTGGCGCCTAAGTCTAAAAGTGCGGTAGCGGTATACTTGTCGCCCAATGTGCATGGTAAAGTTGGTCGACCTGGGTATTTGTATTTGACCACACCATTGGTAGCAGTAATGGAGGGAAACTGCTCAGTGAGGAACGCTTGTTAAGGAACATTCGTTCGTCGTTTATTGGTGCACATGTCCTTCAAAAACTTGGCATGCTTGGGCAAATGCTTAAGTGTATCGAGAAAAGGTAGGTTTATGCTCAAATTTTTGAAGGTTTCTTGGATCTCATCGAAATGCTCGTCAGGTTTGTTCTTTGCCAACCGGGCAGGGAACAGAGCTTTTAGGTGGAATCACGCATATGGATAAGTGGCGTCTTTCCCCAGGGGCGTGGTTGTACATTTGGAAGGAACAACTTCGTCCGCTATAGGTTGCGAGGTAGGAGTTGGAAGGACGTTGGCCGCGGCTTTCGTAGGTTGAATATTTGACATACGTATGTGATTGTCGACGGTTCAGCCAGAACGAAGAGTGGTAATGGAATTCACCTCACCCTGGCTAGGATTACTAGATCCTGGTGCATTGGTGAGTTCAGAAGCCGTGTTTGTGGGCTTAGGGTTGGGAACTGCTTGGCCAGGAAACACGCCCTTTTGACTTTTATCCTATGCTAACAGCTGAAGAGACTGTTGGATAGATGCTAAGATTTGAAACTGTTGATTCATGTAATTCAATAAAGTTTCAGCTATTTTATCGGCAGTGGATTGTACCAGTGGAGCAGCATGAACAAGTTTTCGATTATTGTTTACGGGTTGATTTTGGTAACCATAACCTAGATTAGCGGGAACAAGGCTGCGGTTGTTTTGGTACCCTACATTGGCGGTGTTGGAAAACTGACTTTGCTCTTATGGGAATTGCGGAGGATTCCCTTGACGATAGGAATTGTAGTTCGTGGATGGCCGTACAAGAGGGTTATTGAAACCCAGAGGAACTGGCTGTAGGGTAGGGGTACTGTCACACCCCAAATTACAGAACAATATTTAAAACATTTATATTCAATTATCTGGAAACCCGGGGGTGAAACAAAACCCAAAACCCTGTTATCAAACACGATGTAGAAAAACTAAAATCAAATGAAAACAAAAGGAGCAGCTCTTCATTCACAAATAAATGTTACAATCATTTCAACTTGGAAGACAAGTTAGTTCCGTTTTCTCAAAACGGCATGTAGTTTCTTCCCAAGTAAGTTTTCAATCCCAATATACATTTCCAAGAAACTCATATAATAGTACTCATCATTCCCATTTTTCCAAATTAACTCACAATATAAATACCACGTACATTCCACTTATTAAATACACATATAATAATATAATTAAATATGAGTTTGATACACCTTACCTTTAATCCAACACGTCGTTTTAGGGTAAGATATTTATGTCCCCTACATACAAGATTAATAAATCCTACCCTCCTGCAAAACAAAGTTATACATCACAATAACAGGATTTATCTCAGCCAGTCAAATTTTCGTTCAAAATCAAACCTTATTTAAGACATTGAAGTATAATTGATAAAACATAGTTTTGTCCCTCATATTTGGAAATACCACTTATCATTACACTAACAGATTATTCATGGCACATTCAATGAATACCTTGGGTCATTCCCGCCACATCCAAGGAATACCCATCATAACACCAACAGGTCATTCATGGCACATTCAATGAATACCTTGTTAAACAACCACTATCGCGTACCCAATTTAATACTAGAATTGTACACATATAGTTATCACTAAAACTAATATATAACATATAATATGGTGGCTGCACCTTTACATAAGGCTGGCTACGTATCCAATCTCTCAAGATTAGAATCAAGCCTTACGTAGCTCTTAACCAATCTCTCAATATATTTGTATGTGCCTTTAAAGAAAACAACAACTTATACTATATAGAATCACATATGATAAGTTTCAAATACTCCTACAATCATATACATAAAGTTTCATCCCCAGAGATATATTAGGGCCCTTTAAGTCCAAAAAGCTCAAAAATAGATATTTCTCGATTTTCGATTATCCAAAAACGATCTTATGAACTATGTCGGTTCCAAATAAAACCACAGTCTAAAAATATTCTACAAATACTATATAAAAGCACCTAAAAATTTGAGAGACTCTTAGTTCATTACTAAACATATTTCCCAAAACAGGTTCATGCACATAAAGGATAACACGGTAGGTTTTCTAGCCAATTTGTCAATGCTATAATTTTCCTACATTTATCCAAATGACATGTAACTTAATTATTTAGAAACTAGGGTATGTAGAATTACTTTTTCATGTATAACTCGAAGTCTCAACCTCAGTCCATCCAGAAGAAAAGTTAGGTTGAAAACGGTAAAAGTCCTAATTTTCAACAAACTAGAATTCTGACGCGTTATTTTCCGGAGACCACAACTCTTTCCACAAGTGTCCAAACACTACAAGGCTTTTTGTGTTGAAAAGAAGACTCTTAGAACTTACTCTTTCATATTTTATAAAAATACTAACTCTCACTCTAACTATATGAAAACTGGACTCGAACACAGTGCGTAAAAACTGAATTCTGCCGCACTGTTTTCTGTCAACCAAACTTCCAGACAACATAGCTATCTCCACAGGACTCGAAATGGGACGAGGTCAATAAAGTTAGAAAGAAGACTCATAAAACTCACATTTTCATGTTTTACAAAAACTCTAACTCTCCTCCTAGCTTTATACAATTTGTGATCAAACCCTACGCAGAAAACTATTTTCTGACGAATAGAATTTCTAAACAAAAATACTAACTTTCACTCTAGAATTTCTAGCGCTGACCAGCCACTTAAAACTATTGGCTAGCATCAACCAGCCACCTAGTTACTAACAACGCTATTAACAATTTAATTTGTCGAATATCAATGATTTCAAACTATAAAAGAAAATACCAAATTTTCTTCACCAATACAAAATATCAGGCCATACTAGAGTGCTAAGGAATCTGATTCGAAAATTTACAATATAGAAGTGATTCCAATTAAAATACAAATCAATTATGACCACAACAAAAGAAATTAGAGTTCATGTCACTGAGAGAAACGACGACTAAGTATCTGACGTACTGAATTCGGTGGTTGGGTTCGCATCCTTTTTGTTTTCGATCTCGATTAACAAGAGTACTATATATGATTAAAATTCTCTAAGAATTGGATGATCATCGGACCACCAGATGACATAAAAGATTCTCATGGATGCATGATGTGTTTAGACCGCAAATACAAAACTCTACATATATACAGACTACAAGTCTAGAACTTAATTAATAAAGAAACATTGTTGACAAGAATACAACTCAGGAGTATTTAACAATGAGTCATTTGCATTGAGAAGAATTCACGTTGAAGTGACTATATTAACTGCTATATTAATTAGTTTCTCAAACAAAGTGTGGTATCAACAGTTATTTGTCAGGACTTGTAACCATATACATCCTATTTCAGTTTTTCAGACTAAAACTTCTTTTTTTCCTTGCAGTTTCAATGATCTATCTCGGATTCTCGGGTGGCCATAAGGCCATTTGTTAACAAATGTTTCTACAGTAACTCAGTAAACGATACTAATTAAAGCCTTGTACACAAATGCCATTCAAACTGAAACGCACCTTCGATTTTTTTGTTTATCCATACCTCAATGAGCATTCCAGCACCAACTCCTGCAGTAAAAACCCTTCCCTTTTTCTTTTTCTTTTTTTAAACTCAGAACTATTTCTTTTCTTTTTTTTCTCTCTCGTATATCCTCCCTACAAGGAAAGAGGTTCGGTGGTTATAACCCCCTATCCCTATCTCTATCCGTGTTTTTCTCTTTCACTATTTATCCCCCTTTTTTTTTTTTTTCTAACTAAAGCCCACTTAAGCTCATGTCCAAATAATACTAATAAAACAAAATAAAATACATGCTATAAATATTTATTTATTTAATTAAAAAATAGGGTTGTTATAATATACACATATTTTAAAGGAATCTCGTCCCGAGATTAAGGAAAAAAATGTAAATTAACCTAACAAACAATACGCCGAACAATAAATCTTTATAGAGTATATAGTTAACAGATTATATCCCAACAACTAACATTTAAGTAATAATGTCAGCAGGGAGATTAAATTAAACACATCATTTACAGCTTGCACCCAATGATCATAGTAAACCAATATCAGAAATGAGACATACGTGTATACGTAAGTATACACATCTTAAAAGGAATACACATATACAATATCATATAGATGGGCA
The DNA here is from genome assembly GCF_015680905.1 of Coptis chinensis. NCBI lineage: Eukaryota > Viridiplantae > Streptophyta > Magnoliopsida > Ranunculales > Ranunculaceae > Coptis > Coptis chinensis. The sequence goes on along the minus strand of NC_141456.1, from coordinate 52,578,112 downwards.
TACTAATATGCAAATCACATACTTTGAAAGTGTGTCCATATACATATAGAACCCAAGAAATACGTGTATACGCTAGCATACACAACTCAAAAGAATAAATGTAATTAGTTTCTTCAATTGCCAGCACTTAAGTAAACTCCTTATTTCTCAATTTAGCAAAACTTATATTCTTCGAAGTTAAATCATACTAAGAAGGCAAGATAGTTCCTCTCACACCGAGGCAGTTAGTTCCACTCTTAGTATTTCCCAACTAATCCAAGGTGTTTAACAATAAACATACATATAATAATTTCCTTTTCAACGATTTTCCCTGTCAAAACTATTTGTTTAAAAACTCATATGTTTCATCCACAATCTCGGTGTTTACAAATATATCAACATTTCTCTCAGTGTTTCACGAACACCACATGTTCAAAAATAAATATATAAAACGTATAGGTTGATTCATATCAGCAACGACCTACACTATGTCCACCATCATATAGGATCAAACACCTACAATGTGAGGGATGCACACTGGCTCACACACCAATGATATGCAAGTATACACTGAATCACACACCAACGATGCATACAAGCTCTCTACCATCACATAGGATCAAACACCAACGATGTGTGGTATGCACACTGGATCACACTCCAACGGTGTACATGTATACACTGGATCAAACTCCAACGATGCATATAGAGAGATGTTATGTATATTGGATCACACACGAACGATATACATAACTTGGACAATATCATCAATTCCAAATCCAACCTTTACCAAAAGGGTTTCTTTATTCCTTGGATAATTCCAATTTACTTAAATATGAAATTTAAAAAAAAAAACAATTTCTTCTTTAGCCAATACTTACTTAAAATAGAAAACTATGTTAGGAAAACAACACTATAACATGCTGAATAATTTCGATTATAAATTTCATAAGAAACTAACCGTTAAAACAACAAGCATTTTATTTTCATAATCATACGATCAATTCTTACATGCTAAGTACCAATAGAGGAACTAGTAAATAACAAATTCAAACATACCTAACATTAACCAGTGCAGTTCTTAACAAAGTCTCCCAACTTTCCACATCTACCAAAATTCAACTATTTTATTTTCCTAATCATATCCCAACATTCCACTATAAAGGTACACACAAAACAGCAAGCCAAACAAAATATCACAAAGAAACACTCCTACTACCCATTTACCAAAATCTGAGGATCACCTAGACCTTCACTATCTAGGCTAACCTAGACTCCGATACCAAAATGTCACACCCCAAATTTCCAGACAATATTTAAAACAATTATATTCAATTATCTGGAAACCCGGGGGTGAAACAAAACCCAAAACCCTGTTATCAAACACGATGTAGAAAAACTAAAATCAAATGAAAACAAAAGGAGCAGCTCTTCATTCACAAATAAATATTACAATAATTTCAACTTGGAAGACAAATTAGTTGCGTTTTCTCAAAATGGCATGTAGTTTCTTCCCAAGTAAGTCTTCAATCCCAATATACATTTCCAAGAAACTCATATAACAGTACTCATCATTCCCATTTTTCCAAATTAACTCACAATATAAATACCACGTACATTCCACTTATTAAATACACATATAATAATATAATTAAATATGAGTTTGATAGACCTTACCTTTAAGCCAGCACGTCGTTTTAGGGTAGGATATTTACGTCCCCGACATACAAGATTAACAAATCCTACCCTCCTGCAAAACAAAGTTATACATCACAATAACAGGATTTATCTCAGCCAGTCAAATTTTTGTTCATAATCAAACCTTATTTAAGACATTGAAATCTAATTGATAAAACATAGTTTTGTCCCTCATATTTGGAAATACCACTTATCATTACACTAACAGATTATTCATGGCACATTCAATGAATACCTTGGGTCATTCCCGCCACATTCAAGGAATACCCATCATAACACCAACAGGTCATTCATGGCACATTCAATGAATACCTTGTTAAACAACCACTGTCGCATACCCAATTTAATACTAGAATTGTACACATATAGTTATCACTAAAACTAATATATAATTTATAATATGGTGGCTGCACCTTTACATAAGGCTGCCTACGTATCCAATCTCTCAAGATTAGAATTAAGCCTTACGTAGCTCTTTACCAATCTCTCAATATCTTTGTATGTGCCTTTAAAGAAAACAACAACTTATACTATATATAATCACATACGATAAGTTTCAAATACTCCTACAATCATATACATAAAGTTTCATCCCCAGAGATATATTAGGACCCTTTAAGTCCAAAAAGCTCAAAAATAGATATTTCTCGATTTTTTATTATCCAAAAACGATCTTATGAACCATGTCGGTTCCAAATAAAACCATAGTCTAAAAGTATTCTACAAATACTATATAAAATCACCCAAAAATTTGAGAGACTCTTAGTTCATTACTAGACATATTTTCCAAAACAGGTTCATGCACATAAAGGATAACAAGGTAGGTTTTCTAGCCAACTTGTCAATGCTCTAGTTTTTCCTACATTCATCCAAATGACATGTAACTTAATTATTTAGAAACTAGGGTATGTAGACTTACTTTTTCATGTATAACTCGAATTCTCAACCTCAGTCCATTCAGAAGAAAAGTTAGGTCAAAAACGGTAAAAGTCCTAATCAACAAACTAGAATTCTGACGTGTTATTTTCTGGAGACCACAACTCTTTCCACAAGGGTCCAAACGCTACAAGGCTTTTTGCGTTGAAAAGAAGACTCTTATAACTTACTCTTTCATATTTTACAAAAATACTAACTATCACTCTAACTATATGAAAACTGGACTCGAACACAGTGCGCAAAAAACTGAATTCTGCCGCACTATTTTCTGTCAACCAAACTTCCAGACAATATATCTGTCTCCACAGGACTCGGAATGGGACGAGGTCAATTGAGTTAGAAATAAGACTCATAAAACTCACATTTTCATGTTTTACAAAAACTCTAACTCTCTTCCTAACTTTATACAATTTGTGATCAAACCCTATGCAGAAAACTGTTTTTTGACGAATAGAATTTCTAAACAAAAATACTAACTCTCACTCTAGAATTTCTAGCGCCGACTAGCCACTTAAAACTATTGGCTAGCATCAACCAGCCACCTAGTTACTAACAACGCTATTAACAATTTAATTTGTCGAATATCAATGATTTCAAACTATAAAAGAAAATACCAAATTTTCTTCACCAATACAAAATATCAGGCCATACTAGAGTGCTAAGGAATCTGATTCGAAAATTTACAATATAGAAGTGATTCCAATTAAAATACAAATCAATTATGACCACAACAAAAGAAATTAGAGTTCATGTCACCAAGAGAAACGACGACTAAGTATCTGACGTACTGAATTCGGTGGTTGGGTTCGCATCCTTTTTGTTTTCGATCTCGATTAACAAGAGTACTATATATGATTAAAATTCTCTAAGAATCGGATGATTAGAGGACCACCAGATGACATAAAAGATTCTCATGGATGCATGATGTGTTCAGACCGCAGATACAAAACTCTACATATATACAGACTACAAGTCTAGAACTTAATTAATAAAGAAGCATTATTGACAAGAATCCAACTCAGGAGTATTGAACAATGAGTCATTTGCACTGAGAAGAATTCAAGCTGAAGTGACTATATTAACTGCTATATTAATTAGTTTCTCATACAAAGTGTGGTATCAACAGTCATCTGTCAGGACTTGTAACCATATACATCCTATTTCAGTTTTTCAGACTAAAACTTTTTTTTCCGTGCAGTTTCAATGATCTATCTCGGATTCTCGGGTGGCCATAAGGCCATTTGTTAACTAAGGTTTCTACAGTAACTCAGTAAACAATACTAATTAAAGCCTTGTACACAAATGGCATTCAAACTGAAATGCACATTTAATTTTTTTGTTTATCTATACCTCAATGAGCATTCCAGCACCCTTCCCTTTTTCTTTTTTTCTTTTTTAAATGCATAACTCTTTTTTTTTTCTCTCCCGTATATCCTCCCTACAAGGAAAGAGGTTCGGTGGTTATAACCCCCTATCCCTATCTCTATCCACGTTTTTCTCTTTCACTATTTATCCCCCTCTTTTTTTTAACTAAAGCCCACTTAAGCCCATGTCCAAATAATACTAATAAAACAAAATAAAATACATGCTGTGAATATTTATTTATTTAATTAAAAAATACGGTTGTTATAGGTACGCCAAGCCAAATTTGGATGTTGTCGCCAAGGTGCATTAGGGATGTTGAAAGCACAAGCCTCTTCAGATGGTTGGGGTGGGCACTCGTATGCCAAAGGACAATAAAAATTGGAGTGCTCAGGACTTAAGCAAAGAAGACATGGCGCAGCGTTGGCGGCCATGACTTCTTTGGGTTTTTGATCATTCACTTGAATAGAAAGAGCGTCGACCTTCTTGGTTAGGGACTCGACCAGAGTTTTTAATTCCATATCGGGTTTGACCTCGAACATAGACGTAACTTTGGTAAAAGTGTCTTTAGAAGATTTGGAAGAATCAATGTTACCCCAATGGGTGTTTCGTGAAGCCTGTTTCTCGAGAAACGTGTATGCTTCAGTAGTGCCTTGGTCCAAGAAACAACCGCCGTTCATGATATCTAATGTTTCCTTTTGATGGTTAAAGAAACCATTAAAGAATGACCGGACTATGACAGTGGTGTCGAGTTGATGATGGGGACATTCGAGGAGCAGATCAGTAAATCTGCTCCATGCTTCTTTAAAGGATTCCTGGGGATGCTAGTGAAAGAATTGAATCTTTTGAAGACTTTCTATAGTTCTCTTCTGAGTATAGAGCTTTATCATGAATGATTATACGAGCTTGGCCCATGTGTCAAGGGATTGCGGTGTTTCGCCAGTGAGCCAGACTGAAGCTTTATCAGCTAAGGTGAAGGGAAACAACCTAAGCAAGACTTGTTTGTTGGTAACGGTTAGATGGTGGAACGTGTTAGCCACTTGCTGAATTCGACGAAGGTGATTGTATGGTGTTTCATGGTCTAGATCATGGTAAACAGGCAACAAACCGAAATTTTTTGGCAGAATGTGAAAATCACTTGCAATCTCATCTAGTTTAATGCAAGAAGCAGGTCTTTCTTGTAAGGCAGTATAGAAGTCCGAATGGGGTTTCTCTACTGTGGGATTTTCCTGGGCCATAACTATGGGAGGTAAAGGCAACTGAGATACTTGGCGAGGTTGATTAACGGAGGAAGAACTCTGTCTAGGGGATAACTTATGCAATTGTTTATTGTATTTTTGACAACGATATATAAGTTCTAATTCCTTATTAGTACCAGACCGTAGTCTCATACAAACACAAATTTTAATTCAAGGCTCATAAGGAACGAATTATGACAGTAGGATTAAGAATTATGGAAGGAGGGAGGTGAAACACGTCATCCTGAGTTGTTACTAACTTGAGCAGGTAAGCTAGAATAACGTGTGAATATTCCAGTAGCCAGGTCACCTGAGATAATTGAGGGAGGTTTTCTATGCTAGCACGTTCCTTAATTAGGTAACCTCATTCTCTCAAGTTTGCTAGACACTGATGGAATAGGAAGATGATTGATGATGGTAGATTATGTGATTATTATTAATATGATTATGATGAAATTTTTAGGATATATTTTTTTTTTATGTTTACGTAATTAATGTATTATGGAGAAGGTGGGGAAAACACAGGTAATATATTTGCACAACCTTATATGTATCCTATACATGGAATTACGAAACATACAAATAAAGACAAGAAATGCTGAAATAGATTACTAATCATGTAATAAGCACATTCTAATTATACACAGGAAGTCTACAATGCAACCTCATATTACTCATACGTGAATAGAAACACGTCTTATGCATGCAATAATATATAGCTACGTATACAAAAAATAAAACCTACACGTGCAACTATATGCGAGCTAGGGGAATATCGAGAACGAACTCATGAAAGTAATTCCGCGTACGTGAATTGATGTAATATACACATACAAAAATAATCTAAGCAAATGGTCTGAAATCACGTAGACATCCAAATATATTCGAATCATATAACCGTGTTAACGTCAATATATAATGACGAACCACACATACCCAAAAAAATTTCTATATATGCAACGAGTTTTCATGCCAACATACAAATAAGAGATAAAAAAAACAGGTTATAGCAATCAACCAAATAATGTCCTCGACAAAGTTGGAGGAGTTTAAGAATTCAAAACCTGGCGTCCCGCTTTTCTTCGTATAACGATCGAATTAACTCCTAAGCTCGTGAACTTACTGGAAGTGGGATAAACAAGTCTAGAGAGTCCACAATAGTACTGAGAAGGAAAGTGGCTTGGGCCTGAAAACTGGAGTGTTGATACTCCAAGTTAGTCTCCCGCGATACTATGGAAAGTCTCGTTCGAGATTGTTAGATCAATGCAGTAATTCAACTTCCTACGACATTCTTAGACTGAGCTAGTGATGATAATCCTATCTGGTTCACAAATACCTCTTAGTAGAAAAAGAAAAGTTGGTACAAGCAAGTATGAAACACGTTGGTATCACAAAACAAATGAAAATCGAAAAGATGAGGGGGTAGGAGAGCGGGGATTGTCCAATGATGAATTCCAGTTGTTATGTTAAATGTCCAGAGTCCTTAGGCGTGCAGTGATGCCATTTGATAAACGATAATTTATGTTTTGTCCTTTAAGTCCTTAGTCCGAAGTCCAAAGTCCAAAGTTCGTAAACGTCCGATTAGTCAAGTTACCTTACTCACGTGGGTTGGTAAGATAGGTCGAGTAAGGGATCGTCCATACCTTAGGGCTCGACAAGCTTCACAACTAGATTTATAGCTTTTAGTGAGTATGATTTTAGGTTATTTCTTTGGTTTAGGTAAATTAACGGTAATACAAGTAATGTAAAACAATTTATTTCTACGTAAAATAAACAGGGATAGAGATATAGGAAAAGGGTTAACCATACTCATGCAAAATCAGTTTCCAAAGTTAGAGTATCATATCACTACAACTCTAATCGGTCTGGAGTTCATAGACAAACCCGAGACGGCGTCGAGTATCGATCCCTAGTGAGATGCACTCATCTCTGAGCTTATCTCACTAGCATAAGGAGTTGAACTAACATTCCATCTCTGGAATATCATTTCAGCTCCTGGTTTGATTCTACATCAGTTGGACAAACCAGAGAGCTAATTGCCACCATAGGGTCTCGCACGAGACTGGACCTAGTGTAAACTGGGTCTTGCGTGAGACTGTTCTGGAGTATCAGCACTCCAAACTTGGCTAGTCTCAATCATTTTGGGACCGGATGCATAATCTAAACCTAATTTCTAAAAATTGATTTTGGAACATTAAAGTGTCAACCTGATCCTCACATGAGCATCATTAACCCTCCCCCTTGGGAGGATTTTAGCTCATGGTCATTGATGGATTGATTGATCTTTCTGTATACAGTTAATAAGTAAATGAAGAACAGGAATTTAACTTGTAGAAAAATGAATTTTATTAAAGGTTATACTTACAGTACTTGATACCAAGCTTGAATGAAAAGCTACTGAAGGAAATAAAACAACGGAAGGAAATGAAAGCATGTAAAGTCCTAAAGTCCTCCTTTTCTCTAGCCTCCCAGCAAATATATAACCCCATCACGTGAAGCCTTTTTAATGTTTTGTCTTTTTCCAATTACATATAATCCAAACTTTGTATTAACAAAGTTTGTCCTTTCTTGTTTTAATTTGTTTTGTTTTTTTCTTCATTTGCAAACATCAAATCATGAATTAATCATGTTTTGTCTTTTCTTTATTTGCAAGGTGGCGCACAAGTGTCTTGCCACTTGTCGATGCATGATGACTCATCATGTCTTGTGGGCCCACAGAGTGGGTCCACGTGCTGTGTCCAGTGGCGGCTCGGATTTTGGCATTTTTATAACTTTTTGTCTTTGCATAGAGTTTGTCGCCCTAATTTTTCTGGCAGTTCACTTGTCGAAATCGGCATCCAGGTTTGGAAGATGTGAGCTTCGGAAGTTTGATGCTTATTTACACGTGGACCCATTCTGCACTGGTTTTGTCCCTTTGGAAACTTCGCTCTAGTCAGGCTTTGTTGGGCTTCACTGGGGCTGAGTGGGAAGACTTCGAGTATGCACAATATTCTCATACTTTGATGCATGTTTTATCATCATATTCACGTTAACTGCGTAAACCTGCAAAAGTACAAAAATATAATTATTTCATGATTATTGAACACATAATTAACCAAAATGCTATGTCTCTCAGAGTTTAGTATTACAATTTTGGGTGCTTATCATTTCTTCATCCAAGTTTCAATCTGTTTATGTAATTTTTTCCATGTCCCTTGTTTTCTACGCATTTTAGCATTGGTCGTGCTTCTCTTGTGGTATGTATAAGCTGTACTCCGTAGGGTTCATATCTGGATTGTATGTAACTTGAAAGCTAAAGAAAGGAAGTACTCATTATACATTACAAATTTGCTTATAGATGTTATTATAGGTGATAGGCGCTACCATACGTCCATACCCTCCCGTCTGAATTTCCTCTTCAAATCTCCCATTTCAATCATTCCATATTTAATAACAATGGGTTGAGTATGGAGATATACCTAATCCAGTGTGAAACTCAAACATTGCATTCATCTGATGCTAGTTATGGGGTTTATTTTATTCATATACTAGGGGTTGCCCATGCCTACGGCCCAGCGATGAGTAGTCAAGGCACAGACCTTTAAGCTTTTTACCCAAAGGCCCAAACCCAATAGCCTTTGTTGACTTTTTGTTGACTTCTAAGTCTGATCTAGTGTTACCCAACAGCCTTTAGCTAACCATCACACTACTTGAGCTCACTTGAAAGTGTCATGTCATAACTTGTGAAATACAATGTTAGCCATCAGATGGGGCCCTGCGAGACCCACACCAAGCCTTTTTATTAGATAGATTCATATGTTAGGTTGCATTGAAGCCAATTTTGTATATAAACTAGGTTTTGTTGGGTTTCTTGTGTTTATTAAGAGATATTGCTTTCAGTTTGAGCCTGAGCCTCCTGTTAAGAAAGATGTACGATGTTCGAATGCATTGAACGAGCATGTTTACATCATCTGATATCTATATCTTTCTTTTCCAATGCACTGGTAAAGTGCAGTGCTTTTAGGTTTCATTAGGAACTGATCAAGAAATTAATTGTTAAAGAAATCAAAAGACCTATATGTCATTACTAACTTGAAGAATCACAAATCTTCCATAATGAGTTATAGAACTGGAAGAAAGGCAGAACTCTCAATGCAAATAGTACCAACCACATGCAACTTTTACATTTTTCATCTGCCATAATCGGTTTCTAAAACATGTTTTATCAAAAACATGTTTTATTGACCAATAAATATTTTTTGGGTGAAAAACTATTTTCTACAAAAATAGAGGCCAAACATGTTTATTTTTTCAAAAAACGTTTTTTCACTAATAAATATTTATTGACAATAAATAAATAGGATCCAAACACCCCCAAACGTTAAACTACCCTCTATATATATACCCCAAGGGCTGTCAAATGTTATACATATATGATCTATCTAATTCTAGACTACAATAAAAAAATATTCCCAAGTATCAGTCAGGTTAGTCTACTCCAAACATCTATGTTCATACTACCAATTCTTAAAACAAACGACAATTAATTAAGCTTTCAATATTTTGAATATATGGTGGGCTGGTGGTTGTACCTCTAAGGCTTGATGACTGGGTGTTGAAGACCTAAGAGCATCTTTAGGAGAGATACCAAAAAAACACAAAATATTTGAAAAAAAAACCAACACCAAGCAACTTCAGGGGAAACATCAAATATTCGACACCAAACCACGCGCGACTTTGCGTGGCTTTCACAAAACCGTGCAAGAGACCAAACCCAAGCCCATGCGGTTTTTGGTAAACCGCGACACATCAAAATTTGGTGTTCGAAACACTACGAGACAGAGGCCCAAACTAACACCAAAGCCCATGCGGTGTTCGCAAAACTGTGCGGTTTATCCAAAGCCACAAGAGAGATTTGATACAACACCAAAGCAAACACCAAATTTTCGCTGATTTGGTGTTTGCTTTGGTGTGTTTTTGGTGTTTTCATCAATATGTGTCTCTCCTGAAGATGAAAATTTGGTGTTTGATGCTAGGATAGTGTCTCTTCTAAAGATGCTCTAAGTACTTGGGTTGACTAGTTATAACTTCGCGGGCCTACTACAACAATTCAAGCGGATCAAACCGCACCGAGTCATATCCATGGACCGCTACCGAATCCTATTATCGTCACACTGCTCAAATTCACCCTAATGTCTTCAATCCTCCTAATAAGTAATAAGTAGTGCTATACTCTCTTGAACTAGCTTTCGAACCCGTCCGACAAATGGGTGTCGTTATATTAAATTATTCTAAAAAATATTAGCAACTATGCATAGCTGTGAGATATGAAAATTATATTAATCACTCATTCAACTTTCTTGCACCACTCTTTATAAAAAGGAAGCGCCAAACATTGATAAAACCCATCAACTTCTTTTTGTTGTTAGGTTTAATAATAGAAGTTTGATTGAAGTTTTGTGAGAATGCCCAATGTGGCGAAGATAATATTGAAGCTACTTGCATAGCAAAACATTCCCAATCATAATAAAAGAATTATGATAAACACTACTTAAAATGCAAAATTATATTTGTCGAGACATTTATTCCCCTACATATAATACAAACATGTTTTAGGGTTATTAGTTCAATAATGCATTTGCATCAAGTTTCTGATTTTTCATTAATTATTCTTTGAGGTTAGTTCAATGTAGTACGTTGCATCCAATTTTCAATTTCTCATTAATTATTCTTTGAGGTTAGTTCAATGCAGTTGCATTAAGTTTCTGATTTCCCGTTAATTATTATTTGAGGTTAGTTCAGTGCAATTGCATCCACTTTATGATTTCCCATTAGTTATTCATTAAGGTTAATTCAGTATAGTTGCATCCAGTTTTCGATGTTTTGTTAATTAGTCTTTGAGATTAGTTCATTGCATTTGCATCCAGGTTCCAATCTCCCGTTAATTACTCTTTGAGGTTAGTTCAATACATCTGTATCCAGTTTCTAATTTATCGTTAAATATTTTTCTAGGTTAGTTCAATAGTTTACAATTTCTAGTTATTTATGCTTTGAGGTCAGTGTGATGCAGTTACATCCGACTTCCGATTTCCAGTTAACTATTCTTTGAGGTTATTTCAATGCATTTGCATCTAATTTCTAATTTCCCGTTAATTATTTTATGAGGTTAGTTCAATGCAGTTACATCAAATTTATAATTTCCTGTTAATTATTCATTTAGGTTAGTTCAGTGCAGTTTCATCCATTTTTCAATGTTTCGTTAATTAGTCTTTGAGATTAGTTCATTGCATTTGCATCCAGTTTCCAATTTCCCGTTAATAACTCATTAAGGTTAGTTCAATACATCTGCATCTGCATCTAGTTTCTGATTATTTATGCTTTGAGGTTCTTTCGATGCAATTACATCCGGTTTCTGATTTCCTGTTAACTATTCTTTGAGGTTATTTCAATGCATTTGCATTTAGTTTCCAATTTCCCACCAATTATTCTATGAGGTTAGTTCAATGCAGTTGCATTTGGTTTTTTATTTTTTGTTAATTATTTTTTGAGTTTAGTTCAATGCATTTGCATCCAGTTTCCGGTTTCCCATTAATTATTATTTGAGGTTTGTTTAATGTATTTGCATACCGTTTCCGATTTCCCATTAACTATTTTTCAAGGATTTGCATCCAATTTCTAATTTTCCGTTAGTTATTATCTTACGTTAGTTTAATGCAATTGCATCCAGTTTTTGATTTTCTAGTTAATTACTTTTTGAGTTTAGTTTATTGCATTTACATAAAATTTTTGATTTCCCGTTAATTACTCTTTAAGCTCAGTTATGTATTTGAATCCAGTTTACAATTTTCTTTTAATTATCCAATGCGGTGTGTAATACCAACTTCTATTGATCCATCTGTAGTGTCCTTGCAAACATGACATAAAAAATAAATTATGCTTTATTTAATATCTGGGATCATCGAAGATTATCCAGTTCGATTTCCCGTTAATTATTCTTTAAATTATGCATAACTCACTATGTAGAATCTTCAAAGATTATCTAAGAACGGGTGTTGTTATATTAATTATTCTGAAAAATATTTGCGAGTATGTAGAACTATTATATATTAATATTATATTGATCACTCATCCAAATTTCTTATAATGTTAAAACCCCACTCTCCATTAAAAAAAAAAAAAAAAAAAAAAAAAAATACCTTTGATAAAACCCTTCAACTTCATTTTGTTGTTTAATAATAGAAGTTTGATTGAAGTTTTGTGAAATTGCCTATTGCCTAATAAGGCAAAGTTCATATATATTGAAGCTACTTCATTAGCAAGGAATTCCCAATCATACGAAAAGAAATAAGATAAACACCATTTTAAATGCAAACCTATACTTATCGAGACATCCCACAACATATAACCCAACTATGTTTTGAGGTTAGTTCAATACATTTGCGTCCAGTTTCTGATTTTTCGTTATTTATATTTTGAGGTTAGTTAAATGTACGTTCCTTATAATTTTTTATTCCTGTTATTTATTGTTTGAGGTTAGTTCAATGCAATTGTATCTAGTTTCCGATTTCTCGTTAATTATTCTTTGCGGTTAGTTTAATACATTTGCATCCAATTTCCAATTTCCTCCTAATTTTTCTTTGAGGTCAGTTCAATGCATTTGCATCCAGTTTCTAATTTCCTGTTAATTATTTTGTAAGATTAGTTTAATGCATTTGCATCGGGTTTCTAATTTCTCATTTATTATTTGATAATGTTACATTTGCATCTAGTTTCTGATTTCCCGTTAATTATTTTTTTAGGTTAGTTCAATGAATTTGCATCCAGTTTCTGATTTCCCGTTAATTATTTCTTGAGGTTAGTTAAATGCATTTGCATCCAATTTATTTTTTTAGATTAGTTCAGTGTAGTAGCATCCGGTTTCTAATTTTCCGTTAATTATTCTTTAAGATTAGTTTCACGCATTTGCATCATATTTCCCATTTATAATTAATTTTTCTTTGAGGTTAGTTCAATGCAGTTGCATCCAGTTTACGATTTCTCGTTAATTTAATCTTTGAAGGTTAGTTCAATGCATTTCCGTATAGTTTCCGATTTCTCGACAATTATTTTTTAATGTTAGTTTGATGTATTTGCATCAAGTTTTGATTTCTCGTTAATTATTTTTTGAGGTTAGTTTAATGCAGTTGTATCCATATTCCGATTTTCTATTAATTACTTTTGAAGATTAGTTTAATACTTGCATTTGCATCAAGTTTTTTATTTCCCACTAATTATTATTTGAGGTTAGTTCGATGCATTTGCATCCAATTTTTTGTTCCCCATTAATTGTTCTTTGATGTTAGTTTTGATAGGGTTATATACTAAAAACATTACTTTTGTATTAACTCTAATTCTTTATATTTTGAATGAGAATCATATGGGCCAATGTTATGCATATTATATATGTTATTAATTATATGCATGCGTCTCATACTTCATGTTGAAGATGATATGGTGTGTGGTGACACACAGAAGATCATATCATCAGTACCTTATAAAGTATAAGTAAACGTTCACAACCTAGATGGATTTGAACAAACCATTGGTATGGTTGTAGTATAATGTGGTATTAGTCTATCTTGACTACAGGATTACACTAGTACACTTTGTGTGTATTGAACAGGACCAAATGAGGTTGTTTCTCTTTATATTGACTATATAAGATAACAAACACCTCTGTTATTATGGATGTTTGTCCTCTTAATCTGGATATAATAACGGGCACTTACGTGCATTGTACATTGCTTTAAATCATCAATGAGTGAGATTCATTTGTGAATCAACAAACTCGATGGATTGGGTAATGACATATATTGTATGTAAGGTGTTGTTGATTATAGAAGGAATCTGTGACCTGCAAGAAGTCGGGTTAATGATGTCCCCTTGAGGAGCTCATAAGGATTGTCATGTAAACCCTGCAGGTGGATTTAATCCGATATGACAATGAGGTTGAGTGGTACTACTCAAGGATATAAGAATTTGATTAATGTAGTTGTCAGTAACTTGACTTAATCAACATGCATTCGATATCTTAATACGGGGAAATCAACGAGCATATAATATGGAGCCCATAACCGTAATACACGTAGTTTGGGATTAGGGCGGTAGTGCAACAATGACCTTTAGTGGAATAAGTCATTTGTTGATGGACTTGGGCCGTGTGTTTTGGGCGAACATGGGAAGCCCAAGCCCGTCAGGAGACCTAACCCTAATTTCTCCCCATGGTCCCTGTTATAGCCTATATATAAAGAAACCTTTTTTTCTTGGCTGAATTATTCAGTGATTGCTCAAGAGAGGCAAAGAGAGAAAGAAAGAGCTGGTAGATCGTTGCCCACACAACGTCCATTCCAAGATAGGAATACAACAGAAGATCAAGAGGTTGCTGATTCTCAGAGTTATCACAGCTGATCAAAGGTATGATTCCTAAACAAATCGTGAATGCCTTATTCCGCTGCGCATGGGTTTCCACGTATTGTAAACAGTGACATGCAACCATAACGTTTCGTACAATTGGTATCAAAGCATGTAGATCTGTTGGTAGATGTAGAACTGCTCTAACTTGGTTTTGCAGGCATCTAGACCAACTGTTATGGTCAGAATGTATGAAAAATGGATCAACTTTGTTTTTTTTTGAAAGCACAAATGCCCTCTAAGTAAAACAGCATGTTTTCATTTTTTTTTTCAGTATTTGTTTATTGATGGATGTAATTTAAATCACGGTTTGTATCGTGTTGTTTTTATCCAATGATGTAATTTACTGTAAACTCCAAAACGGAGAAGATAGATTGGTCTAGTTGGTGTCTCTCCGATCTGTTGGTATGTAGATCCGATGACTGGTCTACCAATACTGAGTGATTGGTATAGGTCCGATTCTATTTTCATCTTGGTGATGAGGTGAAATCTGTTTGCTGTTCAGGGGTCTATGAAGTGATTTTGTGAGGTTTCCAATGAAGGAAACAAGCCACAATTTCTAAAAATAAAAATAAAAATCGGGGCACTGCCCCAAACCTCGCGACCTGACCGGGAACCCCGCCGGACCATACGAAGGAGACTAAAAGAGTTCGGTGAACAGGAAAGAGCAATAGATATGGCCATAATAGTTGAGAATTTATTTTCCATTTTATTGTTCATATTTGCTTATTCTATATGCATGTTTTTATTTGTGGATGTTTGCGCTAAAAACTAAGCCCATATGAATAATAGATAACATGAACATGGGCCTGACCAGTAAATAGAAAGATCCTCAGTTCTAAATAACTAAGTGGGAGCGGGAATTTTGTTTCGTATAAATCTCACGGTCTCCATTACTGGTTTGTTAGTAATGTAATTATACTTGCGCTTCGGTTTTAGTGTCTTCTTCCATATCGGATGAGTCGAATTACGGATCACTAGAACAAACTTCTAAAGGACAATGATAGGAAATTAAACCGGCCTAAATTAAATAGACTAATCTAACCCTAGTTAAACCGCAAGCGCACAGCTATCGTTGAAAATAGTTGCGGCGAACGATCCCACATGGATTACTACTTCGGACAAACGAGTATTAAAATTGTACTTAACTAATTCAGACAATATTCTTTTTATGGAAAATTGAATTAACTATTCACTAAACTATGAAAACTATAAACTAATAATTGGATTTTATAAAATGGAGAAAATTCTAGGACTGTTGAATCCACCTTAGACTTCTGTTTATATTTCTAGAATCAATTCCAAAGTTCCATATATTATACGAGTAGCATGAAGGAAAGGAAACCCTAGCTTTCTCGATAATCTGAACGTGATAAATCTTAGTTAACATGTATTTTCTATAAGTTCAACACTAATAATCAAACTCAAAATATTACTCATCTTCTTACGACACGAATAATATCCAACTTTGTCATTAACAATTAAAACAAGCTTTATCTAATAGCTACAACTATCAAACTATAATGGATGCATGACATACAATATGAAAGATAGAGTTTTACTATGAGATGTGAATTTAGAAGATTTGTTTGAATATAAGCATATTGGAAATTATTGAAACTAATATAAAAACACGAAACATTAGTCTAAGGTTTCATCTATGTCTTAACAAAACCGTAGGGCTGCTATGATATGATGTCTTCTTCCCCAGCTCTCCTATTCCGATATCCCAACAGTTGTGTTCTAGCTCCAAGACTCGGCCTCTTAGGATATCTCCGGGTTTAGTGCACGTTGCGGCCCTTCTCCAATTCTCTCCTCTCTCTCTCTCTATCGAGCTCTCTCTACTGTTTCTCTCTTTCTTCTTTTCTTTAAACTTTTCTACATTCTGGAGAGGTTGTTGTGTTGTGGAAAGGCCCCTTTTTCTGCTTGCAAAAGATCCTTATATATTGCTTTCCTTCCAGAGCCCCATCGTAGTGTTTGATTGGAATTAGAATTATCTAATTAGGTCGAGAGTTGCGTGAGATTGGGATTGGATCGGTCAGTCTCCTGTTCTATAGAATTCTTAAAGAAAGAGAACAAAGATGGAAACCATGAGAGGTGATCAGGTGGTAGTGGGAGTAGGTAGGCTTAAGGTATGCTAGTGTGTGGGTTGTTTTGTTCGGTTGGTTCAATTATTTCGCCGGAAGAGAGGAACTTTGCTCTTGTTCGTGAGAAGCGAAGGGTGGAGACTGATTAGGTGGCCCAAGTACTATAATGGGATGAGGTTTAAATGTTTAATGTTTGGTTCGATGGGATTTGGTGTATATGGGCTGGTCTATTTAAGTGCTAAGAATTGGCCACCACATGGTCTGGTCTTAAGCTATTGGACCCAGACTAAACTTTAGGCCCAAATTCCATTTTCTTTTATTTCCTTTTGTCTTTACTCACATGCTTAACAATGCCCAACCAAACTAGGGCAACTATGGGAACTCATGCCACTGACATCCCGAATCTCGACAATTTCCACACTTTTAATCATGTTAAGTCCAATTCCTGTAAAACCACCAAAAATACACTAACTAAATCAAATGAATAAATTAAACAAACTAACTAATATAAAATTGAGCGTAAATATATAACATTTATGCGATGATCAAATACCCCCAAACTTACATTTTGCTAGTCCTCGAGCAAAACTAAATCTAAACTAATAACAAAAACAAAAATCCTAACTCATTTTCGTAGGAATCACGATTACACTTAGCATGTGCAACAAGCCTTTTAAACCCCTAGGTTTATCCTAGTGGACGAGTTTAGTCTCGTGAGAGTTTTCAGAAACGGTACCCACAAACATTAACATAGCATGATAGATGGTGATATAATTTTTTCTAAGATAAAACTTTTTTTTTCCAACTGATAAACAAGTTCAAAAATCAGCAAATTACCACAGTTTACATCATCATCACTAACACGCATCGCTACTTCCAAAGATAGAAAACATTGAATACTACTCCAAATCCAAAGCGTGTGTGTGTGTTTAGCCAAATTGATACAATCTCTTATCCAAGTAACGGAATTCCTAACTTACTATCCAAAGAATATATCAACTTCAATCCTCACCATTAATACACTCACAAGAAAGTCTCTCTCTTAGATAAGTTTTCAAGTTTACCTCTGTATGCAGGGAAATAAGTAAAATAATAGAACATCCCACATACTTAGCCAGAAAGACGGACTTATGAAATTTCAAAAACAAATTAGTCTCATGGAAAGAACATCAATTACATGTGAAGTGTCGGGTCCTTCACTTTAACATCCTCTCACCTATTCTACACTTCATATCATACTTTTGTAATAAGTCTGGGTATTACGGGGCTTAGGATAGGTTAACAAGAAAACGGTAAAAGGATTCAAAAATTTCTGAGAATATACTAAAGACTTTTCTTGTACTTGACCTCCTTGGAAAATTTCTTCAATTTGTAGACCATGTTACTTGACTTTCTCACTACTTCTACTCAATGATTTCTCTTTCTTTAGTCTTTTCTTTTATATATATATATATATATATATATATATATATATATATATATATATATATATATATATATATATATATCTGGCCGGATAGGTTTAAAAATCTAATAGCAACCTTACAGCCGAAACTCACCGTTAGATCACCCAATCTAAATTAGAAATCAAAGGCCCAAATATTGCCTTAACTAAATAGAACAGGGGTATTTTGGTAAATTACTTTCTTTCTCTCCCAATTTTCATTTCTATTTTGTGATCAAAACCCTTACCTTCTCGCTCTCTTTCTCTCCAAAAACTAAAAATTTTCATTTTAACTATCAAAAATCAAAATCAAACCAAACCCAAAACAAACGCCTCTCCTCTAACAAACTATTCTATTTTACGTACCCAAATTTGAAATCAAAAGATCTCAAGCCCCCCTATTTTTGATTTTCAGCACCCAAATTTGAAGAACCCATTTTCGATTTGTGGACCTCATCTTCAAATCCTTGTGTGCACACCCATTTTCATGCAAGAACTGGAACCCTTTCATAACTTCTCTCAAAATCGTACAAACCTCAATTTCCGTTAACCCAGAGTTGAACTTTGATGCAAGATTCCTGAAAGACCCACGGTTCATTAGGGGCACAACTACCCAATAGTTATCTTCAGTGATTTTGATATGTAGATGAGGAAGAATGTTGGGGTGTGGTGGTAGGTGTTCAATCAAGTAGAAAGTTGAAGCAGTTTGGCTTAGGTAAAGAATCTTGATAACAAGGTCAGCAACATTTTGGTCTTTTAATTTGGCTTGGTGTACTTCTGATGTCACATTGCCACAGTTGAGTTTCTTTTCAATGATGTACGAAGTTCGTAACTTAGGATCAAAGTTGTTTGCCATGGCTAGCTTTCAAGTTTCAAGAAAGTGTGGTGAGGAAGAAAAATTAAGAAACAGGAGAGAGAAGAGGAAAGGATGAGAAAACCAAACTTCGAATTGTGTTTTCGATGTTGAAGCGGGCTCGGTTCGATTGTTGTTTTAGAGATGAACTTAAACGATACAAACACGTGCGCTTCTTCTAAGTTCAAGCAATGGTCACCTTTCTTGGTTTTGGACGCACAAAATCTTAAAGGCTTCTGGAAGTTGAATGCCCAACAAGAGTATGAACATTCAGTGTTCATAGTCCACTAGGACTATGAACACTGAATGTTCATAGTCCAACAAGAGTATGAACATTCAATGTTCATGTTCATAGTCCATTAGGAGTATGAACACTGAATGTTCATAGTCCAACAAGAGTATGAACATTCAGTGTTCATAGTTGATGCAGTACAGTTTGCCAATGAGTATGTCAATGAAGTTGGCATATGATGTGTATGTCAATGAAGTTGGCATACGTCAATGAACTGGAAAAGCGGGTAACAAAGTCGGAAAGACATGGACGCGGCCATATTTGATTGGAAACATCAAAATAAGAATAACCCACAGCTTTGCTGTGGGCACCACCCTCTCGGGCCCTAAATCCATTGTTTAGGCCTTCAAAATCACGTTTTTGCCGTTTTAGAAAAGTTTTGTTTTTGCTATATCTTTTGATAGGAAATTCTATTTTTGATTTGGTCAGTTGGGTTAGTTCTATTTTGATTAGTAGTTTCTTAATATGTGATTATCCCAAAACTTTCTATTTTTGGAAAATTTCGAGTTTTGGAAAATTTCAAGGATTCATTGAAAAAGGTCAAGAGCATCTTGTTTGTAAGCTTAAACGATCCATTTATGGACTTAAACAAGCTTCTAGATCTTGAAACATTCGTTTTGATGAGGTAATCCAATCTTATGGATTCAATCAAATCGCAGATGAATCTTGTGTGTACAAGAAATTTGATGGAAACGTAGTGGTATTTCTTGTGCTTTATGTAGATGACATCTTACTCATTGGAAATAACGTGAAAGTGTTGACAGACATAAGGGTATGGTTATTAAAGCAATTTGATATGAAAGACTTGGGAGAAGCGGGTCACGTCTTTGGGATCAAAATTTTAAGAGATCGCAAGAAAATGATGTTGTGCTTATCTCAGGCTACCTGTATTGATACTGTGTTGACTCGTTTTAACATGGAAAACTCCAAGAAAGGTTTCTTGCCTTTCAGGCATGGAGTTCCTCTATCAAAGGATATGTGTCCCAAGACACCAAAAGAGATAGAGGACATGAAAGCGGTTCCTTATGCTTCTGCTGTAAGAAGCTTAATGTACGCCATGCTATGCACGAGGCCAGACATCTGCTTTGTCATTGGCATGGTTAGCAGATATTAGAAGAACCCAGGGCAAGGGCACTGGATTGCGGTAAAACATATTCTGAAGTACCTGAAAAGGACTAAGGATTATATGTTAGTATACTATGCAGATAGTTTGGTTCCCTTAGGGTATACAGATTCTGATTTTCAGTCAGATAAGGACAAAAGTAAGTCTACCTCAGGTTGTGTGTTTATCTTGGGAGGTGGAGCCATAGTATGGAGGAGTGTCAAGCAGAAATGTGTGTATGACTCCACCATGAAAGCTGAATATGTGGCAGCCACTAAGGCAGCCAAAGAGGTAATTTGGCTCCGGAACTTCTTGTTGGACTTGACAGTGGTACCTGGTTTACCTATGAGTATCACACTTTATTGTGATAACACTGGTGCGGTATCTAACTCGAAAGAACCACGAGCCCATAAAGCAAGTAAACACATTGAGCGCAAGTACCACCTGATACGATCAATCGTAAAAAGAGGAGATGTTACTATTACCAAGATAGCATCAGAAGACAACCTGGTTGATCCCTTTACAAAGAGCTTACCGGCTAAGTCTTTTGACAGGCATGTTGAGGGGATGGGAATCAAATGCTTATCAGCATAGCTTTAAGTATAAGTGGGAGATTTGTTAGTAGTATACTAAAAAGCAATGCTTTGAGTATTAGTGGGAGATTGATAGGGTTATATACTAAAAGCATTACTTTTGTATTAACTATAATTCTTTATATTTTGAATGAGAATCATATGGGCAAATGTTATGCATATTATATATGTTATTAGTTATATGCATGTGTCTAATACTTTATGTTGTAGATGATATGGTGTGTGGTGACACCACGTAAGATCATATCATCAAGCATCTTTATAAAGTATAAGTAAACGTTCACAACCTAGATGGATTTGGACAACCCATTGGTATGGTTGTAGTATAATCTGGTATTAGTCTATCTTGACTACAGGATTACACTAGTACACTTTGTGTGTATTGAACAGAACCAAGTGAGGTTGTTTCTCTTTATACTGACTATATAAGAGAACAAACACTTCTGTTAGTATGGATGTTTGTCCTCTTAATCCGGATATAATAACGGGCACTTACGTGCATTGTACATTGCTTTAAATCATCAATGAGTAAGATTCATTTGTGAATCAACAAACTCGATGGATTGGGTAATGACATTGTATGTAAGGTGTGTTGTTGATTATAGAAGGAATCTATGACCCGCAAGAAGTCAGGTTGATGATGTCTCCATGAGGAGCTCATAAAGATTGTCATGTAAACCCTGCAGGTGGATTTAATTCGACATGACAATGAGGTTGAGTGGTACTACTCAAGGACATAAGAAGTTGATTAATGTAGTTGTCAGTAACTTGACTTAATCAACAGGCATTCGATATCTTAACACAGGGAGATCAACGAGCATATAATATGGAGCCCATAACTGTAATACACGTAATTTGAGATTAGGGCGGTAGTGCAACAATGACCTTTAGTGGATAAACCATTTGTTGACGGACTTGAGCCGTGTGTTCTGGGTGAACATGGGAAGCCCAAACCCGTCAGGAGACCTCACCCTAATTTCTCCTCATGGTCCCTGTTGTAGCCTATATATAAAGAAAACTTTTTTTATTGGCCGAATTATTCAGTGATTGCTCAAGAGAGGCAAAGAGAGAAAGAAAGGGCTGGTAAATCGTTGCCCACACAGCGTCCATTCCAATATAGGAATACAACAGAAGATCAAGAGGTTGATGATTCTCAGAGTTATCACAGCTGATCAAAGGTATGATTCCTAAACAAATCGTGAATACTCTTATTCTGCTGCGCATGGGTTTTCACGTATTGTAAACAGTGACATGCAACCATAACAGTTCGTACAAGTTTCATTCAGTATTATATATATTTTAAAATATTTGTCATTATTGCTTTGCCATTATTTTTTTTTTCATTTTCTATTATATATTTTGTGATGTTATTTTTTGTATAATTTAATTTTCCACATGTAATTTGTTTTGGTTTGGTATATAATTTATTTAAGCTCAACGTCTACTTTAACTAAATCTCGTTATTCCGCCGAATATATATAGTGTTGAAATTACATTATAGTGTTGAAAAATTATAAATTCATAAATTTAATTAGAATATGTCGTAATTAATTATTGTGGCCAGAATTGTGATTTTTGGAATCCTTAACTATGAATAAATGTCTAAATCCCACAGTGGATGGTGCATCAAATCAAAAGGGTTTTAGGAAAATCATTTTTGGTGAAAACTATTATTTTTAGCAATTTAGTTTTTTGTCCCCTATTTTTTTTTCATAATTAGCTATATTGTTTAGGAAAAGTTGGAGACTCTGTGAAACTCTAGATAGGATTATTTTTTCGTAATTAGCTATAGTGTTTAGGAAAAGTTAGAGACTGTGAAACTCTAGATGGGATTGTTGCCTTATTTATATCATACTTTTTTTTTTTATAATTAGTAATAGAGTTTAAAAAAAATTGGAGTCTCTGCGAATGCTCCAAAAAATAGATTGGTGAGGGTATAACTATAATATATATCTATGAAATTGGAATATGTCGTAATTATTGTGGTCGGAATTGTGATTTTTGGAATTATTAACTATGAATAAATGTCTAAATCCCATAGTGGATAGCGCATCAAATCGAAAAGGTTTTAGGAAAATCGTTTTTGGTGGAAACTATTATGTTTAGCAATTTAGTTTTTTGTCTCCTATTGTTTTTAGTAATTAGTTATATTGTTTAGAAAAAGTTGGAGACTCTGTGAAAATCTAAATGGGTGCTCAAAAAAAATATATATTGGTAAGGATATAGCTATAATATATATCTAAGGATAAAGATAAATATTTGTTTCCTATTTTATCTCATACTTTTTCTTAATTAGCCATCACACGTGGACACTCTAGAAACGCTTCTTCAATTGAAAAGGGTAGAACTATAATATATATATATATATAAAGACTAGTCTTTTTTTATTTCGGTTAATTTGTTGTCATTAATGGTCAAAAATAATTTAGACAACATTGCATCCACTTCAAGTAAAAAAAGGTTTGATGAGAGTGATGAACCTGAATCCTCCTCAGAAGAGGTTGGTATCTTACAACTTAATTGTGATATTTTTGTTATTAATAAATCATTAGTTTCACTGTATTTTTTTCTTAAATAGGAGGATTTTGAGAAAGAACGAGAAATAGAGAACAAACTTACTGATGTGTCACTTGAAGAGCTTCAGAAAGCACGTTATAATGGTTTTCATGTTGTGCATCAAAAGATTAAAGAATAGAAAATGGGCGGCCGGGTTAATAAGAACAGGTACTTGTTTTTTATCCCCTCATTGTGTAGATGAATTTTTTAAACTTATATGATTGTTTTTAATCATGGCGAAGGCCAATGGAGATCAGCAGCAAGAAGCCTGTTGGTCGGTTTAGAGAGGTAATTCAAGTGCCTAAATAGGTGAGCTGCAGTTTCTATTTTTTATTTTTTAATAATGGCCAGTGACTTGAAATTATGAAGAGTTTTTGTTGTTGATTGTAACTTTGTCGTGTCGAGACACAACAAGATTAATCAATGAGCTAGAACTACGACAAAATGACAGAGAAAAGTTTCTAACCATAGTGTTGACTGTAGCCCAACGGTGTATCAAGCAGCAAGTCTGTGATCAAATAAATTACTGACAGGATTGAGGAGCCGTAAAATGGTTTCAGCAGATACGTACCTGTGTTTGCTCCACCCTGCTCTGCTAAGGGCTTTAAGCTATCATTGTATATACTGAGTTTAAAAAATTAAAAGGAATGTTAATAGTGAACTAGTGTGGTGTGTAAGACTTGGAGTTTTATAATTATGTAGTAAAATATAATCTGAGTTTTAATAGCTATTGGACATATTGTGTGAAATGCTTCCAAATAACCACACTACCAGATTCTCTATATTCGGTGAAAAGTCTACTAAAGGAGCTTGATTTAAAGGAGAGGAAAATCCATGCTTGTGTGAATGATTGTGTTCTTTTCAGGGGTGATCTAGAGCTTGAAAGTACATGTCCAAAATGTGGTTCTTCTCGATGGAAAGTAGATGACAAGACTTATAAGGTTTATAAGAAAGTTTCTAAAAAGGTGTTGAGGTACTTTCCTATAATTCCAAGGTTTAAGAGGATGTTTGGGTCAGTTGAGAAGGTAGAACTTTTGAGGTGGCATTTTAATAATAAAAGCAAAGATGGCTACATGCGCCATCTGGTGGATTCCTTTGCATGGGACAAAATCAATAAAAAATGGCCTTCTTTCTCAAATGATCCCCGAAATCTTAGACTTGCTTTGGCTACTGATGGAATGAATCCTTACTGTGGTCTAAGTTCTAAGTATAGTATTTGGCCAGTAATGCTAGTGATATACAACTTACCACCATGGTTATGCATGAAAAAGGAATACATGATGTTGGCATTAATAATACCAGGGGATAAGCAACTGGGGGATGAAATAGACGTGTACTTACAACCACTTATAGATGACTTGCTTGAGTTGTGCAATAAAGGGGTTCAAGTTTATGATGCATTCACCAAAAGCTTTTTTTTAGTTTGAAGGCAGTTTTGATGTGGACTATAACTGATTTTCTAGCTTTTGGAAATTTAGCTGGATGTACAGTTAAGGGGAAAAAAGCATGTCATGTGTGTGCCAATGAAACCTATTCATGCTGGTTGCCTTTTAGTAAAATGTTTGCATACAAGGGCAGTAGGAAATTTCTTCCTAGTAACCATCCTTATCGGCATAAAAAGAGTTGGTTTAATGGGAAGAAATAACTTGGAGAAAAGCCAAGTATATTGGCTGGCACAAGAGTTTTTGATGAAATTAAGAACATTCAAAATGATTTTGGGAAAGTCAGGATAGGAATGAAAAGAAAGAAGAAGTGTGGGCACATGTGGAAGAAGAGATCAATTTTCTTCGACTTGCCGTATTGGGAGGTAATAACTATCTTCGATTTGTATATAGTCCATATGTTTTTTTTTCAAAGTTTGTAATAGATATTCATTTTGCAGTGTGATAAAATAGTTCTTCATTCTGTTTTTTAGCATCTAGTTCTGTTACACAACTTGGATGTGATGCATATAGAAAAAAAATGTGTGTGAAAGCATTATAGGGACATTATTGAATGTGAAAGAAAAATCTAAAGATGGACTTAATTCTTGCCAAGATTTACAAGAAATGGGAATTAGGTGTGAATGGCATCCAAAAGATGGAAAAAGAACCTTTCTTCCTGTTACACCTCATACTTTATCAAAGAAGGACAAAAATATCATGTTAAAGAGATTGACAGACTTAAAGTTGTCGGATGGTTATAGCTCAAACATTGGAAAAAGATGTGTTAAGATGGTGGAAGGCAAGATAGTTGCTCTCAAGTCTCACGATTGCCATATTCTAATGCAACAATTGTTGTCTGTATCTTTGAGAGGGCTTATTCCAAAAGTTCCAAGGGACGCAATATTTCGATTTTGTGCTTTTTTCAACAAGTTATGTCAAAAAGTCATACATAGAGAAGAGATGGAAGCCCTTGAGGATGAACTTACTGAAAGGTTATTTCCTCCGTCTTTCTTTGATATAATGGTGCACTTGACTATTCACTTAGCACGGGAAGCACGAGTGAGTGGGCCAGTTCATCTTCATTGGATGTTTGCATTTGAGAGGTAATTACATGCCTTTACTCAGATCAATTTTGTCAAAATAATAAAAAAAAATAGCATTATAAGTTACAACTTGCATATTTCTTTAGATACATGAAGATGCGTAAAGGTTACGTTAGGAATCCCGCACGTCCTGAAGGTTGCATAGCAGAAAACTATGTTGCAGATGAAACTATGAGGTTTTTACAGTAAGCATATGAAGAAAGTAGCTGAAATGGACGTAAGAGAATCTCGACATGAAGAGTATAATGAAATGATACTTGAAAGATACCCTACTTCTAAGGAGAGACCAGTTTCATTAACAGATGAGATGCTTGAGATTCAACATTGTTATGTGCTATTTAACATGGCTGTAATGGAACCATATGTAAAGTATGTATAACTAAATCTTTTCTATTATTTAATTGTTAACATCAAATATGTGCATGATTGTTTTTTAATTGACCATATTGCACTTAGATGAACTTAAGCGTTTAGAACCATGTCTCTCAAGGAATGAAAGCTTGTTGTGGGCAAGACATGTAGCAAGTTTTTCTAGTTGGTTGAGGCAAAAGATCGCAGATGAAGAGAAGAAAACCAAGATATCCAACTTACTGAAGTGGCTTGCTTATGGTCCTCGCAATCAAGCAATGCCATGCTCGTGTTATATCATCAAGGGACAACACTTCCATACCAAAGGAGAGAGATTTACTCAAGATAGCGTTTGCATCAATTCGAAAACATTGTGCCGATCTAGTTCAAAGGATACAAACCAAGTTTTTGACACGGTTCCTTATTACGGCTATATAAAAGACATTATTTTGCTTGATTATCATACTTTTCGAATTCCTGTGTTTAATTGTTATTAGGCAAATGTTACCAGTGGTGTTAAAGTTGACGATGGGTTCACCTTGGTTAACCTTCACCAAGGACAAAGCCAACAGAAAGAGCCTTTCATACTAGTATCACAAGCTAACAAAGTCTTTTACTCTAGGGAAAGTGATTTATCTACATGGTATGTCCTATTGAAGGTTCCATCGAAAGGTTTCATTGAGTTGGTGATGCATGAGAACATTGTTGACATTTTCCCACAAGCACAAGATGTTTCTAGCCTTAACTTGAATGTCAATGATGATGATGATGACGATGAGACTTATGTGAGAAGGGATTGTGAAGGCGTATGGGTATAATAGTATATGCATGTAATTGGTGATCGATTTAGTTTTGTTCATAAATGTAATAGAATATTATGTCTCGACATTTTGTTGGAATTTCTTATATGCTATTTTGTATTATTGACAAGTATGTTTGATGAATTTATATTTTGTTTGATGAACTTTGTGTCATTTGGTGTATGTATTATATATATTAAAGGTTGTTGATTGAACTTCATTTAATGGCTTTTCTACCCTGGTCACATATTAGACATCATGGGTAAATCTCGACTGTATTGCAATGGGGCTCATGGCAATAAGGATGAGGAAGAGAACAAGAAGAAAATGAAGAAAGGTAAGAGTATTGATGATAGAGACCGTAAACCATAGTTAAGCAGGGGGAAAAAACGTGAGAAGGTAAGTTTATGTGAGGGTACTTGTCAATGTGATATATAGTTTTGTTTATTAAGATTGAATTAATTAATTACATTATATTCTGTGTTTTTTTAAGGAGAGATCTGAATTTAAGAAAATTCTTGCTGATAAAGGGGAAGAGATGTACATGAAGATGAAACAACGAGGTAAGGGTGTTGATAATGGGGAAAATCATGAAACACTTGCAGACATGAAGAGAAAGCTTGAAAAGATAAGGTTATGTTGACATACTTGTTAAATCTAATTTACTCAAATTTCTTTTGAAGATGAGATTAATTCAATGTGTTGTTTGTGTTTTTTTTTTCTATTGCAGAAAGGAGTAACATGTCTTGGTTCTCATAGTATTTTGTCACAACCCAATGAGGCAGAGGCAAGCATTTTTAATGTAAACCTGAATTAGGAAGAACATATTTGGTGATCTAAGTTTGACTTATATTTTATAGAGTTCAAAGAGTGCAGCTAAAAGAGTTAAGAAAGAGATAGATGCAATTCTTGCTGTCACTGTTTGGACATTCAGATGGTGGTGTACACATTTCAAATCCTCGCAATGATGTCTAACTTTTTTTTTTTTTAGCAAGCGAGGTTGTTAGAGAGGTCCCCTACCCCTTTTCATAAATAAAAATGGAGTGAGTTACAATCAGATGTAAGTTTGTCCCATAGCATCATCATATACAATTTTCTTTATATCCTAAGAAAATGAGCTAGGGATAACTTCAATGAACCTAATAGATGGAATATTACATGCTAAAGCATCTGCTAACTTATTACATTCTCTATAAATATGCTTGATAGTAACTATTTCCAGTTGGTCTATAATTTCCAGCGCATCTATTAGAATTTTCCTTGATGGCCATGGTGTTTTACTTCTTTTGTCTATGAACGTGATGACATTGGTCAAGTCAGTCCTAGCTTCCAACCTTCTGATGTGGTGCTGTTGTGCTAACTTTAAGCCTTGGTCTAATTGCTCCAGTTATATAAGTGCAATAGAGTTAAATCTGGATCTCCCTTTTGATGCTGCCTTTCCATGCCCTTCATTATCTTGCAATGTTGCTGCCCATCCTCCTATGATGCCCTGTAGCCTGCCATTAGTGTTTAGAATAATAATGCCTTCATCAGCTCTTTCCCATTTGTAAAGGATAGGTTCCTTCGTTATAACTTACACATCCAAATTCCAGAGTTGTATGAATCTAGTTCTGTCGGGCTCTTCCTCCATCTTCAGCTCCATGCTATGAAACTTTATTTTTACATCTTTAATGGTCAGTTCCACCACCCGTTGAGCAATGCAAAACTTATTTTCAAAAATCCTTGCATTTCGTTCCTACCATACCCAATAGAAAAAAGCATTAGCACATAACTGAATTGCATCCTTCTTGATCCAGTTGAGTTCATCTTCCCATTCTGCATCCATGATTCTTCGATACCCAACTCTCATGAGCATATTGTTCCACACATATTGTGCAAAACCACATTCATAAAAGAGATGGAATTCTATATCTGCCATCTGTCCAAAAAACACACATAAATCCCAATCCACAACCTTCTGTTCCTTTAATTTAGTTAGTGTCTTAATTAGATCTTGAAACATAATCCACGAAATAAAAGAGTGCATCTGGATTTTATTTGCAAACCATACTGAAAAGAGCCTAAAACTATAGTTTTAACCCCTTAATAATATTACATTTAGTCCAATTATGTTTATAATAAATAAGAGTTAGTAATGTTTTTGTGTTTTTGTGTATTTCAGGTCTTGGAATCAATTATGCGAATAAATATGTCATTTTTGCAAGAGAAAGGAGTCAAATTGCTTGCTAGAGAAATTATATGATTAAAGCCCAAGTTTCAAGGAGAAAAAACATTTTTAAAGCCTAGTCAAAACTGAAAAGTCAAAATCAACGCGGGTAGAAAAAGAGCATAAAAGTCAATAGAACTTCTGCAGGCTATATTTTTGGACTCAGACCTCAGAATTGGACCTATTATATGTCAAAACGACCAGCTCGAAAAGATATTTCTAATGGTTTAGATCTCAACCCAATCAGAGCAGTTAAAATGGACGAAAAGGGTTTTCTAGTAAATTCCAACCATAAACCTTTTTGGACATAAGTATTTAGGTTTTGGGCTTGATTTAGTGGCCCAAAACACAGCTTTAAAGCCCATGCACGAAATTGTAAATCTAACCCTCTCCTATATAAAGAGGATTACGGCAAAACTCTATTCTCTCCTCCTTCCCATTAGTTAGAATAATTTAGCTCTCTCTTTCCCCTTTCTTTAGTTTAGTACAGTTTAAGTAATTAGGGTTTATAATTGTAGCCTCCATAAAACCTCCATTAAAATACCTTCAAGTTATTATTATTATTTAATTCAATTGCTTCTCTTTCTATTATGTCTTTTTTTCATTCTTTTGTTCATGATAGTCTCATTAATCAAAGCTAAACTCCCATTAGAGGGAGTTTGAATGAAGTTTTGAGAGGACTTGATTTGTCAGTATAGATTTGTTGTTTAGGGTTTCAAGTTTAGGTTTTTCTTGACTTAAAGATAAAAATAGTTTAACCTAAACTAGAGAATAGTGAGTTTGCCATGAGAATGGGAACAAGCTTTTTCTCATGCCAATTAGTTTATAACTAGAAATAGTAAAAAGTAATTAGGGATCATTAAAGGTCTAGTCATTATATTTTAACCTTGTGTGAGAATATCTAGACTAGGGTTTTCTATACAAATCTATGCTAGCATGTTAAGAAATTAAAAGTGGATTTCAATCTCTCTATAGCTTTCTCCATATTTGATTTATCTATATTTAATTATTTTAGTTAATATTAGTATAAGATCAATTGATAGTATTATCTCGTAATATAAATTCACATCCATAATTATTGCTTTCACCATTGTTTTCTTGTGTTTAATTAGTTGAATTCGTTTAAGTCTATAGAGTTAAGAGTGGAACGATTATGTACTCTATATATTGCATGAATATATATGTGAGAGTAAGAAATAAAATATTGATAACATAAGAGCTAGGTTAAAGAATCTAGTACTGGTTTTTACGGATATCAAATGGCGTTGCTGCCATCTTAAACTCACTCAAGACAAGAATTCAATTGCTTGAATCCAAGGGGAAATCCCCCATTCTCTACCCACCCACCCTTTGGTTCAAATCTAACCGTGTGTGTTGTTTCTTGAAAAAAATAGGATTTTTGCTCCTGGAAGTCTCCTTGAAATTTTTTGAAACAGTACTCGGAGCGCACCCGCGCCCTTCCTTCCAGTAATCTAATTTTGAGTTTTATTTCTAAATTGCAGGCCCAGCCTATTAAGAAACCGCGTGAAAGCCTGTTTCTAAAAAAATTGCAGAGCGCGCCCACGCTCTTGCTACTTATATTTGAGTGCGCCCGCACCCACTAAAGTAAGCCCAATTTCCAGGCTAGTTACAGGTCATATTTTAGTTCGAAATATTTGCTGGTTCGGTGTTCCAAACTTCTACATGACACTGAGATTAGTATTAAAGACGTTATTTATAAGCGTAGCAAGGAGGCATTCAGGTTCTCCTTCTTCCACTCCTCGTTTCTTCTGTCAGAGGAGTTTAATTATAGTATAATCAGGCTTGTTTTTTGTAAACGCAATACCACACGCCTATCTAGAAATTCACACACCACACCTGCCACAATGGCTAAAGAACTAGAGACTCATCTCTCTGATTTTTACAAAGCCATAAACGTTGGACCTAAGTCATGCATTGTTCTTGCAGACCCAGTGGGGGATTTTTGAATTCTCCCAAATATATTTAATTTGTTACTGGTTTTTCATGGGTTAGACCACGAGAAGATTTATCAGCATATGCGTATGAAAGAACAAGTTCTTACCACATTCCATCATCCTACCGTATGTTCAAAACAAATTAAACTTAGAGTGTTTTCTTTCACCCTAGCCGACAAGGCGGCGTCTTGGTTAACTGCCCAAACGCCTAACTCTGTGAACTCATGGGCTAAACTTGTTCAATTTTTCATGGAACAGTTTTACCCACCACTGAAGACGGATGAAATGATTCAAAAGATTATTTTTTTCATCTAGAACCCTCATGAATCCTTTTCAAAGGCCTGGAACTGGTACACTGATCTTCTTATAAAGTGTCCACATCATAACCTTGCGAAAGACACACTTGTTCGTGCCTTTTTCAAGAGACTTTCACATCACCATAAAGAAGTTCTTGATATAATGAATGGGGGTAGTTTTCTTAGTAAAGGAGCCTCAGAGGCTTATAAATTCTTAGAAGATCAATCTAAGAGGAACAACAATTGGGGAGGTAACGACTCTTCCCACTCCACTCCTTCTTCTTTTGAGGTTAAACCTGATCCCAAGCTTAAAACTTTTATCGATGCCCTCCCTAAAAAGGTAGATGTCCTCTCTGTTCAACAACAACCCACTCCAGTCATGAACATTAACTCTACTCGTTGTAATGTCTGTTTTAGTCTTGAGAATTCCAACTTCTATTATCCTCTTGTTTATGCACAACCATCAAACTTCAACCAGTTAACTCAACCTCAAGGACAAGGAAACTTAGGTGACCAGAATAGAGGTTTAGTGCCCATGACCCAGAACTATCAACATCAAGACATGAACACTCAACAAACCTTAATTCCAGTTCAACCATTTACAAACGAAGTAGTAGTGACCTTGTTGGAAAAACAAAATCAAATTATGCAACAAAACTCTAACTTGATGAAAGATCAGCATGATCAAAACTCTAAAATGATGCAACAAACGATGCAAATGATGCAGCCTTTGTGCCAAAAGGGTATTGACATGTCTCCTAACCAAAATAATAACCAAATAGGCGTGCTTCTAGGTCAAGCAGTGCCTAATCCTAACTCAACAAACACTGTCTTTGAAGTGAATAGTATTTAGTGTAATGGTAATATAAACCAAGGGGAATTACAGGCAGTCACTACCCTTCGTTCAGGTAGAGTAGTTGATAACAAAGTGACTATGCCTGAAGATCGCCCACAAATAGAAGCTGAGAATGAAACACCAAATACTGCCATAGAAACTGAAGACCCTACAACTGTAGAAGTTCCAGTCCAACCACAACCAAAAAGGAAACTCTTACAAGATCCCATAATAGAAGTTGAAGATCCTACACCTGTAGAGGTTCCAATATGGACACCTAGATGGAAAACGGCAAAAAGATAAAGCCAAGGTTAATATTACTATTGACCCTTATGCTAAATATAGAGATAAATCAGCGTTTCCCCAGAGACTAGCCATGTTGAAAAAGGATACTAATTTTGATTAGATTAGGGAAGTTTTTAAAAATCTAACTATCAACCTACCTTTTCTTGTTGCTATAAAAAGTCTACCTAGACACGCTAAGTTTCTAAAAGAGTTGTGCACCAAGAAGAGTAAAACCAACATACCCAACGAAGCCTTCTTAACTGAACAGTATCCTTCCTTATCTGACCATAACGGAATTATTAAGTACAAAGACCCTGGTCGTCTTACTGTACAATGCACCTTAGGTGATACCTTCATAACAAGGGCTTTATTAGACCTGGGGGCAAGTGTTAACTTACTCCCTTTTTATTTATATAAACAACTAGGTCTAACAAAACTTCACCAACCAAAATGACTTTGCAGTTAAGCGATCGTTCTATTAAGTATCCCAAGGGTGTAGTTGAGAATATTCTCGTTAAAGTTCAAGAATTTTACTATCCAGCCGGCTTCATTATTCTTGACACAGAAACTGCTCATGATTCTATTCCAATTATCTTAGGGTGTCCTTTCTTGGCAACCGCCAATGCCCAAATCAATTGTCAGGATGGATCAATGACTCTTTCCTTTGAAAATCTTTCTATGGAGGTTAATATGTTTAGACTCAAGCAAAGACAACTAGGTTTGCCTGTAGAAGGAGAAGTGAAGTCCATTGAGAGTTTTGTACCTCACATTAATGTTGTCGATGCTGTCCCCACACTAGCAGATACCTCTCTTATGGAAGAAGACAAAGATCACAATTTCGACTCCTTGGACGAGATTGATGACTTTCTCAAAGATGGAGATGAATACCATAATTATGTGGATGCAACCAAACTAGATGAGGAATTCTATGAGTTTCTAAGAGCCTGTGATGATCCACCCTCTCAAAAACTACCTAGAGCACCACCCAGCCACCATCCACCTGAGCTAATCCCTCATAAAATCTAATCATTCTTCCCACCCTTTCCTTCTAACACTTATCCACATTCCAAATATTTTCCACAACCATTCATTTTCTCACAATCATTCACTTGGACACCCTCTCATTCAACTAAGTTGTATCATAGAAAGTCTTGGTGTTTGATTCTGTTTGGTAGTACATTCTATGTTAATTATTTATAGAAAGACCCACAACTCTTTAGGTTGTTGATATATAATAAACTGCATGTTAATACATGTTTTAAATAAAGTCTCGAGTATTTTTTTTTTATCAGCAAGCAAGGTTGTTTTAGAGGTCCCCTACCCCTTTTCATAAATTTGAAATAGCTTCATTACATTATGATATAGTCTTTCCCGCTAGCATCCTCAAATATAATTTTTTTCATGTCTTCTGAGAATGAGCTAGGAATGACTTCTATAAATCCTACACTAGGCACATTACTAGCTAGTGCATCTGCTAGTCTATTACATTCTCTATATACATGCCTAATGTTAAAAAATTCAAAATGTGATATCATATTACATATATCTTTCATCATATTCCTTGCTTGCCACGGGTACTGATTTCTTTTTTTGACAAAAGAAACCACATTAGCCGAATCAGTCTGTGCTTCCAGTCGTGTTATGCTTCTCTACTGTGCTAACTTCATGCCTTGCCATAGCCCCTGTAGCTCAATAAGTGTAATACTGCTGTATTGGGCTTTTCCCTTTGCTGCCACTATTACTTGCCCATCCCTTGTTCGTATCACTGAAGCATAACCCCCTTTAGTGCCCTATAGTGTACCGTCTGAATTTAGGATGCTAATACCTGGTCCAGCCTTTTCCCAATTGTAGTGAATAGTCTTGGGTACAATTGGGTCCACAAACAAATTCCACAAGCCCATATATCGTTCTCTTTCCTGTCCGACCTCCATCTTCTTTGTAACAGAGTTCAATTTAGTCTTTACATCATTTATAATTTGATTCACCACCTGCTGAGCCAACTTGTGTTCATTCTCGAATATCCTCTTATTTCGTTCCTACCAAACTCCATAGAAAAAAGCATTAGTTACCATTTTAAGAGTGTCTTGTTTCAATCCTATTCCTCTGCAAGTTTCTAGTATCCAGTCTAGTTCCTCTTCCCAGCTGCCCAATCGTGCTTTAGTATACCCATCTCTTTTCAACACCTCTGTCCAAGTGTATTGAGCAAAGACACATTCAAAGAAAATGTGTCTTTCGGTCTCCTCCTCATGCCAGCACATTACGCACGTAGTCGAATCCACCACTCGCTATTTCTTTAACTTTATCAGTGTCTTTAATCCATTTTTCAGCAGCATCCAAGTGATGAATGAGTGTCGTGGTATTTTATGTTTAAACCAGACCAGATGGCTCCAAGTTGCCTTGAGTTATTTCTCCCTGATGCCATGATAAGTTTCTTTTAGTTTGAAACTTCCATCTACAGTGACCGACCAAATGGCTTGGTCTGCTCCTCCATGTATACTCATTGTGTCCTCCATTTCCTGAATGATATCGGGCATGTGCATTCTTAATGTCTGCGAAATCTGCCATTCTCCATTTGCCATCAGTTTTTCCAGCTTCGCATTCTTGTTCGCGAAGCGACTGAGTTATAAGCAAATGCTTGTGAGTAGTATGATTTCAGTACCCCTGCTGGATGCCATGGATCTGTCCACAAATTAATGCTTTTCTTTTCCCATCTCCGACTTGATATCTTGCTATATATTCTGCATCCTTTCTTCCCTTCATAATCTGTCTCCAGCTGTAAGAACAATCATTCGGTATTTTCATTTCCCAGAAGTTCTTATTCTTGATGATGTGTTTTCTCACCCACCTAACCCATAGTGTCTCCTTGTTGCTAATAATGTTCCATATGTGTTTCAGATTCGCAGCCTTGTTTATTGTTTCCATGTCTCTTATAGCCAGTCATCCTTCTTCATAAGGGTAACATAAAGACCTCCACCCAATCAGAGCATGTGATGTCATACAATCTGGACCTGTCCATAGGAAGTTTCTGAATATCCTTTGTACCTCTTCTATAATACTTTGTGGGAGCACGAATGATGAAATCCAATATATGCTCATATTGTTCAGTACAGCTTTGATAAGTTGTAGTGGTCCTGCATATGATAAGCTTTTGCCTTTCTAACTTTGAATTCTTTTCTCCACCTTGTCCACCAGAGGCAAACAGTTTGCATATGATAGCCTTGTAGTAATCAATGGAAGCCCCAAATATTTGACCGGTAGTTCCCCTCTTGAGAATTGAATAATATCCTTGACTCTTGTACATAACTCATCATCCATTCCAGCAAAAAATATTTGGCTTTTCTGTATATTCACTTCCAGCCCATAACACTTCTTGAAACTCCTCAGGTTATCCTTGAGACTTTGTCCTATCTTTACATCTCCATGCATAAACGCCATAAGGTCATCTACAAATGACAAGTGAGTAAAAATAGGTTCATTGCATTTATGGTGTAGTGTGTATGTACCATCCCTTACAGATTGCAGCATCAAATCTGAAAATAACTCCATCACCAGTACAAATAGATAAGGTGAAATGGGATCACCTTGTCTAATGCCTCTCTTGCTTCTGAAATATCCATATGGCGTACCATTCACCATTATAGCAAATGTTGGAGTCCTTATGCATTCTGGGATCCACCCCAGAAACCTCTCTGGCAGCCATATTCATCTCAATGAGTATTCAATGCCTCCCACCTAACTGAGTCATAGGCCTTCTTAAGATCCACCTTTGCAGCGCATCTCGGTAGTTTAGTATTTCTATGATAATTGTGTACCAGTTCATGAGACAAGAGGATGTTGTCTTGAATACTTCTTCCTGGAATGAATGTTGATTGGTTCTGAGCCACCACTTCCTTCATGAATCCTCGCATTCTCCTAGTCATGACCTTAGAAATGCATTTATACAGTACATTACAGCAGGCAATGGGCCTATAGTCTCCTAATGACAGTGGGGCTGGCGTCTTGGGCACCAGGGTGATACAGGTAGCATTCACCTCTCTTAGCATTCTAGATGATCTAAAGAAGTTTTGCACTGCCCTTACAAAGTTGTTACCAGTTATTCTCCATGTCGCTTTGAAGAACAGAGATGAAAAGCCATCATTACCTGGAGCCTTCTCTACATCTACATCTGCCAAAGCTTCTATGATTTCATCTCTTGACACTTGTGCTTCAAGTCTAATCTTTGTTTCATCACTAATAATTTGTCTCGGTCTAATGTTCTCAAACTGTGTGAAGTCCAGTACCTCGACATTCTCTGGCGCATATAATTGTTTGTAGAAGTTTACACATTCTTCCCTAATGAAATCCATAACCTCAACAATCTGCCCATGTTCATCAAGTATGCAGGTTATCTTATTTCTTGCTTTCCTTGCCTTTACATAATCGAAGAAGTATTTAGTGTTATCATCCCCCAGACATATGACCTAATCCCTTGATTTCTGCTTAAAGAAACCTTCCTCACTTTTGGCTGCTTTAACATACTCTCCTGCTATTTTCCTTTCAGCTGCCATCAGTTCCGTACTCATCGAATCTGCTTGCATTTTAACTTGTATTTCCTCCATCTCGACCTTAGTCTCTTGTGCCCTTGTTCTAACATTCCCTATCTTCTTTCTATTCCATTCTATCAGTTCGTGTTTCACCATTTTTAATTTCTTCATGAATGTGAACATTGGGTTTCCTACCACTTCTCTATCCCATGCCTCTTGTACTACGCCCATGAAACCCTCTTCCTTTACCCAAAAATTGAAGAATCAAAACGACTTCTTGCTTTGTGTCTTCTGGTTTATCATGTATATGATCATTGGTGAATGGTCAGAAGTAGTGCCTGGTGTAAGAAACTCTGCTTCAACCTCTACATATTCATTCATCCATGCTGCATTAACCATCACTCTATCTAGTTTTCTCCATCTCCTCATTTTCTGTTTATTGTTCCATTTGAGAAAACTACCCTTATACTTCATGTCCACTAATCCCGCCATTGTGACACAATCCTGTAAGTCTGCAAAGTGGTGCGGTCTTGTTGGAGTGCCTCCCACTCTTTCCTGTGAATTTAAGATAGAGTTAAAGTCACCCATGATAATCCAAGGGATCGTAACTATGAATGCCATATCCACCAGTTTGTCCCATAATTCCCTTCTTTGCCTCACATCAGTACTTGCATATACCATAGTCACTAGGACTTTATTGCCATTATTCAATGTTGCCTCAGCTGTTATCTGTTGCATTTCTCTTTCTCTGATGATCATATTACACTCACTTGGTTCCCAGCACAGCCATATCTTTCCCAAATCACTTGATGCATAATTGTGCTCTACGAGCCACCCTGGGCAGCATTTATTCATTACCCCATTCAAATTTTTCTCTTGGATTTTAGTTTCTACTATCCCCATTACTGCCAGTTTATACTTCTTTATTAGACTTCTAACTTCTCCTTGCTTAAACCCTCTATTTATTCCGCTCATATTCCAGCATCCAAGATTTATCATCATTAAAGATTAAAAGAGTTTCCTTCCCGCAGGTGACTAAATCTATTTTGTGTCACCCCCTTATAATTATTGTCGTGGCTTGAACTTCCACTAGTTGAGAATCTTCCTGGCTTTATTGACATACTCTTCTTCCCACCCATGGTTTCTCCTTTTGTATTTCTATAATTCTGTGTGTCTCCTTTCTTATTAGTTTTCTTATGAGTTTCTGTATCCATTTCCACTTGTGTTTCTGTATCCTTGATCCCAGAATCCACTTTTTCTTTTCCCTTCTATTTTGTTACCTCAAATGTATCTGTTTCTTTCTCATTTCCTTGATTATCTGTTTGCTCAATTGCTCGAGCTCGATGCTTTTTTCCCGGTAACTCCCATTCTGTTTCTTTGCCAATAACATGGACTTCTTGAATATCAGCCTCCTTCTCACTTGTTTCCGCTGATTTCATCTCCACTTTTGTATCCTTCTTTAACCATACTGCATTTCTAGGATCTTTCACAATCTTAGAGTTTTTTGGGCATCTAGAATCATTGTGTCCAAAGACATCACACTGTGAGCATCTAGCTGGCTTCCAGTTATACTCAAATTCTATGCCCAATCTTCTTCTGTCATCAATCACAATAGGCACTACCTCTGGGTACTTGCATTTTGTATCTATTTCCACGCACACCCTAGCATATGTAGTTCTTGCTTTTTGCTCAGTTAGCCTATCCACAAAAATAGGACTCCTAATTACGCTCACAACTTGGCTGAATCCCCTTTGTTCCACATCTCTATAGGTAACCTCTTAACAACTACCCAAATTGGGATTGTTTTTAGCTCATATGCTTCTGTCTCCACAAACAACTTCCACGGCCTAATCACAAATAATTGGCTCGCTATGTGAAAGCATCCCATATCCAGGACTGCTCGTCTATCCTCCTCCTTCTCAAATCTAAATGTAAACATATTATCACCATGAGTGTTCATTGTGAAGTTCTTGATGTTCCATGTTCTTGTAACAGTCTCTTTCACAAATGTGTACCCTAACCTCCTTCCCACAAAATGCCCAACCACCAAGTCTTCAAACTTTTTGTTCAAGCTTGCAAAATGCGAACTCTTAACATGAATTATCGATTTACCATCTACCATAGTTGGGGGGATAAAGGAAAGCGTATCCTTCCCTACTGACTTCCTTCCCAACATCTCCGCCCATGTTCCCTTGTGTTTTGATGTGCTGACATCTCTCTCTGATGCATTCTTTTCATTTCCACTCATCTTCAATCCATCATTTTCTTCATTCTGTACTTCCAACTGTGTTCCCGACTTTTTTGGGTCTATATCTTCTTCCTCCAAAGTTTTCGAGTTCGTTTGTTTCAGATCCAATTTTTTCGAGCTCACAGCTTTGGTTATCTTATCACTGTCTTCGCTAATCACTTGCCTGAATATAAATCCTCCATCATCTCCGACTTATACAATCCTTTTGACCCCATTTGTTCCTCCTTCCGGTTTTTGTGGATCTTGAAGTTCCGCTGGTTCTTCTTCATTTCCAGAGTGCTCTGTCTCTTGGATATCTCCAACAGCTTCCAACAGTGCTTGGGCCGCTATTATAAGTTCTACTTTTGTTTTACTAGTGGTAAAACTCTCGGGTAATTCCTGTTGCTTCCGTTCACCACCAAAATCCTCTAACAGCTTCCTTTTGTATCTCTCAATCGATCCCTCTCCAAACTTTGCCTTAAAATGGTTTTCAAAACTTTCAACCTCTTAATCTGACTCTCCTGATGATCCTATATCACTATTCCCAGTTGTTGTACTAGGTTTGGCTCTCGAAATCTCATTCAAATCTTGTGTTTTTTTATGTTTTTCCATAACTTTGTGTTAAGTTATGAAAATACCCCTCAAAAATATAATCTCCCTCAAGTTGCCACCATTAACACTAAACTAAGCTATACCTACAAGCGAGCTTATTAAGTCTTGAGTATCTGACTATAAAAGACTCATTTTATTCTTCAGTGTACTACATTCTAATCTTATGTTGTGGGAGTGCACCATTAAGGTAATCGGACCCTCCTTTTGGAATGAGTGGTTGTAAGTGTCGTATCCTTAGTCCATGTTTCGTGTGACTCACGCATTCATCTCTTGCACTTTTTCTCGTTGTTTGAGTAGTGTTTCTTTATGGAGTGAGTTTCATTTTTATTTCTTTCTCATAATTTTTTTTTTTTCTAAAAATCAAACATATAAAAATTTTAAAAATTAAAAACATAAATGTGTATTAGTAAATCTAGGGAATCTGACTTTAAAAGACCCAAGTTTTTGTACGATACCACACTTCTAGATTATAGGCCAAACAAAAATTTTCAAACTTAAAAAGAGTTTTTCAATTTTGTTTGAGGGTGGTGTATTTTGGTCTTTCATTTCAAAAAAATTTGCCACCCTTTGCCTGTCATGTTTACTCCAGTAAAGTTTGTGTTAGTTAGTACGTAACAATTTAATTGTGCTTCATGTTATCATATCATCTTTATAATATTTCTATTACAGGTACTGCCAATTTTTGCCATGTTTCTATGGTAAATTCTTTCCTTATCTCTTTACACTTTGAGGACAAAGCGTTCGATTGTTTGGGGGTGGGATAAAATCATTTACAAAAATTAGGCACTTTTGGGATGTAAATTATACACTTTTCTTTATAAAATATTAAAAATCATAAATATTGTTTATACTAGGCACTTAGTGATAATGATATTGTTCCCTTCCTCATGATGATATCAGTCTAGAAATCTCATGTAGCACTTGAATTAGGATTTAATTTTTGAAACTTAGATTAATATGTAGGTAATAGTCATTGCATCTTTTCATGAACATCTTGCATGAGCATTTATGATTGTACTTGGCAGTATTTTTCTGAAATCTAGGTTAGAGTACTTAATACATATCCTGTGAGCATCTAGCCAAAAAGCCCATATGAATTAATATCTGAGTGATGACACAAGGGAGAAGTCAAATTTGAGTAGAGAAATCACATATCCACTTGTTTGATCACCACACCATATCCAGAGCGAGAATTTAGGCCCTCTTTAGATCGATATAGCTAGAAATTCACACCAATATGAAATTTATTATTCACTAGTCGCCCCAATGAGTCTTTCATTAGCCTTTTCACAAACCACAAATCCTTTACCCAATAAAACAAAATAAAAAATTAATAAAATCAGTCTACCTATCTGGATAAGTCTGAAAAATAGGATGAGTGAAGAAAAGAGAAGAGAAAAACCTGTGTAAACAAAAATTAGTTAGTTGCTTCGAAAGAAAAAGAAAAGAAAATAAAGTTTCCAAAAGGAAAGAAAAATAAAAGTTAGAACTCCAAAAATAGAATCAAAATGAGTCAAAAGCCAAAATAGGGGCTAAGTATGGAGCAAAAATTGTAGACGCAAAAGAACAAGGTTTTCTCTAAGTTACATAATATGAAGACCCTATTTTCTCAGACTTGTCTTTTTGAATATCCATTTCCTTCCTTCTTTAACCAACACCTACGCCCCGTATCACATAATAAAGACATCTAGCTTAATTAGGAATAGGTTGGTGTGATAGTAAGTGATAGATGTGTTTGATCGACCTCAACTTCCTTGGATTGTCATTGAGATTGTGAGGAAATGTGTGCCCACTGCACACTGGAGTTAGCAAACTTGAGTGGAAAAATCAGAGTGTTATGTGTTTTGACACATTCCTTATGAAAACCTACTTAGGCACGCTACCCAAAAGTTTCAGAAACAGACTTGCCATTGCATTTCATATCATAGTTCATTGT
The DNA here is from genome assembly GCF_015680905.1 of Coptis chinensis. NCBI lineage: Eukaryota > Viridiplantae > Streptophyta > Magnoliopsida > Ranunculales > Ranunculaceae > Coptis > Coptis chinensis. Next base: position 52,535,993 of record NC_141456.1, on the reverse strand, counting down.
ATAGTTGTTTATCTTAAGATGATTTGATTATTATGCATGTATTAGTTTAAGTTTTAGAATGATCATCCTTGTTTAAATACTAGTGAGATGTATAGATTCTGAGATAAAATTAGAGAACAATTACTTTTATTTCTTAGTCGTTATAGTATAAATGAAGTTTGTGAGTAACTTCTTTAGAAAACTCTTACTAGGCTATAACTCGTCCACTCGGGAATTCCTAGTGGGTTAAGGCCTTATTGCATATAGTCAATGCAGTCGTACTCAGCGAAACGATACTATTTAAAAATACATTTTTGGCCACTTATTTAATTTCTCATATTTGCTTGAGGACAAGCAAAATGTTGTTTGGGGGTGGTTTGATAAGAGTCCAAAACTATAGTTTTAACTCCTTAATAATATTACATTTATGCCAATTATGTTTTTAATAAATAAGAGTTAGTAATGTTTACGTGTTTTTATGTATTTCAGGTCTTCGAATCAATTATGTGAATAAATACATCACTTTTGCAAGAGAAAGGAGTCAAATTGCTTGCTAGAGAAATTATATGATTAAAGCCCAAGTTTAAAGGAGAAAAAGCCTTTTTAAAACCTAGTCAAAGCTAAAAAGTCAAAGTCAACGCGGGTAGAAAAAGAGCAGAAAAGTCAATAGAACTTCTGCAGGCCGTATCTTTGGACTCATACCTCAGAATTGTACCTATTATATGTCAAAATGACCGGCTCGGAAAGAGTTTTTTAATGGTCTAGGCCTTAACACAATCATAGTAGAAAAAGTGGATGAAAAGGGTCTTGCAGTAAATTATAGCCAAAAAAACCCTTTTTGGACATAAGTATTTAGGTTTTGGGACTGATTTAGTGGCCTAAAACACAGTTCCAAAACCCATACACAAAATTGTAAACCTAACCCTCTCCTATATAAAGAGAATTAAGGCAAAACTTTATTCTCTCCTCCCTCCCATTAGTTAGAATAATATAGCTCTCGCTCTCCCCTTTCTTTAGTTTAAGTAATTAGGGCTTATAATTGTAGCCTCCATAAAATCTTCATTAAAATACCTTCAAGTTATTATTATTATTCAATTCAATTGCTTCTCTTTCTATTATGTCTTCTTTTCATTTTTTTGTTCATCCCATGAATCAAAGCTAAACTCCCATTAGAGGGAGTTTGAATGAAGCTTTGAGAGGACTTGATTTATTAGTATAGATTTGTTATTTAGGGTTTCAAGTTTAGGTTTCTCTTGACATAGAGATAAGAAGAGTTTAACCTAAACTAAATAATACTGAGTTTGCCATGAGAATGGGAACAAGCTTTCTCTTATGCTAATTAGTTTATAACTAGAGATAGTATAAAGTAATTAGGAATCATTAAAGGTCTAGTCATTATATTTTAACCTTGTGTGAGAATATCTAGACTAGGGTTTTCTATACAAATCTAAGCTAGCATGATAAGAAATTAAAAGTGGATTTCAATGTCTCTCTAGCTTTCTCCATATTTGATTCATCTATATTTAATTATTTTAGTTAATATTAGTATAAGATCAATTGATAGTATTATCTTGTAGTCTAAATTCACATCCATAATTATTGCTCTCACCATTGTTTTCTTGTGTTTGATTAGTTGAATTCGTTTAAGTCTAGAGAGTTAAGAGTTAAATGATTTCGTACTCTATATATTGCATGAATATATATGTGAGAATAGGAAATAAAATATTGATAACATAAGAGCTAGGTTAGAAAAATCTAGTACTGGTTTTTACGGATATCACATACCAGTCTCCACCATGTAACCGATTTTCTCATTCCCCTTAGAGTATGATACATTTCCTTGAGCAAAAACTCCCCATGCAATGATGCAGTCCAAATAACTTTATATGTTCCTCCAAACCACTGCCACCTCATCTTCAGCTTGTTGAATTATCTCGGGCATGTGTATTCTGAGTGTTCGAGGCACTTGCCACTTACCATTCTAAATCAGATTCGCTACCTTTGCATTCAGACTTGCATTTGAGTCGTAAGTTAGAGCTTGAGAAAAATAATCTTCCAAGTTTCTTGTGTGAGCAAGTCTGTTTTTAAAGAGATCAGTAACTCAATAATGTGTAGCAGGGTTCGAACCCTAGACCTCTATAATCATCACCTAAAGTTTTTACCAACTAAGCTAGAAGACACTTACAATGATGTGCTTATATCGATTTGTCATCATTGTTGATTTCATGTTAAGTTTTTTATATTGTTTTTATGCAAACCAGAATATTAGCACCAACTGAAAGAATTTCTAATCATCGATTAAATGATGAGACTCACCAAGATGACTCTTTCGGAAGCGGGCTGAAACCATCTACAAAAGGATTAAGAAAGGATTCAACCAAAAGGGGCCTTACTGTATGCAATGTCATACCAACTGAAAAAAAACAAACGGTCAAAAGTCACATACAACGAAAGGGGTCAACCTATACATGAAGAGTCTAAGAAGCTTGTGTCTTTCATGGGAGCTCAAGTACAGCTGATGGTTGATATAAATATTGACAATTGGAAGAAAGTTTCAGATGAAACGAAAGATTCGTTGTGGACAGTAACAAAGGTATTATTTAATTCAATATTGCTAAATTTTGTTTAATGTTATATGGTTATTATCAGTGCTTAAAATTTATTTTACTTTTTTATTTTGTTTTGTAACAAAATTTTGTCGTTCAGAAAGTGCAAGACATATTACCATGAGAGAGTTGGGATACTTGTGGAGATCATCAAAGTCCATATTCTCAAGAATAATAGCATCATGTGCGAATGAAGAGGAAAGAATGGAAAAAAGACCTGAGAATATTAAACTTGAATGGTGGAAAAGTTTTGTGAGGAAAAGGCTATCCAAAGAATTTCAAGTATGTATAGTCTATTGTTCTTAATAGTTTTGTTCATAAGATTTTAAAACTTAAAAGGGAATACTGTTTTTATTCCCAGGCGATAAGCATGAAGTTCAAGAAGATGAGAGCAAAACAAAATCTTCCACACACATGTAGTCGAAAGGGATATGCTAGATTGGAGGCTGAAATGGTAACATCATTCAATTATGATTATGTCATTTCTAAGAGAATAGTTAGCTTAATATGTCTAGTTCATTGCTTAACTGGTTTAAAATTATATGTAGAAAGAAGAGAGTTCCAACCCTTCCTCTGTATCGAGAGCTAATGTGTGGGAGAAAGTACATACTAAGAAAAATGGTGAATTAATCAATGAGGCAGTTGTTACAAAAGTGAAAAGGCATTTACTAACGGTTATATCCGTTACTTATATTTTTACTAACGGTTATATCCGTTAGCTCTAGGGCGTCACTCTCACTTAGGCCAAATTTAGTAACGGATATAACCGTTACTGATAATAATTTTAATAACGGTTATATCCGTTACTAAAATTCTTTGTAACAGATAGCCAACCATTGGTGGCCCGGTAAAAAATTTCATTGCTAACGGATATACCCGTTAGTAATGGATGTGCTATTTACTAACTATTGTTTGTAACAGAAATATCCGTTAGTAAACTGTAGCCACTAAAAAAAATTCTTGGGTCAAATAGTGTCCACCATGCACATCTAGTTCTAACAAATATGATATAAAAATCACATTCCACAAACTTAATCAACAAATGAATAACAAAAAGCAAAATCACAAATCAATTAAACATTATTATAAAAATATAGCCATCAATCTAAATCCCAATTTACAAATCAAACTTACATAGAATTGAATTCACCTAACCTAATCTTGGGATATCAGTCATAGAATATCACATTTATGACCCAACTCATTTATGTGCATACTCACGTCAAAGTTGGTTAGAACATTAATCCCTCTATTCAATTGCTACAATGTCGTAAACACAAGCAACAACCTTTTCTTGAGTACCTGAAACAAATAAGAAATCAATTAAGGCACATGCAATTAAAGGAATAGAGCTAAGCAATTAACAAGTGAATAACAAGTAAATTGCCAACTTCCATGCACTAATACAAACCTAACCCCCTAGGTAAATCAACAAGTAAAAGCCTACAAATATTGTTATATCTAGAACAACAGACCGGTGACAGTCGTACTTGCAACATTGGACCCGTGGCAGCCCAATCACAAGAGCTTCCACTTCCATACTCAGCACTAGCTAAGATGATGGTATCATGTCCTTCACTCGATATATATAACATTAAATACCAGCTAAAATGATGGTATCATTTAAACATCAATTAAGTTAACCAAATCAAACACCCCATCTTTAATTCTTTTTATACCATTCAAAACTTGGTTAAAGTGATGACTTTGAAAAATAAAATGAAAAAGGTGAGAAAGATTTAACCTTTGAAGTATAAAAGATCTTCGACGTTGCAAATACCATTGAATCAATGAAACAATAAAACTCTAGCGATAAACGATAATCACATTGAGGGTGCCTATAGAAATCATTCATATGGTAAATAGTATGTCTACGCTTTACCTTAAACATTTCGTGTTAAGTGTATTATGTTATTTGTTATAGGATGTGTGATATAACTTTTAAGCACACTTACATATAACAAGTTCCAATTTTTAGTGTAGCATTTAAGCATCTCTACTCACATACCAAAGAACGAAACTACAAGGGTTAAGGAATAAAATGGGTATTATATATACATTAAGTATTTTAGGGTTGGCAGGCATTATATCCTCTGAATCTCTGATATAAACACATCGGTCATGTTGAAATATCCAGGTACTATGGGTCAAAGCGATAATAGCGGGGAGGGTGGGGGTAGAGAAAACTTTGGAACCAATGAAGGCCTAGAAAGATTGTTATTGTGAGAAGTCCAACGACTTTCTATCACCAAGTAGTCGAAAGTGTTGAGTCATAGAACACTAATACTGGAATTGTCTTTCTACTCATTATTTACCCTAATACTGGAAACGTAATCTGACTTTATGCACAAGTTCACAACTAACATCTTGATGGGCATTCAACTAGTCATAGAACAATAGAGAGCATGCTGACCGTTCATCTGTTCTAGGATATGAAGTTTGTTTAGTGCTTACCTTCATGGATTTTCCACACTATCCATCTATTGGCCAATTGAATTGCCAAAGCAGCTTCTTCATGGGTATGATATCTGACAAATCCAAATCCTTTATTTCACTGAATGCACACTTCCTCGATGACCCCAGCCCCCAGGCTATGAAACTGACGATGGAGTTCAACTTGAGTAACCTAGGAAAAGACAAAATCATCAGGATACATAACGAGAAAAAAAAGGGATTAACTTAAGGAAATATGGAAAAAAGGTGGAGCGATGCGTTGCAAGTTCAAGGCTCTATAAAGAATGATGGAACACAATAGGCAATATAAATTAAGGTTGAAAGAAGCTATGAAATCCTTGTAGGATGAAACTGCTCTATCTAAATTCAAGGTGAGAACAAGTATGATAACTATATCTGACTATGTGATAAAAATGATACCTGCTGATTGCAAAACGAAACGAAGCCGAATCCTCTTGATCGCCCAGTTTTATGGTCCCACATGACCCTTGCATCCCTAGATAAGAATTTCATTGTTTACCAAGTAAGTCAACAATTACAAAGATTATATAAATTGTTTAAACAACAGCAGAAAGGAAAGACTTTTAAGTATCAACTCTTCGAATTTGGACTATGATAAAAGAAAGTAGTATACCATGTCATAACAAAGAGAAATATCAGCCACAGTTAACGGAAAAAGTAAATATTACAAATATACATCAAATATTTACGAACAGCTGGGATAGACAGAGAAACATGCATAAAGAGTTGCATCAGTAACCTTAGGACTTAAATCACCAACAAATATATTGAAGTGGGCTGAAAAAAAATTTAAAAAAAATAAAAAAAATATATATATATATATTCAGTAAAAAAAAAATATAAACAGAGATGCACGTAAATCTAGCAGATGAAAATCCATACAGGGAACAATTGGGCAGTGCAATTTCAACCAAAAAGATGGAAGACTCGAGATGTAAAAAATTAATAGATAAATGTACCTGTAGTGTCCTCCTTCTGGCTGCTTGCATAAGCCCAATTCACCTTAATGGCCTCCTGAACGTAGCTGCAAATACCAGAGTGAATAGGTAATCAATTGGCACCCATTTGAAAAAAAAAAAAAAAATAAAAAAAATGGAGAATCACTTTTTTGAGTTTTTTCTAGTTAAACTAAAAAAAATTCTATCACAACTGATACATAAACAGATGCACTTACAGCTGCCTTCCATGCAATGTCATTATAGGAAGAGCTGCTGACCTCCGATCATGGTAATCGACAAATCCAAAAGACAAATGCAAGAAAAAATTATTGAAAAACAAAAGGTTAGACTATGACACAATAAGCAAGTTGGAGATTTCACTAAAAGGATTATGACTATTTCTTAGATTTAATTTACTAAAGGAGTAACAAAAGTACCTAGAGGCAACTAGAACACAGAAGGAAAATAGGCATATATGGCCTCGCAACATAACTCAATCCATGTTGTCACAGCAAAGACTAATTCACCAAACATTCCATTATTCACAAGCACATATTGCAGATATGTTATTGGACTTATTGATACAGACAACCCCACCTTATGATCAAGTTTCTCTTTTCGTTTAATCATATAGGCAACACGACTACAATGTTAGCATGTTGACCAGTGTAATTGATAACTTTAACAACAAACCCTCCTCCCCACACACACACACACACACACATTTCTCCCAGGTAAATATGGCAATCGATCACCAGACCTTAGGACCCAACGCCAAAGGCTTGCCCAGCAGGCCATGGGCTGACCTTCACGAACTTGATAAACAAAACTGACTGACAGGCAGTGAAGTACAATCAAGACCAGACTCTATGACGTGGATTTACCTTGTCAGCTACTTAACGACAAGCCTGTTTCATATTGATACGTGCATGTTTCTGAAGTCCAACATGGGTGTGAAGAATCAGATAGCACAAGTGAAAATAAATCGAGCAGGGGCTTTCAGGGTACATAACTACATATTCATACAACGTTTAAGGGGGATAGATAGGAAATGTAATTGCTAATAAAGGAATAGATATTATTGTATTGAAAAGAGAAGTGATAGTTTCTAGTTATCTTGCCTCAACATGTTGTTACCCCTCTATGCAACTCTCCCTTTCTCCATCAATAAAATCTACTTATAAAGACAAAACAAAAAAAATATATAAATGTTATTGTAATGATCATATATATATATATATATATATATATATATATATATATATATAGAGAGAGAGAGAGAGAGAGATCTAAAGAAGTGGTAAAGTGGCTTACAGATCTAGAAGAACGTGTTCATGTTTTTCACCAGTAGTGATAGCTACTTCTTCGAGCTTGATAATAGGAGCGATCTGATCACCAGTGTCTTCTTCCTCATTCGTTGTTGTTGTTTCTTTCTCTTTCTCAATTAATAGATCTGTTGTTCCTAAACTTGCCATCTTTTATTATTTTGGAGTCTTTCCTCCTCTTCGAGAAATATATCAGGATGGTAAACATGGTTCGACCTCATTAAACCTAGGTTTCAGATTCGAGATTGGGAGAAGCTTTTGGCTTTTGTTTTATTTTCATTTTTTCTCGGTAAAACATATTAAAAGCTGGGTCAAAAAAATAAATTGGGATATATACTAACGAAAAACTTGATAAGTAACGGATATATTCGTAAGAATGTTGGTAACATATATATCCGTTAGAAATGAAAAAAGTGGTTTGTTAGGAATTGACCATTATGGTGTAGTGGTGGTACAATAATGTGGTGTAAATATGATTGAATTTTCTATTGTTTCATCTATTTATTTATTGGTGTTTACCCAAATATGGTCGTTCAGGAGGAGATACGAGAATTTAGAGAAACCTAAGCAGAGTCGTCTTCCTTATCTCTCCAGGATGATGTTATTTCTCAGCTGTTTGAACCTAAACGTCGTGGCCGAGTGAGAGGATATGGGTTTGGTGTATGTCCATCGATGTTAGGACTTATTGCTCAAAACAACGAAACAGTGGCCCAACTGCAAGAAGTAGTTTTTGTTTTAAATAAGAAGGTTGCTAGCATGAAAACTTTGAGACGGGACATGCAACACCATATAATTGAAAAGAGGGAAATGCAAGAACAAATGAAAAACATGCAGCAAGTAATGACTCAACTTATGCAAAGTCAAGCAAGTGTGTAAAGTAGTTTGGTTCCATTTATGTTTCTCGGTTTTAGATATTTGTCATATTAGTACTGATTTACAATTAAAACAGGGCTATTCCATCATTTGTACATGCTAATAAATCTCCAACCCAGGTATACAACCTTCACTGATGTAGTTAAGTTTGATTTATATTTGAAACTGGTTTGATTGTCTACTTATACGAACTTTCTGTGTGTAATTGTACTTTTTCTTGCTCTTGTTTTATGATAGCCATCTTTTGAAGGTAGTGAGTGCTAGTTGCTCAGGATGGATGAAGAGGATGTAGTTGGTGAAAGAACATGGCTAACAGATGATCCAAATGTAATCTGCGGCGATGTTAAACCTGGGCCACATGCTTGCAAGGTTTGGGTAACTAATGCACTTGAACCTAGTGCAAAAGTTTGGAAACCATCCAATGGATTATGAATGATGGAGCAGGCTGTGACAAGATCGATACCATGGTCTAGTGATCATATTATTAAAATGGGTATGCTTCTTTTCTTTCTTTCTTTTTGGATAAATTGCGTGCATTTGTAGTAATGTGGTTTGCTGGAAAGCTTCCTTCTAGTGCAGTATTTATTTATTTATTTATTGTGTGTAGTGGCTAAGTTATTATTTTCGTTTATTGCTTCAGGTGGAGCTTCGGGACGTTGATAGTGGAAATAAAGTAACTGAAAGATTTCATACAAACGAGCCTCTCAAAAGTTTGTTTGAGCTTGAATTTATATGGTTTAAGGATATGAAGCATATAACCAAATAACCAAGAGGACTTTCGATTAGTGCAATGGGTATTTGCTTAAGAGCTTTGTTTCTTGTTTGGAATGCAAGTTGACCAACTGTGGTGATATGTGATGGAACTGTAGGCTGACCTCTTGTGGAGCTTGTTGCTTGCTGACGTTTTAGGTTGACCCACTTTGGTGATTTGTGACTTGCTGGAACTGTAGGCTGGCCTCTATGGAACTTGTTGCTTGCTAAAATTTTAAGTTGACCACTGTGGAGGTTCGTGGAAAAGTGAAGTATTGTGTCAAGGAACATAGTTGCAGATATTGTTAAACACTGTTTTTCAAGCACCGAAAAACATTTGAAAGTCAGATTTTTGTTGTTATTGTTGTTGTTATGATTGGAGGATAGATAGATATGAGTGTATATTATGGTTTTAGTGATGAATACAATTAGAATTTGAGTTTAAGTTGTCTTTAATTTGCAAATATTTGAATTCCAATATTCAGGAGCCACTGCAGGACCAAAAAAAACAAATAACAAGTCAGTGATAGCGTGCAGTGGAGCCATCTTATTAATGGGTTGCACTTTAGGCTATAAATGGTTCAGCAGTCATAGCTTGTTAGGGACGCTATGTTTGCATTGACTTGGCAGCAAAGATAGCAGGAGCTTTAATAGCTTGCACCAGAACACTATTATAGACCTTTCATAGCTTTCTTTGGAAGCTATAGTTGCTATTTTTTGTCCTAAATACCTAGTTGTAATTTCGCGGTCTAAAGGTGAAAATATATCCTACAACAATTTAATCGGATCACAACGGACCGAGTCAGATCAATAATGGACCACTTGCCCACTGCCTTATCCAGTATAGCTTCCATCATTTTTCCCGCTTGTTCCAAGACCCTACTGAATCCTATTATCGTCACACCCGCCAACTTCACCCTAACGTCTTCAATCCTCCAAATCAGTAAGTGCTGCTCTACTCTCTTGAAACAGTCATTTTAAATTTTAAGGTGGAACTCTCGATTCTCAATTATTTTATAATTCGACCCCAAAGTTTTGTTTATTTGTTTAACAAGTATGTACCCCAAAATTAGGTTTGAATTCATTTTATAGGTGAAATTTTACCTAAGTACTTATTTTAAGTTAACTTAAGTAGCTACTTTTTAAAGAAGGACTGTATATATATATATATATATATATATATATATATATATATATATATATATATATATATATATATATATATATATAGGTGTGTCCAAGATCACCCTTCTTTTCTCCATTAAAATTTTCATTTGATCTTTTTTCTTACTAATTAGTTTATTTTGTCATGGTTTCTAGTAGTCACCAACAAAACGTATATATATATATAATTTTAATGGAGAAAAGAAGGGTGATCTTGGACACACCCATAAAAACACTCTCATACCCCAACTTTAAAATAATATAAATAAAATTATTTTAGATACATTTAGGTTCCTAAATTACCCTTTTTTTATTAGGTGTACCCAAGACAAAACAAGTCATTTATTTAATATACATCCATCGTGGGACCCATATTAAACTCTGGATATTCTATGTTCTTCACTTGTAACTGAAAAAGAACGTGTTCAAACGTGTTCTTTTTCTTCTTTCAAAAGAAAAAAGTGATATTGATTTCTTCTTCCAAAAGAACGGGTACCCAAAAGACATGTTATAATAATTTTTTTTTTTTCTTTTTTTTTTAATTTGTTTGCTCTTATTGGAAATACCCCAAATTAATTTGGAGGATATTATTGGATTAAGGCGGTTATTGGGGTATGACAAAAACTTAAGTTAGTTATGGGGTACGGGAGTGTTTTTATAGGTGTGCCCAAGATCACCCGAAGAGAATATCGAAGATGTTCTTCATCGTTTATGTATGGTAGTTGATATAGAACTGAGGGGCGGGAAATTAGGGAGTGGAGGGAAAATTTGGTTAAGACGGCTAAAGTTTAACCGTCTGGAATTAAATTGTGAAAATTGGCGTAAGAGCGTCCTCAACGCGCTGCTAAAAACCATTTCTAATGTGACAGATAGCAATTTTGTTGGCAATTTTGTTCACCAACGCGCTGCCAAACACCCGTTTCTATCTCAGCAATTATTAAATTCTCGGCCAAAATACTCATAAATTTAGCAGTCACTCGCACGAGACAAGTTTAGCCATCCAGATGTTGGACGGGTCAAGTTTTGCCGTCCAGAAGTTTTTCAGTTTTTTTTAATAAAAAATTAAAACGGATGGATTTGGTACCGTTAGGCCCAACGAATATATTTAGATCCGTTGGACTTGTAGCATATATATATGGTACAAAATCCATCCGCTTTAATTTTTTATTAAAAAAAAAACTGAATTTTCACCAATTCACTCATCTTTCTTCTTTCATTCTTCAACAAAATGTCTTCACAAAATATGGAGCGACATCCTCATCCGAGACGTAGTTTGCATTTCAACCCTGCTGAAGATGAATTATTGTGTCGAGCACATATGCTTGCAATTGCTGGAATGGAGCGTACTATTGTATTGTCAAATTATGGACCTAGACGAGTTCTTTGGGATAAAACTTGTGAAATATTCAGACACAATGATAATCATGGAGATAGAACGCGTAAAACCTTATTGGACCGATTTTTGAGGATTTGTAAGAATTGTAATAAATATCTTAAATTGGAGCGTGCACTTAAGATTGTTGGTGCTTTCAGTAGCAATGAAGAATGAAAAACTGCGGCGAATCGTATGTTTCCAGAAACTAAAAGAGTAGAATTTGTTCATGAACATTGTTTGGAAATTCTTGGAAATGTAGTTAAGTAATATTAGTAGATGTTTTAGTGTTGAAATTTATTTAAGTTTTATTTTGTAATATGTTTTTAACGTTTAAGTGTATGTTTTTGAATGATAGATGATGATATTTGAGGGACAATCATCAACATCACACTTTAGAAGTTTGTTCTCTAATGTTCCATCATCATATGTATAATAATATAATGATGTATAATAATTCGGATAGAAATATAATGACGTATATAAATATAATAACGTATAGAAATATAATAACGTATAATAATTTGACGCATAAAAATATAATGACGTATAATAACCTATAGAAATATAATGACGTTTAAAAATATAATAACATATAATAATATAATGACGTATAATGCATAAAAAAAAATTGGACATAGCCTCCTTTGTTTAATCGACATAATTCATATACCTAAACCTGTTAAAATCCTCAAAAACAACAACAACAACAACAACAACAACAACAACAACAACAACAACAACAACAATAAACCAATATAATTATTACAAAATATCTACGTTCCATTAACACTATAGAGCACTGCCTTGACTGCTATGTTTATTCCCTCTCCGTCCTCCCCTCTCCCTCTCTTGGGAGCATTGTCGTGCTGCATGATCTCGGTAGCTACTCTTTGAAATATCAACGCAATGTATGTAATTAAAATCTAAAATTTGAGTTATAAAATAAATATTAGAAAATGTAAAACATATAATTAATAAAATTACCAAGGCTTCCACTTGGTTTGTCAAATCTGCTATCGCCTGGTCACGTTCATGAAGTTGTTGCTCAGCATGTGCTCTTTCAGCTCGTTCATGGTCTAAATACCCATAGTACTGTTGAGTTTGGTCAATTAAACCAACTCGAAGCCCCTGGTTGATTAAGATTTCATTTGTTAAGCGACCATGCAATGTTTCCTGCATTGTGTCAATATTTTATCTAAGTTAAATCTATATTGTGCGTTGAAATTGATGTAATGAAATATAAATATACCTCATTAAGCTGTTGGAAGTCAGGTACAAGCCCAGGCAAGATGCTATCGTCCAGACGCTCAAAAGAGATGGTGTCCATTCCCTGGGAAGTAATAACGTAGTATGACCATGCGTCATATGGATCACTGGGTAAGGGTGCATGATAAGTATGATATACTCCAGATATTCTGCTGGAACTTGCAGGTTTTGGGAATTCGACATCTCGTCTAAAACTCTGACTTGTTGCCACACATCCATGTTTGCACCTCTATAAAGTGGACCCGTAGAGAGGCTTCCCCTAGAAACTTTCCGCTAATAAGTTTCATATTCGAGAGTGGAGTTCACATCAACATAATCAATAAAACTTGGTCATGCATTCACAATGCGATACCGTTCAATCAAAAAGGTGGGCACAGTCATATCACGCATGTTTGTGGGGTGGGGGAGCAGGAACATATCTAAATCAAACGATCTGCATGGTCACCTTATCTCTAAGGAACCAAGCACACATATCAGGGGCTTTTAGTATGAACCTTGTCAATGACAGGATCGAACTCTGCTGAAAGATATGTGTATGCTCATATTGAGAACCTTGCCACAGACTCCAAACAATAGATCTCACACTTTTAGTTTCTAATTAGCTCCTAGCAGCTTGGAGATCATTATGGACCTCTTCTTTGACTCTAGCATGACCCTCAACAGCCTATCCTTGTGGGCGAAGCCATAAGTCCTTATCCCAATCACTTCTCAGTATAGGGTTCAAACAAGTGAAATACTCGTATCACCAGTACTGAAATAATCAAATGAAAGTGTATTTTAACTTAAATTATATAATATTTAATTAACAAAATAAAATCTTATATCTTAAAACTTAAATCCTCTTACCTGTAGTATCCACGTAATCCCGTTGCATTGCTTTCCTATTTCATTTATCTAGACAAACAAATCAAGCCCAGTATACAGATGTGCCATGAAAGCACCACCCCAGTACGTCAAAATCATCCAAGTTATCAATATCTACTAAAGACGCTAACCAACCAGCTCGAACCCCAGTTTTTCCAGTCGTGAAACTCACTTGGCCCAAAAAATATAGCAGAAAAGCCCTGACAAACTCATCCTCCACCTCTGAGTTTGGCTCCAAGTATAGGGCGTCAATTTGATGTTCTAGACAATAATCCTCATCTAATCAATACATATATATTTCTCTGAAGACCGGGATCAAATGTATATACCACCAATATTCCCTGGTACAAACTCACCATCAAAATCAAATAACGAATGCAGTAGAGTCTTCAACCTTCTCATATCCTCTTCAATACTTAAATCAAACAAAACGGGTTTCTTCTCGCCCACACTTAAACCCATCAATATTGAAAAGTCAAGTGGCGTGATACCAAGCTCAGAACATGGAAGGTGAAAAGTGTGCGTGGTGTGCCACCATCGCTCCGCCAATGCAAATAGGATTAGACGATTAGCCCGAATGTTCGAACACGATATCATAGGACCAAAAGGCGTTTGCAATATCCGTTCTCTAACGTGCACCATATCGTCTTGTCTTTTCTCTAGGTGTCTCCAAAATTCTTTAACGCTTGGCATTGTGCATCTCTATTTGGTGCTATTCATTTTCTACACGTTGAGGCATTTAATCAAACAGTTAGTATACGATATATTCTAAACATAATTTTAAATAAAAATCAATCGAACAACGTTCATAAACTCATACTTATTACTTCATTACTATATAAACATGAGACATGGTTATTCAGATTGGTTGGCGGATGATCAACAATACTCATTCTCAGTGGAAATTGGAAATCATTTTCCAGTATAAGTTCACCCTCGTTTTCTCGAGGATTTGAACTCCCCGACCCAAGAAAAAGACTCCTCTTACGTCCAGCTCAACGATGGTGATCCATTGCAAAAAAACGGAATGAAATTTGGTAGAAAAACGATATTTGATTAGGTGATTGAAGTGAGGGGGCTTGAGTTTATCTTGTCTGTTCGTCTGTGAAATGGTTACTGGAAGATGAATGCACACATTTAAAAAAAAATTGTTTCGATTGGGACAGGACAAGTTTACTCATTTAAAAAAAAAATTGGGACAGGACAAGTTTTGTCGCCCGAAATAGAAACCAACAATTTCAAAAAAAATGTGTTCGTACATAACATGATTTTATAAAAATTTTGGCTGATGAAAAAAACTGATGTGTCACAATTCTTTTTAGCAGCGCATTGATGATGCTCTAACAAAACTGATTTTTAGCAATTTTTTTTACTTTTTTTTTTGCTGATGTGTCACAATGAAAATGGCAAATGCTTTGATGGTGGTGCACTAAGAGATTGGGGAAATGAAATGGAAAGAAAAAAAAATGGCAAATGCATTGATGATGCTCTAAGAGATTGGGTCGAGTATTTGTATTGTCAATCTGCGAGGTTATACTTGGGAGATGATTACATATGGTCTGCTACTGGGGTCCAGCAAGGCAACCCTTTGGGTCCTATTCTCTTTGCACTAGTGTTGCATCCTCTGATTCTACAGATCCAATCCAGATGTCAGTTATTGTTACAGGCTTGGTACTCAGACAATGGGACTCTGATTGGGGATACAGAACAAGTGGTGACAACTTTGCATATGATTCAGGAAGAAGGACCTTCTTATGGGTTGGTTCTTAATGTGACTAAAATTGAGATATTTTGGCCATCACTGGATCCACGTCGCTCCACTCCCAGTCTCTTTCCTTTAGATTTATCCCGTCCTGGATTCTTGGAGGGATAGTCAGCACCGATTCATCCTTTGTCATGGGCCTTGCTTACAAGCGTGTTGAAAAAACTATGAATTTGATGGACCATTTAGCTATTTTGGAGGATCCACAGTATGAGTTAGCACTCTTACGAGCTTGTGTTGGGATCTCTAAGCTGGTTTTTACGATTCATACTTGTCCACCATCCTTGTTTAGAGAGGCAGCGCAGCTAAGACTTTTGATCGGCATCTCCGAAGTGTTCTTCAGGGTATTATAGTTTCTGATGGTCCTAGTTTTGGTGATTTACAGTGGCGTTTAGCGACGCTTCCTTTACGTCATGGTGGGTTAGGTATCTATTGTGCCACTAATGTATCGGCATTTGCTTTTGTGGCCTCCCGTTTTCAGACTGTTGACCTTCAGAACCACATTTTTAGGAGTTGTGGTATAGTGCCTATGAGTGAGATTTGTGATGATGCTAGCACTGCTTTGCGTCACTGTCTACCCGATCTTGACCTTAATGTTCTGGCTGTGAATGATACCGTCCCCTCAAAACCACAAAAAGTTTTGGCGGAAGCTTTCTACAGTAAGATCGTTGCAAGTCTTGAGAGGGAGTTCGAGTTATCTGCTCCTCAAAAGGCAGTTATTGGATGTTTGCAGTCAAAACACGTAAATGATTTTCTACTTGCTATTACGATGGAGGGACTTGGACAACGTATGTCGCCGGTGGGGTATCGTTCTATTATCCGGTATCGTCTCATGATTCCTTTGTACTCTTATGGGAGTTTATGCCTTGTATGCAAAAAGAGTAAAACTAGATGCTTTCAGGGACCATGCAGAACATTGTAGACATTTTCTAGGTTTCAAATTCTGACATGCATGATCATGTCAGAGATATTTTATGTGATGCATTTTGGAGGGCTAGGGGTACAAGTGAAAAAGGAGGCTCCCGTTAATTTTCTCACTGATCCGAATGAGGGAAGATTGACACTTCATCCTACGGATGTATTGATCTATAGTTGGTCTAAGGGGAGGCATGCGTGTGTTGATGTAACTAGAGCCTCTCAATTGGTAGGGCTTGGGAATGGAGTCTTTGAGGTGGGATAAACAGCTAATAGAGCAGCGGCAGGGAAGATTGAGAAACATGAGGAAGTTTGTAAGGCTAAACAGCATTGTTTCATTCCGTTTAGTTTCGACACTTTTGGTTTCTTGGCACAACAGTATGTTAAGCTCCTTAAGAGATTGCAAAAAGTTATGGACTGCAACGTAATGACAGATGGTTTTAATGAGTTTGTTTTTAGGAAGATAGGATTTTCTATTCCGAAAGGACTTGCGGCGCAGCTTGTTGCATGCTTGCCGAATTATTTGTAAAACTCGTTATCATTATAAAAAATAAAAAATAAAAAATAAAAGACGGACCACAAGAGTAAGGTCGATTTTGACACGTGTATTTGTGTCTTAAGTCTGATTTTGGCACTATTTCCTAATATCGGTCTAAAAGGTGGTACCAAAGTCTAAAAAACCCATTTTATGCCTACTCATGTGAAAGCCATGTTAAGGGTATTATGGACATTATGAAAATCCAAACATATTGAAACAGTTTGACTTTGGTCAATCGGTCAACTAACAGAAGTGGTATTATATCCTAATCAAGTGAGCGGAGCGAACGTTATTGGCCGAGGGGGGTATGTGGCCCAAAATGTGTTTTGGTTGGTTTTTTGCGAGTCCTCCTCACTTTCTCTCGTGCCAGGAACTCGTTCCCTCTTTCTCTCTCTCTCGCGCCAGGAACTCATGCCCTCTTCTCTTTCTCCTCACTCGATAACTCCTCTCTCTTAACTTAGATACAGGTACATACCGTTTTTTCATTTCTCACTATCTGCCTTGATAAGTTTTCGATTTTCTCATCTCAACAACTTCTGCGACTTGATTATTGTTACAGGTTTCCCCTTTACACATTGGTTGTTTTATTGTCTCGTAGCCCACCATCTGCTCACAAAAGGTACTCAACTGACTTTTTCTTTTTTGTTTCATTCTTGGGGTCCCCCTTTACCCCCTAATTGTTTATTCGGCACAAATTGGTCCCTCTTTCACCCTAGTTGCTATCAAGAAAAGAATTGCGTCGTTACTCTTTTTAGTACTTGAATAGTTTTTTTTTTCCTTCGCTTTTGTCTTCGATTTGTTCCCTTCTCACCATTGGTGAGATGATTCTTTCATTTTTCGACACTCTAAGATTTCGTGGTCACTTGTTAATGTGTTGTGGAATCTGCTGAATTTGCGCTCGCCGGGTTTTTGCTAAGGCAATTAGGGGTCTTCTGAGTAACTTATATGTTGTTGGTGCATTGGTTGATGCATTTGCCAAGTTTGGGTTGCTCAAGATGGCAAATATTATTTTTAGAGAGGTGGGGGGAAATGAATGGATGAGTAGAAGCAACATAAATTTGTCGAGAGACAAGGGACTTAGTTAGGATATATTATGATTTTTATATATGTGGTTCTTTTAAATTATGATTCAGAAGAAGGGAGAGAGATTCAATAGTTAGAACTCGGTTAAATGATGTTAAGGTTTTTGAAGATAGAGTTTCTATACGATATAAGTCGGGTTTGTAGCTGCAGTAGAAAGACTTGCCAGAAAGAATCGATTGGGTTTGTCCCACCAAGGGAAGCCTGACCCCTGCTTATTTCTTGATTTGTTACTGGCAATCGGCGTAGGGGGAGTGCCCCACTACCCCATGCAACAATGTAAGACTTTATACGGACTGTCGCTATCGGGGGCTATCGGGATTCAGCAATTAGCAGTTGATGAAGAGTGGAGTAGCTGGACGGTTTTTCACCGAGAATGAATGAATGAAATAGTGGAGTTTTAATAAGAGTAAGGCTCGAACACCCAATTCCTATAACAAAAGATTATATGGGGTCGCTATCCGACGATTGTATGTAAACTCCGCTCCAACTAAGTTCAATTTTTAGTGTGGTATGCATTGTTAAGCTGGGTGTTATTTCATTAAGAAAAGAATTTCATTGAGTTTATTACTAATTACGGCCCTTTGTTGGAACTGGCGGTGAGTATGTGAATCATACTATCATATCATCCTTTGTTATCCTTTCTCTTCGCGGGTTTGGAGTTTTCTACTTTGTTTCTCTTAGATATATCGGGTTTGTCCTGGTTTGATGAAGAGTTTACTAGCCTCATGGAGCTTTAGGTGCATTCGAGCAGAGGATTACGTATGTATGGTGGTTTGGTGTATAATTCCTTTTGCTCTTGTATGTGGTGTGATGGAGAGAAAAGGAAAGCATTTTATAGGTGAGGTGGCGTCTTTGGAGGTGGTCATTATGTCCGTTAAAGCCCTTCTATTCTTTTGGTCTATGGTGCACAACAAGATGTAGACTACCTATTTTGGGTGTTTTGAGTGGAGTTGGGAGACTTTTTTGTATGGACCACTTGTCTTTTCGTCGTGTTATTATTGTGGTGCGCTTTTTGTCTTTATCTTTTAAGTTTTATTTTATTTACTTTTTGTTATCCTTCTAGTGTTTTGATAGTCCTTGTATTATTAGAATGTCACCTCATTTCTTTTTTGAGTGGATAGCAATATGATGTATTTATCTCAGTAAGTATTTTCTTTAACTTAAGGTGAAAATTACACTTTAAATCCTATGCTCACCCATCTTGTGTTTATGAGAGTAGATATCATAGGGTTTCATTCAGAGCGACTCCAAATTTGGTCTCACCTTGACACAACAACGCCATCATTTTGTGCCCAGGCTTACTCATCATTAGATGCAACTAGAAGAATACTTGCAATCATTAGAGCTTTTTTTGTTCACAATTTTATACTGATTAGATGTGCTCTCCTATTATGCATTCTATGCTAGCCTTTTAAGACATTTCACATGCTGTCAAATATAATTAAACCCTGCTAGTGGAGAAGTGTGATAGGTTGTGGAGGCGAGGGGTCAAATTTAGATCTGGTGAGACTAACGTAGGATGCTACGTTGGTCATAGTTCAGGTCCTTACGGGGGTTGGATGTTAGGGTATCCAGAGCGGTCTCGAGGAGAGATCAAGTATGGTCTAGGAGACCAAGTTGGAATCAAATTTTGGGACGATAAATCGATAGCAGAGAGACTATTGTTCTTGGACTTTCTAAGATCTATGCCATCTCAAAAATTGAAAAAGTGCCATATTTGTGAATTCATGCGGTTAAAATAATGGTAATCTTAGTTGGGACTTGGGCATTTAGGTTGCCATGACAAATAGTGACACTACGAGCTATGTCGTCCTCATATTGGGGTTGGAGCCAATTTCAACTGTACAGACCGGGAAGAGATTTTCAGATTTGGGCTATAGGCAAGAATAGGAGATTCCTGGCCAAATACTTTTATTTCTCCTTAACTTCTCTAACGGATCTTGTTGGTGGACGCTTCAACAATGACAAACACTATGATAAACAAAAAAAAAACCTAAATAAACACCTGATAGAGAATTAACCAGCCTAAATAAATAGACTAATTAAACTTGAATTCTTTCCCTTCCGCTTTAACTGTTATTGGCTCAAAATGTGTGACAGGTCTATCGAAGTCGATTAACACTTTCACAGCTTCCAAGCTCTCAAATAACTGAGTGGAGGGGTTGATTTTTATCACCGTTTCAAGCTTTTCCGCCATATATGAAATGGCTTGTACCCCAAAAGATAAATGGCATCCCCAAAACATACACCCATCTTTTTTTACACTCGTACCACTCTTCTGGAATGATGTTACATCCAATCGTCCATGGAAGAAACTGAACTGAGAAACCTTCAAAGACTAGCTGATCTCCAACAAAGTTGTCCATCACTTGGACCTCATTTACAAACAAGCTTGCTTGGTTCAGAGCGCAAGGGGACTCATTTTTGGTTCCACGAGGAACACAAAGATCAATCAAGACTTCATTCATCCATGGCGACTTGTGTTTCCGATGAAACCCTTATCACCACCCCTGTTACCCAAAGGGTTGCTGACATTGGAACCGACACCGTGACCCGCACTTCTTTCCTCCCCTCATGTTCCTTTAGTAGTTCAATCTCTATACATTACACCCATTTCCCTTTGTTTTCTCCAAGTCGTGCTCGCAAGTCTGATTTATAAGTTGGGATGTGGGTAAAAAATTCATGGATGAAAGTGTGGCCAGATCCGCAGTGAGTGGGAACATGCTTGTTAGGATTACTCTAATCCTACATCTTTAATATGCTAATCTATTATTGTTCAAAAAAGAAACTAAAAGAAAAATACCTTCAAAGCCACCGAAATTGGAGATTGACAGTAAATAGAAATTTTCCAAAGCTGAATCCAAATCACGTAGTCTTCAGCCTTCTAGTAGTATTCACCACACAACACACCACAAAACACTTTTGCTTTTCTCCTACTTTTAGTTGTACTTTTCCTGGAAAGACTAATGGTCCATTTCTCCAAAAAGTCATTCTCTTATATAAAGAAACTTTGAGAATACATAAGTATGTGTGTAGTGGGATCCACTTAGGATTCCAAGTCTCATCTTAAGAGGACAAGTCCTTGTCATACAAGTACTTGTACTTGATATATTAAAACACTTTTAATATATATCTCTTTAATATGGAAAGTGCCCATTAACAAATCCATATTTACAATAAGGCCCTTGGAACTTTCAAGAAAGTCCTTTCCTACCATTAATTATATCTAAGTCCCTCCACCTTACTTGTATTCACAATTAGACCATTGGGAATTTGTTCTTCACTGTCACACCCATATCTAATTGACCCAATTTGACATTTAACATCAATTGAGCATTAAGAAACTATTTCTTATACCGGCCGGGTTTGAGCTCAATTAGTTATGTCACAATTTCCTAATACATAACTCCGTAGAGTGGTGGATCCTTTATTAGAATTCGTGATTCAAGACGTCCTACATTCATTACCCAAAATGTCAAGTCTAATCTATGAATAGACATTACTTTTTAACATCTCAAAGTAATAAAGTTGAGACACAATGAATTTTCATAATTCCTCAAGTCTAGGGATTAATTGGTAGAGTGAGATTTGCACACTAACCTTAACAGCGAATTTATAGTGTGTTCTCACTTTGATCCCCTCAGCGTCCGTCATGTGACTACACCAATATACAAACTTTGAGTCATACTCAAATGGTTGAGATATCATCATCCTATTATATAGCAGTTATGTATATTACAGTCTTATAAGTGAAGCGTCCGACTTCACCCCTAACTGTGAGTATTCTAGGTAAATAGATACAATTAAATCTCCCACACATGACTCTTCATATGCTTGATTGTTCTAATTCTATTACCTATGGAACTTATGGTTTCATCATATGATATTAGTTCACCCATATGCATAATAATAAGATTCGTGTATTTAATTAAACATCATCATGTATAAACAATAAATGATCATTGGCTTTGTAAAGGTCAAATATCCCAACAATCTCCCACTGGCCTTCAAAGCCATATAGCAACCATTCTAAAAC
Organism: Coptis chinensis; assembly: GCF_015680905.1. Taxonomy (NCBI): domain Eukaryota; kingdom Viridiplantae; phylum Streptophyta; class Magnoliopsida; order Ranunculales; family Ranunculaceae; genus Coptis; species Coptis chinensis. Next base: position 52,514,044 of record NC_141456.1, on the reverse strand, counting down.
CCATAATATTAATGCACATACATATATACCAATATATAGTATTTGGTCCTCATAGACTATATCATTCATAATAAATAGTGTATCATATACATATGAGACCAATAACATAGCCATTGTATCTTCAACCTTCTTGTAAAGCACAAGGTCCTTCCTTACATTGATCAAAACCAAACGATTTGATTGTTTGATCAAAGTTTACATTCCAACTCCTTAAAGCTTGTAGGAACTGTAAAGCCTCTAGGTTCTAAAACGCGGTCTTTACATCCATTTGCCAAATCATATAGTCATAATGAGTAGTAATCACTAGAAGGATTCTAATGGACTTTTGATGGCTACTGGCGAAAAAGTTTTCTCATATTTGATACCCTCTTTTTGAGTAAACATTTTCTCTACCAGTCTCGCTTTAAAAATCTCTACCTTTCTATTAGCTCCCCTTTAACTTTTGAATAACTACTTATTCTTAATAGGCTTAATATTTGGCAATGGATTAACAAGTTCCCATACTTTGTTGGAATACATGGACTCCATTTCCGATCTCATTGCTTCAAGCCATTTTCTTGAATCAATATCAGAAATTGCTTCTTCGTAGTGTATAGGATCTTATCCTTGTCATATGATATAACATAGAAAGTGTCCCTTAATAATAGGGTTAACTTTTCTAGAGGACTATTTGGCCTCCTACTACGACGAAGTACTGGAGTAGGTTTAGGTGAACTCTGAACTTTACATGGAAGTTTTATCTAAATTATAAGTTAATCTAGATTGACTTGAACATAAATAGGAATATCTGCTGACATCTCTAAGGCTTATCTCTAAAAAGATATAGGGAGAGTTTGAATAAGTTACCATAGTCCAAACCATACCTCATAAGGTTATGTTCCTTCTTTCTGCAATCTCTTTTTGTTGTGGAGTTCTTGGTGCACTTAATTGAAACAAAATCATATTTTGCATGAAGTTACCTTTTGTTTTCACATTTTAATAGGCCCATGTACATCTGTGTGTACTAACTCCATTAACTATGTGGCTCTTGACCCTTTACTTTAAAAGATCTTTTAGGCATCTCTCCTTCTAAGTAAGATTACAGGTTGAGGAAGATTATAAAGGGAGTGAACTTAAAATCTCATCTTTCACCCAAGCTATCAATCTTATTCAGAATTATATGACCAAGTCTTAAGTGCCACAAGTTTGTTGGATTTTCAGAAGAAAATATCCTCTTTTGAGGTAAAAACTTAACATATGATGAATTACTAACAACAATATCATTTATTTTTAACATAGAAGAAAGTAAATAGAGACCATTTTCCAAAATACCAGAGACAATAATCTTTCTATTTAATCTGATTACAACTTTTGAATCAAATAAAATAGAATATTATATTCTGACTTATAAATGACAGAAACATAAACCAAATTTCTCCTTATCCCTGGAACATAATAATAGTCTTCTAAAACCAACAATTTCTTTTATAATGCTAAATAATAAACTCTTATTGATACTGCAGCAACCTTTGCCTCTGTCCCTAGTGCCTGGTACACCTTTTCTTCATTCATCCTTCTTTTCCTCTGAAACTCCAATCCTGTAACATTTTACAAAAGTAGTTAGTGGCCTCTTATTCCATATAACAGGTGTTAGAAGGAAAAACCAACTCTTTGGTTTCAAGAATAAAGGATTGCATACCTTCTTTTTGTTTTTGTTTCATAGCCAGATACTCTCTACAGTTCCGCTTCCAATGACTAGGCTTTTCACAATGGTAACAATTACCTTTTGCTTTAGCCCCTGAATTCTTCTCCACTCCCCCTTTTGCCCCAAGGGAAAACTTTTTACCCTTTTTCCACTTGCCTTTGCCTTTTGGCTTAGGCTTGGAAACACCAACATTTTCTGAGACTAGTACACTTGGCTTAACCTTAACTAAGTCTTCAGCCTGCTGCAAAGAGTTCATTAACTCTGGCAGTGTCAGATCCATATTGTTCATGTTGTAGTTCAACTTGAACTGATTAAATGAAACTGGCAAAGACTAAAGAATAGCATCAACCTGAGAATTGGTGTCTATTTCAACGCCTAGGATCTCCAACTCATTGACATAGCCAATCATCTTAAGGATATGCTCCCTAACCAGAGTCCCATCATCTATTTTTGTATTCATCAGGTTTGACATTGCAATCTGACGTTTAATGTGATTTTGTTCGCCAAACATCTCTTGCAAATTGGTCATGATCTCTGTAGCTGTACCAAAATTTTGGTGTTAGTGCTGGAGTACGTTTGACATGGATGCCAGGAGATAACACTTGGACATCTCATTGGCCTTTTGCCATTTTTTGTACTCATCTTTCAGCCTTGCACTAGCATTGTCTGCTGGTTCAAGGGGGCAAGGGGTAGTGAGAACGAATTTGTAACTTTCAGCAGTCAAGATAATGTTAATGTTACGCTTCCAGTCCACATAATTAGGACCAATTAACTTGTTCTCTTTCAAGATAGATGCTAAGGGACTGAAATTTGATTGAGACATATCTGGAACATTTACATTTATACAAAAATTATTATAATACATTTAATATTGGTTTTGGGAATTTAATAAACCAATTTTCCGCTTATATAATAAAAATACAACACCCTCCATATTGTATCAATAAGACAAATATAAGTAATGGAAACCTAATACTTATGAATAATTTCTTATTCATAGGGCATCAAAATTATTCAACTTAATCAGGCGAGTTCTACTAGACCCATCAATTTTACATACATGTAATATGATTTCCATTATTATTCATTTTGCTACTAAAACATAATTGCACAAATCGTAGGGCTGTCAATTATATTTCAGCCAAGTGTACCATCACCTTAATTCATTAATATAACCGCGAGATAATGAATCCGTAAAGGAAAACACTCTCACTAGCCATACATGAATTTTTCTTCTCAAGAATAGACAATAGACAAAAATATTTTAGCATGCAATTAATTTATCCATAGGGATCATATTAATTACATCTAAAAATATAATTCCTATTGAATTGATAATGGTGTAGCAAGGGATTCAATTCGTAAATTATATGTCTTGACCACTTGCTTTATATAGACCGAGGGTATTAATCAATAAATATTCAATGTTAAGATGATGACATCTTTCTAATTTTCTTATTAAGAGACTATGCATCTCTTGCCAAAATTAAAGATCTATCATTAATATATTAGTGTAATGCGGAAAAAAAATAGCTGGCATCATATGCAAATAGTTATCTCATAAATATCATGCACACAAATAAGAAAAAGATCTAATTTAACATGCAATGTGTGTATCTAATATATCATTTAATAAATTAGCATCAGGACATACATATCATGCAAATATTATAGTGTAACATGTGAAGCATACTTAAATTCAAAAAACAGTTCATGTACTCATGCACGTACGTCCTATGTGTGTTCATCATTATATATGCATCTTTAATTAGTATATAGTGCAGGACAACCCGGAGCGGACCTAGGAGAGGGCTGGACCAGGCTTCAGCCCGGGGTCTTTTTGCTGAAAAAAGAAAATACTATACTACCTAAATATAACCCGGGTGAGAAAATAAAACTTGGTTGTTTCTAGACCATTTCATAACTAGTTAGCTAGGGTCTGACAATACTGATAGATCATATTTACTATGTATTCTCTCATCGTTCTTTTAGCTGGCCGATTTCCACTCACATGGTTTCCACAAGATTACAAGAATACGTAACCAAGCTCCCCATAACTTCAATGCAACTCAGACCAGATACTGCAAAAAGTTGTCTTGGATGAACATATAAGTTAGTTCTACAACGGAAATGCCATCTTTGCTTTTGGCCATGGATTGAGCTACACCACATTCAATTACAATAGCATTTCAGTGACTCCTAAGTTTATTTCACTTGAATGACAGTTATCGATGAGATGCAGACAAGTCGGGTTCTTAAATCGCATTGCTTGATTTGGTGGAATGTAGGCTTTAGATATGTGAAAATTGTTGTTTGAAAATTGAAATGTTAATATAGTTCGTTGGTTATGAAATTTTATATGTTATGTGTTAATGTGCCGTCGTGTCGAGATGTACTATTTTTCTTCTTTGGATTTGAATTTTGGTGCTTGTTAAAATCGAAATTGTGGAAAGAAATGATTTTGACTCCCGTAAGACCCGTAAAATACCGTTTAAATAGTTTTACTTTTTAAATAGATTTGTAGTCGAACTTGATTAGATATTATGATGAATTAGTATATATTTGGCTACTTGTGAATTCTGGTGTTTCAATTGCTTCTTTGGAATGTGTCTATTATTTTTTTTGTTCAAGACTTTTGCTATCGATGTTTATCCCGGAGAGAGTTGAAATGTTGAATCCGCCCCTGATGACGACGCCATGTTCTATGTTTTTGTGCATCCCATGCATTCAATAAATAATGTACTTGTCCAGTAAAGTAAGCTGTAATAGCAAACTTCCAAATTTAGAACTGCACATGTTTCTTTCAGGTACCACTTATAACCATGTATATTGTCCAATAAAGTAAGCATATCATGTGTCAGTAGACAAAGTTCCAGCAGCTATATACTTCTAAAAAAAATGTCCTTTACTTAGCATGTGGTCCATACATATCATGCAAAGAAGAGCACATGTCAGGCAAAGAAAACTTAACTGAAGTACAAAGCCTTAAAGGTACGTCCTACTTAATTTTGTTAGTAGCAACTAACATGGCTAAAAAATTAGTCCAACGTCTATTTACCTTATGTAAAAAGATTATGTTTAATTAAACAGGATACATGATAGCCACTAATTAAACAAATTAATACGCAAGCAGTAAAACAAAAATTGTGCAGACGTTATAAAAAAAAACAACTTGTACAGACCTTTAATATATATGTGCCACACAAAAAACCCCATATTAATAAAACTAACATCTCATGTTAACAATGTTAATATATTTTTTCTTTATTCAATTTTAAATAGTATGTACCAATACTAAAAAAAATGCACATTTATTACTTAGAACATGAAGATCTGAAATTACCATATATCTCATATAAAATTTTCGGATCTGATTATTCTATTTAAAAGCAAATCAAAAATAGATAAAAGCATGACCCACTCCGATACCAATTCTTGGGATTACTCTAATCCTACATCTTTAACATGCTAATCTATTATTGTTCAAAAAAAAAAAAAAAAAAAAAAAAATACCTTCAAAGCCGCCGAAATTGGAGATTGATAGTAAATATAAACTTTCCAAAGCTGAATCCAAATCATGTAGTCTTCAGCCTTCTAGTAGTATTCATCACACAACACACCACAAAACACTTTTGCTTTTCTCCTACTTTTAGTTGTACTTTTCCTGGAAAAACTAATGGTCCCTTTCTCCTAAAAATCATTCTCTTATATAGAGAAATTTAGAGAATACGTAAGTATGTGTGTAGTGGGATCCACTTAGGATTCCAAGTCTTATCTTAAGAGGACAAGTCTTTGTTATACAAGTACTTATACTTAATATATTAAAACACTTTTAATATATATCTCTTTAATATGGAAAGTGCCTATTAACAAATCTATATTTACAATAAGTCCCTTGGAACTTTCAAGAAAGTTCTTTCCTACCATTAATTATATCTAAGTCCCTCCACCTTACTTGTATTCACAATTAGACCATTGGGAATTTGTTCTTCACTGTCACACCCATGTCTAATTGACCCAATTTGACATTTAATATCAATTGAGCATTAAGAAACTATTTCTTATACCGGCCAGGTTTGAGCTCAATTAGTTATGTCACAATTTCCTAATACAAAACTCCGTAGAGTGGTGGATCCTTTATTAGAATTCATGATTCAAGACGTCCTACATTCATTACCCAAAATGTCAAGTCTAGTCTATGAATAGACATTACTTTTTAACATCTCAAAGTAATAAATTTGAGACACAATGAATTTTCACAATTCCTCAAGTCTAGGGATTAATTGGTAGAGTGAGATTTGCACACTAACCTTAACAGCGAATTTATAGTGTATTCTCACTTTGATCCCCTCAGTGTCGACCATGTGACTACACCAATATACAAACTTGAGTCATACTCAAATGATTGAGATATCATCATCCTATTATATAGCAGTTATGTATATTACAGTCTTATAAGTGAAGCGTTCGACTTCACCCCTAACTGTGAGTATTCTAGGTAAATATAGATACAATCAAATCTCCCGCACATGACTCTTCATATGCTTGATTATTCTAATTCTATTACCTATGGAACTTATGATTTCATCATATGATATTAATTCACCCATATGTATAATAATAAGATTCGTGTATTTAATTAAATATCATCATGTATAAACAATAAATGATCATTGGCTTTGTAAAGGCCAAATATCCCAACAATGCTCACTGATGGTGGCGAAATGGGTCAGGGGTTTATATCTGATATGCCGAGCAAGAATGTTCAAGATACAGGCCTTGGTGGGCCTGAAAACATAATCGAATGGACCGATGAAGAGGACAGGGGTAGGGAGACCCAACTAGGCATTGAAAAACGTGCTGATCGGATTGCTAGACCAAGCCCATCAAAAGGTGAGGGCAGCTCAACTTAGTTTGGACCCGTTGAGCTATCTTTTTTCTTTTCTTTTTTTTCAGTAATCATAAATGGATGAATTGATTGAACTAGGTCTACTTGCCTCAGTCTCGAAAGATTTAATTTAATAGATATAGAAATATAAATAAATATATATATATATATATATATATATATGTGTATATATTTCATTTGATTGACTACAGGTTCCCTACTAGGTTCTGATAGTGGATCGAACCGAAACCACCTACTTTCTATTTTGACGAAGTCAACAACAAGTAAGCTGTTTGACCAACAAAGGTAACGTAACCAACTCTAGAATCAATCTTTGTCAACACGGCAAGGACTATAGACGTGAATCTATGGTCTGTCAAATAAGCATGCTTAACACAACTTGTCATTTCGTGCCGTGTCTAAACAAAATTAAGGGTAAGGGCCCGTACTCTCTCTTCTGTAGATACGCTATCCCTTTCGGCTATGGTATGGGAGAAGGGAAGTGAGATCTACCGATTGATTTGATATTAGATGACTGGCCGTACTATGATCATTCGGGAGACATGGCCCTAAGCGCTACACACAAGAATGAATTGTTAACATGTAAGTGTGAAAGATTTAATCTCCTGGACCCCTAATCTGGTCTTGACCATAATGGATGCTATGAGGGAGCATTGGTAAACTTTGGCAGTATGAGGAAAAGTGATGACTTAATCATGTCAAAGTGTGCATTACTTAGCATGTTAAGTTCATGTGCAAGGTTGTCCTGTATTAGACTAGGATCACAAGTGCATTTGGAAGTGCTCAGATTTGGTCATCATTCCAATGTTTCTGTCTCAAATTCCTAATTTTCTCTTAAAATGGAGTAAAGATCTGATTTCTAGCAATTCTACGATTGCGGTGTTGGCTAATTCAAAAACATCAGTTTTTTAAGCTATTGATTATTTTTCGACAATGTTGCGGGTTGGGTGGAGTGGAGTGTGAACTTCGTAGCAAGAACAACAGCCAGATTCCTGGGAACTTCTATAGTCTCAATGAAGGCATATAGGAGCTTTAAAAAAAAATCACTGCAATGTTGATATTTTAGAGATTTTCGATTACTACAATGAGAAACATTGACATTATATGTTATGTCTTTTTAAAGTATATATTCATTTTCTTTAATTGTTCATTTTATAAAGTACTTTTTATATTTATAATTGTGGTATTTAACATGCATTGACTGTTTGCATTGTTCCTTTCTAAATTATGTGGCACTCTCTCTGTACTTTTTTTTGTTAACTTTTTTATACATCATTCGTCTATATTCTACCATGTCATGTCTCAATTAAGAGTTCATTCTGGAGCTAAAGATTATGTCGATTACGTGTTTCCCTTAAAGAGTTCATTATGGAGCTAAAGATTATATTATCTTTTATGTCCTTGTAGGTGTAGTTTTTTAGTTCCAAGTCTTTATGTTTTATGGAAAATATTTAAGCCACAAGAGGTATGTCTTCATTCGAATTTGTTCTAATCCCAATCCTAGAACAAATATTTAATTGGGCTCTAACTAATGTGATTGTCGAATGTGATGTCTTATAGTAATTCATGCATTCATTGTCTGTTATTATTATATATCTTAAGCAAACCATTTTTTTTTAATTAATAAGTATTAATCATTTGCGAGTCCACTAGTCGTTTCCATTACAATATATTCCCAAAGCTAACCATTATTTGGTTTGTCCTTGCAGGATCAATTTTGTTGGTCTTTTTTCGGTTCTCAGTTTTTATGTTTCTTGGAAAAATTTGTGTCGAAAGAGGTGTGTCTTCATTCGAATTTGTTAATGATGTAAACCTTTTGATAGCTATGGGACTCAAAAGTATATATTTAATATGTGTTTTCAGTAATAGCTTTGTACGAGGCGCTTGGATGATCTGGCATTAGTCGAGACATTCAAGTTCTTTGGTGTACTAAGTTCTAGTGTTGCAGTGATCTCATTTTTTAAACCGGTTATTTAACTGCTCTGGCATTCGTCGAGACGGTTAAGTAGTTGGGTTAGTTAATGAGAAGTATATTGTTTTAAATTTTCAAGTTATGACAGGTTTTATATTTATGAAATGACGAAAATACAGAGGAGCCTCTGTCGAAATTTTTCAGAAAAGTCACGTACTTTAGGTATATAATTGTTTGAGTTTTGGGGCGTTGGACTCGAAAGTATATATTTAATATGTGTTTTGGGTAATGGCTTTGTACAAGGTGCTTGAATGATCTGGCATTAGTCGAGACATTCAAGTTCTTTGGTGTACTAAGTCCTAATGTTGTAGTGATCTCATTTTTTAAACCGGTTATTTAACTACTCTGGCATTCGTCGAGACGGTTAAGTAGCTGGGTTAATCGATGAGAAGTATATTGTTTTAAATTTGCAGGTTATGATAGATTTTATATTTATGAAATGTCGAAAATACAGAGGAAACTCTGTCAAAAAATTTCAAAAAAGTCACGTATTTTAGGTATAGGTATATAATTGTTCGAGGAGTTCTGTTGGTTTTTTTTTGTTCTAAGTCTTTATGTTTCTTGGAAAAATTTGAGTCGAAATAGGTATTTCTTCATTCGAATTTGATTTGCTTATTGTTCAAATTTGTACGAATGATTGGAACTACTATTTACTTAGCCTCTAACTAACGTGAGTGTTAGATGTGGTGTCATATAACTCATGCGCTAAAAATTCTTAACTCCTTTTTATACATTAGTTAGTATTAATGCATTTATACGTCATGTAACAATAGTACAAAGTTCACTGTTTTTTTTTAGATATCACAAAGTAAGTTATCATATTTATATTTCATATGTTGCAAGTTTTTAACATTTATGACCACCATGGTTGAAATGATAAGTTTTGAGTGGTTGGACTTGATAGGTTATATACAATAGGAGTAGAGACAACATTTTCTTTGTTTAGTTGAGTTACATGAAAATCAATACTACTTGGCATTTCGCAGCTAGACCATATTGAGGTCATGTTAATATTATCCATTTACTCAACTTTTCCCTTTGTTAACTTTCCACGAGATAAAATGAATAAAAACTCTAAGCAAAACATACAAATTTTTAATGGTCAAATTTGCCAAATATGTAGGTATTACAATTGAATTGACGGAAGAAGGGTTGCCACTCGTCCCTCCTTTTCTCGTCTCGGTGTTTGAATACCTAATGGAAGTGGTGGAAGGAGGTTTACCTGTACAAGTACACCGAATTGATAGGTTTTTTGGTCGATTCTATAGTCGCCGGAATCGACGTACTCCACTACTAATTACTCGGTTGCGTCTTCATAATCATTGACCACGTAACTCTTTTGCCCAATTTTCAACAGACATCAGGGGATTAAACTGTCTAGCGATGAAATTTCATATCCAACTACTCGAAAACGTGCAATTCAATCTAGAAGTACTTCTTTTGTCTCCTTTATTATGCCAGATACTCCTTTTCTAAGGATGGTGGTGTTAGGAATATACAACTTAATTGTACTTACTCTTTACCAATTACCAAACTATACAAACCTTTTGTCTTGTAAGTGTCTTGTACTTCTTAATTAAATCCGAGCCTAGTGTAGATACACTATGTCCTTAAGACAGATTTTCCCCCTCACGGTGCTTGAAGGTTGATGGGAAACTATCTCCCAAGATAGAACGGATTTCCTTCTATAGAAAGCTAGCACTTCAATTCTATAGACTCGCGAACACAACATAGTATTTGACTAAGAACCAGAGGGAGAAGAGAAAGATCGAACTCGTGTGATGCGGTGTATTTTTCTCCAAATTCATCCACTATTTATAGGTGAGTGGTGCCTTTTCGAAACAACACGGTGACTCTTTGGAAAAAGTAAGTAACTCTTTGAAAAGTCACATGTTTGAAAAGGACACACCATTTGGCATATAACATTGTTTGAACCGGTGCCTATTTCGAAAGGTTGCACCTTTTCGCATGATGCAATGTTTCAAACCCGTGCACATTTCGAAAAGGTCGCACCTTTTCGCATAATGCAATGTTTCAAACAAATGCATCATTTTGAAAAGGTTTTTCTCACATTACGTACTGTTTCAAGAAAAAACCCATTTCATCTTAAGTGGGGTAACTTGGGAGACAAACTACTCATTCATATTTAAATGGATTTGAGCAAATCATTTTTCTAACAGGTGGTAGCTCAACCTGAGAATTATATGAATATTCAGAGGAAACATAATCAGCCGGAATCCTGTAGAGGTAATCAGAGAGTTAGAGCTCAACCTAGGAATTCTATGCATATTCAAATGATACATGATCGGCCAAAAATCCTCTAGAGGTAATCAGAGGGTTGGAGATGATGAAGAAATCTCTTCGCGTCTGTTCCTAGTGGACTTTGATTCACCTCCACCCCCATCTTCTTTAAGCTTGATTACTAGTGTAAATTTGCACCATATGTTTAGATCTAATTGCAGAGTGAAAGCTCTGTAATGAAACAATTTGCAAAGTCTTACGCGTATTTTGTTGTATGTATTATGTTTTTGAATTTATAGGATGTAAATTGTTATGTACTTTTGTTTTTGGATGGTGTTGTATATCTTAGTTTTTTGTAAAAATTGAAAGCAACTATGACGTGGAGATATGATTTAATGTTGAAATTATAAAGGAGGCTTGTCAAAATTTTGGATGGTATTGTACATCTTAATTTGTTGTATGTATTATGTTTTTGGATTGTGTTTTACAGGTATAACGTGCAGATTTAATGTTGAAATTACAGATAAGGCTCTGTCAAAATTTTGGATGGCGTTGTTGTGCATCTTAGTTTGTTGTGGTCAAAGTAATTGAACATGTATCCCTACGGGTGCAAACGGATAGGATTCGGATATCCGTTGAATCATGAACAATGGCGATGACGTCGTTGCTGAAGAGCCAAATTTCTGGGAGTATCCCCGCATCTGTCTCAATTGCAATAAAAGTATCAATAGCCGCCGCTGGGTATCGACGCCACAATAGCGTTGCCCACAGAGAGGCAAGATATGTGTTTACAATTTCATTTGCAACCAGGTCTTTTCCAACTCGGGGGATTTTGGTGTTCACAAAGACTCCCAACACTCCCAAGACAGAATGGCTCTTTTTCACCTGCATCAGCAGCGCGAAAGAGAGCTCAGGCAGCGCCATAGATGATATGGGTACGATTTCACACTTCTTGTTTGTGATTTAAATTCAGGATTTTTTTCAAATATTTATTATAAAGTTGTGAATAATTAAGGTTTCTTTAGATTTTTTTCGCTAATTCTTGAGTATTTCTATTTTTTGGTTCCTATTGTTTGCAGGGTTCTCTACCGGTGTTTGGGCTCCTTTTGCGTTCCCTGAGCAATCTAAGGTAGTATTTCTTATCACAGAGCACCTAAACAAACGTATCTGTTATGTCTTATTTTAAATTGCATTGTAGTTTAAGCGCCCTGCGTGTTCCTATTGTGTCTTTGTGTTTCATTAGAACGAGCCTGGACCCGGTAGATGGAAGGGGCAGGATGCTTCCATCCTCGCTCCTGATGATATCGCTGCCATCATACTAGGGGTCGTCTTGCCTTGCGACACCCGACTTCTTGAAGGGGACCCAGTTGCCACGAGTACTTTTGCGGAATCGTCTTCTAGTGCCATCTGTAAACCGGGTGAGAAGGCAGCTTGTTTGGTCGTCAATACGGACGGTTTTGTGTTATGGGGTGATAGTCTGGATCCACTTGATGCTGCAATGGTCGGAATGCTTGCTGACCCAGAGGTGTGCATTTCAGCAATAATTAGCTTCTTTCATATATTTGAGTGATCTTAGATTTCAAAGTGCTTGAATTGCTCAAGGCAAAAGTCTGACCACTGTTTTGTGTCTTGTTCATATCTGCTGCAGGCAGGAGCTGGTATACGAGAGGTCCAATTGCTTCCCTTCTTCCTTGTGTACGTTGCGACAACTCTTCCTGACTTCGATGCTGTTAGAGGCTGGCATCGGGCTAGCAAAGGTGCCCATGCGAAGGTAATTTTCCAGTTGTCAAATTAGAGAAATCCTCCTCATGGGATTGTTGTAGGTAGTTATCTTTTGTTTCTTCGAAATGTACGTGTCTTTTCTTATCATTGCTTTCTGTTTCTCCCATTAGGACATTTTAGTTCATTTTCGTATTAAGTAGTTTACTTTTCCCGTTGATGAAACCATGGTATTTGAATAAAAAAGAAGTATAGGGTGTTTAGACCGAGTAATGTTCATTGGAGTTATAGCGAGTTCCAATCATCACCAAAGATGTTGAAATAATGAGTTCCAGTCTCAGTTTGTAATAAACTATAGTATTTATTGTGTATGTTGTACGTTGAGCTAGAAGGTGGTTGTATCTATTCAGGGAATTTACCCCGATTTCACCGTGTGTCTACAAAGTAATCCTGACTCCGTCTGCAGTTCAAACACAAGTCGTGGTCTAGTTCATAAAGTACCGATTGTTGGTAATGAAAAAAGTCAGAATGAAACTTTTGATGTAAAAAACAATTGCATCCTTGTTCTTCTATCTCTCTTTTTTTTTTGTGTGTCAGATAATATTGTATGCAATGTCTACAACAATAAGTAAAAGGCAAAGGCTGATCAAACAACGTATATACATGGGTTCTAATTGCAATATGGGTGCCAAAAGCTATAAAAGCCAAAATAAATTGCCTATTTTACAGATTTGTGTTCAACATAAGGAGAAGAAGATTCAAAATCCAAACTTTCTGTCTCCCAATCTTTCGAAAAATCTGTGTTTCAGATGATTCTAACACTGATACATTTACTTTTGTTATATGTTCTCTGACCTCGTTCAGTTTTGATTCGTTGATGGAGTGTCCTGGCGACTTGAAAATATTAAGTCAGTTCTTTTTTTTTTGCTCGGTAATATTAAGTCAGTTCTTACTAGAGCATTTCATTTGATATGCAGCTAGCTAAGAAATATCAAAATGCTGTTACTGAAAGTGGATCTGCTGAAGTCTTGACTCGGGATTTACGTAAAAATTGGAAGATGTGAGTTTTTATTAGTTGTATTTTCCTTTTTAGTTCTGCCATGCTTTTTCAGTAACGAACCTGATTTTGTTACGTATTATTACAGCTTTCAGCATATGTTCTGAGCCTTGCTGCATTCTTCTTGATAGCTTGAATGGCTTTGGGCATCGTTTTCATGTGTTTATCCTTATTGACTTAATAGTTATCTAATTATTCAGCATTATGTTCCTTTACTTTTTTCTAGGTTTCTTACAGCAGGGCAAGGAATATGGAGTCAGAATTTCTGAATGGCACAGGAGTTTCAAAAAGATATATTAGATGCTTGCAGGTATCTACAATTTTCAGTGCGGTTATTTATCTCCGGATACGCGTGTGATTTTGTTTATTGTAATAATTTTTTGTCTGTTTACCCTGCTGGCAGATATCTAAAGTGGTGAATAGTATGAAAGACTTTACCGATTTTCACCAAGAACACGACATTGGGACTATTGGTAAATCTCTGATACTGTGATTCCATAATGCACTGTGACGTCGTTTCATGTGAATGTTCAATTTGCTTTTGTGCTGCATATCCAAACCAATGCTTTTGTACAACTAATCTGATTTGGTAGAAATATGGCGAGTAAAGATTTCTCGAAACTTTCATTTAGTAGACTTTTGTTTCTAATGATTAGGGAATAATAATTTGTAACCTTTGTAGCATGTTGCAATGAACTCATAATCTCATTTGCCCTGTTTGTACTGCTTGACTCATCTTTTTATTGCTCTTTAAAAGGGGATTGTTCACACCTGACTAGCTGAAGTAGCTTGGGCATGTAGCCATATTTCCACATGATTAAGTTATTACTATCGTAGAAGTTAGGGTTTAACACTATGGAATGGTAGTCTTAAAGTTAAATATGTTTCGGAGTAAGAACTGCAAATGCAATAAGTGGATACTGGATAGGGATGCTTTGCTTACTGTCTACTGTATGTTGTTCTCATTCTTTATGCATTATGCAAGTTGTTGTGACCTACCTCTTCTCCTCCTCTACTATTCTATTTATAATTCCCCTCCTCCCTCTTGGACCCTCCATCTGTCCACTCATCTTACGGTCTCTGGATTGCCATGTGTTAAGTTCCCGTACGACGTTAGGGTTTCACCCTTCCTCCTGCTAGGCACGTGCCCAGACGGTTCGATTCCATGTCAGCTAGCCTTTCGCGCCGCGGTTCTCCACTATCGGTCCTCGGTACTCGGCCTCCATACTTGGCTTCCATGCCCACGGTCTCCGAGAGCTTTGTCCGTCATCTCACACTCGTCCTCTTCCGGCTTCCTTATCCGGATGGACTCTCGCCCTCATAAACCGTGGTCGCTACAATGCCCCCTCTCGAGTTCGCGGACCTCACGAATGTTCGTGGACTCGAGAACCCAAACCATCTGCCTTTTTCCGTAAATTCTGCTGCACGTCTTTCTATTATTGACGCACGTGTCTCTCGCGTGCTTGGTTCATGTTGCCTCGGTTCTTGCCCCTCCACGTGTCACCTTCCCTCTGGTTCAACTGACGGCTTCTTGATTTTCGATCCTATTTCTTTCCCCTTTTACCCCCTCCACACTTCAACTTCTACTTATTCTTTCTTTCCTTCTCATTCCTTTCTCACCCTTCTACTTCTTCTTTACCATTCGCCATTTTGCACCTTTCTTTTTTTTCTCAGCCCATTGTTGCCTTTTTGATCCACCTCCATCCCTCTTCTAGCTTTCCTCCCACTCCTCCATTCTACACACCTTGCCCTCTCAAACGCGTTTGCTTCTGGCTGCTGGATTGGTGCACCGGGTTGGTAATCTTCTCTCTTTAATTTTCGTGATTTGCTTTGTAAACCGTTCATATTCCTTAGCTCCTCCCATGTCGGATTCCTAATCCGTCGGTCCGACTTCCTTTCCGTGGCGATGAGGATCTTCCTCTACCGATCCCACCGCTGCCCTCCACCACCGGGCGGCCTTTCAAACTTCCACCGCCTCCCCACGCCCCCGTCGACCTAATTTGGAAGCGATTAGGGTTGGCTATGGCATCCCGTGACGACATCCTCCTCGAAAGCACGCGTGCCCGCGTGACTCACTTCCCTCATCCGGTTCCCCTAAACCGGGATGACTTCGTGGTCTGATCGGCCAAATTGTATCCGGCTTTGCGATCGCTTAATCGCCGACTAGATGTCGACGATGCAACCATTTCAACATTCCCCTTGCGGGTGGTATCGGCAATTTTTGGCGTATCATGTATGCCGCGAACTATTATAACCTCCACCACGAGCCCCAAATAGTCCTCCGCGACATAATTTCTCATTATTACATACGTAAAAGTACCAAAGATGTGAGCGTTGGGTACCACTCTTTCTGTGTCCGCCTCGGTAAACAGTCCTTCATTCTCAAACTCACCACCTCGGACAAAACTTGGCATCACTACCCCCTGTATGTTTCTGGTAACTTCGTGTCCGCGGAGGTTCCACCTGAAGTGACTCTCAACCATCTCACCTTTCTGCCTCGGGGTGAGTTCACTTTACTGTCTCTCTTTCTTATGTTGACTTATACTGCGGTCTCACTCCTTGTCTCCATTTCTCTCCTGTGCAGGTTGGAAGTCCGACTCCAAATCCCGATTTTACGTCGGCCTGAAGTCTGCAATCTTTGAGCACATCCGCAGTTTGGGCTCTTCTCAAGCTGAAATCCTCGGCATAGATCCCTCTCATGGAACCCCCTTACTGACTGACCCTTCTTTGCACACCTTGGGTAAGTATTCAACTCCCTTTTATCGTCCTCCGCCCCCAAAAGAACGAAAGCCTCGTCATTCTCCATCCTTACTATCCGCCTCCCATCCGTCCCAACGTAAACACCACCGCCGCGGCTTCACTCGCAAAACCACCAAGTCTCAGGCCCGGGCTCGGGCTCTAGAGGAGATAGTCAAAAAGTCCACCGCACACCTTTCTTCCCGGCCCCGCCAATATATATCTCCTTCTTTCCGTTCCCTTACTGACTGGGACGATCAATATATTCCCCCCAATTCCCCTCCAGCCGACTCATCACCTCCCCCTATGGACATCTCCAAGATCAAGCTGTTTGACAGCGACTCGGACGATGACGTGACTGAAGTCCCTCCTTCCCACACTGTCCCGGCCTCTACTGCTCCCCACATGTCCGCGGATCCCTCATCTGAGGAGCCCCCCCACAAGCGCCGCAGGTCTTCTCCTTCTGCAAGCCTTTCTGCGGCTCCTCCGTCTTCTCCTCATCCACAGCGGCCGGGCAAAGAAACCGCTCGCTCTCTCCCTGGGTCTGCGGCTCCAGAAGCTTTCCGCCCCCACTTCAAGGTGCGCGGCCGCTCGGTCAATGTAGAGGATTCTGCTCTAGAAAACCTTGCCGTGGCCTCAGCAATGTTCTACGGTTCCCATCTTCCTCGTGACTTGGCCTATGCTGATTCTGGGACCTTCGAACAGCATCGCACCTCCTTGTATGCCGGCTGGGAGAAGGTCTGTCTCTCTTGCCCCCTTTGCACTTTCTGTTTTGACCCTTATTCTGACTGCTCTTCCCTTGCTAGGTGAGCCTGGACATGGCCTATATGATCCGCGGCCTCTTCTCTTCCCTGGATTCTGTGAAATCCTTGGAGAAGGAGGTCGGCGGCCCTGATGGACTACGGGCCACCTGTGAGCGCCTCCAAGCTGAGTTGTCGGCAGCGGACATGGCCAAACTCCGAGCTGAGGATGAACTGAGGACCGCTGAAGCTTCCCACCAGGCCTTCATGGACGGGGTGAACGACCGCCTAAGCAAGCAACGAGAAGCCCTTGCCCTCCAGCATAAGGAAGCTACGGCCGCTCTTCTTCTGCAACACACTCAGGACATGGAGCAGCTGCGGGTAAGTTTCAAGGCTCAAGCTGACAAGCGGGTGGCCAAGAAGCTTGCCGAGGAACATGTGCGTTTACTTAAAGAAGGCCGACTCCTTCCCGAACAGCCCCCCTCTCTCATGCCGGAAGATCCATCCACCGCGGTACCCATTGCCGTAGAGCCGCTGGTTTCCGAGTCGGTTGATGTCGCCCTCCTCAATCCGCTGCCCGAAGGCTCTGTTTGCGAGGCCGCCTCCCTGTGCCCCGACTCGAGTGCTCGTGACCAAGCTCCCCTTGCCGAAGATCTGGTGCAGAATTTAGACTAGCCCCACATTGGCTGTCTGCTATTGTATTAGCTATTTTGTAATTTACTCTCCCAACTAAGTGTGCCCCTAATCTTACTGGTTATTTCCCTTTCATTTGTTTGTTGGCGTGATTAGAGACTGTTTCACTCTTTCCGATTACATGTATAATCTCTTAGTTTTAATTGTTGCTTTGTTTGGCATGCTACTGTTCGTCATTTCTTGCCTCTATTTCCACACATTTCGTCCTTATCTACGCCGGGGCTTTCTCTCTTCTTGCCCCCATGTGTGATCCCCGCCTCTCACTCGGGAACTCTCTTTTCCCTTTGGAGTCACTCGTTGACTCTAGGTTCCATCGGGGCATTTCGACGTCGTGGGCCCGATTTGAACCATTCGACCGCGGAAGGCTCATCCCCACCGCAGCCGCTATTTGGAGTGGCTTCGCCTTCCGTTGGGCTTCTCTCTTTGCCCCCGGTGTAGCGTATGCCTTTCTTCCGCGGACGGCTCTCCCCGACCCGCGGCTCTATCTTGAGGTGGACCTCTCGTCCTCGGGCGTCTCTTGCCCCACCTGTGTTTAGCCTGACTGTTGTCAGTTTACGTGGAATGGTGAAATTTGTTCCCCAAAAGTGTCATTGTATTATATATTTACAAATAGCTCCAGTGTATCATTCTGGACTTTCATTACATTCAAACATGAAACTTTTTTAGCATTCTCACATTCCATGGCTTTTCTAGCACCTTTCCTCCCGTTGTTCTTAGCTTGTAAGTACCGGCTCCTCCCACGTCGACCACTGTATAGGGCCCCTCCCCAGTTCGGCCCGAGCTTTCCATCATTCTCTCTCTTGGTACTCTGCGTTACCCGTCGCAGCACGGCATCCCCTACCCTGAACTGCCTCGGCTTGACTCTCTTGTTATACCGCCTCTCGCGGGCTGCGCGGTGGTATTCCTCTAATCTGATTCGGCTTCGTCTCTTCTCTCTTCTGCTAAGATCATATCCGCTGCCAGTATGCCCTCGTTCAGCCCCGTCTCCACCGCCCTTGTCCTCGTCGTGGCTGCTACCATTTCCGTGGGAATCACGGCCTCTACCCCGTAAGCCAAAGCAAAGGGAGTTTCCCTTGTTGATGTTCGAGGCGTGGTCCTGTATGCCCACAGAACATGACTAAGTTCATCTGCCCACACTCCTTTCTTATCCTCTAGCTTCCTTTTGAGATTGTTCATAATGACCTTGTTGGAAGATTCTGCCTGCCCATTGCCTTCTGGATTGTATGGGGCCGAGAACCCCTGCTTCACCTTGTATGCTTGTAAGAACGCCTTCACCTTGGACCCGGTGAACTGGGTTCCATTGTCTGCTATGATAATATATGGCAACCCAAATCTACAGATGATATTCTCCCACACAAACTTGATCACGTGAGTCTCCTTTGACTGTTGCGCAGGCCACCGCCTCAATCCATTTGGTAAAATAACTGCGGGCCGCCAACATGAATCTCCTTTTGCTCAGAGCCATGGGCAGCGGACCCACTATATCCATTGCCCACATTCGCGTAAAAGGCCACGGACTTGACATTAACCGCGGTAATGGTTCCATTTGGTGCAAAGATCATCCGAGCGAACCGCACTTTCGTGATCGTTTAGCATAGTCCCGGCGTCCCTTTTCATGTGCGCGCCAAAAGTAGCCCCTGTGATATCGATCGTGTGTTGTTGTCCGCCTCACTGAAAGTGACTCTCCAGTCTCCCTCATGCAACTCCGCTAACACTTCAAGGGCTAATCTCGGCCCGAGACACTTTAACAAAGGCCCACTGAAATTCCTTCGATATAGCTCCCCCTCTATGAGCACGTATCTCCGAGACGTCTGCTCCAGTCTCCTTTTCTCCCCTTTATCTTCCACCACGTCCCCCGACAAAAAACTCTTGATGGGTACGATCCATCCCCCTTCGTCCTCCTCTACCTGACATACCTTCGCCCCTCCTTCCTCTCCATCCTCCGTGCTAGGCTTCTCCAATCGCTTTACTTCTATCACCCTTTCTTCCGATTCAGGGATTGCGGCCGCCACGTAGGCTAGGGCGTCGGCATGTCTGTTTTCACCGCGACCCAAGTGTATGAATCTAACCTTCGTAAACCTGGCAGCCCTCTTTTGCAGCACTTCCAGATATTTTGCCATGCGTGGGCACCGCGCCACAAACCCTCCGTTTGCCTAACACACCACCAGATTTGAGTCGGAATAAACTGTCAACTCTTTCACCCCTACCTCTTCTGCCATTCTCATGCCCGCTATTACTGCCTCGTATTCTGCTTCGTTATTTGATGCCGCGAACCCCAACTTCATAGTTAACTCTATTCTGTTGTTTTCCGGCGTGACCAACACTGCCCCTATCCCACTGCAATTGTCTGTGGCTGACCCATCGGCGAAGACTCTCCATCCATTCCTTCGATCCCAGGGGTCCAACCAATCCTGTTCCATGATCCTTTCCGGCCCCATGACCATCTCGTTTCCCCATGTGGGGTCCTCCGCTGGAAACTCTGCTAAGAATTCTGCCACGCACCGCTTTTTCTCATTGCGTTCGATCCGACATCAGATCTCGTAAGAACTCAACATCACTGCCCATTTCAGCATCCTTCCCGACTTCTCAGCTTTCAATGCTTGCTTTAGCGGCAAATTGGTCACCACCACTACAGAGTGCGCCTCAAAGTACGGTTTCAACTTCAGGGCCGAGAACACCAATGCCAAGGCATATTTCTCTATTCTGCTATATCTGGTCTCGGCTTCCAGTAGTGTTTTACTTTGGAAGTATACCGGCTTTTCCAATTTACCCACAATTCTGACTAGTACGAGCTAATGGCATATTCCGTGACCCCCAAATATAGGTACAACTTCTCTCCCTGTTCTGGTCGCGACAGCATAGGGGCCTTACCTAAGTAACCCTTCAACTCTTGGAACGCCCTCTCGCACTCCGGGGTCCATTCGAAATCCCGCGTATTCCTCAGCAGCCGATATAACGGCCTACACTTATCTGACGACTTCGAGATGAATCTATTCAAAGCCGCGACCCTTCCTGCAAGTCTCTGCACCTCCTTGACATCCTGAGGCGACGGCATCTCCACTAGGGCCCTTATCTTTGCGGGGTTGGCTTCTATTCCCCGGTGAGTAACTATGTATCCCAGGAACTTCCCCGTAGTGACGCCGAACGTACATTTCTCTGGATTAAGTTTTAAATTGTACAACCGCAGTATTCTAAATGTCTCTTTCAAACCCTCCAGATGCTCTTCCTCCGACATGCTCTTCTCTACCATGTCGTCTATGTAAATCTCAATTCCCTTTCGGATCTTGCTTTCGAACATTTTCTCCCCTAGCCGCTGAAAGGTGGCCCCGGCGTTCTTCAATCCAAACGGCATTCTTGTGTAACAGTACGTCCCACCTTCCACCACGAAGGCTGTCTTTTCCTGATCTGGCCCATACATGGCCACCTGGTTATATCCCATTGACGCGTCCATGAAAGAAAACACTTTAAACCCTCAAGTAGTTCTATCCACCAAATTTCGTCTACTCTAGGCATGGGGTAGCTATCTTTGGGGCACTCTGAATCACGTCCCGTGAAGTCGACGCACATCCGCACCTTGCCATTCTTCTTAGGTACCGCTACCACATTTGACAGCCAGTCGGTAAAGGACACCTCTCGTATTATCCCTGCCCCCTTCAACCTCGCGACCTCTTCGCGAATTCCTTCGGCGTACCTTGGTCTAATCCTCGTGATCTTCTTCGTCTTTTACCGGTTTGGCGTCCCCTCATATGTAACTTATGACATGCGAACTCCGGGTCCAATCCGGTGACTTCCTCGATCATCCAGGCAAATACATCTTGGTTAGCAGATAAGAACCGTACTAATTTGCTCTTCCATTCCTCCGACAAACTGGACCCCACTAATGTGAACTTCTCTTCACCGTTCTCCCCCAAGTTTACTACCTCTATCTCATCCAAGGTCTTCGGTCCTTCTACTAACTCCGCCGATCCCTCCCCGACGGGGCACTGTAATTGCTATGCCTGCCTCTTCCTGGACCGCGAGGTCTCTTCCTCTGACCCGCGGATCAATCTCTTCACCGTACTCGGTGGCTATTTTTGCCGACACCTGATCCCCCGCGGACCTCGTGATACCCCCGGTCGGGTAGGGAACCGAATCACTTGGTAGTAAGTGGAGGGAACCGCTTTCATCTCGTGAATCCATCTCCTCCCGGGATGGCGTTATAATCGCGAAGTCGGCATCCACCACCTTAAACCTGGAAAACACCGTAACAGGTCCCGCAGTCACTGGGAGCAATAGCTCCCCCAAGGGTTCCGTCATGCTCCCGTTGAACCCATACAAATTTGTTGGCGAGGGTCTCAGCTGCTTCCTTTCTATGTTCATTTCTTCCATTGCCCCTCTAAATAGTAAATCCACAAAGATCGCCAGAATCCACCAACACTCTCTTTACTATGTAATTTCCCATAGTCACCGTGACCACCAACGCGTCCTCATGCGGGGAGTCGATGGCTCGGAGGTCCGCGTCGGAGAACGTGATGCTCTTCCTTCCTCTTGCGACCCCATACTCTGTCCGCGACTGCCCTGCTGTCTCATGTACTTGATGTATGCTTGCCGCTCGCCTTATCCTGTCGCGGTGTGCATTATGGCTCAATATCTCTCCACTGAAGATCACATTGATCGTTCCTAGTATCCTCCCCGGGTAGGCGCTGCTCCCTTTGTCCCCTTCCGCTTACAAACTCCTTCAATAATCCCCTTGCTATCATCCTCTGAATTAGCCACCTTAACGCATAACAGCCGTCCGTCTCGTGATTGTGTATTTGATGATAAGCACAATAAGGTCTGCCTTGTACCTCCACTGGCTTGGTTCGTGGACCCTCATACCCCTGCAGATTCTGAATCAACGGTAGTATTTCGCTCAACGGCTTATTCAGTGGCACTTGCTCTTCCTCACGGTAAAGCTTTTTGTCTCGACCTTCCCTTCTAGCCTCTTCGCGGCCCCTGTCGGGCCGCGATGAATACTTTCGATACCCGCTACCCCTTTATCAGAGGGTTCATACTGCCGACGCCCCTCCGCTTTATCCAACGATAACACCGCCTTTCCCAGCCTTCTCACCTCCTTCTGCATGGTGTCCTCATACCTGATATACTTTTCCACCCTCGGATACAAATCCTGTAGAGTTGCTATCTCATTCTTTGCTACCGATTCATGTACTCTAGTTCGGGCGCGAACCCTCTCGAAAGCTATCACCGCCCGTCCTTTCATCTAGATTCTCCACTTTCAAAGTCTCCGCTTTGAATCTACACAAGAAATCTCTCATCGATTCCGCCCGACCTCTGCGCTTTACGTTGAACAAGGCCGCGATGTCCACCACACGCTTCTTTTGATGTATGAAGTGATCAATGAACGCGCTTCCAACTCCCCGAAAGTTATTAATACTCTTGAAGGTAACTGTAATACCAATCGGATGCTCCCCTTTTAAGCTTGCGGGAACATCATACATCTTAGTCCGTCATACCGCGACTCTTTGCCACAATGGCATCTGGCTGCGGAAATGGTGAATGTGGTCATTTGGGTCTCCCGTTCCATCATACCTCTCAAATCTTGGCTGATTGAACCTCTTCGACACTTCCGACTTCCATATCAAATCTGCCCGATTGGGTTGCGATTCAACCCCGCCACCACGACTTCGCCCGCCGCCTCGCTCCTTTGTCCGTCCTCTAAGCTAGCCTTCGGATCGGTTGGCTATCATTTCCCGACTTGTTCCTTAGTGAGCCCCACCCCCGCTTTTGTTCTTCCGTGATCCGTTCCCCCTTCCTCCTCTTTCTCTCGCTCTAGACACCTCCCTTTCCCCTCCTCTATTGTCTCTCTCTCCCTTCTCAACCCCTCATTTTCCTCCTTCAACCTCGATATTTCCTCATGCAACAACCTTGTTTCTCTCGCTCCGGACATTATTGTCTCTTCCCTATCCCGCTCCTCCCCTTCGGCTTCTTGTTGACTCCATCCGTCCCTCTCGGGCGGCCGTCGTCTTTTTGGTCGCCCCACTCTTCTTTTTGTTGCCATCTCACTATTTTCCTTACTCTCTTTCTTTTTTTCTCCCACAGACGGCGCCAAATGTTGTGACCTACCTCTTCTCCTCCTCTACTATTCTATTTATAATTCCCCTCCTCCCTCTTGGACCCTCCATCTGTCCACTCATCTTACGGTCTCTGGATTGCCATGTGTTAAGTTCCCGTACGACGTTAGGGTTTCACCCTTCCTCCTGCTAGGCACGTGCCCAGACGGTTCGATTCCATGTCAGCTAGCCTTTCGCGCCGCGGTTCTCCACTATCGGTCCTCGGTACTCGGCCTCCATACTTGGCTTCCATGCCCACGGTCTCCAGTAGCCTGTCCGTCATCTCACACCCTGTCCTCTTCCCGGCTTCCTTATCCGACAGACTCTCGGCCCTCATAAACTGTGTCGCTACACAAGTGTATTAAATTAAGGACCTCCTTTGTTGCAGAGGATGGGAATTTTCTCTCTGATCTCTTGAGTAAGCAAGACCAAAAGGAGTGGTGGATATATTTGGTGAAACGTGAACCTGAAGTTGATACTCAGAAAATGGAACAGGAGGCTAGCAAGCTGTCTGACTTGGGCCCTGAAGTGCGATCAACGGTTGTAAAGATGATGGTATATTCTCGTGGACTTTTCTATGAATGGCTTTCTGTTTCTCCCGTTAAGCCATTTTAATTCATTTTCATTTTCTCTTGCTTGTAATAGATTGTCTACTTTTCCCATCGATGAAACCGTGTTTTTTCGACAAAACAGACCTATTTGGTGTGTTTTTTTAACAAATGGTCGTAGGAGATAAAGCGAGTTCTATTCATCACAAAAATGTTGAAGTAAAGAGTTCTAGTCTCAATTTGTAGTAAATTTTAGTATGTATCTTTGATTTCTGTATGTCGAACTAGAAATGGTATGTCTAGAAGGTGGTCGCATCTTTTCAGGACGTTTACCCCGATCTCACCATGTTAGCTTTCAGTAAGTCAAACTCAAAGAATAAACGGCTTCTTCTTTTGTTTTCATACTGAATTTAGTATAAAAACGAAAAAATAAATAAATCTTGGAATCTGATTTTGATCTAAATGTAATCAGTATGAATCAATCTTAAACTCCCCTTGGTCGTTGATTGTTGTATACCTGTTTCTGCAATACAAGTTTTTTATTCTCTTGATGGTTTAGTGTATTTTTATTTATTTTTGGAAAAAAAGCAATGGAATTCTTCGTAAGTGGTTGATGTGGGGTTTTCGTAAGTTCAAATTTTGAGTTAGTGCTATTATTGAAACATTGTGTAGTAGATTTGAGTATTTGACTATATTCGGGGTCCTATGGTTTTCAAACATATTGGACGTCGGAGGCCAGTTTAGACGAGAGATAATCCTTGAATATCTTCATTGTCGAGTTTATAAAGGAGAGTGATGAGAAAGAAGTCTGAACGAGTGAATACAAATCTTACATCAGGTCCTGTTTTGTTCTAATTTTTTTTCATCAATTAAAAAACAAAACAAAAAATACATATAGCACCATGTGCACGTGCGTATATCCATAGTGTACGAAATTGTAAAATATATTCAGTAAATTGGGTACTCCAAATGGAGTATTGCCGTGTGTCGGACACGGATACTTTGCCTCTGGAGAAGTAACCGTGCTTCACAGCTGACTGATATAGTCAACTATAGTTGGATTGATGGAAGATGCTACTGTGATGCCACCTTAATCACTGTTTCGTCATACTTTATCCTTTATGCTTCCTTATCTCATCAGCCGTAAGCCCAACATTCAATCCCTCTTTAAGCGCGAGGCATACTGTGCAATTCCACATCGCGGTTTGTTTCTCTGCTAAGTTTGTGTGGCAATATACAAATGGGGAACAGACTAAAATGTAGCATCCCTCTGCTATAAAATTTGGGTTTGAACAATCAAATTTCCCCCTTTTTTTATTATTTTTCTCATGTCACAAGTACAAGTGGAAAGAATACTAGTGAACTCTCTAGTTCAACTAAATTTGTTAAATTCCTAATATATTAGTAACCATATTCTTTGTTTTTCCTGCAGCACTTAATCTGATGGTCATGACTATGATTAAACGGTTTAAACTGCTTTGACAAAGATTCTGTCCTAATTTATTCGTATTTGAATGTGGATTTGATTAAACAGTTGCTAGGGTTCTTCTCTTATACATTTGAACTATATACATTTAAGTGGTTGGTTAAGAGTATTGAAACAGCTTATGTCAAGAAACAAATTATCCTCACTAATGACTTATCCAGTGAAATGGGGAACCATTGGCAGTACCCCGCGGAGATACATACTTAAGTCGATACTCAACTTTTATGTCCTCAATAGTCAGTCATCATCTCTTTTGATATATGTGAAATGTACGAAGGAAGGTCTTTCTTCAGACGATGGAGCCAATCGACTCCACGACTTTGGTCCCAACAAACTCGAGAAGAAGGTTAGTTCCCTTGATCCAGATTAGTTCTCATTACAATAGAGTTCCATTGTTTTTTGTTGTACCCATACTGGAGATTTACTTAAAAAGTTAGTAACTGTATTCATTGTTGTCTTTTTAATTTCCTTTGGTACTACTATCTCCACTATCTGTTTGATACTACTCTTTAATTTAGGAGAAAGTCAGAAGTTAAAACAACTAGTGTTATTTGTCTCCATCGTGAGATGCTAGCAATCCTCTAATTCTTGTATGATAAGTAGAGATGTCATGTTTGCTTCATCTCTTACAGGCTTCATGCATTTGAGGGTGAATCAGTGGCGAAGCTCGATCTAGCAGCATTCTATGGATTAAGGAGAGATGAGTCAAAATGGGAAATCCTGAAGATATAGAGGGCATGTTCTATTATAGGTCTTTCAGTATCTCTTTTGTATTTTCGTAAGTTTAGGTGCAAACTGAGACTTGATTCCGCTCTCTGATGTAAGTGCAGTGCAGATAACATCAGCCTACAGTATTTTTATGCGCTCCTTTTGGCCATGTTAAAAAAATATGCTACTTTGTAAATGTGTATAAAGTTTGTTTGTGCAAATTTAGAACTGATTACACACTGAAAATTCAAGAGCAGGAACAGTGTAATAAGTGTATAAAGGTACAGTGGTCGTAAATACGGTAGTACAGTCTGCCAATGCTACTTTCTGATATACATGTAGGGCAGACAATTGTTGATGATTTCCGGTTCGTATGGGCTTTTGTTAAACGGTTACCTTGTTCTTAAAAAGTTAGATGGACTGGGAAAGAGATTTGATTGTTTGAAAGGGATTGAAATACAGGTTTTGGGAAAAATCTCCCTGATCCCAATTTTCGGTCCATAAAAGTTAAAACCTCTCTCTAGCGGACCCACTAAAACTGTCTGTTTTTTTAAATCCCCACAACATGAACGAAAATGCCCTTGAAACTATTTTAATGGCAGAAAATTTTCTTCTTCTTTTTTTTTTTTTTTTAACAGGTACAATCGAAAATTTAATTTTTCTTAACAAATTTGAAAATTAAAACAACAAATTAATTGAAAATTACACCACTACCCTCTTTCTTCCTTTCTCATTTTCTCTCATTTTTTTGTTCTTTTCAAATACGAAATTATTTTTTTCTTTCTCTCAATCAATTTTTTATGAAATTTGTTGTTCTCCAATAAAACAAATCAAATTTGAGAAGCAATATTAAGATTTGAAAATTTTGTTTCTTCCACTCAAAATAAGATCTGAGATTTGTCTACTTTTTCAATTCAAAGATGAAATCTCTTTAAATATGAAAGTTAAGTTTTTTTTCAATTCAAAGATGAAATCTCTTTGCGTTGTTGTTCATTTCAAATAATTTTGCATAAGTTATGATCAATCTATTTTATCTATGAAAATTTAATATATATATAAAAGCTCGCACCTGATGGAAAGATTTCTCTAGACTTTTCAACATAATTTTTTGGATTCTGTAGGTATGTTTACTATCGTTTTAAAACTGAATATTTTTGAGTATTTTGACTGGGTATGTTTATTCGATTGGATAATGCTCATAACCCAAATTTTTGGTTTTGATTTCATATTGTTACCAATAGTGCAATGAAAGTT
Source organism: Coptis chinensis (assembly GCF_015680905.1). Classification (NCBI taxonomy): domain Eukaryota; kingdom Viridiplantae; phylum Streptophyta; class Magnoliopsida; order Ranunculales; family Ranunculaceae; genus Coptis; species Coptis chinensis. The sequence goes on along the minus strand of NC_141456.1, from coordinate 52,486,208 downwards.
TAGAATTCCTTTCAAAGATATTCAGGGACACAATGCATTTTCTGAAATGAATAAAATTTAATTTCTAACCATTGCTAAATCTAAGTATCGTTCTTCACCAATGCTTAGACTTGGCAGATTTTCGATTAGTATGAGTTTTGTAATCCAAAATAATAAATGTGCAGCTCTGTTTATCATAAATGCCCCGTTGCAGTACGCGAGTATTCATTAAATTAAGAAAATTATAAGATTTCCGTAGATAATTTTAGTTAATGGGTTGATCTTCACCAAATACTGCAATGCTACCCAATGTGTTCCCTCCCTTGTGAATTAGATGGAAAGGTATTAGAAGGAAGAGAATGAATTAGAAACACTGGAAAATGAGGGTATTGCACCAAGTCATTAAACATTTTCGATAGCACTTATGTTTGCCACATGAGAAATTGAGAACACCACTTATGCTTCATTGAATTGCTCTATGCATTTGATTTGTTTTTTTATTGTGGAATTTAATTTTCAGGGAGAAGCACCTTAATGACCAGAACTTAATGATATGCATTTTAGCTTCACAATGAGAAATGGCAACTGTTTTTACATGGTTATGCCATGTCAAAGTTTGTTGTTCCTTCATGTCATTCATTTTTCGTTTGTGTAATATATATGTTATCATATATGCAGGTAGTTGTGGTTGCGAAAAGTGTCGGAGCTGCTGTAATATAGATAATTCTAAACATGGGAAAGGTAATCCAAGATCTTTTTTTCCACCCGGCTCTTTACTACCTCATTATTTACAATACGGGCTTTTGTTTGGGATTACAAATTCTAATGTTCATATCCATACTACATCAAATAAGAATGAAATTTCTTACTGAATTCGTACAATACGTGCATGGAGACAAATACTTGGTCATAATGGGTATGATATGATAAATGAAAAGTTGGGCCATCACTTAATTTATCTTTATTAGTGGAGTCCATATTATATAAATATCCTTATTCAATAATTAATTAATTATATTAGCCAGAAAGATATATTGAAAATTCAAATAACAAACAAAAAATCAATCGAAATATTCATTCCTTTTATTTTCTATTCACTCTTCGTCGTCTAAGAAAAGTGGTTCTGAAAACCCCATGAGAAACTGTAGATCCACTCGACCTCATTTAGTATCAAAGATGCTAGCCTTCTCTAATTCTCTTCGAATTTAAAGTTTTCTCCTATATGATTTTCTGCTCAGGCACACACCCTTTCTTTCTCTATTTATATGGATTTCTTGATCATCTCCAAGAGGATTTGTTGATAGTTGTGTGTTCTTGGTTGTCTCTAGTGGATTTATTGTTAGTTGAGTGTGTTTTTTAGTTATTGAATATCTCATTCTTCAATTGTTTGGTCCAAAATAAATGCTTATTAAATTTATTTATTTATTTATTTATTTTTTCCTAAAAAGTTCATTGAAATTTGAATTATTAAAGGTGTGTGAGTTTTCTAAGTTTTTTTATGGAACTGTGGAATTCGGGTCTGTATCGTTTCGAGTGCTATATATGTTTATTCTCTTTGTTTATCTCCTAGGAAGTAACATATATAAATTTGTTGACCTATATTATATAATCTAATTTTTAGTTAGCTGTAAATTCATAGGTGAGTCCTTTGCGTGTAAGGGATTCCACATTGCTCATGATAGAAGGCTTCTTGCACTCGAGTGAACTGATAATGGATTAATAGCACATTGAAGAAAAGTAGTTATTTGTAGATTCTACATTATACAAAGAAATTTAATTACACTTACTTGATGGATTATGACTGATGAGGACAAGGAGATGCTCAAACTTTCAAGTATGGCTCTTTGGCTCTTTATTTAGTCGTTTCTTCATATCTACAATGCGTTGTCCGATAAATTGTTACTAATATGCTCTGTTTTTAAAGATCAAATATGGCTTTTATAGCAAGAGCGAGGTGAGGAGTGATCTGGAAGATGTGAAGCTATGCTGCTATCTTTCTCTCATTGAAAAGGTGAGTTGTATTCAATGTCAGTTGTACTAATGTGATTCTTTATTCTTTCTAATTGTAAAATCTATTGATTACTCTTACGTAATTTTTTATAGTGTGTGTGAACTATTTCTGTAATAAACATTTTGTTAACCTTCAGACTTATTGTGCTAATAAGCTATCCTTCATTTTTTGGTATGCATATACATGTTGGTTAGGAAAATATGATGGTACAAAATGTATATAATTTGACAACTTCAATAGGATTTAGAAATGAAGTCAGAACAAATAAAATAATTAGGGGTTTTGATATATGTGCTTCCATTCCTTCTATTGAAAGTCTAAGATTATTACATAATAATTTCACTTAAAATGGTGTTACTATAATGAATATGAAACAGTTATGAGTATATACAACTCATGTTTTGTGCATTCAGGGTGAGTATTGATGTTAAGATCACTTGCTACAAAGCAATAGGTGATTCAGATCTTTTGTCCAGAAGGTCCACGTCACCCACCTAATAAGCTTACTCCTATAGCATCATTGATTCAGAGGCCGGAAACCCAAATTATGAAGGATGAACAAAACAACATTGAAAATAGAAAACTATAGCAATCAAAGAATTTTAGTTAGTGCGGATAGAAGAGTGCACCAATGGTCGAACGAGATTACAATAACTTACAAATGTGATTTGCTCTTACAATAATGCGGACTGAATATTAATATTACTACAATATATACTCCTACAAATGTGGTAAACTTGACTTAGATTTCAGATTTTTGTATTTGATTTAAGTTGCCTTGACTTATATTGTCTTGGTTAAAGTGGCCTTGACTTATATCGTTGAGTCACTGTCATGACTTTTATGTGTAAACTAATGTCCATCATTCTCTTAAACAATGTATATACATGAATTTGAATGGTATTAACTAAATATGGAGGCAAACAAGTATTTAGAGGATGAACATGAAGTCACGCTTCATTGGAGATAGATAGGTTCCTTTTATTGTAGTACAATTGAATTTCTAAGAATGTCTATTGATGCTATTTCTATCTTTAAATTAAATATACTTTGCTTTTTAACATTGCTATTCAAGGTGTCAATTGTATTTTTCCTACATGTTGATTATTTTATAAATTTATAGAATCTTCGGAACTTACAAATGGATGGAAAAGTTAATAATCTTTGGGGATGCCGATATGCCAGCAGGACAAGAGATAAATTCCATTTGAAATCTCGATTTTAAAACCCACATCGGGTAAGTGAGTCGATTCTTTGAATTATTTTATTTTAATTTTAATTTTAATAAACAATATTGTGATTATTCTATTATTGGTTTCATTCCCAAAGGAGGTTAAGAATGGTCTTTATTCTTGGAATCCATGTAGAGAAGGAGATTAATGATGGGTTTTATTCTTGGAACCCATGTAGAGAAGGAGATTAACTTTGATCAAATTTGAACCAAGAGGCCATGGGCGTTTGTCAAGCGGACAAGCTGTTTGGCCAGATAATATTATTCCAGAAATCTCTGAAATTAGGTATGCCTACCACATAAACTATAACCAGCAGCATGGGTACAACCAAATTTATCGAGATTTTTAGGTATATGGTTTTTAATTTATTGAGTTTAACATAATAACTAAAAGCAATTTCAACAATAGATTAGGAAATTTTTTGTATCTCTCAGTTATGACTTATTAGATGCCAGTGCAATCCAACTTTTTTTTTGGATTCAGATTCTTGGAATGGTTTTCATTTTTCATTTTCCTCTAAAAAGACAGGAGTTAAATTTTATATTATAGTACTACACGTTGCAAACAATTATCACTCTCAGTTTCAAAGAATTTTGTGACTGGAGAACGAAAATGCTACTATGGTGGGAATTGATGAGTGATATCTTAGTGATAAGTGCTCAAAAAGTGCTATTTAACCCTCGATTATGCCTCTTGTTTAGCCATTTTAGTGGACTAATAGTGTTTATAAGTTATGTTTTAAGATTCTACAGGTAAAAAAGAGAGTTTTGTAGAATATTAGAGAAAATGGGGTAAAACGGAGCAATTCGGAGCATTAAGGATCACATGGGAAGCCCGTGGACAATCATGGAGAAGGCCAAGGAATTGGAGCTATTAAAGATGTGACTTGGACCTATTTTAAAGCCTATTTGGAAGCCCAAGGCCAAAGGATTCGTTGCTTGGACCAAAGCCCGCAAAAGAGGATAGAATGATGGAGCAAAAGAGGGAAAATAGACTTCTGAGTCTGAGACTCATGGATCGTGAGTCTGGACTCAATGCTCGCATCTGGGACGCATAGATCGTGAGTCCAGACGCATTTCTTGAGTCTGAGATGCATGGATAATGAGTCCAGACGCATGAATCGACACTGTTGCTAACTAATTGACTGTGCTCTTGCGAGTTAATTAAGACCAGATCGATAGTATCACATGTTGCATAAATTTTATGGTCATGTATCAAATTAACTAAAATCCATACAATATCTTAATAGGTACTTAAGTGAGAGCTTTTGTTGGTATATATACGATTTTCCTGCCCAATGGTAGTCTCGAAAAATTCCCTTTTGATCAATCTAAGCCTATATACTTAAGTTTGACACCCTTTTACTTGCATCAACAATAGCTACATACAAGTGATTATTCATAAATATGCAAAAGCTTGCAATATACTACTCCGAAAGTTAAGGGACTCCGGCCTTGCTAAATTATGTGATCATGGAGTTGATTCTCAAACTTCTCGCCATGCAGGTACTCTCGATTATATTGCACAAGAACTACACATACTGATGTGTATCCATTTGGAGCATTTCTCAATACCGTTCTAAATCAAGGCATGCGTCTTCTTTCTCTCTAAAATTTATGTTTTGTAATTAAACCAACATGTTTAATCAGGGTATTCACATTCTCCAGCTTCACTAAGGTGTTTTTTTCATTGGAATTGATTGGATTTTTATAGGATTGGACTTTTAGGATTTATTTGGGTTCTTAGAAATGAATAGAAAATGGAACATTTAGATATGATTTAGCTAATAAAGAATTGAGACTTCGGTGCTATGTTATAGCTCAAGTAATTCCCTCTATTCGTAACTACAAGCCTACAACCATCAGGTCGTTGGAAGTCTATTCAATGTTATCAAGTTTTGAAATACACTAATGTATCTAACGTACATTCATATTCTTTTATTTTTTTTCACGTACTTATCAATAAGGCGTTCATCAAATAGAAATCAATAAGGCATTCATCAAATAGGGCGTTCATCAATAGTTAAGTGATTTTATACCACATAAGTCTGGAAACAATGTCACGGATTAATCGGAACCAGGAAATGACTAATGAATATGCTTGGGTATCTCTTGGTCTTGCTTTCATTCAGGTGTAAGCTCAATAATAAAATGACCTTAGAGTTTGTTGTTTGCACATGTTACCGATATTAAGCTTCATGCACTCTCCCATCAATCCCAAAGGCGTATTAAAGTTTCCCTTTATGGTCTTTTCTTTCTTCAGATTTTTTTTATAAGTTTAATGTAATTCCTCCAAGTCGATGACAATTGTTGCTTTTATTCTCTTTGACTAAAGAGATCCTTTCCAATGTATGTCCTTCGAAGTTTTCTTATTAGTATAATATGTTTGTTTGCAACCATCACACCAAATCGTTTCTTTTTATCATAAGAAATCTTGGTGATGCGGCACCCATGACATTCAAGTAAAGTTGTGTTAAGGATGATAATAACAATAACGTGATGCCTAGCTCTATCTTCTTTTTCCTCATCTCTTTTCATTTTCAATATGTTAAAGAATTCAAGAAAATTTGCTTGGCGTGCTCATTATTTGGTTTACTAAAGATTTCATAAAATTATCATTTACTCCTTTTCAGCACATACTAAAGTTATTTTAAGTTCAATTTATCAAATTTTATTAGGTATGATCTTACTTGGTATTCACTACAGGACATGTTGCACATGTGATGATATTTGAGGCTCCCAATCTCATTCTATGAACACAATATATCTATTTTTTAGGAGTTTCGATATTGACATGAACACAATATGTCTTTTTTTAGGATTTTGTATACATTATATACCTAAAAGTTTTATCCTTCCTTTCTAGGCTTCTGAGAAACCAAGTTGCAATACCATTAAATGCGGCAGCTGAGAATGACGATTAGGGACAAAATACTTTCCAGCAAAGATACTTAGTGAGTCAACTTTTTCCTTTCCAATAGTCATTAAGTTTTTCTTTCCAGTTATCTTTTTGGAAAAAATTAATTTTGGAGAGATGGATATAGGGCCTGTCAGAGGGATTAAATGAAAAACCATAACATAGTCATTTGATTGCTGAAGTACAATAAGTGATTGCTAATTTAGCTTATTATGTGTGTCAGATGAAACACGTAGGTTCTTACTCAGCTCTACATGGACACAAGATTTAAACAACTTAAGGTTGCAACTAAACTTGGACTCTGGTAGGTGCATGTCTATGCTACTATTTTCTTTTCATTCACATGCATATATGATAAAATGATATATTCATTAATGTTAGTATAGCACTGATGCATGGTGTGTTTCATCATTCGCACCTTCTCTCTTGAAGTTGTTAAAAAATAGTTGCAAGTTTGTGGCAGTTTCCTTCTATTATACACCATTACCAAGTTATTTCCAATTTTCCATATTGATTTATGAGGTTTCATGCCTGTTTGTGTTTGAGTACTTATAAGTGTTTGCTACATCTAAGTTGGTGAAAGGCAAGATTCTCTTCTCATTCTTTTGGTAATTATAAGTAGCAAAATAATGTCAACCATTTAGAAGTAGCTGACAAAGTGAAAAAAAGGGTGGTCCACCAGTTACAAGCAAGTTAGAATAAGTGGCAAGCTAATCTCTTAAGAACCAAAACAAACGTGATTTTCTATTTATTTTATTTTTTTTTTCTCTTTGGTCGGGTAAAAGATAACTCAAATAGTTATGGACTGAAGAAGTTCCTGCTCATGCACTTTGGAACAAGGCGATATTTAGTGAAGATACATTCCTTGCCTTGACACTGGTGATTAATTTTTTCCTTTTTATTCTTTCGTTTTATATTTTTTGGTAGTGACTAATCATTGGTTTTTTTATGTGTAATGTTGTTTCAATATATGATGGCACTTTTGAGTAACATAGGAAAACACCAAATCATATTTAAGTTTTAATTTTTGTCTACTTATGAGTAGCACATTGTGTTTTCCAAACAAAATGATTGACTTTGTGTTATAATTGTACACATGTTAGTATTGATACAATGAAGATATATGACATCTTCTCTTTGCATTCATAAGAGCCCAAAAATGAGGATTTGATTCTCATTGGTATTTGCTTTTACCATATCTATTTCAAGGAAATCTGTTTTCTGCCTTATCCTCTGATCTTTTAGTATATTGTCTCTTTCTCAATGCTATCATGTTTGACATCTTTCTGCTTTTAACTGATGTGTAATGCGTAGGGGCATGGCCAGAATCGCCAAGCATTAACGAAATTGGACCAATTCCATCAAGGTGGAAAGGCACCTGCCATAATAACACCATACCAATACTGAAGCTCCTTGGAATAGGTCTATTTTCAAACCATCTTTAAATTGATTCTCTCCACCACAATAACACCCATACATTATCTTCTTTTTTCGAATAATGATCTTCTCCTAGGAGAATGTGAACTCACATTATCCATTGTTTGTTATTATGCATATCAACCACTTTAATCTTAATCTTACCAAAATACAGAATATAAACATCCTTTACATTTAATGGAGTGTTTCACGTATGTTTTTGTTAATTTAATATTTTTTTTACTTACTTGGGAACATGTGCCTATCAATTTTTATAAATATAAATTTGTTTCTTTAGTTGTGTCTTTGTGAAAAAGAAGATTTTGTCTTCTTCTTTTTTTCAATTTTGTGTTCCCATAGTGAGGAATGAATTCCTGTAAAAAAAACAACAAAAGGATGTTTAGGGTTCTATATACTATAGTCTGCTGGTGCAAATTCATCCATTAATTTAATCCTTAGCAAAAATAAAACAAGGTATCTGTAATATACACATGTTATCCAAACCCTCCAGTCAAGAATGGTAGCCTCACAATCGGGCCTTTTCTACATAATAAGGGAATCGTTTGGCCCTGGGGCTATGGAACAAAGGATTAAGGATTGTCCCGGCGTTTCCAAAAAAGAATGTGACTCATTATGAATACCATCTATTGTAGTTAATTTACTTCAAATAGTTAATGCTTCTTTTATTTGGTGATAGTATTGTTACTTTTTTTCGTTCCCCCCTCCCAATTGATACTTGAACTTTGGTAGAATCTTAAATATTGATGATGACTTTAATTGGCCGGGTGCATACCTTTCCTTTTTATGAATTGGTGTTGAGGACCGAGTAGCCAAATGAGGCTTTCCATTATTTCAATCAAGCAGAACACCCATTAAGCAATTTACGATAGAAGGTACACTCTTGGATTAGATTTGTTGGATTGAAGATATATAAACAACCTATATGGTAATGAATATAACTTATTTCAGATTATGTCTTTATTTTCTTTGTTCATTGTGCTTTGATATTGTTAAATGTCCTTCTTAAGTCTCACATGTATTTCCAATTAATGTTCAGGATGGCTCCTACGTACCGGAACGCTTCTCATAGACGAAACTAGGACCTAAACCAGGTTTGCTTCTTCATTTATCTAAGAAGATTTGTTAGTGGGAGGCCTAGCCTAGGCTCTTTTAAATATCTTGAGATCTTAAAGTTACTTAGACAGATGTGAACATAGTACATGTTTTTATATTTATTGGATGTCATAGATCGTTAAATACAAATACAAGGAACAATCCTTGTATTTATATTTATAGTTTTTATATTTATATTTATACATGTTTTATATTTATATTTATATTTATACATGTTTTTATATTTATAGTACAAATACAAGGAACAATCCTTGATCTTTAATCTAATAACTACACAGCTGGTCAACCATATAAAACGAGGGAGCTATTGACATTGATATCCCCTTTCTGACCCAAGCATAGACGCTATGAAAGAGTCTGATGCTCATAAGGAAATCATAGACGCTATGAAAGAGTCTGATGCTCATAAGGAAATCAACATTGCTGTGTTTCTTTCATGAGTAGACACACAAGTATCACACAAGAAACCTTAACTCAGCTACTACAATTGGAAAAGTAAGGAGAAGACGAAGTGAAAATGGAAGGACCTATAACTACCCTATCAGTTCTTGCCAAATTGTTCTAGCAATATCACAAGAGATGTAGAATCGTTAAATATATTTGTCCACACAATGCACAAAATGAGTGAATTGTTTCAATTTCTGTTGATAATTTTTGAAATCATACTTAGCTCAGATATGGCTTCGCAACTACGGGTGAGTATCGTACCTTTAATTGCAAGTTTTATTCCCCTTATTTTTGGAAACGTGTGATATGATTGATAATAACTGCTATATATATAGCTTTATATGTTTCACTGAGTTTGGTATAAGTTCACTCACATTATGAGACGGCGGCCTGAGAATGGAAGCACGTAATGTTTAAGGCTAAATGATAAACAAAGACAATATGATGTACATATGCGAGCATCATGGCGTTTTGATACAAACAATGCTTTAGACTAATCGATAGTGAAGAACATATGAGAAATCGTCTATATGGAGAGAATGGGTAGATTTGTTTAGAGTGTACGTAATTAGGTTGTAATAGCAATAGCATTGGCAAGTGCAGGATCACCTGGCTTTGTACCCTATAAGGAAAGGCCAGAACCCACACAAATATGATCCTTCTCCTCCCATTGCCTCTCGTCCCATCCATTTTTCTCGCCCTAAGTGCAACACCGTGCTTTTGTTCGTTGGCCGGTGGATGAATATGGTAGATACTGTGGACTTGAACCCGCTACCTGCTATGTAGATTACAATAGTTGCTATACACAAGAGTATTTTGTCTGCAAACTTGAAGCTGGGACTTGCTAGATAGTATCTAACGTCACATTCTTACTGTCTTCAAACTTTCAAAGGTAGTTTTCCCATTTCCTTTTTCGTGGTAATGCGCAGATGCCTTCTTTTAGCTTGGTAGCATTTCCCTTTTTTTCCCCTCATTATTGCTTCAAACAGAGCAACGACATTCGTTTGGAGTAAAAGCATTGAGGAGTGCACTCCTGTTATACCAGACTGAGTTTATAGTAACGATGAAGTCCATTTATAAGCAGTTTTTGATGAAAAAGTGTGTTCTGCCAGTCAGTCAATTATTGTTTTTGTAGTTAGTTCAATAGTCTTATCCTGAAGCTCTATTTGAGTTGTTTAGAAAATTGCACAACACAGCCAATAGTCAATACATGTCTTAGATATTTTCTTCGAAAGGTTTTTTGTTTTAACTTTGGTATATTGCAATATATATTTGAATAAGAAATGTGGGTTGTTTTCTCATGGGGCAACAATTATCCATATCTACGGTTTTAGAATGGAGGGGTTTAGTGACGATCAATCATGTCTTATTAGTGTGCGCTTTCTTATGGTTTTTAAAGTGATTGAGCAATTTGGAAACAGTAAATCCTTTCCTCTAGGATTTGGACGCATACGATATCATTACTTGGAAATGTCAACATCAGTGTGCCCCAAATATATAGAGTTGGATGAATGACAGTATTGTTCAACCATGAAATATAGTTACTTTATACATAACATTTTAGAAGAAGTACTTCCCTTGGCATAGCATAGTAATGTGTATGTGATTCAATTCTAATTCGATCAAAGTCATAGGCTACTTTGTGGAGAACAATGAAACAAGCGAAGTTCACACACTCTACTGACTGGAAAGTGAATTATTGTAAGCTTGTGATGAGATATGAGAAATGCACTTTCATAGGACTCTTATCTGTAATTATTTTCCTACTTATTTCTAGAATTGTATTTAGGATAAAGCAGTTGTTTATGTTGGATAAATGACTGAGATCTAGAGGACATGCTAGCATTGATCTTCACAACATTTCTCAATGGATTGAAGGACATGGCTATAAGAATTTCTTTGGAGAATAATGGGGTTTGTGATCTTAGATTTTAGAGACCATTGATGGTAATAATTGTAACTGGAATGGGAAGATGATTTTCATATTGTCAGACATAGGTCTTAAAAGGCTTGGAATTGGTTTGATCTCTTTTGCTTATAGATTGTTTTGTGTACTCAATGCATCTGACATTAGAAGGCTAACCGTCATGAATGTGGAAGTGTTGCTATTGTCATTAAGCAGCTCTTGATTATTTGATATAGTAAAAGCCATTATTATTTCAGACATGCATACTATTTGTTATTGGCTTAAGAAACACAAAATCTTAAAAAAAAAATCACGAGGATACACAATCCACTATCAGATGTTGTATCAAGTACCCACTAATTTTTTGAAGTTTACACTGATGTGTATACCATTTTCAAAATGATAATAATAATATTGCCATTATTGTGGTGCCCTACTCTATACTCTATTGAGAATAATTTTTTTTAAGGAAACCCTGTTATGATATTTCCTTTTTTAGGAATGTGCTTTGATGGTGGAGTTACAAATTGCGGATGCAATGTAAGTTATTTTAAGTGTGTTGAAACAAGTGCTCCTTTGACAACATATTGTGGAACTAAACTATGAAAGTAATAAGGGGGAAAGAGACTCATTCATTTATTTCATACATGACCAACAAGTTAAATTTCTCAATGGTACATCAGTTTTTCACTCTCTCATAGTCGATTGATGAGTAACAATGTCTACTAAAGGGAATGCATAATAAGAAGGATATACATCATCTTATGAACTATTCAGGCAGATGGTTCATTGAACCTACATAATTTTTCATTTGAAGAACTACACATTATATTGATCTGTAAAATGTGTTCCAAAACTGAAAGTTCATCCATACTAAATAGAGTTATGGGTGGATAGAACAAAAGAGGAATAAAATACACTAACCAAGTTATTCATGGCAGCTGTCTACCGGGCTGCACCTGCAGGTTAGAGGTTGTGATGGATGTCAGTGTACTATTATTTCTTAATTAGAAGGGTAACTCCATACCGAAAAAAGAAAACTACGTTCATTATTAATTAACTTTTTAATATGAACGTTATGGAGGGATGTCAGGGTAACTCGAAACCAAAAAAAATTGTAAACTGTGTATTACATATGTATCTTTAATCAAATTGACTATTTCCAAGATTTAAGGTCATGTTTTCATCAACTCAACCCAAGAAAAACTTTCTTGGTTGCAAGATTAAGAAATTGCATAGGTTGTAGATGATTTGAACTACTAAAAAGTTTTTTTTTTTTTTTTTTTTTTTTTTTTTTTTTTGAAAACATGTCTTATATATATCAAAGCATAAGAGGAACAATACTACTATCCAACAACAACACGGGAAGGGAGTTCAGCTCCTGACTACCAGAAGCCCATTTGGCCAAAACATGAGCTTCACCATTAACTTGCCTACTTATCCAGCTAAACCTACAAAAGGTAAAAGTCTGACATAACTCCGGAATATTACATCTAATGGAATCTAATTTCCAGTTTATCAACTGCTGCTCGTTCAATATCTGTGCAGCCAAAATCACTTGACGGCAGTCTCCCTCAAACATAACTGATGTACTTCCAGTGGTCCTAGCTAGTTTAACAACCACTTCAAGTGCTACCATCTCTGCCTCTTCTGCGCTCCCAACTTCAAATTGTCTTGTAGCTGCTCCAACCAAAGTGCCTTCTCCATCCCAAGCCAAAGTTCCTACTGCTGCCGCCCTTGTTTCCCTACAAAAAGCTGCATCAAACCGGATTAATACAGTATTTTCTTCCATAATAGGGAAAATAGAATTGTTTTTTTCATCAACCCAATTCTTTGGAAGGTAAGAGTTTGAAATAACTACTCCTTAAGGTTCTCTAAACGCTTCAAGGCTCCTGTTCCACTGAGCATAGACCCTTCTCAGTAGGCTATCTCTGTTAAGCAATTTTCCCTCAAACTTAACCTTATTTCTTACCCCCCAAATATCATGTAAGATATGAGCTGCTATCAGCCCTTTTTCTGCAAGGCCTGGGTCAACTGTGTGTGTCCACCCTAGGAAGACATCCAACCAGTCTCTTATTGTGTTCCCAACATGCTCTTCAACTCGAGCCCCCAACTCTGAGGCAAACCAAACCACTTTTGTCCATTCACATTGGAAAAAAAGGTGGATGGGTTCTTCAGGGGCCGACCAGCATAAAGGGCAAGTATGGTTCCCCTAAATATTTCTGCTTTCCATCACATCTCCTGTGGGAAGTATATGCATATACAGCTTCCAAAGGAACATCTGTGTGTTAGCTGACAGCTGCAATCCCCACAGAATTTTGATACTCTTGGCATTGAAAGAGGATGTACCTCCTTTCCAATTGGATCTATTGACAAACTTATAGGCAGATTTGACTGTTAACAGTCTATTATGGGTGTGCACCCATCTGATATCATCAGTAGCCCTGCTGTTAGGTCTGATCACCACTTGTTTGATCATAGTCACTATCTCAGGTGGAAATAGAGACTCCACCTTCTGATAGTCCCAGCTAGAGCCATCCCTTAGCATAAGGTCTTTTACCCTTTGTTCCTCCAGTTCAGGTCTGTTAGGCAGCATCTCTTCCAGTGTTATAGGGGCATTATTGTTTTGGAGGAGCCAAGGTTGTTTCATGACTTTCACCTTGTCTCCTTTTCCAATACTCCATATAAACCCTGGAAGAAAGCCTCGTGCAGTTCTATGCACCCCTTTCCAGAACCAGGAAGCCCAGGGAGGAGGTTCCTCTTTGCTATCAAATCAATGATTTTGATACACAGCTATAAAGGTCTTAGCCCAGATAGATGTGGTGTCCTTTATAGCTTTCCAAGCCAGCTTAACAAGAATAGCCTTGTTCATGTCCCCAGATTTTCTCAAGCCTAAGCCTTCCAAGGCTTTTGGTTTACATATGCCATCCACCCAATGGTGTGGAGGCTTTTGCTGTCTGTTGTACCATGCCACCAGAATTGTCTGTAGGCTTTATCCAACTTATTGCAAGTGGATTTAGGTACTCCCAGCATAGAGGGGGGGGGGTAGCTTGAGCTACTGCTTGTATAAGAGTATTCCTCCCAGCTTGGCTCAAAACTTTTGCTTTTCAGCCTTTTATTTTGCCATGGACTTTGTCTATAAGGTAGTTTAAGTCTTCTTTTTTATTATGAGATATGATAATAGGTACTCCCAAGTACTTGTCTCTCTTATCAAAAATTCTCATCTTCCAGAATCTCTTAAGAATCTTTTTGTGCATTCTATGCACATTTTTGCTACAATGAATGCTAGACTTATCATAGTTTATCTTCTGCCCAGATGCAGCACAATACTCTTCTAGGATGTGCTTAACCTTGCCACTCTCAGCCAAACTAGCTTTAGTGAACAAGATAAGGTCATCTGCATAGAGGAGATGTGTGATAGGAGGTGCATTCCTTCTGATTTTGATGCCATGAATCTCCCCATTATTTTCAGCCTTTGCAATCATTCTAGAAAGAGCTTCAGAGACAATGATAAACAGGTAAAGGGAGAGAGTATCTCCCTGTCTAAGCCTTCTGTCAGGGTTGAAACTCTCTAGAGGAGATCCATTCAACAACACTCTGTAAGAAACAGTGGAAAGGCATTGGGAGATGAGGTGTCTCCACTTAGCACTAAAACCCAACTTATTGAAGATATTGTCAATAAAGGACCACTCTACCTTATCATATGATTTTGTCATATCCATCTTTAAAGCAACAAAACCATGTTTTGTTTTCATATTCTTCATATTGTGAAAGATCTCACTAGCTAGCCCAATATTATCACCTATGCTCCTACCCTTTATGAAAGCTCCTTGAAAAGGAGAGACTATCTTGTTTATATAAGCCTTAAGCCTATTAGCTAGGATCTTAGCAATAATCTTATAGCAGAAGTTGCATAGACTTATATGTCTAAACTTAGACATATGATCAGGATTAGAAACTTTAGGAATTAAAGCATGAATGTTTCATTAAAACTAGGGTTCATGCAACCTTTTACAAAGAAATCTCTAACACAGTCTATAATAGCAAGGCCAATCACATCCCAGCAATAGTTTTCTGAAAATGTAAAAGGTTAGTTAGGATGAAAATACTTATATTAGTTAGGATGTTAGTTAGGATGAAACGACCTCAATAGTTTTATGAAAATGTTAGTTAGGATGAAATACTTAAATTAGAAACGAACATTCAGTGGTTTGAATATGTTCAATTTAAAAAATAAAACTATGTTCATTATTAATTAAGGACAAATTCATTGACTATTACAAATACGGCTTTGTAATAAGGGTAATCTTATCCACACAATTGAAACTGTTTAAAATTTGTTGTTTAACTTTTTTAATACATACTATGTAAATTCAAAATGTTTAGTAAAAAAATTGTTTCATATAAAATATTAACAAAAATCAAAACAATTATTGAAAACGGTTCAACCCGTTCGTTGAACGGGTACGAAAGCTAGTGTATTTCTAACGCGCAAATGATTTTATTGGTACGGTGGTAAAGTTTCCCTCATTTTCCCTCTAGGAATACCGACAACAAAAAACCCCCTCGATCCATTTCTCTCTCCAAAAACAAAAAAAAAAAAAAATGTGGGCCGAGCTTCTGTGCGGACTAGTAATCTACAAACTATTAAAACGCTTCTTCTACGACGATGACACCTTTGACCTCGAAACTTCCAAGTCTGACTCTATCTTCTCAGTCGCAGACAGGTCCCTGCCCCCTTCTAAACTCGTAATTTCCATTTATTAAAAATATTTATTCCTTTTGATTAATTATGCAGGATACAGAAAGTGTACGGTGGGAAAGTATTTCTAGGACTACGAATTCCAGATGCTGATACTAGCTCTCGTCAAAACATTGATATCGTTCTTGTTACTAAAAGGTACTAATTAATTAATCAATTAAATAATAATATTTAAGTCGCTACACTTTTCGGTTGTAACTTAATATTTTTTGATTGATTAGGGAGGCAGTTGTAATATCTGTTAAGGATTTTCCGGGGTCTGTAACCATTGATAAATATGGGAGCTGGATTGTTACGGAAAAGAACAAGACTGAAAAGTTTACTGATCCTGTGAGTTTGGTGTATTTTTATTTTTAGTAATGATTTATAACCCTTTTTTTTATTTCTTTAACTATAGGGTGAATTTTTCAGGTGGTGGAAGTGAAAAGACAAGTTGGGGTACTTGAAGGTTATTTGGAGCAAAGGGGTGTTGCTTTACCGGATGAGTATTTATCTGGTAAAGTTATACTTACGAATCCTAAGTCCAGGTTACATCTCAAATCTTGATTTTGGTTTATTGTTATTTATGCATTTGTCGTTCTTGATAAGAAAGATGATAATTATTAGTATGATTATATGGATTAGAAAGTTCAAAAGAGTAAACGAGTCCCTATCACTTTCTTCTTTGTCTTCTCAATTTAATTTGGTGTAGTATGAAGGAGGCGAGGACAGCCTGGTCTGTTTTAGACATTTAGAGACTATCATTAGCTATGCATGTAGGGGAATTTAGGTCTCTCTATATTATATATCTGTTGTTCCACACACAATAAGAACTAGAAAAAAGAGAAAAAAAAGCAATGAAGAACAAAAAAAAAGGGATGAGCCAGAAACTGGTTACCAACGTATCCAAGGCTTATGGAATCAAACCCAACATTTTTTAGTGATAGACTTCCCTTTGCTCGTATACATTACGAAGTTTGTTTTCTAGATTGCTAGGACGTCAAGAATTTTCCAAAAATGTTGTGATCTATGTAACATTTCTACATTTGGCTCAACGTCAAATGACGACACAGTCGGGCAAATATCAATTTTTATATGTAAAGTATTCAATCGATGACGTTTTGGGCAACATTGGTACTTCCTTTGAAACCCTTAACCAACATAGATAGTGACGGAGGAAACCTTTTCCCATTCGCCCCCACCACTTTTTTTTTTTCTTAGAGAACAGTCCTTCAGTGGCCAATTTTGTCTAGTTTAAACCTGGTAACATGTGAAGGTTGTGAATTTGTACTGTGAGACTCACTATTAGGGTAACAATGCTTATGCAAAGTTACATACACTGCATATGTATTTCTGGCAAGCTACTAAAGGAAAGTATATCAATAGTTTGATACTGAAGACACGATTCAGAGTGAGAGACTTCAAAATCTCAATATCAACTATGGATAAACTCCCAATGCTGTTGTTTATGCAATCCAGATGTGTTTCTGGTATTTTAGATTGTTGTGAAAAGCAAACACTGTTTCTTTTTTTTTTCTTTCTTTGGAGAAAGTTGATCTCCATTATTGCTTCATATTTACTACGATAAATATGTACCTTTGCGTCTTCTTCCAGTTCTATTCATTCCATCAATTTTCCATCAGAGGTCATCTCCTTTGACCAATGGGTAAAACTTAAACCAGAGCAAAAGAGTATGCTTTCTAGTTGGATTAAGGATGCATTTTGTGGGGGAAAGAAGGAGATGCAAGATGCAATACATCAACAACTTCATTTCATTCTTGGCTCAGCTCCTATGTGGGACAGGTTTGTGCTCACTGGAACCTCTATGGCTATATCTTTGATGTTGTTTTGTTATTTATTGGTTAATCCCAGAATCATAGTTATATACTACTCACTGGATTTACGAATTTATAATTGAGTTAAAATACTTAACTCTTGTTGGTTGTTATACATTTACATGTACCTTCTTGATATGCAAATTTGCAAACTTTTCAATCGAGAAATATAACTACAACAGGGTATGAGTCAAGGAATTGATAGGCGTTTCCACCTTGAAATTCTTTCCAAAAGGTTGCTTGATGATTTGAGGTGATTGTTGAGACATATCTTATTCTTACTGTCCTTCGTTAATCCCCTTTTAAAATTCCAAAACATCCTTAAATCCCATCGTACTCCGCAACAACTATTAGTTTCCCTTTTCTATATCAATGCTTTGATCGCTCTCTTCTCCATTTTTCTTTCTCGCTCCTCCTGAAGCTGACTGTTTGTTTTCTCTCTTTTTCTTTTCCCCTCCTTCATCTTCTTTGCTCTTGGAGAGTGGTCGTGCAGAGATCTCTTCGTGGTGGTTCGAGCTCTCTTCGTGCAACGAAGGCCGCTCCTGCTTTCACCTCCTCTGAAAATTCCTTGCTTTGGATTTTTCAGTGAGGTGATTGAACCTCCTTGCTTTGTATCTTATGATATTGTCTAGATGGCATTATGGATTTGGCAAAGCCTTTAGTTAGTGTACGCTGAAATATGCCCGCCAAAGTTGAAATAAAGGCGTGTAGATTTTATGATTTAATGTTTAATTGATATAACATCATCGCGGGGTACTTGATTTGACTGGTGAGTCCCTTCCTCACCCTTGAATGTTTTCATCCTTTTGTTTATATGAAAAAGAAGAAGAATAATGTCTCTTCTTTGATACAAAAATGCCTATTTTCTTAAGGGGTTATAGAGTGGTATTTGGTTTACGAGGTTATATTCGTCTATGCTTTTGTATTTTAGTTTATTAGCTCCCTTGTCGTAAAGGAATTAAAATGATTCAGTTCTTTTGATGTCCTTTAGTCACAGTGAAACTATGAACTACTGTCTCTTCTTCCTAGCTGATATATTTTAGTATGTGTTCTAGGGAGGAAACCTAAAGTTGTTTTCCAATTTCAATGTAGGTTGGAGCTGAAAGAAAATAAAAATCTTCTTGGAGAATTTCTGGAATTCAAGGGAAAGCCCGCAGATATTCAATCTTTGAGAAATATTAAAAGATCGAAAGTCAGCCGGTTTATCATCCAGAAGTCATCTATGTTTGGTTTGGGTAAGTCCTAAGCTATTTACATGTGTTATTCTGTTTTTGGCAATTAAGCAGTACAATTTTTGTTCACTGTAACTACGGCACAGTAACCAAACCATCATAAACAACCTCCTTCATTATCACATATAGGATGTGTTTGATTTGTAGAAATGAGTATTCAGGAAAATTTATACATTTTAATTCAATTGCCGGATTTAGCAAGAGAGGCAGATGAACTTAATATCTGGAATACATGTTTCTCTTATGATAGGTTATTGTTGTCAATGTGTCCTATTGTTGGGTATATACATGGAGAATATGTCAGGCTCAACAACACATTTTAATCGTAACTGACAAGATAGAGGAGAGATATGGAAGTAAGTGGTTGTTTTGAGGGGAAGTTTTAGGATGAAGAGATGGATCTCCAGTCAGAGGAAGAACTGAAGAAGCACGTTAACATGGGTTCGTTATATTTATGGCAAAACGCGACTAAAGATTTCTGGGAAAACTGGTTTTCGAAAAATCAAACCCCAACCTTACAATAAAAGTGAAGAGGGCCCCCTTCGCAAATAGATTGAGCATAACTGAATGAAATTATTCAGAGAGTGACTTAGAAAAATAATTCATAAACTGATAAACACAACCAAAAAACAAGATTATGAAACATTTGGTTCTCCATAACTGAGCTAAAACAATGCTCAGGGGCCTGCTGAAGGTACTCGTAAGTCGTAATCCCATGTTTTGCATAGCCGAAGTGGGGTGGGCGTGGCAAGGGGTGCAAAGTTATAAGTTATTAGTTGCGTAGCCACGACACGCTTGCTAATTTGATCGCGGTTGCATGGGGATCCTAGACAGCAAATCATAAACATGACCCAAACTCTATTGAAATACATTTTATCACTTTTATCTCCTTTTCATCCAAAGCCCGAACACCTCTCTAAATCATTTCTCTACCCATTTATGCCCTAGAACCATTCTTGGACACGATTTCAAGGGATTATTAATTTTTTAAGATTTCGAGGGCATACTACATCCTGCAAAAACCAAAATATGGCAATTGGTGTCTCAGAGAAGTTATAGAAACTCTAATGCTAATGGAAAAAAAAAAATTGCATCATCAGCAGAGGCCAAATGTGAGATTTGAGGTTTCTTACAGTACAACTGTACAAGGTATTAATGTGAGATCGGAGGTTTCTTACAGTACAAGGTATATACAGTTGAGGAGAAGAGGGGACCGGTAGTGGAGGGAACAGGGAGAGAGAGAGACGGCTAACTTAAGAGCCAATCTCCTCCTAATATTATTTATATAGTACTAAAAAGGTTGATAAGATTAAACTGCCCCTCGGCTCGGGCTACTTGATTAAATAATAACACCTAAAATTTTAAATGATACTTTTTTTTTTCGCTAGAAAGCTTTTCTCTTAATGTACTAATCAGAATTTCCATTATTTTCACAAAGAGATAAAGGAATAATAGGAGTCCTTGTCCGAGATCCCTACCTCCAAGCAGGGAACCCCTTTGGAGCTCTCTAAATCAGAAATTCAGAATAGAGTAACTGATAAAGATGGAGTATTGATGCATCTCTATCCGTTGCCAGACATTGCAAAGGATGTTAAATTTGCAAAGCCTAGGCAACACTGCATCCCAGCCCACCACATTGTATGCCTTTCTAATGTCGACGATCATAGAACACCTTAGGGTACAATTTCTTTTTCTATATCTAAGAAGTTCATGAGAGGGAAGCAAATTGTCTTGAAAGGATCAACCAGGAATAATAGCCAACTGATTTGAATAGGTACGAAGACTGACAACTCTTTTTGATCTGTTGGTTATGACTTAAGTCACACGTGACAGATTTGAAAATGATGTTGAAGAGCTATGATGCACGGATACTGCTGTTTACCTATTGCACCGGTGTCCACTGGGTACGATACTGGTACTGGTACTGGTACTGGGTACACTTTGGATACTGCTGAAACGTATTGTTCCATATCCTCACATAGCTATGAATAATATGAGGGGTGGGGGTGGGGGTGGGGGGAGTACACACAAACATAGATGGAACAGAATAAATAGATAAAGATGAAGAGGAATTCATACCTACTTCGTTGCTAATCAATAATCACATCACCACCTTATGTTCAAAATCATATTAAAGTGCTATTTTTTCTAAGAATTTTATATTCATAATCCTGTATCCCTATCTGTACTTGTATCCTAGATTTTCAAAAAATGCCGTATCGTACCCGAACCCATGTCGTCGTATCGGTATCGGTACCCGTATCCGTGCATCATAGTTGCAGAGTGCAACTGGTCCGTAGTCTTCAACTCTTGTGGGTCTTTCTGACTTTTCTTTTAAGCAGAAGTAGGTAGCATTTGTCCATCTAGGAAGTTTGCACAGTCTAAACATATTCTTGGTCGCTTTGACGAAATATGCTTCCACAATAGCACACTAACTCCTAGAGAAAGATGTACCCATCTGACCCAGTGGCTCTGTATGCTTCATTCCAAACATTGCAGCCTTTATCTCTTCATCATTGTGCCTTTCACGTGTAGTGGATGAAAGAAATTCGTATGAAAATTGGAACAGCTTCTGTCCCTCGCAAGTTTTGATAGGACTCAACTTACCCAAATTAAAAGGGATGTTTTTATAGTTAACAATTTCTTCCATGGCAATCTCATTTTGATTTCTACCACTGGTCCGCTGGGGATTGTTTATAGATCATGCGCCATTCTGCGGTTCTTCCCTCTTCTCTCTTTGATAGTGTTAAAGACTTAGGCATTCTAGTGTTCCACGCCAACTGTTTTTTGTATCAAGTCCATTTCTCTGCTCTGGCTAGGTCCCCATAGTTTTTTAATGCAATCTCATCTTTGCGTGCAGTTATGATCCCAACAGTTGTGTTGCAATTGTTCTCGTCTCATATGTAATTCCTTCCTTGCACTTTCAACTCTGCTATGTAAACGTGAGAAATTCTTCATAGCCAAGGGTCTGAGATTTTCTATAAGTTGTGAGTATATAGATGGGTTAGCATATACATTCTGGATCCACTACCTCCTTTATAGTATCTTGGACTTCCTGTTGACACACCAATAGTTACAGAACCTAATTGAAGAAGTTTCTTACTGTAGTCTGCCCACTTCAACAACCTGGATGAGTGATCAGAGAAGCGACGAGATAGAATTCCTGCTATAGTTGCAGGGAATTTTCCTAGTTAAGGATAATTAACCGAGCACCTGTCCATCTCCTGTGTTTTGGAACTGCCTTGGATTCAAATCAAGATTGCTCTGGGACTCTATGTCAAAGTTAAATAAAAAAAAAAAAAATCCAATGGAGCTGTAGCTCCAGTTGCTTCGGAAAGGGTAAGACCTTTGGCGCAATAAGGGGTTGATCCGTATCATCTTGACTTGGTTTTGCTTCCTTTTTTTTTTAACAATACAACAATTCGTGAACACCCTGTTATGAATAATATGATTCATGGTTGGGATGATAGCTCGTTGTTCATGAACAATATCTGTCTATAGTAATCTATCCCCAAGAGAAGCATTGATTTGACCAATGGTATTTTGGGGACACTGCATAAGCTGTAAATGAATAATACTTTCTTGTTAGTTTCTTAAGATGTCTCAAAACAACTCTAATTGAACTCTTAATCACTGCAGCACGTTCCACTATCCAACTGTTGTATTCTGCTCGTGATTATCGAAATGAAGGGGATTCAGTTTCTGACTGGAAGGAAATAACAGTGAGATCAAGTACCGAGGTTCTATTTCAGCCGCACAATTCTAGTAAAGTGAGCAAGTTCAAGTTGTCATCTATCACTTCTATGTCCTTGAGTGCCTGAAATAGCTCTGTTGCACAATATATACGTTAATAGCGAATTTTACAGTTAACAACTGCAATGTACTTATTGAAATCTTTTTTTGTTGCTCATCTGCTCATCTTTGATTCTGATATTTTCTTAATTGTACACAATAAAGTATGATAGGTGTGTTTTAAAACTATTTAGTTTCTCTTTATTTTATTTCTTGTTCAGTACAAGACACATATGGAAAAAAATGGTTTGTAACAGTGCTGGTTTGGGCTGTATTGTAAACAGACTATTTTCCTATATAAGGATTGTGAGAAAAGGCCGAAACTAATTAAGCCGAACTCTCTTTTCTCTCTCAACCTTCTCCTTAATTAGCAGTAATATAATTATACTATTACAAATTTGAATTATGGTAGCTTATTATTATTACTAAGGGAAAAACTTTAAATTACAGTTTACTTCTTGAACATGGAGAATATGAAGATAATTCAAATGCATGGTTCATGGCATTCTGCATCTCAGTAACACAATATTTGTCTTACTAAACAGAAAGCTGTGTTACTATAAAACTAGCGGGCATGCAAGATGTTCATTGTACTGGTAAATAGGAGAAGAAGAGACTTCTGCCATATCTATATATAGAGGTGATCTGTCTCTTCTTTGTAGTCTTCAGGGCATATAATTATGCAAATGTGTTTCAAACTTTCTTGTTGAAAATTGGTAAGGTGGATAGAAAGTCTTCGTAAGCTCTTTTGTGATTATGCTTTGTTAAAGTGGAATTGGAGAAATATATCATGTTTCCTTTTTACTTAATTATTTGGTAATCTATATATTTCAGTTACTGCACTCAACCATGCTGCCGCTCCATACAACATTGCTTATGAAACATTGTGCCACAAAAGTTGGGCCTCGTGAACGCTACATATAGTCAAGAAAACACGCATATATTACTACAATTTAAGGGTTATTGTTCGGCACCAGGACGGATATGAATACATGTGTTTCCTTAACTCTTCATGAACTGTTAACATTCCTCTCTGTGCGTATCTACTATCTATATACTAAAACAGAGACCTTTAAAAGAGGATTTTCTCTCTCCTATGTGGCACTCTAATATGAGAGTTAGCTTTTTCTCTATCCTATGTGGCACTTTAGTATGAAAGATAATATTTTCTAATAGCCTATAATCCCACGTACATTGAATCTCTTTAGACAGTTTGAGTGTATTTATAATTCTTGTATTTAGAAAGTTTGAGTGTATTTCCAATTCTTATATATTTGATCAAATAAAAAAAAAAAAATTGCTAAAAAAATAGGTGATGTGTAGAAAGTAATTTCCTATTACGAATCAAACACTTTTAGTGTTCCAATTATTATATATTTGATCAAATAAAAAAAATTGCAAAAAAATAGGTGATTTATAAAAACTAATTCCCTATTACAAATCATACAATTTTAGTGTCTATGATAAAACACCGACTTATTTCAACTATATCCTTAACATAGCTTCAAAACATAATTAAAAATAATTATACAAAAAATAACATCACAAAATATATAATAGAAAATGAAAAAAAAAACGGCAAAACAATAATGACAAATATTTTAAAATATATATAATATTGATTGAAACTAATGTAAAAAAAACAATTAATGGGGAACTGAAAACTGGATGCAAATGCATCGAACTAACCTCAACGTAACTAATATTTAACGGGAAATCGGAAACTGGATGCAAATACAAGCATTAAACTAATCTTAAAAAGTAAATAATAGAAAATCGGAATATGGATAGAACCGCATTAAACTAACCTCAAAGAATAATTAACGGAAAATTAAAACTTGGATGCAAATATATCAAACTAACATAAAAAAAAATAATTGTCGGAAAATCGAAATGGATGCAAATGCATTGAGCTAACCCTCAAAGATTAAATTAACAGAGAATCGAAACTAGATCTGAAAATTTGAACTAACTTCAAAAAAAAAAATTAATTATAAATTGGAAACATAATGCAAATGCATTGAACTAATCTTAAAAAATAATTAACGGAAAATCGAAAACCGGATGCAACTGCATTGAACTAATCTAAAAAAATAAACTGGATGCAAAACCTCAGGAAATAATTAACTTTGAATGTAAACTCATTGAACTAACCTCAAACAATAATTAATGAAATCGGAAACTAGATGAAAATGCAACTTTATTAAATAATAAATGAGAAATCGAAAAATGGATGCAAATGCATTAAACTAATCTTACAAAATAATTAACGGAAATCGAAACTAGATTCAAATGCATTGGTGACCTCAAATAATATAACAATTAACAACAAAAATTGGAAATTGGATGCAAATGTATTGAACTAACCGAAAAAGAATAATTAACGAGAAGAAAAAAACTAGATGCAACTGCATTGAACTGATCTCAAAAAATAAATAACGGGAATTGGAAATTGGATGTAACTGCATTGAACTAACTTCAAAATATAAATAACATAAAATCAGAAACTGAATGCAAATGCATTGAACTAACCTCAAAACATAGTTGGGTTATATGTTGTGGGAATGTCTCGATAAGTATAGTTTTGCATTTAAAATGGTATTTATCTTATCTCTTTTCGTATGATTGTGAACTTCTTGCTATTCAAGTAGCTTCAATATATATGAACTTCGCCTTATTAGGCAATCTCACAAAACTTCAATCAAACTTCTATTATTAAACAACAAAATGAAGTTGAAGGATTTTATCAAAGGTGAGTTTTTTTTTTTTTAATGGAGAGTGAGCTTTTCACGTTATAAGAAATTTGCTTGAGTAATTAATATAATATTAATATATAATAGTTATGCATATTTGCAAATATTTTTCAAAATAATTAATATAACAAACCCGTTAAGTAGATAATCTTTGAAGATTCCACGTAGTGAGTCATGCATAATTTAAATAATAATTTAGAAATTGGGAACTGCATAATCTTCGATGATCCCATGCACATAGTAAATTAAGCATAATTTACTTTTTATGTCATGTTTGCAAAGACACTACATATGAATCAGTAGAAGTTGGTATTATACACCACATTAGATAATTATAAGGAAATCGTAAAACTGGATTCAAATACATAACCGAGCTCAAAAGAGTAATTAATGAGAAATTAGAAACTTTATGCAAATTGCATTAAACTAACGACAGAGAGTAACTAACGGGAAATTAGAAATTGGATGCAAATCTTTGAAAAATATCTAATGGAAAATCGGAAATGATATGCAAATACATCAAAGAAACCTCAAATAATAATTAATGGGAAACCGAAAACTGGATGCAAATGCATTGAACTTAACTCAAAAAATAATTAACAGAAAATCAAAAAGGTCTTGCATTGAACTAACCTCATAGAGTAATTGGTGGGAAATCGAAACTAAATGCAAATGCATTGAAATAACCTCAAAGAATAGTTAACGGAAATCGAAAACCGGATATAATTGTATCGAACTAACCTAAAAGTATAAATAATCAAAAACTAGATGCAGATGTATTAAACTAACCTTAAAGAGTTATTAATGGAAAACCGGAAACTGGATCCAAATGCAATAAACTAATCTCATAGACTAATTAACGAAACATTAAAAAATAGATGAAACTGTACTGAACTAACCTAAATGAATAATTAACGGAAAATTATAAATTTGATGTAACTGCATTGAACTAACCTCAAAAAATAATTAACGGGAAATCGAAAACTTGATGCAAATGCATTGAACTAACCTCAAAGAACAATTAACATAAAATCGAAAATTGGATGCAACTGCATTGAACTAACATCAAAGAATAATTAACGGAAAACTAAAAATTGGATGCAACTGCATTAAACTAAAATAAGATATTAACTAATGGGAAATCCAAAATTGGATGCAAATGCATTGAAATAACCTCAAAAAATAGTTAACTAGAAATCGAAAGTCGGATGTAACTGCATCGCACTGACCTCAAAGCATAAATGTTCAATTTTTTAGCCTCCTCACATGAGTAATTATGAGTAATTAGGAACCCAAAACAAGAGTGAGTTTATAAAAACAGACTCTTATATATATGCAAAATGTATAGAAATTATAAACTATCGAACTAACCTAGAAAAACAATTAACGGGAAATCAGAAACTGGATGTAGATGTATTGAACTAACCTCAAAGAGTAATTAACAGGAGATTGGAACCTTGATGCAAATGCAATGAACTAATCTCAAACACTAATTAACGAAACATCGAAAACTAGATGCAACTATATTGAATTAACCTTTTAATAAATAACTAACGGGAAATCATAAAGTGGATGCAATTGCACTGAACTAACCTCAAATGATAATTAACAGAAAATCGGAAACTTGATGAAACTGCATTGAACTAACCTCAAAGAATAATTAATGAGAAATTGGAAACTGGATGCAACGTAATATATTAAACTAACCTCAAAGAATAATTAATGAAAAATCAGAAACTTGATGCAAATGCATTGAACTAATAACCCTAAAACATATTTGTATTATATATAGGGGGAATAAATGTTTCGACAAATATAGTTTTGCATTTCAAGTAGTGTTTATTATAATTCTTTTATTGTGATTGGGAATGCCTTGCTATTCAAGTAGCTTCAATATTATCTTTGCGACATTGGGAATTCTCACAAAACTTCAATCAAACTTCTATTATTAAATTTAACAATAAAAAGAAATCGATGAGTTTTATCAAGGTTTGATGCTTCATTTTTATAGAGAGTGGTGCAAGAAATTTAAATGAGTAATTAATATAATTTTCATATCTTATAGCTATGCATAGTTGCTAATATTTTTTAGAATAATTTAATATAACAACACCCATTCGTAGGACACGTTCATGTGATAAATCTTTTCAAGTGGGAGTAGTGTATTCTTTGAGGGTATGGAAACAATCAATATGTTTTAGTGATTTGTACACATTAGTATGTAAGCCGAACGGTGATGATTTACCGCTAAATCACCATAAATCTAATAAAACTATTATACAAGCTAGATTGAGTTTAAGATAATTTCATTTGAAAATTACGGATTAATATTTTAAACCACAAAGTGAAGAGACTATCTCAATTTGATCCCTTAGTTTCCAAGTACTTATGCACCATAATCGCTGCTCATTAACTTATTTTGGTTTATTTTCAATAAAAATATATTCTGATTCGAAAATTTGCTGCTAAATCACCATAAATCTAATAAAACTATTGTACAAGCTAGATCGAGTTGAAGATAATTTTATTTGAAAATTACGGTGGCAAATTTTTGAATCATAATATATTTTTATTGAAAATAAACCGAAATACGTTAATGACCAGCGATTATGGTGCATAAGTACTTGGAAACTAAAGGATCCAATTGAGATACCCTATTCACTTTTGTGTGAGACATTTTGTAAAGCCTTTTCAGCACACAAAATATTTAATAGATCTCGGGCGTATGCCCGGGTCCAAAATCTAGTATCTATCTAATGAAAAGGCTTGGTGTGGAGGCCTCTCCAGCAGCTACAAATGTTTCTCACGAGTTATGACATGACAAATCTAAAGTCTTATAGGATATGTACAGTTTAAAATCTTATAGGAGTCACAAAATTGGAATTCGTTGTTAATTCCGCAAGGATGAAGTTGTTAATTCGTACAAATCTGTTTAAAAAATCAGAAAAAATCGGGAAAGTCATAAATAATCTTCTTTAGATATATATTATAGCTATACCATCTTGGCTCTATTTTTTGGAGCTTTCATAGAGATTCTAACTTTTGTAAAACACTTTGCCTAATTACGAGGAAATAGGAGAGAAAATTTGAAGTTTATGTATATTAAAAAAAAAACCAAATATTATTACCGAAAAAAAAAAAAAAAAAAAAAATATATATATATATATATATATATATATATATCTTGGCTCTATTTTTTGGAGTCTCATAGAGACTCCAACTTTTATAAAAGAGGCCAGATCTTCTCCGCTCGGGTGGAAAACTCAAGTTTTTAAAAACTTTACAAAAATAAATCGACACATGTCCACTCATTTAACACCCAAACCGAAGAGTAGTAACGGCGTTAAACAATAAAAAAACAAATCACTAAAAATAAAGAAAGAATATGAAAATAAGAACAGTTTCCCAAAACTTCCGAATAAGTTTAAAGGTCTTGTCTAACTCATGAGCGTATCCACAATACCACATCTAATGCACTGTGAATCCTCCTGTAGTCCATCAAGAAATAATAGTTGATGAAGGCTACACTGTCGAAAGAAGCGAGGTAACGTAAAAAAGGCGATTGCAGCTAGACAGGACTCAGATAACTGTACCAACTTGTTCAATGAAATAGGATCCAAATATGACACAAACTTATCTATGCAAGTTTGAGTACTCGAGTATCCAAGTATGACACAAATTTATCTATGCAAGTTTGAGTACTCGAGTGGTCAAGCGCACACCACTTAAGACATTTTCGAAAGTTTTGTAGTTAATATTTTGGTTGAGGAATCCAAGATGCTTTCAGGCGTCAATGTCATTTTTTATTGAGTTCACTCTAGAAATTTCTCAACTTAGCTCTGTGAGTATTAGTAGATGTTTTGTTGTGATATTATCATTTGAAATGACCGCAGAAGAATATAAAACCTACTTTGAGTTTCCTTTCCTTGCTATTCATTTTTTTTTTTTTTTTTTTTGGAAATTTTATTATTTTACCGATAACGAAGTTTTACAAATAATTAGGACAAGCGTGCAACAAAAGCTGCGCCCCGCAAGTCCTTTCTGAATAGCAAAACCTATCCTCCTAAAAACAAACTCGTTAGAACCAAATCATCATTACATTGCAGTCCATAACTTTCTGCAATCTCTTAAGGAGCTCAACAGACCGTTTACGCCAAGAAACCAAAGGTGTCAAACCGAAAGGAATGAAACAATCTTTGGTTAGCTCTACAAGCCTCCCTCGTGTTTCTCAATTTTTCCCTACCGCTGCTCTATTAGCTGCTTCTCCCACCTCAAAGACTCCATTCCCAAGCCCTACTAATGGAGACGCCCGATTATCATCAACACACGCATGCCTCCCCTCAGACCAACTGTAGATCAATACATCCGCAGGCCGAAGTGTCGATCTCCTCTCGTTCGGATCAGTGAGAAAATTCACAGGAGCCTCCTTCTTCACCTGTACCCCAGCCCTCCAAAATGCATCACATAATATCTCTGACATGATCATGTCGGTATTTGAAGCCTGGAAAATATCTACAATGTGCTGCATGATCCCCAAAAGTATCTAGTCTGCTCTTTTTGCACACAGGGCATAGACCACCATCTGAGTACAAAGGAATCATGAGGCGGTACCGGAAAATAGAACGATACTCTACCGGCGACATCGCTTTTTTTATCTACCCATGTAAGGAATCTTCCTAGTTTGTAGGTGTTCTTTTTTTCCGTCTAACTCCGTTTGTTGTATTAATTTTGGAGTTAAATGAGTGGACATGTGTCAATATATTTTTGTGAGGTGTAAAACCTTAAGTATTCCACCGGGGCGGAGAAGATCTGGCCTCTTTGTAAAATACTTTGCATGATTACAGAAAAATAGGAGAGAAAATTGAAAGTTTACGTATGCTCCCAAAAAAAATCAAACATTATTACAATATATATATATATATTATAGCTATACCCTTTTGGCTCTATTTTTTAGAGCCTTTATAGAGACTTCAACTTTTGTAAAATATTTTGCCTGATTATGAAAAATATGAGAGAAAATTGGAAGTTTACGTATACTCCCAAAAAACAAACATTGTTACCGAAAAAAAAAGGAGATATGTATTATAGCTAGCTATACCCTCCTTACTCTATTTTTTTGAGCAGAGAAAATTGGAAATTTACGTATACTCCCAAACAAACCAACCATTATTACCGGAAAAAAAAAGATATATATTATAGTTATACCCTATCGGCTCTATTTTTTGGAGCGTTTATAGAGACTCCAAATTTTGTAAAACATTTTGCTTGATTACGGGAAAATATGAGAGAAAATTGGAAGTTTACGTATACTCCCAAAAAAACCAAACATTATTACCGAAAAAAAAAGAGTATATATTATTGATATACCCTCATGGCTCTATTTTTTGGAGCCTTCATAGAGACTCAAACTTTTGTAAAACACTTTGCTTAATTACGGAAAAATGAGGGAGAAAATTGAAAGTTTACGTATACTAAAAAAAAAACCAAACATTATTACCGAAAAAAATGAGATATATATTATAGCTATACCTTCTTGGCTCTATTTTTTAGAGCCTTCATAGAGACTCCAACTTTTGTAAAACACTTTGCCTAATTATGGGAAAATAGAAGAGAAAATTAGAAGTTTACGTATACTCCAAAAAAAAAGGAGATATATATTATAGTTATACCCTCTTGGCTCTATTTTTTAGAACTTTCATAGAGACTCTAACTTTTGTTGCCTAATTACGGGAAAATAGGTGAGAAAATTTTAAGTTTACATATGTTCCCCAAAAAACCAAACATTATTACTGAAAAAAATGAGACAAATATTGGAAAAACGCTATCACATGCTTTTTCTCACGTTTTTTCTTTTCCTTTATTCTAAACACTCAAATGTAATTAAGAAAATAAAATTATACTTGCATATTCTATAAAATATATTTGCTCAACAACTTGATTCTCCAATTGTTCATGATGTAATTTTTACCAACTGTTCAATGTTGCTACCACGATATGGTCAAGGCACATTAATGGAAACACAATATTTTTCCAAATCCCACGGTGCAACACTTTAGATCTCTCATCTCTCTAAAAGCCTAAGCCTAAATAGCATTTGAGATATGTCTAAAAGCCTAAATAATAATGTGTTTCCATTTTTAATGTGATTAAATATTGTAAACCATAAAAAAGCCTAACAGAAAACCTTTTAATTTGGATTTATGTTTTTATCGTAACATAGATACTTTTGTCTATAGTGAATCATGTTTCATTTAATTTAATTTAATTTATTTTTTATTTTTTTTAATGTCATGTTTGCAAGGACACTATATAAGAATCGATAGAAGTTCTATTGGTATTACACACAACCATAGATAATTAAGGGGAAATCGGAAACTTGATACAAATGTTGAACTAACCTTAAACAATTATTAACGCGTAATCGGAAACTGGCTTGGATGCAAATGTATTTACCAAACCACAAAGAATAATTAACGAGAAATCGAAAACTGGATGCAAGTGCATTAAACTAACCTCAACGAATAATTAACGAGAAATCGAAAACTTAATGCAAATACATCTAAACAAACTAACCTTAAAGAATAATTAATGTGAAATCAGCAATTGGATACAAATGCATTTAACTAACCTCAAAGAATAATTAATGGGAAACTGGAAACATGATGCAACTGCACTGAAGTAACCTCAAAAAATAATAAATTGTGAGAAATCGGCAACAGGATGCAAATGCATTGAATTGGCCTAAAAAAAATAATTAACAGGAAATCGGAAACTCAATGCAAATGCATTGAACTAACCTAAAAAAGAGTTAATGGGAAATTGGAAACTTGATGCAACTGCATTCAACTAAGTTTAGAATAATTAACGGAAAATTGAAAATTAAATGCAATTGCATTTAACTAACATCATAAATTAATTAAGTGAAAATCGAAAACTAAGAGCAAATGCATTGAACTAACCTCAAAGAATAATTAACGGAAAATCGGAAATTGAATGCAACTAAATTGAACTAATCTCAAATAATAATTAACTGGAAATCGGAATCTAGATGCAACTACATAAAACTAACATAAGAGATGGAATAATTTACATGAAATCGAAAACAGATGCAACTCCGTGGAACTAATTAATTTAAAAGGAAAATTAACGGGAAATAAAAAATTGGATGCAAATGCATTAAACTTACCTCAAAAAATAATTGACGGGAAATCACAAAACGAAACAATCGAATCTATAAGCAAATGTATTGAACCAACCTCAAAGAATAAGAACGGAAAATCGAAAAATGGATGCAATTGCATTGAACTATCCTCAAAGAATAATTAATGAAAAATCGAAAACTGAGTGCAAATACATAGAACTAGCCTCAAAGAATAATTAACCTGAAATCAACAACTGGATGCAACTGTCTCGAACTAACCTCATAGTATAATTAACGAGATATCGGAAACTGGACACAACGACATTGAACTAACCTCAAAGAATAATTAACGGGAAATTGGAAACTGGATGCAATTTCGTGAAAGTAATCTCAAAAAATAATTAATAGGAAATTGGAAACTGGATGCAAATGCATTGAACTAACCTAAAAAAAAAAAAAAAAAAAAAAAAAAAAAAAAAAAAAAAAAGAGGACTCGGAAACTGGATGCAACTACATGTAACTAACCTCAAAGAATAATTAATGGGAAATCATAAATTAGATGCAAATACATTGAACTAACCTTAGAGAATAATTAACGGAAAATCAAAAGTAGGATGCAAATGCATAGAACTAGCATAAAAAAATAATTAAAGTGAAATCATAAACTGGACGCAAATGCATTGATCGAACTAACCTTAAAGAATAATTAACGGAAAATCAGAAACAGAATGCAAATGCATGGAACTAACCTCATAGAATATTTAACGGGAAATAAACAATTGGATGCAACTGTGTTGAGCTGACCTCATAGAATAAACAAGAACTCGAAAACTATTGAACTAACCGTACCTCAAAGAATAAATAATGAGAAATCAAAAACTAAACTAGCCTCAAAGAATAATTAACGCGAAATTAATAATTGGATGCAACTACATCATATCGAACTAACCTCATAATATAATTAATGAGAAATCGGAAATTGGATACAACAACATTGAACTAACCTCAAAGAATTATTAACAGAAAATCAGAAATTGGATGCAACTGCAAGGAACTAACCCCAAATAATAATTAACATGAAATCGGAAACTAGATGCAACTACATGGAACTAACCTCAAAAAATAATTAACGGAAAAGTTGAAATAGATGCAAATGTATCGAAATAACCTCAAAGAATAATTAACGTTAAATTAAAAATTGGATATAACTGCATAGATTTAACCTCAAAGAATAATTAACGAGAAATCGGAAACTGAATGCAAATGCATTGAACTAACCTCAAATAATAAAGAACGGAAATCAAAAAGTATATACAAGTGTGTCGAGAACTAACCTCAATGAATAATTAACGGGAAGTCGGAAACTGGGTGCAACTGTGTGGAACTAACATCAAAGAAAAATTAACCAAAAATAGGGAAATGGTTGCAAATGCATCGAAATAACCTCAAAGAATATTTAATGGGAAATAAAAAATTGGATGAAACTACATTGAATTAACCTCAAAGAATAATTAATATAAAATTAGAAAGTGGATGTAAATGCATTGAATTAATCTCAAAACATAGTTATATAATATATGAGTGAGAATGTCTCGACAAGTACTGTTTTACAGTTAAAATGGTGTTTATCATATCATTTTTTATATGATCGGAAATGCCTTGCTATTCAAGTAGTTTCAATATAATCCTCGTCTCATTGGACATTCTCATAAAAGTTTTATCAAACTTTTACATTAATTGACAAAAAAAAAATCGAAGTAGGTTCGTTCTTTTTACGGAGTGTAGAATTTGCACGCTGTAAGAAATTTGGATGGGTGATCAATATAGTATTAATATCTCATAGCTTAGCATAGTTGTTAATATTTATGAGAATAATTTAATATATCGGCACCCGTTCGTAGGACGGGTTCGAAAGCTAGTTATATGTTTATCCTTAGATATATATTATAGTTATACCCTCTTGGCTCTATTTTTCAAAGCTTCACATAATCTCCAATTTGTTGTAAACTCTAATACTAATTACGATAAAAAAAAAATTCAAATCCTTAGATATATATTATAGTTATACTCTCACCAATCTATTTTTTGGAGCACTCACATAGACTCCAGTTTTTTTTTTTTCTAAACTCTATTACTAATTACGAATAAGTAGGATATAAATAAATAATCAATCCTAACTAGAGTTTCACAGAGTCTCCAATTTTTCCTAAACAATATAGCTAATTACGGGAAAAAAAAATATACAAAAAACTAAATTGCTAAAAACAATAGTTTTAGCCAAAAACGATTTTCTTAAAACTCTTAAGCCACAAAGAATAGTTTTTACACTAATCTCATGTGAAGTTTAACATAATAAAATTTCTTTCTAGAAAATGACAATAAAATTATGAAAGAACAAAGGAAAAAAATAAATGGAGTTGCTTGAACATTTACTTTATGCATTTGTTAACCACACATGTGAATGAGAAAAAAGGAAAAAAAAAATTAAACTAATCATAAAATAAGTAACAGTACGGGTGTACACCCAAAACATATAAAATTGTATTATATGCACTATATATATGGGCCTAACAAATAAAGTTGGATCAATTTGATGTATCATCCATGGTGGGATTTAGACATTTAGTCATAGTTAAGAATTTCAAAAACTACAATTCCAGCAACAATAATTACGACATATTCCAATTAAATTTCTGAATTTTATAATTTCCAATTTTAGCATAATAACGAGATTCAATTAAAGCGGACGTTGACTTAAATAAATTATATAACTATTGATTTAGTTAAAGTGGACCTTGGGCTTAAATAAATTATATACCAAACCAAACTAAAACAAATTACATGTGGAAAACTAAATTATACAAAAAATAACATCACAAAATATATAATAGAAAATGAAAAAAAAAATAACAGCAAACCAATAATGACAAATATTTTAAAATATATATAATACTGCATGAAACTAACGTCAAAAAACAATTAATGGGAAATATAAAACTAGATATAAATATATCGAACTAACCTCAAATAATATTTAACGGGAAATCAGAAATTGGATACACATGCAAGTATTAAACTAATCTTAAAAAGTAATTAATGGACAATCGGAATATGGATACAACTGCATTAAACTAACCTCAAAGAATAATTAACGGGAAATCAAAATTTGGATGTAAATACATCGAACTAACATCAAAAAATAATTGTCAGAAAATCGGAAACTTGATGCAAATGCATTGAACTAACCCTCAGAGATTAAATTAATGAGAAATCGGAAAATAGATGCAACTGTATTGAACTAACGTAAAAAAAATTAACTATAAATTGGAAACAGGATGTAAATGCATGAAACTAATC
Organism: Coptis chinensis; assembly: GCF_015680905.1. Lineage (NCBI taxonomy): Eukaryota > Viridiplantae > Streptophyta > Magnoliopsida > Ranunculales > Ranunculaceae > Coptis > Coptis chinensis. Next base: position 52,450,316 of record NC_141456.1, on the reverse strand, counting down.
TTAAAAAATAATTAACGGGAAATCGGAAACCGGTTGCAACTACACTGAACTAATTTCAAAAAATAAATTGGATGCAAATGCATTGAACTAACTTCAAGAAATAATTAACGACAAATCAGAAACTGGATATGATGCAAATTCATTGAACTAACTTCAAACAATAATTAATGGGAAATCAGAAAGTAGATTTAAATACAACCTCATCGAATAATAAATGAGAAATCGGAAACTGAATGCAAATGTATTAAACTAATCTCAAAGAATGATTAACGGGAAATCAGAAACTGGATGCAAATGCATTAAACTGACCTCAAAGAACAATTAACAGAAAATTGGAAATTAGATGTAAATGCATTGAACTAACTGCAAAGAATAATTAACAAGAAATCAGAAACTGGGTGCAACTGCATTGAACTAGCTAACCTCAAAAAATAAATAACAGAAAATCAGAAACTGGATGCAAATACATTGAACTAACCTCAAAATATAGTTGTGTTATATGTTGTGGGAATGTCTCGATAAGTATATATAGTTTTGCATTTAAAACGGTGTTTATCTTATATTTCTTCTTATGATTGGGAACACTTTGCTATTCGAGTAGCTTCAATATGAACTTCGTCTTATTAGACAATCTCACAAACCTTCAATCAAACTTCTATTATTAAATAACAAAATAAAGTTGAAAAGTTTTATCAATGGCGAGTTATTTTTTTTTACTAGAGAGTACGTGGGGGTTTCATGTTATAAGAAATTTGGATGAGTAATCAATACAATATTTGTATATAATAGTTCTGCATATATAGTTGGATATATTTTTCAGAATAATTAATGTGATAGGACCCGTTCATAGATAATCTTTGAAGATTCCACATAGTGAGTCAGGTGTAATTTAAAAAATAATTAACGGAAAATCGAGAACTGGATAATCTTTGATAATCTCATATAGTAAATCAAGCATAATTTATTTTTATGTCATGTTTGCAAAGACACTACAGATGGATCAGTAGAAAGTTGATATTATACACCACATTGGATAGTTAAAAAGAAATTGAAAACTGGATTAAAATACATTGAACTGAGCTCAAAGAGTAATTAATGAAAAATCGGAAACTTTATTCAAATACAATAAACTCAACTTAAAAAGTAATTAATTAGAAACCGAAAACTGACTGCAACTACATTAAACTAACGTCAGATAATAACTAACGGGAAATTAGAAATTGGATGCAAATTCTTGAAAAATATTTAACGGAAAATCAGAAACAGTATGCAAAAATGCATCAAACAAACTTCAAATAATAATTAACAGGGAATCGAAAACTGGATGCAAATTCATTAAATTAACCTCAAAAAATAATTAACAGAAAATAAAAAACCGAATGCAACTGCATTGAACTAACCTCATAGAATAATTGGCGGGAAATAAAAAACTATATACAAATGCATTGAAATAACCTCAAAGAATAGTTAACGGGAAATTAGAAACCGGGATGAAATTACATCAAACTAACCTCAAAACATAAATAATAAGAAATTATAAACTAGATGCAGATGTATTGAACTAACCTCAAAGAGTTATTAATGAGAAATTGGAAACTAGATGCAAATATAATAAACTAATCTAAAGACTAATTAACGAAACATCGAAAAATGGATGCAACTACACTGAACTAACTTCAATGAATAATTAACGGGAAATCATAAATTTGATACAACTGCATTGAACAAACAAACCTAAAAAAACTAATTAACGGGAGATTGGAAATTTGCTACAAATGCATTGAACTAACCTCAAAGAACAATTAACGGGAAATCGAAAATTGGATGCAACTACATTGAACTAACCTCAAAAAATAATTAACGAAAAATCAGAAACTGGATGCAACTGCATTAAACTAAAATCATAGATTAACTAATACGCCGAGAAATCAGAAATTGGATACAATATCCTTAATGAATATTTAACGAAAAATCGGAAACTGGATGCAAATGTATTGAAATAACCTCAAAGAATAGTTAATTGGAAATCGGAAACCGGATGTAACTACATCGAACTATCATCAAAGCATAAATAACCAGAAATTGGAAGCTAGATGCGAACTAACCTCGAGAAATAATTAATGGGAAATCAGAAACTGGTTGCAGATGTATTAAACTAACCTCAAAGAGTAATTAATGGGAAATTGAAACATGGATGCAAATGCAATGAACTAATCTCAAAGAGTAATTAACGAAACATTGAAAACTAGATGCAACTGCACTGAATTAACCTTAATGAATAATTAACGGGAAATCAGAAACTTGATACAACTACATTGAATTAATATCAAAGAGTGATTAACGAACAATGAAAACTAGATGCAACTGCACTGAATTAACCTTAATTAATAATTAATGGGAAATCAAAAATTTGATACAATTACATTGAATTAACCTCAAAGAATAATTAATGGAAAATCGGAAACTAGATGCAACTACATTGAACTAGCATCAAAGAATAATTAACGTAAAATCGAAAACGTGATGCAAATGTATTGAACTAACCCTGAAACATAGTTGTATTATATGTAGGGAGAATATAATGTCTCGATAAGTATAGTTTTGTATTTTAAGTAGTGTTTATTACAATTCTTTTATTATGATTGAGAATATCTTGCTATTCAAGTAGCTTCAATATCATATTCGTCACATTGGGCATTCTCACAAAATTTTAATAAAACTTCTATTATTAAATAACCTAATAACAAAAATATATCGATGAGTTTGATCAAGGTTTGATACTTTCTTTTTATAGAGAGTGGCGCAAGAAAATTGAATGAGTGATTAATATAATTTCTATATCTCATAGCTGTGCATAGTTGCTAATATTATTTAGAATAATTTAATATAACGACAGCCATTCGTAGGACGGGTTCGAAAACTAGTATATATAATAGCAGTCCCACTCCAGTCCCCTTTGGAGTCCTGTGAGGGTGTCACGTAGATAAGGAGATTATAAAAAAATTGGAGAAAAAAAAAGGGGAAGTTTAACTCGACTCCACGAAACCCGTCTTTCTTCTTACGTAGAAAACCAATAAATCAGGGCAGAAAAAAACGGAAACAAAACCTACAAATGAATTCACATGCACTATCTAAAACCCATCACATCTTTTTCCAAAACCCAAACAAAAGTTATTCTTCATCTTCCCTCCCATCCCAATCTCATCCTATCAAGATTAATTTGCTGGATGTCGATCAGAAACAGTCCAAAGTAAAGTGGCCCTCCAAGTCTCCCACTCAAAATAGAAAGTTAAACCCAAAAAAACCCCCCGCGATTTAAAAAACCAAACCTTTCTTCTTTTCTCTTCCGCATACCCTAAAAAAAAATCGTAATCCTCAAAAACCCCAAAACCATTTTCATCTCCAAATTAGATCTGTTTTCGAATAATTATCTTTGAATTAAGGCTTTGTTGTTAGGAGTTCGTGAATTGAAGATGTTATTTTATGCTTTCTTATAACATACATACCAGACCTACCCACTGAAATGTGAATTGGGATTAGAAATGACTTGAGAATTATGTGTCCTTATCTAGACGATCGAGTGTGAAAAGTATTTTCTATTTCCTTTTGCTGTGCATTACTTGCTTAATATGTCATTTCTGTACTTGGTAATTTAATTAATTAATTGTGTGCTGATGCCTGATTCAAGGTTATTTTGAATTGATGTTATTTGGTTAGGTATTCATGAATTGAAGATGCTACGCTATATGCTTCCCCATAACTTACATATGTGAATAGAGATTAGAACTGACTTTGGAAGTAAAACACAATTAAGGTTTGTCCATCATCATTGAAATTGTATCTACGGTTAGTTGATTAAGTCGCATTGTAGATCTCAAATTGTCATGTTAGGCTTTATGTGGTGGTGCTCCTGAATCCCGATGGAGTGGTATATGCCTTTATTTGATTGTAATTGGTTTCTTCTGCTTCATTGATTTTATTCATTGTAATTGGGTGTACGCTAGAACAAAAATCAATTACCTCTATTTTGTGATGTACATTCTAGGAACCAAATCGTGTGGGCAAGTAAAGATCACACCTAGATGTGGCTCACTTTCTAGATGGGCTCTTGGCCCTCAATTATACAAATATGGTAATTTCCTTTGACCTTTTCGGAACAAGAGTTAACTTAATTGCAACCAAGTAACTGCAGACGATCTTAACGAGTCTATCTGAAGGAAGGCAGCAGTGGAGCTCTGGTCTGTTATTGTTTATGATTTGTCTACTTCCTTTCACTATGTAATATCTTTTTATTATATGTGATTTATGTACATCTTTGGTAAATTATTTTGTGTGCTGAATCCTGATTCAAGTTATTTTTGGATTGCGTTGTGTGGTTAGGAATCTGTGAACTAAACATGCTATGCTATATCCTTCCCCATAACTTAGATACCAGACTAGGACTAACCCAATGCATTGTGAATAGAGATTAGACTATTGACATGTATTTTCCCCTTAAACTATTGACATGTATTGACAGTTATTATATATAAGTAGAAGGGTCTGAAATCATTGAACATTCAAGCACTAAACTCGATCCTTTTTAATCTACATTTTGTTCATCTTTCCATGTGCTTAAACTTTATGGTTTTATCTGTTCTTTGAAGTCAAGAAACTTATGTTATAGTGATGCAGCCAAACACTCTTTGGAAGTAACATTATTGTTGTAACACTGGTTGATTTTTTCTATGTTTCATTGGTTTTTTATTGTTGATTGTTTTTTAAGAAGCAACCAAACACTGAAAATATTGAAGTCAAATTGAGGATGAGCTCATGTTCTTAGATTTATGAAGGAGGTTGAAGATCCTTGTGTTCATGTATGTGTGGTGGTCTGACCAAGAAGAGAAGGTAAGGAAAGGTGTGTATAATTCCATCGTAACATATGTTTACTGCTATAGTATAATATAAGGTTAATCAAACACATAAATGCTTAATAACGTTTTCACAGATTCCACTGTACCCAACAAAGTTTTCTTAGACTTTCTTATATATAGAGCACAAAACCAGTTGCAAGTTGGTTTGAATTAAATCTTAATTTTGACTTTCTGTGGGGCAGAAACAAAAGCTTCTGTTATCCCCTGTTGTCAAAGACCCTCCAGTGTACGGTCTGTCCTTCCCCAATTTATTATATATCTAGATTACTAAGAGTTGTATTATTAGATGTTTTCAAGGTTTCTTTGGGTTTATCCACGACGTATTGGTCCAATTGATGCATCATTGGAGATGTTCAAGCAAGCTGCATGATTTTGACATTATTTAATCAGAGTTATAATACTTTCGTCTGTTGTGCCAAATTGTGTCTACACCCCCTGCTGCATTGGAAAGTCTATCGTTGTGGTTTCTTAACTTGAGGTACATAAAATTGAACACATAGCTCTCCATAGATTGCATCCATGCAACATCATGCTTGTCTCCTAATGTGGAAACTCTTGCTGTAGAAGTAAATAAGGTAAAGCCCAAACACTTTAGTATTAGTATATTGTATGATTTTTGGACCTATAGTTTGCAGCTCAGTTTACTGACCAACATATCTTAGCCCGTGCTCATTTTACCTAGAAATGTACCTTTGCGTGGCGTCATATTTACTCACATTACGTAATCATCTAACACTGCAAGTTTTTATGCAATTTGACATTTAAAATTTATTAAGGCTGCGTTTAAAACAAGTTATGAATAGTTGCATCTCCTTGGTAGTTTTCTTTTGTTTATATTCACTTTGCTCTGTCCTAAGGTCTATCAAAATGTCTCTGTCCTAAGGTCCTATCAAAATGTCATCCAAACTCCATGTTCATGAAGGTTGAAACTCTCCTTCATTCCATTGAGAACTCTCAACTCATAAAAACATGTAGTCAAGGGGCAGACTCTAGTATGTAGAGGATGCAGACTGGGTGATATTAAATATGTAGTAAGATTCTCAAAGTAATATTAACTCTAAGTCATTGGTTGCAAATGTAGGTTAAGAGACTTGGAAGACATTAGAATTGCGAAGTTATAAATGTTTATTCTTCTTTCCCCTTTGTTTTTGGCTAATATTATCTAGAAAATGCCAATGCTCAATTCGGACAAGATAGAAGAGTACCAGGATACAGAGTTAGCGTTACAGACCATGCATCACCAGAAGGTAATTGAGGCTCAAGGTGTCCTTGAAAGCATAAATGGACTAAAACTACTCGAAATTTTGCTCAAGAATGTTGTGGTCTTGTTTTTACACGCCCACGGAAAATTTATCCGGTGGAGAGAGGAGACTGATGAAGCATAGTGACAAATTACTGTAACTTCCCCAAGCAGTCTCTATGTAGGTATTGCTGTCCATTTTATCATGTGTTATTAGAGACTTTTAGAGCTATCTATGCTAGGTACATAGTTCTAATAGATAATGGGGAGCTAACTCTGAAGATTGGATCCTTTTTTGATAAGAAGGACCATACATCCATTTTCCAGACAATCAGGTTTCAGCATAAAGTTGTAATATTTGGTAAATTGAGTTCACCTATCAAATATCACAACATAAATTGGAGACTATGTATTTATAAAAGGATGGAACAAACATGTTAGGTTTTTTTAAAAAGTTACATAATAACTTTGGAAAAAAAAAAGTGTTTGTTACTGCCGGACCCTATATTGTGTTGGGCAGACCCCAAAAACTAAAACACTTATTACAAATGTGCCATTGGTCTCAAAAGTTGTTTTGTGTTGGGCAGAACCCCAAACCAAAGTGAATTTGACTTCTTACAACCTTTTCAGCCCTTCTCTTCTATTCTCTTCTCTTCCACTATCAAAAACCATAACCCTTAAACCCTAACACTAAACACTAATGGAAGAGCCCAACCCCATTTTAGAACATGAAGATGACGAAGAAAATGTAATGCATCATAACCCCATTCAAGAAGAAAATATAGAACAAGTTCCAAGTGACCCCATTCAAGAAGAAAATGTAGAACAAGTTCAAAGTGAAGAAAATAGAGGAATGGATGATGATGCATTTAATAAGAATAAGGTAAATCTAAATTAAACGTAATTATGCATGTAGGAATTATTGATGTGTACAGTGATTATACATGTAATAATTATGCATGTAGTAATTATACATGTAATAATTATGCATGTAGTAATTAGACGATGCGGCTAGGTCGTTTGTATTTCACACCAAACGGTTTGGTCACACCGTCTGGACTGTGTCCAAAACGATGTAGCCATGTCATTTGGGATTTGAACTTGGAAAAAACGATTTGTCTATTTTTTTGCCACTTGAACGGTGTGGCCACACCGTTTGAAGTTAATCTGAAACGACATGGCCACACCGTTTGGGACCTAGTACAAACGGTGTGGCCATGTCATTTGAGATTTGAATTTGGAAAAAAGACTTGTTTGTTTTTTTGCCACTTGAACGGTGTGGCCACACTGTTTGGACTTAGTCTCAAACGACATGACCGCACCGTTTGGACTTAGTCTTGAACAGTGTGGCCATGTCATTTGAGACTAAGTCCAAACGGTGTGGCCACACCGTTTGTACTAGGTCCCAAATGGTGTGGCCATGTCGTTTGTGGCATTTGGTAGTTAAGCCAAACATCAATTAACAACTGTTCTTTATTTAAGATCGTTCGGTGTGTTTCGAGAACTCTGGAAACTCGAATGACGTGGATGATGTTCAACCGCTTTCAATGGATACAACAGAAATATTACTACAGAAGAGGTACATAGTAGGCATTGTTTTCACTTGTTTTTATTTTCTAAATGAAATTATATTAGTTTATTGATTGTTGTTTTCTTTCATATC